>NC_133618.1:389402738-390035238 GCF_048593235.1 Sminthopsis crassicaudata | reverse complement strand
ATGGTTATTTTGGTTTATTACTGTTCCTATGCAATCTGGAGCCATAGAGGGAAGCAAACTTCCCCTGGCTTCCCCAGTTGAGTACAGGTATATCCTACCCAGTGTGATTAATTGGATCTTTGAAACAGGATAAATTCTGCATCATTGCTGTTGAGTCATTTCAGTCGTGTCTGACTCCTTGTGACCCCATTCGGAGTTTTCTTGGTAAAGATATTGAAGTGGCTTTTCATTTTCTTCTTCAGCTTCTTTTGCACATGAGTACCTGAGACGAATAAGGTTAAGTGACTTGCTTAGAGTCTCATAGCTAGCACGAGCCTGATCCCAGGTTTGAACTCAGATTCTCCACCTCTACTAGGACCACTGTTGTATCCCCTTTGCCACTTGGCTACCCAGACTGTATTAAAGGGATGAACTATTTCCATAGGAACAAAGCTTGAAACTGCCCTCTTGTTGTTCTTTGAACAAAAGATGCTATATCTTGCCTTGGGGAATTTTCTTTGGTTGTCCCCTATGGCTGGAATGCACTCCCACATCATCTTGGCCAACTGTCTTGTTGACTTTCTTTAAATCTTAACTAAAATCCCATCTTCTACAGACAGCTTTTTTTAATCCCTTGTAATTTTAGTGCTTTCCCCTCTTATTTACTTCCTACTTATATGTGAATATGTAGTTTGTTCATATTTGTTTGCTTGTTAGTTATCTACCCCATCACACTGTAAGTTCCTTGAGGGCAGGAATCTTTTGCTTTTTTTTTTTTGGGTACTCCTAGCACTTAGCACAGTGCTTGACACATAATAGGCATTCAGTGAATGTTTATTGACTGACTAGCATGGAACTATTTGAGAAACAAGATTAACTGATGGAAGGCGTTATGATGGGGTCAGGTCACTCTGTATTAACACCATTGCCAAATGACCTTAGCAGGGCAACATTATAGAGGCATCCCTGTGCTTTTCTCTTGCTGTTTCCTCATAGATTCTAGGTCTATAGAAAGCCCTACATATATTATCTTTCATGATAATCTTTTTTTTTTAATTCTTAAATTTTTTTTATAATATTATCCCTTGTATTCATTTTTCCAAATTATCCCCGCCTCCCTTCACTCCCTCCCCCCATGGCAGGTAATCCCATACATTTTACATGTGTTACAATATAACCTAGATACAATATATGTGTGTAAATACCATTTTCTTGTTGCACATTAAGTATTAGATTCCGAAGATATGAGTAACCTGGGTAGATAGACAGTAGTGCTAACAATTTACATTCACTTCCCAGTGTTTCTTCTCTGGGTGTAGCTGTTTCTGTCCATCATTGATCAACTGGAAGTGAGTTGGATCTTCTTTATGTTGAAGATTTCCACTTCCATCAGAATACATCCTCATACAGCATTGTTGTTGAAGTGTACAGCGATCTTCTGGTTCTGCTCATTTCACTCAGCAGCAGTTGATTTAAATCTCTCCAGGCCTCTCTGTATTCCTCCTGCTGGTCATTTCTTACAGAGCAATAGTATTCCATAACCTTCATATATCATAATTTACCCAACCATTCTCCAATTGATGGGCATCCATTCATCTTCCAGTTTCTAGCTACAACAAAAAGAGCTGCCACAAACATTTTGGCACATATATGTCTCTTTCCCCTCTTTAGTATTTCTTTGGGATATAATCCCAATAACAGCAATGCTGGGTCAAAAGGTATGCACAGTTTGATAACTTTTTGGGCATAGTTCCAAATTGCTCTCCAGAATGGCTGGATTCTTTCACAGCTCCACCAACAATGTATCAGTGTCCCAGTTTTCCCACATCCCCTCCAACATTCATCATTATTTGTTCCTGTCATCTTAGCCAATCTGACAGGTGTGTAGTGGTATCTCAGAGTGGTCTTAATTTGCATTTCTCTGATCAGTAGTGATTTGGAACACTCTTTCATGTGAGTGGAAATAGTTTCAATTTCATCATCTGAGAATTGTCTGTTCATATCCTTTGACCATTTATCAATTGGAGAATGGTTTGATTTCTTATAAATTAGGGTCAGTTCTCTGTATATTTTGGAAATGAGACCTTTGTCAGAACCTTTACTTTTAAAAATATTTTCCCAATTTGTTACTTCCCTTCTAATCTTGTTTGCATTAGTATTATTTGTACAGAAACTTTTTAGTTTGATGTAATCAAAATCTTCTATTTTGTGATCAATAATGATCTCTAGTTCTCCTCTGGTCATAAATTCCTTCCTCCTCCACAGGTCTGAGAGGTAGACTATCCTCTGTTCCTCTAATCTATTTATTATCTCCCTCTTTATGCCTAAATCATGGACCCATTTTGATCTTATCTTGGTATATGGTGTTAAGTGTGGATCCATATCTAATTTCTGCCATACTAATTTCCAGTTTTCCCAACAGTTTTTTTCCAAATAATGAATTTTTATCCCTAATGTTGGTGTCTTTGGGTTTGTCAAAGATTAGATTGCTATAGATGTACCCTTTTTTGTCCTTTGTATCTAATCTGTTCCACTCATCTACCGTTCTATTTCTTAGCCAGTACCAAATGGTTTTGGTGACTGCTGCTATATAATATAGCTTTAGATCAGGTACACTTAGACCACCTTCCTCTGAGTTTTTTTTTCATTAGTTCCCTTGCAATTCTCGACCTTTTATTCTTCTATATGAATTTTGTTGTTATTTTTTCAAGGTCATTAAAATAGTTTCTTGGAAGTCTGATTGGTATAGCACTAAATAAATAGATTAGTTTGGGGAGTATTGTCATCTTTATTATATTCGCTTGGCCTATCCAAGAGCACTGAATGTCTTTCCAATTATTTAAATCTGACTTTATTTTTGTGGTTGTAATTTTTCTCATATATTTCCTGACTATTCTTTGGTAGATGGATTCCCAAATACTTTATACTCTCAACATTTGTTTGGAATGGAATTTCTCTTTGTATCTCTTGCTGTTGCATTTTGTTGGTGATATATAAAAATGCTGAGGATTTATGTGGATTTATTTTGTATCCTGCCACTTTTTTTTTGCCAGGTAATTTTTTTTGTTATTTTTTGTTATTAATTTTTATAATTATAACATTTTATTTGAGAGTACATATGCATAGGTAATTTTTTTTTTTTTTACAACATTATCCCTTGTAGTCCTTCTGTTCCGAGTTTTTCCCCTTCTTCCCTCCACCCCCTCCCCTAGATGGCAGGCATTCCCATACATATTAAATATGTTATAGTATATCCTAGGTACAATATATATGTGCAGAACCGAATTTTGTTGTTGTTGTTGTTGTTGCAAAGGAAGAATTGTATTCGCAAGGTAAAAATAATCTGGGAAGAGAAATAAAACAAAACAAAACAAAACAAAAAAACCAATGCTCTCAGTTTACACTCATTTCCCAGTGTTCTTTTTCTGGGTGTAGCTGATTCTGTCCATCATTGATCAATTAGAATTGGATTAGCTCTTCTCTATGTTGAAGATATCCACTTCCATCAGAATACATCCTCATACAGTATCATTGTTGAAGTGTATAATGATCCCCTAGTTCTACTCGTTTCACTCAGCATCAGTTGATGTAAGTCTCTTCAAGCCTCTCTGTATATCTGCAGTTGGTCATTTCTTACAGAACAATAATATTCCATAACATTCATATACCATAATTTACCCAACCATTCTCTGATTGATGGATATCCATTCATTTTCCAGTTTCTAGCCACTATGAAAAGGGCTGCCACAAACATTTTGGCACATACAGGTCCCTTTCCCTTCTTTAGTATTTGCTTGGGATATAAACCCAGTAGTAGTATGGCTGGGTCAAAGGGTATGCACATTTTGATAACTTTTTGGACATAATTTCAGATTGTTCTCCAGAATGGCTGGATTCTTTCACAACTCCACCAACTATGTATCAGTGTCCCAGTTTTCCCACATCCCCTCCAACATTCATCGTCATTAGTTCCTGTCATCTTAGCCAATCTGACAGGTGTGTAATGATATCTCAGAGTTGTCTTAATTTGCATTTCTCTGATCAGTAGTGATTTGGAACACTCTTTCATATGAGTGGAAATAGTTTTAATTTCATCATCTGAAAATTGTCTGTTCATATCCTTTGACCATTTATCAATTGGAGAATGGCTTGATTTCTTATAAATTAAAGTCAATTCTCTGTATATTTTGGAGATGAGGCCTTTATCAGAACTTTTAACTGTAAAAATGTTTTCCCAATTTGTTACTTCCCTTCTAATCTTGTTTGCGTTAGTTTTGTTTGTGCAGAAACTTTTTAATTTGGTGTAATCAAAATGTTCTATTTTGTGATCAATAATGCTCTCTAATTCTCCCTTGGACACAAATTCCTTCCTCCTCCACCAGTCTGAGAGGTAAATCATCCCATATTCCTCCAATTTATTTATGATTTCGTTCTTTATGCCTAAATCTTGGACCCATTTTGATCTTATCTTAGTATGTGGTGTTAAATGTGGGTCCATGCCTAGTTTCTGCCATACTAATTTCCAGTTTTCCCAGCAGTTTTTGTCAAATAATGAATTCTTATCCCAAGATTTGGGATCTTTGGGTTTATCAAACACTAGATTGCTATTTTTATTCACTATCTTGTCCTGTGAACCTAACCTATGCCACTGATCAACTAGTCTATTTCTTAGCCAATACCAAATGGTTTTGGTGACTGTTGTTTTATAATATAGTTTTAGATCAGGTACAGCTAGGCCACTTTCATTTAATTTTTTTTTCATTACTTCCCTTGAAATTCTCGGCCTTTTGTTCTTCCATATGAATTCTGTTGTTATTTTTTCTAGGTCATTAAAATAGTTTCTTGGGAGTCTGATTGGTATAGCACTAAATAAATAGATTAGTTTGGGGAGTATTGTCATCTTAATTATATTCGCTCGGCCTATCCAAGAACACTTAATGTCTTTCCAATTATTTAAATCTGACTTTATTTTTGTGGTAAGTGTTTTGTAATTTTGCTCATATAATTCCTGACTCTCCTTTGGTAGATATATTCCCAAATATTTTATACTATCGACCGTTATTTTGAATGGAATTTCTTGTTGTATCTCTTGCTGCTGGATTGTGTTGGTAATGTATAAAAATGCTGATGATTGTATCCTGCCCCTTTGCTAAAATTCTGAATTATTTCTAATAGCTTTTTAGCAGAGTCTTTGGAGTTCCCTAAGTATACCATCATGTCATCTGCAAAGAGTGTCATGATAATCTTGAAGAGCGTTAGGTAAGGGATATCTAAATGAAATTAGGATTAATTGAGGTCTAGTGGCAGGTTCGGGGTACAGGAGTCAAATAGAGCTCTCCTGCAACTCCTTTGGCTTTGGCGCAAGGATACAGAGTTAAATGAGGTCCAGTAGTGGCACAAAGCCCCCTGTAAAGGAATTTACAGACCCGAAAACCTAGATTAATAAAAGAGGTTTATTTGGTGTTTGGAAATAAGGGTAAAGGTAGAAAGAAGCCAGGGCCAGAGCTGGCGCTGGGCGGACAGGAACCCTGACATGGCCAGAGTAAGGGTGCCATGTTTGGGGCTCCTGTAAAGAGTGGGCTCCAGGGTTCCCCTTTTTATAATGGGGGCTTTTGGTGATCTTGAAGGTGCGTGGAGTCCCAGATTGGCCTCTGGCTCAAGCTTCAGCCAGGGTTAGAATGGAATAGAATTCAATGGGATAAGGAAGAAACTGTTTGTCGGGGTTGGGGAAACCTGAGCAGATTAGAATGGGGGCTGGGAAAGCCGGGGATATCTCCCATTGGGATTCATGGGGTTGGGAATTGGAAAGGAATCTTTAACCCACATCAATCTCTCCTATCACCCCTTCTAGATGACGAAGTCCTAGAGTTAGAGACTAGAACCACTCTTTCTTGGTATATCTAAAGCCACTACAGAAAACATAGTAGGTTCTCAGAAAATGTTTGTTGCAGGTGCAGCTGACCTGAAAAAGGAAAAATTCACACTGAATTTTGTATCCATCAGGAAATTTCCAGTGTCTTCTTATGGGGACTGTTCTCTGTTTTTCTTCTTTTTCTTAATGGAGGGGGGGTGATCAACCAATTAGTCTATTTAAATCTGCATTGGTAAAATGATTCCAGACCACTCCAAGGGTACCTAACTGATTAAGAAGATCTTTCTCCCTCTGTAGTATGGGGAAGGAAATATTCAGAATTAGACCCTCCCCACCCTGAGCTGGGGCAGCTCAGCCCAGCCCACCACTCTGAAATCAAGAGGTGCATGTCCCACCTTTTCTCATTCTATCTCAGGCATAGGGGAAAGAGATTCCTTTAGGGGGGGTTCCCTTGAAAAACAGAATTATTTGGCATCACCAAATCCTATTTGTTTTGTATGGATTTAATTTTTTCTGAAGCAGTGTGTCTACTGATCTCTCCTGCCCTCTCTCTCTACTCTCATCACTTAGGAAATGAGCTTTAGGAGTCTTTCCCCGTAGTCCAGAAATCCAAGGTGAAGAATTTCATTAACAATCAAGAGGACATAATCAACATTCTAATAATTCCTGATTCTCTCTTCTTCTCTTTGCAACCCCCTAAATGCCAGTCCCATCCCCCTGCCTCCCCCAGCCCCAGCTCATTCAGGGCACTCCCAGACATACTCACCTTGACAAAGAAATCTCATTTCCTCTTCAGTCAAATTTGCTTTGCTATTAAATTCAGCACCTTAACTTCTGCCCTGAGGAGCAAATAGATTGGGGGAATTTCTGAGTTTCCCTTGCTTCTGAAGAAGCCTGGAAAGAAAGGCTTAGCAGGGTAAAGGACTCATTCACTATGGGCTCCCCCATTTTGCCATAATTTTATCTCAGGACACAGCCCTAAGGGGGGGGAGAATATTCTGAGAGACGACACTCCTCACCTATTTGAGACAGTTCTCTCAGAGCTCATTTGGTGAGATGGATGATCACAGGACGTTTTCAGATTTGCTCAGTACCAGTCATTGACTTTGGGTGCTGGGAGGATTATTCGATCCTAAATTTAAAGGATGGCAAAGGTCATTTCGTCCAATCCTCTTCTTTTAAAGAACAACCAGAAGTCAGGGGCTGTGATAAAGGACTTGTGCAAAGTCACTCTGGCCAGACGTGGTGGAGCTGGGATATGAACCCCAGTAATATAGAAGAGAGATTCGGCTCACCTCAATTCCCAGTCAGGGAGCCAAAAATGATGGGGTTCGGTGCAGGGCAGGGAGTTGTGGGAACCCCCTTCTGGTCGGCGCAGGTCCTTTGTAAATGAATTTATGAACCCGAAAAGTTAAACTGGCAAAAGAAGTTTATTATTAGAACTGAGAAGTCAGCTTTTGCAGACTGACTTCCTTAGTGGCAGGGTCCTGACAGAGAGGTAAAGAGGGGTAAGGTCCTGTTAGGGAAATAGATGAGAGAGATAAAGGGGAGTAACACTAGGCAGAGGGTCGCAGCTATGCCAGGGGGAGAGAGAGGTTCCTTGGCATGGAATGTTAGGCCCTCTGCAAGGGATTGAGCTGAAGGAAGCTTGTTTCATGGGCTGCTCTGGGTGAGGGCTGGGAGCAGTCTGAGTTGGAATCTGAATAGAGAATCTTGGAACTGAATGAGTGACTCTGGGCTAATCTCCAGCTCAATAGAGTTGGATAGAAATCTCATCTCCAACTCTGAGTAGGAGTGGTCCTGGACTCAACCAGTCCCACCCAGATAACAGGATGAAACCACTTTATCTCGCTTCCCTGGGGCGGGTCTCTCAGGGGAGAGCTTCTCTGAGGGAGTTTCCCAAGCTTTCCCCCAAAGTCCCAGAGAGTGAGAGTTTCGGGGCTCCCCTCGTCACTGATTCCAAATCCAATTTCCTTTCCACTGTACCATGAAGGCCTCTTTACTACCAGCTGTCGCCTCTTTTGGCACTGGTGAAGTTACCTTCAGGTCACTGAACTCTTCTCATATGAGACTAACTAAGTTTCTTTCAGCTCCTTCCACACAGTCCCTATATTGAGCTGGGCCCTCTGGACTGGAAACAGTCATAAGCTTATAGGATTTAATGCTGGAAGGCACTTAGGTATCATGCAGTCCAGGACTCATCAACATAGCCCCTCTGCCCACTCTGATAGCTTCATTTTATTAGGCAGTCTTTAAGTAAAAATGTTTAAACATTTTTATTTTTACATCTTTAAATGAAGTTTTATTATAACTAAAAATACACAAATGATTTTGTTCAAAAACAGGGACTGGCCAGATTTGGATTTCAGGACTTTTTTTATGATCCTTGAATTTTAGTTCAATTTCCTCATTTTACAGAGAAGAAAACTGAGGCTCTGAAATTTAATGCCCTGCTCAAGGTGCCCTCCCCCTCTGCACTGGGGCAGGGGACTTCTATTTTAATTACAGTGCTTATTTGATGGTCACTGCATGTGCATAGATAAACACATTACAGGCATGCTGTGCTGATGGCCAAACCTGGTGACCACGGAAGGCTCCAGGGATGTGTTCAGCCCAGCTTTGAGCTGAGGAGGGCTTCCAGACACAGTGCAGGACTTTGAGAAAAGGAACTGGCCCATTATCAGAGGTGAGGAGGGCCCAGGCAAGTAGGAAAGGAGGCACCTCCTTCCCCCTCCAGCTGTCCCACAGGTCCTGGAGCAGAGAGAAAGAGAGAGAGAGATAGAAAGAGACAAATTCAGATTATAGACTGGACCCATAGCACAGACAGCAGGGGCATGAACAGCTAGAGAGGTTTCTGGGAGGAGCTCTGGGACATTTCAGGAAGATCAGGGAATCAAACTTGCTGATGGTGTCATTACTGAGAGAATGTGGAGAGCTTTTCCAGGGGCAGTACAGAATAAGACCCACCTGGCCCATGCCCAGTCCATAGTCACTTCAGGGCTTAGAAGCAATTAGGAGGACCTTCAGCACTCTAGTTCTCGGGGGAGACATAGAGGAGTGACAGGTCCAGCACAGGGAATGACCAACTCCCATCTCAGTTACTTGAAGGCAAAAAGGAACCTAATCTTGTCCCATAGAATGGCTGGACTGAGTCAGGGGGGCAACTCTCCCCACAGCAGTATCTCCTCTACCCCAGGTAGGTCCTGGGTAGGGATGGCCAGGTCAGCATCCCTGGGGAGAGGACAGAGGGTGTAGGGCAGACAAGGTTATGGGAAGGAGAAGAGAGGTCTAGGGGCCTTGAGTTTAGTGGTGTAGCAGGACTGGAGAGAGATGCCCTGGTCTGAGGGGGTTCTATTGTGGAAAGAGCACCATGGTGGAAGTCAGAAAAGCTGGATGCTGTCACAGCTTGCTGGTGACCTTGGCTAAGGGACATTCTACCTGTCTGGGCCAGGCCTTCTGTACATGAGGAGGGAAAGGTAAACTAGACGCTCTAATTTGTTTTCCTAGCTTTTATACCAGGGGCTTTAGAGGAGAGATCTGGTTAAGAAAGATTGGAACTAGGCTGGGATGGTAAAGGAAAACATGGCTGCTCTCTCCTTCTAGGACTACAGAGGGTCAAGGAGAGGAGAGCCTCGTTGTACAGGGACTTCTAGAGAAAAGACACATAGCTCCTCGGCTAATTTATCTCTGTCTTCCTCGTCAGAGATCAGGAAAAAGGGAACAGTTGAGGAAGGGAGGGGAAGCTGCAGTGTGTTCAGGACGTGGGGGAGAGATCAGTCCTTTAGACCCAGGACTTCATAATTTATAACACACAGACTCATATATCCCTAATCGTGGTTGGAGATCTGTTCCACAGGCAATGCCCAAAGGGCAGACCCAGGCCCCAGGGACTGTCACAGATTAATAACATCCCTACCTAAGGTACAATTAGGGTCTAATTCCTTTTGTGCATCAGAGACAGGGATAATTACTTATGGGGAGGAGGAGCTATCTCTGAGACCCAGGCCCTAACTCCAGAATGAGGGGCAGGGGAAGGGTCTAAAGTCACAGAAATGCCAAGCTAAAGGGAAAGGGCCTCATTGGGCAGGAACGGGGAGCATTGGGCCTAGAGAGAGAAACAGGAGCAACAGAGGAAGAGCTGGGAGTGGAAGGAAGGGCCATGGGATAGTACATCCCCAGTCAGGGACAGCTTGTCTGTCATCACAGGGTCTTGACAAAGGACAAACTTGCAGAATCCAGAAGGAGTGAGGCAGGAAAAAGGGAACCGACCCAAAGGTTCCAGCTGGCCTAGAACAGGAACATGAAGATTAGTGTCTGTGTGTGGAGGAGGAAGCAGAATAAAACTCTCTTAAAATCCTAAAATACAGAGCTAGTTCCTTAAGGAGCAAACCAGCCATTTTCTCGATGAGGGAACTGAGTCACCGCCAGGTGACTTTTGTTATTCAGCCACATCCCACTTTGTGATCCGTTGGACCTTACCGTGCATAGGGTTTTCTTGGTAAATTCAGGTCTTCCTGACTCCAAGCCCAGCATTTTATCCTGAGTCAATCTAGCTTCTCAAAGTAACTTTTGCCTAAGGGCAAAACGTATAAATAATGGCAGATCTGTGATTTGTACCCAAGGTATTAATTCTCAATTCAGGGTTCCTTACCCTATGTGTGATAGTCATCACTATGTCCCTGAACACGTGCTTCCCTGGGGGTCACAGGTGTTAGAAGTAGGTCTGGCCTTTCACTCTGTGCATGGCTCTTCCCTGAGCCCAGGCCGGGCCCTGCACGGCTCCTCCTTCCCCTGCTCCTTTTACTCTTTTACTATTGGATAGGTGAGGAATCCCACCTCAGCCTCCCGCTCTTTCCAGGCTTCATCTCCAACATCCCCTGCCCCCTAAATCCCAATGGCCTCTGTGTTCTCCCCCTCCTCTCCCTCCCTGCGGCCTTGGTGGCTGCCCAGAATTTGCATCAGCTGCGTAGCCACAAAGGGAGGTATCCATAAGCTCCCCCTCCCCCTCTCCTTGGGATAAAGGACAGCACATCCCATTGAAGGCCCTTCCTTCCATCAGCCCGGCTCCCCATTGAGAGGAAGCTGGATTGACTACATTGTTGATGTCTTTCAGGAGGAGATTCCTCCATTCAGAGGCAGCCTCCGGATACCCGCTTAATCCAGCTGTGGGCACCAGATACACTTCAGCTCTGAGCTAGCTTTGAAGGCCCTTGGGAGGGTGGGGAGGCAGGAGCGAGCTCAGGGCCAGCAGGAAGTTTGGAGCGGAGAACTTGTTTGAGGACTAATTCAGTTATCAGCCCGCAGCAGAAGGACCAGAGAAGGCAGGCCCCCGAGGGGCTAGAGCGGGGTGGGTTTGAAGGGTCTGGGAGTCTATTCTGGGCCCTCTAGCCCCTGCCTTTCTAGAGTTTTGGACAGAGGGGTGCTTGAGTAACAGCTGACTCTCACCTTGAAATTAGGGTTGTAGCTACTGCTAGGGCTGTGCTAGAGACCACAGAGCTGGGGGTGGAGGGCTGGGACCACTTCCCCTCTCCCAGATGGTTTCTCCATGGAACCAGATCAGCCAAGGACACCTACATAATAAGCTGGGACTAGGGGTCTGCCCCACGGGGGTTCCAGCTTTCGTACTTCCCCTCCCTGGCCTACTTAGTGATTCCTTTCAGAAAGAATAGAGACTTGGAGAACTGTGGGTCCAGGTGCTTGAAGATAAGATAGCATGAGGAACAACCCAGAAGCCTGCTGAGACAGCCGCTTTGGGGTTTAAATATAAACCTGGATTTCCTGGGTCCTAGATGACTCAGTGCAGCTGGATGTCTTCGTTTGAGGAAGTGAGAAAAGGCACCTCGAACCAGAGAAATAGGCTTTTGTGGAGTGGTGGGCAAAAGGAGGGTTTAGGCCCCAGTCTCTCAACTGCCTTCACTCACAGGCAAAGTAGATTCCTTGAAGGAACCCAGGAAGTCTCCCCATCTCTAGAGAAATCTTTATTCCTTAATGCCTGAAATTCCAGGTAGTAATTAATTTCTGCATTGTCCTTATTTAAGGTGCAAGTTATTAAGATTTTTTAATGAATGAATTGGATTTTACTTTCCAAGGAACAGACAACTTTGAGGGCAGGAACTGATAGCTGGTGCTTGAAAAAAGGCAGGGTGCAGTTCTCACAGGATCAAATATTTAGAGTTGACAGGAACCCCAGAGATCATTTAATCCAGGCTCCTTATTTTCCAGATAAGCTGGTTTACAGAAAGACACAAGTGATTGCCCAAGGTCATGCAGGGAGTAAGCAGTAGCAGAAACATTCCGGCTCAGATCCTGTGATTCTCAGTCCAACCGGTCCATGCTTATAAATTTCACTCCTGTGCCCTGGAACTCTCGGTGAGTCTGCAATTTTAGTCTTCCAGAGAATGGGGCTTTGGTGCAAAGTTTATCTGGCTCACCCTGGTGTGGGCTGTTTGTGTATCTGTCCTTCTTTCCCTCTGCTTGGTCAGCGGCCATGGGATTCCCATGCATATAGGAAAAGTGTGCAGTTCCCAATGGGCAAAGGCTACATCCCCACCTCCGAGGGAAATCCAGGCTGTTGGCCCTGATCTGCCAAGCTCTGGCTGGTCCGGATTCTGGTTGCCATGGAGACGCCAGCTCTGCTTTGTGCCTACAAGAAGGGAGAGCTGCTGGGTGTATCCTGCCCACGGCTGCAGGGTTTGAAGCCCAGGAGGGGATAGAGACCACTGGGGCCAGGCAGGCAAGGACTTATTACCTTCCCACTCACAGCTCTCCCCATGAGAACCATCAAGGTAACAGACCGAGTCCCCATGAACCGTGCGTGCGAACATAAGGGCACTCACCCCGTACAGGCGGGCACAGAGACTCGGTGACACACGGGACAAAGGCACCCCTGCGGTCCTGGACATGTGGAGAGCAGCTCATGGACACACAGGGGGAGGGAAGGGAAGCACACCGGACCTACAGTCGGGGGCCTGGGGCCTGAAGTGTCTGTTACTTTCTCTGGACTTTGCACTGACGGCTTCTTTTCTGGCCTCGATTTCCCTACCTGCGCAAGGAAGAAGGTGGGCTAGCCCTTAAATTAAGAAGAGATTTCAGAAGCCATCCGCTCTGTCTCAGCTTTACAGGTGGGGAAACTGAGGCCCAGAAAAGCAGTCGCCCAAAATCACGTAGAGAATAAATATCTGAGTAAAATGTGACTCAGGCAGGGCCTCTTATTCCACAGACATCATTTCCCCCTGTATCATGCTACAGCGGTGATCTAAATGGTGAAATAGAGTAATAGAAAACCTGAGATATTAATCAGATACTATCTGCTGTGTGGCCCTGGGCAAGATATAGAACCTCTCTCTGTTTTCTGATCTGTAAAATGGGAATGATAACGGCTCCTACTTCACAGAGGTCTTGTGAGATTCGAATGGGACGATGTATAAAGTGCTTTAATAACCTCGAAGTGTTATATACATTTTAATTATTATATTTCTGATTTCTTCTGACATTTGGTAGCTGTATATTTCTCCACATGGACACACTCAGACATTTAGATCATGGAAAGTAGGCTCATGGTGGAAGAGTGGGGGGCTTCCTGAACGCACGGACATGTGGGGACAGGTGCGGAGGGAGAAGCAGCCTGGCAGGCCTGTGGCACCGGCTCTGGCCCAGCACTTGTTCTTCCCCTCAGGGGAGCCTCCCCTCACCCCTCCGCCCTGGAAGTGGGACCCAGAAGGGAACCAGCCTGGTAGCTGACCAGGAAAGGAGCCCAGGCAGGTCTCAGCGGACTGAGACAATCTAGAGTCAGGAGTTATGTCATTCTTTGAACATGGGCCTGGAGGCTCTGCCGCAGGCACATCTAAAAAATAAATAATAACAGTGTGAATAATTCACAGAAACTGTGTGAATAATTTACCACAGCCTCCTAAGTACCCTGCACATTAGTCACCGCAGAGCCCAGGCCCAGACCAAGTGTGCCGAGATCCCCACTGTACCCTCCGTGCTGCCTCCTGGCATCCTGTGGCTGGGAAGGGGATCTGGTTTGGGGAAGAGTGTGTGTGTGTGTGTGTGTGTGTGTGTGTGAGTGTGTGTGTATGTGTGAGTGTGAGAGTGTCTGTGTGAGTGTGTGTGTGTGTGTGTGTGAGTGTGAGTGTGAGAGTGTCTGTGTGAGTGTGTGTGTATGTGTATGTGTGTGTGTGTGTGAGAGTGTGTGTGTGTGTGTGTGTGTGTGTGTGTATATGTGTGAGTGTGAGAGTGTCTGTGTGAGTGTGTGTGTTTCCCCTGATGCTGGGGAGGACTGAGGACCAAGGAGAGGAGGTGGCCCAGGAAGAGTTGGCTAGGACCATGGCAGCAGTGCCCTTGAGCTTGCACAGACATCAGTGGATCGTGGAAGACAGAAGGGCCTGGCGTGCTCCGTGCTCCATTAGCCCCGAAGAGTCATCCATTACAGAAGTGACATGTGCATTCACAGAGATCTCTGTCTGGATCTGTGCAGAAATCTTCCAAGAAACCTCACAGGTAGCAACAGAAACTGCTGAGTCCGGGCTGAGACTGGGCCTGGTTCTGGGGAGGAGGGGAGAACCTGCCTGGCTTCCTGCTCCCTCCCGAGGCTGTAAGCAGGGATCGGGTCGCATAGGTGGACTGATGAAACCCACTGCTGGCACTGCTGCATGGAAACCTCAGCCCCGAAGCTCCCTGGACAGGGTCCGAGGCACTGGAAGCTGCTACAAAACCTGCCTGTAGAGAACAGCATCATGGGAAGAAGCTGGCCATCTCCAAGCCTCAGCATTTCCCTTCAGCCAGTGTGGAGATGTATTTTTTCTATTTTCTCTTCCCAGAGTGCTGGGGAGCAGGAGGCGGGCCCCTTCAAAGCCCAAGGATCACAGTGATTTTAGAAGTCATCCAACCCAACTCCCTTCTTCTGATAGATAATGAAAGCGATTTGCTCGGGGTTATTCTGTCGTGTGAAATTCCCCTGTGGGCCCCGCAGATTCGGTACCCCCTCCTGGGGCACCCGGAAACAAGGTGGCAGGGGGGAGGAGAGGAGGCAGCAAAGGGAGAGAAAGACACAGATAAGACAAATGAAGTGTCCCGTGTAAGGAACAGCAAGGAGGCTGGATCGGCTGAACTGGAAAGCATGAAGGGGAACATATAATGAGCCTGGTTACAAAGGACTCAAAACGCCATAAATAGAACCATGGACCGCTGGAGTAGGAAGGGCCTGAGGCTCAGAGAGAAGTGAGTCACAAAGCCAGTTCACTGGGATAGAGCCCCATTTTCCATTTTCCAACGCACATTTATTGAACACCATTGGATACAGAGCGCTCCCCTGAGTCCTGGAGTGTCTCTGGGCGTGAGGGACACAGCACAGATAACGCATGCGTGGCCCTTCCACTCCCTGAGTTGGTGGTTTTGTAAGAGAAAAAGCTACAAACACATACACTGGATGTGTGTCAGTGATGAGT
This sequence comes from Sminthopsis crassicaudata, assembly GCF_048593235.1. Lineage (NCBI taxonomy): Eukaryota > Metazoa > Chordata > Mammalia > Dasyuromorphia > Dasyuridae > Sminthopsis > Sminthopsis crassicaudata. The sequence goes on along the minus strand of NC_133618.1, from coordinate 390,019,938 downwards.
GCATCAGGCAAGTACGAGACAGCGTCAGGTGATGTTGAAAAACGGGGAAGGAAGGCTTCCTGGAGGAGCCGGCCTTTGGTTTGGACTAGAAAGGATGGTAAGGAATTCAACAAGTCTTCGAAGGCCGTAACTCTGAGCAAAGATACGGACTGAGCAAGACAAACACACATTTGGGGAGCAGAGAGTCAACTTTGAAGTTGAGAGACCCCTGGTTCAAATCCTGCTTCTGATGTTGGCAGGAAAATTTACCTAACCTCTCAGAGTGCCATTTTATTCATTTGCTAAGTAGAAATGATAATAATACTTGTAGAGCCCACTTCACAGGGTGGTTGAAGGTCAAATGAGATAATGTATGTAAAATCCTCTGCAAACCTTAAAGAATACATAAATGTCAGCAATTGCTATTCTTCTCTTCCTCAACCCTTCTCCTTTTTTATTTCTCCCAACAAAAACTCAAACTGGGGCATGGCCATGAATCCAAGTTGGGGTGCGGGTTAGGATGTATGTTGGGGGTTAAGAAAATTTAATCAGAATTTTATCCCCACCCCCTGAGGGAAGGATAGAGGAAGGGGTCACAGTGGCACCAATCCATAGGTAAATAAAGAAATTGTACCAGCCAGTTTGTTTATCTTATCTGGCATGCTTCTAATTGGCATATTCCAAGGGGCAGAAGGTTTTCTTCTCCAGGATTGGTGCAGTTGCAAAAGGCACCAGAATAGCTTGTTTATTCTGGAATACAAAGGAATGTGCCCTAGAGAGAAGGGGGAGGGTGGGCCAAGAAGCCACTCAAGGTCACTTTGCAAGGCTTGGCTAAGGTGCCCAGTTCCTAGTTAGGCCTCCCCGTGTTGTGATGTGTACCAGAAAAGGGACAAAAGGGACTCAGGGTGGTCACATCACTGAGTTTTACAAGCCCTTGGTGGATTCTTTATTCTGATATCAATTTATTATAATCAGATTTTTGGTGAGTGCAAAGCATGCCTCTTTCCCTTGAATTCAGAAACTGAGTTGAATTGAGGTGAAAGAGGGCTCAGGATAAGGACACAGTCAGAATGTGAGGTATGGACAATGGATGGGTTGAGATCTTGGCCAAGGGTTCCTCAGCCTGGAGTCTGTGACTCTCATGCTCCAGGAGAGAGAAAACGGTCTAGTGGATTCCAGCTATATAAGTTGCAGCCAGATAGGTCCCATCAGGGATGGTTGAGAGCCATGAAGAATCCTGGATTCTTCCCTCTTCCACTTCTGTCTCACAGCAGCTCACAGGTGCTTTTTCTTAATGTATATTTGATTCTTTAGGCTCATGAAGCAGGCTCATGGTGCCCTTCTTCATAATGATTTAATCACTTGTTTAGAATTTCCTATAGCACTAATGTTTATTCCCTAGTATGGGGGAGGGTGTCATGGTAATTTGTTGTGTTCTCCAGGAGTGCCCCATTAGAAGGGAGCTTCGGATTTTAATATGTAATAATCCTCACTTACCTGCTGCAGGGAGGGGTTATGGAGATGGATGATTGTAGGTTTTTAAAGGAGCTGGAGCAATGGGAAGGCTCCTGGTAGAAAGATTGTGGTCACAGTTTCGGCCCTGGGGCTCTGATATTGCCCAATAAGAGAGAGAGAGAAAAAGGGGAAGAAGGGAGAGAGACAAAGAGACAGAGAGAGAAGGAGGGAGTGAGGGAGGAAGGGAGAGAGAGTGAAAAAGAGGAGGGAGGGAGGGCAAGAGAGAGCAGCAGAAAGACAAAGGGGCACATACACAGAACATAAGAGGTCAGAAGAGGTATTGGAAAAGCTTTTCATTATCCTGGATAATTCTCAATAACTTTCACTCTCCAAAGCACTACCACTTCTCAATAATGCTATTTGGCTATTTTTGCTAATATTACTATTTTTGGCCAGGCAATTGGGGTTAAATAACTTGCCCAGGGTCACACAGACAGTAAGTAGTTTTTGTTGTTGTTGCTTTTTTTTTTTTTCCCTGAGGCAATTGGGATTAAGTGACTTGCCCAGGGTCACACAGCCAGGAAGTGTTAAGTGTCTGAGGCTGGATTTGAACTCCTGTCCTCCTGACTCCAGAGCCCGTGCTCTATCATTGTGCCATCTAGCTGTCCCCTACTATTTGGTTATTAGTATGACATGTGTATATGTATTTTTCCTTTTCCTCTTCTGAAAGCTGCAAGAAGACTGGAAGAATATCTGTTTAGATCTTGTGTCCTGTTTCCTTCCCTTAGAATTCTCCCAGCAGAGTATTTTTTAAAATGGAATCCTTACGGAGAACATTCTTATCTACCAGTTCCTGGGGTGAGGTCAGTGGGAACGGTACCAGCTGGAGTGTCCTTCATTTTCCAGATGTTTAGCCATGAGATTACTGACCTGGGAGAAATTACTGGGGCCTTGGACAATCAATCAGCCAACAAGCATTTATTAAGCTCCTACTTCCCTGACATCAAGCATCTCTACATTTCCTCATCACTCCAGAAAAGAAGGATCAGAGTAAATTCTCTCCTGGGTCCTTCACAGGCTCAAGCACATGCCCAGCGAGTCCCACGTCTGAGTAAGGGAGTTGTCTTGTAACTGCTCTGAAGGGAGTGCTCAAGCAGGGGTACGGCCTCCCCAGCTAGACTAAAAGCCCCAGTAGGGCAGGCTCACTCAGTGCAATGATTTGCAGTGGTGGAAAGAACATGGGATTTTCTCCTGAATTCTAATCCCAAATCTGCTGGTTGCTATTCTTCTCCACCCATAAATAAAAAGAAAGTGTTGACGAGGTAACCTCTGGAAGGTCTCTTTCTGCTTTCAATCCCATCATTCCAGTGCCAGGGAGCACTGCAACAGGTCCTGGAGCAGTTTACCTCCCATCTGGGAAGCTAGGAGTGATCACAATACATGGCAGGAAAGTCTGCTAAATTTCTTCTTCAGAAGGCTATTTTCCTATTACATACTCTGTACATAACTTGCACCTACTGATTTATTTACATGTCATCTTGCTCCCATCAGGCTGAGCTCCTTGAGAGTAAGGACTGTTTTCCTGCCTTTGTATTTCCAGGACTTAGCCTTACTATATTAGCCCTGGATACAGTTTTTGTTGACTTGCTGACTCCTACTGGTTTACATTGTAAATCATGTCCAAATTACCTACCTTTTAAATCATTCTTCCCTCCTCTCAGAAACCCTGGTGGTCTCCATAGGACCCAGAACAGCCCAGGTGACTAGAAATAATCACCCTTATCTCCGACAGGAGAGGAAGGTGGGGGGAGGGGGAGTGTCAGGGACAAGAGTAGGGAGGATAAGGGAAAAGAAATGAGAATGTCAAGGTCACCAGCCTGGAGATGAGAATGTGCGACCTCGTCTTCCAATCTGCTGAAGGATGTCAGGAGGGATGTGACCGACCTGGAGGGCAGGCCAGAAGGGAAAAGGAATTAGGTGGAGGTCTAAAGGGGCAGGCTGCTGTAGCAGGACTGTTGGGGGGGAAGGGATAGATATTGCTTTGGAGCTGGGAAATCAGGATGAAATCTCAGCATCGACAGCAGTTATACGTGTGTGTGTGTGGGGGGGGGGGGGCTGGGCCTTGTCTGGAAGGCTCTGGAGGGATCCGGTCCTCCACTTGGCCCTCTGTAACGCTGCTGCCCTCCTGGGGACTCAGCCTGAGGCCTGTGTGGAGCAGGGAACCCCAGGCTAGGGAGCCAGGGAATCGCACCACCCCAGGGGTACATGGCATTGATGAGAGGGAAAGGGAAGGCAGCAACATGTGAACAAGAGAAATCAGAGGCGCCGCTCCTGGGGGCCCGGCTGCCTCAATCTGGTGCCAGGAGAAGGGGGCTGCGCACAGGCTGCTGCAGCCTGTGAGGTTGTTAAGCTTTAAGGAAGCGAATTGTCGGGGATTAGGAAATTTAATGAGGACTGTGCAGCGCTCTGGGAAAATGTATTAACATCCAGAGTGAGCCGCAGAGCTGGAGATCGAGAGAGACGCAGCACAATTAAGGAACAACAGATTATAATTCGGGAGAAAATGTGTGGAACAAGAAGAACCCAATGTGACTCATAAAGAACTACTCAGAGATGGGTAGGCAACCGAGGCACTGGGAAACCATGGAGGAGGGGAAGGCTAGGAGGGAGGGAGCTTTGGAAGAAGAGGAGACCGGGCAGGGAAGAGGGAGGAGAAAGCAGGAGGAGAGAGAGAAGAACCCTGGAGGGAGGGAGAAGAACCCTGGAGGGAGGGAGAAGAACCACCAGGAGAGATTGTCTTGGAAAGGAGAAGCAGGGAGTTTGGGAGAGACTCGGGGAGGGGGGCCCCCAGCTCAGACCACTGCGTAAACCGGGCTTTGTAGTTCTAGCGAGAGGCCAGGCCAGAAGGGGAACCTGCTTGGTGAATGGCTAGGACATAACATTAAAGAGGAACCTAAAATAGATAAGAAAGTGAGCTGCTGGTGGAATTCTGTATTTAACAAGACAAATAAATGGAAGAAATGCAAATAATTAGGGAGTAATAAAGATCTTGGAAAAATAGTTATATGGTGGGGGGGAGAGGTAGGAAAGGAAAGGAAACATTCAGAAAACCGGAACATATGCAAATCAGCAGGTCTGGGCTAAAATACATCCTAGGCTGTTTGGTGAATCAGCAAACAAAGTTTCCCAACCCCCAGCAAACATTCCTCAAGCAGAGCCATCTGTCCCCAAGGGAGAGCCGAAGGACTGGCAAACAGAAGAGATAAGATTCAGAAAGCATTATCGTCCCCAATTCAGTCCCACATGTTGGTACCCTGCTCTGTTCTGCACAGGGGAAACAGATACAGAATCCTTGCCCTGGCGATGGGGATGCTGTACTGAGAGGAGACAGGTCATACACATGTAGGCAAATCAATCAAAATCTCCACTAAGTAAATAAAATGGAAATTGGAAGGAATCAGGTTTGGGCACTAACAGTTATGGAGGTGGGTCCTTGAACCGACACTTCGAAGGAACTAAAGAGGCAGAAGTGAGGAGAGAGGGCCTTCCAGATGGAGCGAAGGCAGGTGAGGAAGAGGATGCACAACAGCATAGATACTGTGCTCATCAAATCTGCAGAAGGCAGAGCCGAAGGAGCTAGATGATATACCTGGAAACAGTCAGGATCCCAAAAGCTCTTGCCAGGTGACAGCATTGGACTAAATTTAATAATGACATTCATTAGGTGAAAGTGGAAAATCTTACATTAGCATTCAAAAATCATCTTTACAGGTAGAAGGTAGGTAAGGTTAGGGTTAGAAGATCAATTAGAAAGCATTTATTAGGAGTCCACTGTATTTTGGGGAGACAAGTACAAAGAATGAAATACTCTACCAGAAAGGAGAAAACATTCTAATGGAGTAGAAAAATATCTATCCACCCATCTCTCTATCTTTTTTCTCTATCATCTCTATTTATAACTATGAATTTGTGTCATATGAAGTTCCATTAGAGAAAGGGCTTTTTTTGTCTAGAAAAGAAAATTCAGGGGAGACATGATAGCTGTCTGAATATTTCACAGGCATTCACATGGAAGAAGAATTAGATTTTCTTTGTTTATCCTCAAGGGGCAGAATCAGGAGCAATGAATGGGTAAAAGTTTGAAGAAGACAAATTTAGGTTTGATTTCAGGAGAAATTTTTTTGACAATTAGAATTAGCTGTCCCAAATTGGAGTGGATTGCCTCTAGTGGTGGTGAGCTCCCTTTCATTGAAAGGATTCACATTAGGAAAGATGGCTGATTATTATGGGTGTTATATTGGGAATTTGTTTTAGACATGAATTGGACTATATTTCTTCCAACTCTAAAATTCCATGTTACTCTTTTTTCTCGTTTTTTATTTAAAAATTTACTATGAAATGAGCAGAACCAGGAGATCATTATACACTTCAACAACAGTACTGTATGAGGATGTATTCTGATGGAAGTGGATATCTTCAACAAAGAGAAGATCTAATTCAGTTCCAATTGATCAATGATGGACAGAATCAGCTACACCCAGAAAAGGAACACTGGGAAATGAGTGTAAACTGTTTTCATTTTTATTCTCCTTCTCATGTTATTTTTACCTTCTGAATCCAATTCTTCCTATGCTACAAGAGAACTGTTGGGTTCTGCACAGATATATTGTATCTAGGATATACTATAACATATTTAACTTGTATAAGACTGCCTTCCATTTAGGGGAGAAGGTGAAGGGAGGGAAAGGAAAAGTCAGAACAGAAGTGAGTGCAAGGGATAATGTAAAAAAAAATTACCCATGCATATGTACTGTCAATAAAAAGTTATCAAAAAAAAATAAAATAAAAAATTTTTACTATTTCCCCAATGATGTATGAGTTTTTAATATTTGTTTTTTTAAATGTTAAATTCCAAATTCTTTTCTTCTCTCCCTTCCCGCCCCCCTCACTGAGAAAGAAAAAAGGGGGGAAAAGAAATTTGCATAGTAACTTTAATATATATTTTAAAAGAATAGCAAGTTGTACATAATAAAACTGCAGTTTCTTATGCAATCATCTTTTTTATAAAAATGGCTTTTGTTTTGTAAATTTAAAATAAAATAAAATTTTAAAAATAAAAAGAAAGCAAGCAATTTGATATAGGTAAAATTCCACATTTCTAGAATATTGGGCAATGGGATCAAAGAAGCTAGTTTCATTGTAATGGAAAGTGTGGAGTCAATCTGGGAAGATAAATTAGGGACAGATTGTGAAGGACTTTAGAAGTCAGAGTAATTTGTATTTTCTATGAGAAACAATAGGGAGCCACTGAAAAATTCTTAAGTAGGAGCATGACATAGTAAGATCTATGCCTTAGAAATAATAATGTAAAAGCTATATGGAGGATGGACTGGAGACAAGACAGTCAGTTCAGAGATCATTGAAATAATCAAGTTCATCTAATGACGGCCTGAATTATAATGTACCCATGTGGATGGAGAGAGGCAGGGATGATATTGAGATATGTTGTGAGGCTGAATGGGTAGGACTTGACAGCTTGGTGGGAGAATAAAGAGGTGAGGGGAACTTTGATTTTGGGATGGGCTTAAGGATCTCAATCCCTTCAATAAAAAAGGAGAAGTTAGGACAAGGGGTAGATTTAGAAGAGAAGTTGATGATTTCCACTCTGGATATGGAGTTTGAGAAACTCATTGGACATCCAGGTGGAGATGTTCAAGCAGCAGCCTGTAATGCTGGATGGAGAAGAAGAGATTTGGGAGCCTCATTTTAAGGGAAAACCCCACCTATTCAGAAGAGAACCAAATAGGGTCATCCTTTGTAATTGTTCACACTGGGGCACAAAAAGAGAGTTACCAGAGGCTGTGGGACTTGCCGCCATGATGGTGACCTCACAGAGATAGGGAGGTATCCTCAGCATCCTGAACTTCCTATAATAACCCATCAGGGACCTGTCATTCTTGAACTTGTTTCTATTTTCAACCTGGGGATAATGAATTCCATAGGCTTAATGTAAAGTGTTATTCCCTTTAAAAATCTAAAAGTTGTGGCCTTTAAGCTTCAAAGCTGTTTCTGTCTCCCCTCCCTTTTCTAACACCCAAGCCTGAGTAAATAGCTTAAATTCCCTTCTATCTGTTCCCCGTGTAGTTTTGTGGACTGTGACCCCCGTCCTTCTCCCTCCCTCAATCCCTCCTTCTCTGACAGGCCCTGTACTCCCCACATCCAAGGTCCCTCCAATCTCAAGGCCCCTTCTACTCCCCCATCATAAGGCATTCAGTGTTCAGGGTAAGAGAGACATCCTTCTTTAACGGGAGCTGTCCTCAGAAAGGCCTTCTGGTTCTCGTCCCTCTCCAGAATTGCCCAGGGTGATGGATGTCCCTTCTCTAGTGCTGAGTCATGCACTGCTTCTCATAAGCTCAGACTAATGTCCCCAACAGCCAGCTTACTGCAGTTCTTGGCATTTAGCTTGAGATCCCTGTGGGGAGGCAGATTTATGGGGGGTTCCCTCTTGGGGGGAGGAGATTAGAGTGTGTTCTACTCCATTCTGGCCTTCAATAAACTGGAGCCGCTCTAACTGGGGCAGTGTATGTCATTCATCTGTTTTTACCTCTAGCTGCCAAGTTGGGGGTGGGGTGTGGGGAAAGCAAGTTTGTTTCCTGTGACCAAGCAGATGGGATAGGGATCCTAGAATCATGGGCTGCAGAGTGGGAAAAAACTTCTAAATATCATTTAATCCAACAATTTAATGTTTATAGATAAGGAAACTGAGTCAGAGAAAGAGGAAGACACAGGTGAGTTGAAACATAAACCTATTATGTCTTCTAGTTCCAAGTCCAATCCAAACTGCCCAGGAGTCACCATCATACCTTGGAGATCCCAGTGCCAAAGCTTTACCTCTTCCTCCAACCTTTACATGGCATGGAAACATCACTGGATTTTCAGGTGTTGATTTAACAGAGACATTTAGTACATGCTATGAACTCAAAGGTCATTTGGAGACCTTTCTACCTGTTCCACCTATTTATTTAATTGATCAGGAAACAGACTGGTAGAGTGACTTGTCAGATGTAGAGCCAGGAAGGATTATAATTCAAGTCTCATTTCCTGCCTTAGAAAGCTGTGTTCTTCCCACTGTACTTCACTGTCTCCTGTGTATGCTATACACATATGTGTGGGTAGTTTTTAGAACGTAAGCTACTAGAGAGTAGGGACTCTGGAATGCCTGATTTATCTGGTTCTGAGACCAGTGATGTGCTCAGCCATCACCCATGATAATGACTGATGAATATTTACGTATTTGAAAAAATTAAATCCTTTCAGACAGGACTGGTCAAAGCTAGGAGCTCCTTATTGAGCTTCAGGCTAGGGTTACTTCAAATGTTTTTTTATTGGAGGAGAGAAGGAGCATATGGTCAGTCACTCAATCAACCAACAAATATTAATCGAGAATTAACACCTTATAAGCACATAGGTTACTGGTTTAGGTCAGTGCTTTGTAAGGGACCAATCTGGGCTTGAACTCAGGAGATTTCTGTTCTAGTCCCAGGTTTTCCATTACCAAGCTCTGTAAATCAGTTGTTCTTTATGAAACTCAGTTTATCCATCTGTTCAATGAGGGTTTAGACAAGGGATTCTTAACATGGGGTCCATGAACTTATTTAAAAATGTTTTGATAACTCTATTTCAGATTAATTCATTTTCATCCTTTGTATTTTATACATTTAAAGGCGTTATTCTGATGAGTCTATGGGCTTTACCAGATTACCAAAGTGGTCCATGACACAGAAAAGCTAAGACCCACTGGTCTGGATGATTTCTAAGGATGCCTTCAAGCTCTGAAAGTCTGTGACTAGGAAACCCTCGAACTCTCTGTGTAGCACAGGACAGCTTACCTGGTTTCATGAATTTCCTTTCCACCCATGATAGTCTAGTGGGGGAACAGATTCAAATCCAGCCTATCGCTTCCTTCTCCTCCTCCTGCCAAGAATAAATTCTGGGGGGAGATTGTCTCTTGGCTCCTTAAAATCCTGAGGAGTTTTCCAGGATCCTGCACCACCCCCATTCCCTCCGCCCAGGATGGAAGTGGGATGTTGTGTCTCGGGTACAGTGATTAGCGGGTGTTACTTAGCAGGTGTTTTCGTGACCAGCAGGTGTTGTTGCTCTGTGTGTGTTTGTGTGTGTGTATGGGGGGAGGGTGAAGAGGGGTAAGCTGATCTGCCTCCCCCAGTCTTAAGTTTGTTTCCAACCTATTTATTGAGGCTCACACAGTGACTCCTTTGGCCAGCTAGACAAGGGGACCAGGGCTTTGTGAACGAGACATAGCAAAAGCTATTTAAAGATACTGCTGGCTCATTCCTTCTGTTCACGGCTCTGCTGGGTGGGAGCCTGTCATCATCACGCACCCACCAGGAACACAACAGCCCATTTCACCCACACAGCTCATTGGGAGATCTCTAAGCACCTTACCAACACATGGCGGTTAGTCTTAGTGCTACGGTGGTTAGAGAGAACAACAGGTGGGAGTGGACTTCCTGCAGTCAAGGACACATTCCCATGCAGTCAGGACGTCAGGTGGAAAGTTTCCAGATATTTGGGCCACTCCTGTTCCAAACATAAATTACTGCTTGTTCTTCTCCTCTCCCCCCTTTCCCAATGTCTACAAGACTCAGTGATCGCCGACTCTAGCTCAGGGCTGAAGGCAGACAACTATCAATATCTGTGAGATTGAAGAGGTCTCCTAGCATAGGGGAATAGACAGTCTCTGAGTTTCCCTCCAGCTCTAGATATGGTCCTATGGCCTTCCTGCCGACTGGACATGCCATCTGAAGGCTGGACAGCCTCTGCGGGGCATGTATTGGATTTCCTGCTTAAATCACTAGTCCCACAAAGATGTCTGCGTGATAATCAATCCCCTCTCTGACCCTCACACCTCTCTACCCCAAACAGCTCAGTAGACACCATACAGATCAACCACAAATAGGCAAACTGGGAACTGTTTGTTCTTATGCTGGGAGAACCAGAGCAAGTCAAGTTCAGAGTCAGAGAACTGTGATCAAAATAGCACTGGTCAGCCAGACATGCTCTTATTGCAAAAAGAATTCTGAAACCAGTGCATTTGCACTGAACACCCCCATGCATAGTTGCCACCATTCTCATCTTGTCCATCCTCCTCTTTCATCTCTATCATCCCCAGCTCATGTTCCCATTATCCCTATCAAACGCCTCCATCGTCTCTATCCACAGTTCCCATACCTTCACTGTGCCCCTAACATCCTGATTCTGCAGCCCAGACACTAAGAGAGTTGAATCCCAGCCACAAATCTAACATTTTGCACAAACGTCTCTCCAGATGACAGGCAAGATGTGCCTTCTGCCCTCAGCCCACACACCCCCTGCTCAGGAAACAGAGAAAGGCAAGGCTTGGCCCCAATGGGAAGGACATTGAGGTCTCTGCCTGGGTTGTGGAGGAGCCTCCAAAGGCCCCCACAGGAGAGTGACAGGTTTAGAGATGAACAGAGCCCTGCCCTGGGGCTGAATTGGCAGGTGGAAGAAACTCCCATAGCCTCCTTGCTGCAGAGAGTCAAGGAGCGCAGAGCCAATTGAATTCAAGTATCTAGCAAAGGGGGTTCTCTTCAGATTTCATCCTTTTGAAATGGGAAGGAACTTATCTCACTGGTCAGCAGGCGTGGGGGCAGAGATAGCCAGGGATGGAGAGAGCGAAAGATAGGGATGGGAAAAGGGTCAAAGAAAGGGAGAAAAGGGCAGGGATGGAGACAGAATGAGAAGAGGATGTCAAAATTCAGAGAGGGAGAAGGAGAGAGCCACGAGGAGAGAGTGTTGATGGAGTGGGAGCAAAGGCAAAGGGGAGGGTAAACAGCAGGAGTTGGAAGCTGCAGGAGCAGCAAAGAAAGGGAAAGAAGGAAGAAAGAAGAGAGAACAAAACAGAGGGAGGCTCTTGGGAACCTGCAGCTGTTTCAGGGGGAGGTTGAAAAGGATGCAGATGCAAAGCCCACTATGATAGATACCTCAGGAATAAGTTGGGGATGGGGATGAGATAATAATAGCAATAACTAGCATGGAGCACTTACAGATTTGTATTGCCCTTTACAAATATTATCTCATTCAGTCCTCACAGCCACCCTGGGAAAGTGAGGCTAATATTCTCATTTTTACAGATGAGGAAACTGAAGCTGATAAAGAATAGGTGATTTACCCAGAGTCACATAATTAGTGAGGCTGAATTTGAACTCAGATTTTCCAAACTCCATACCCAGAGTTCTGCCCCCTGTGTAGGGGAGTAGACTGAGAAGTTTAGTCTACGTTTCTCAGAGGAGGTGGAGGCTAGAATGATGATCTGACCTCCAGAGGTCTGGCCTGTTTTCAATGTCTACATATACAGCTGTCACTCAGTCATGGGGATAGGGCAGAGATAAGGGTTGAGGGGAATTTAATCAGAAGGAAACGTATCCCACTAGTTTGTGACAAAGGAGAACTGAGGGTGGGGGGTGGGGGAAGGGGAGGACTCTGTGAAAACATACCACTGGGGTTGGATAGAGGGAGTTTGGTCCTCTCAGCCTCAGAATCATTGGAGAGATTGACATCCTTCTCCCTCAGGTTGTCTCACTCACATCTCAAAAGGCAGGATAGTATACTGAAGAGAGCACAGAGTATTCTCTACATAACCTCAATAAGTCATTTCATGTCTCTGAGATTCCCTTTTCAAACGCTTCTTGCAATATAAGAAGTTTGAACTAGAATATCTCCAAAGCACTATGTGCCCTCCACATAGTAGGCAATTAATATGGGTTTCTTTGAATTAGATTGAATCGAAAGCATCATCAATATTTAGCAAGTCTATGATTCTCTAACTGTTCTATCAATCAGGAGGGAAAGGGGAAAGGAACAAGCATTTATTAAGCACCTACTATATGTCAGGCACTGTGCTAAATGCTTTACAAGTATTACTTCTCCCCAAGTGCCTCTCCAGGGAAGATTTCTCAGCTGGCATTTCTGTTTTGACAGAGGAGATTTTGCTGGACCATTTCTCCCTTTCCCACTCCACCCTGTACTCCATTTTCCTTTCCCTCTATCAGAAACCTCCTGGTTTACCTCAAGGCATCTTTAGTGGAAAGAGCACGGAAGCTAAGTCCAAAGACTTGTATTTGAATCCTGATTCTGCTTCACACCATCTATGTGACCTTGAACAAGTCCCTCTTCAGTCCTGGTTTCCTCATCTCTAAAAATGAAGGGATTTAATGAAATGATCTCTGATGTCCTTTATAGCTCTAAATCCTACGATGCTGTGATACCTCCCTTCTGGCTGGCTTCTCAGCACTAGGATGATGTCATTCTTTTTATTTAAAGAAAAGGACTGAGCTCAAGATCTTGGATGCAGAGCTTGCCCAGCTCCTTTTAGACCTTTCAGGGACTCAGTCTTCTGATCGAATGCTCCCCTTGCTACTCCTCACCTATGCACATATACAGAGTTTTCGGTGTCCTTGGTGTCCCCAATGAATTATCCATCCCAGGAAAGACACTGGGGGAAGGAAGCAGAGGAAGGTCTTCAGGTCTTGAGATAGTAATAGCAACTGACAAAAGAAGAGAGAAGATGGAAGGTCTGGACCATCCTAGGAGGGGCTAAGCATATAGAGAGATATTTCTGTCTCCCCACGAATGTCCACATGTACTGTGTTAGCAGTAATTACTCTGATTAATCAACAAGCATTTATTAAATAGCTATTATGTTCCAGGAACTGTTAGGTGACGGGCATACAAAGACCAATAATTATGATAATAATAATAATTCCTGCCCTCAAGGACCTTACATTCAACCTGGGGAGATACATATGTACATAAAACATATACACAAAACAGACAAAATTAATACAAAGCAAATTGGGGGGATGTACCAGTAGCTGAGAGGTTCAGGAAAAGCTTCATTTTGAAGGATTTGCTTGAGCAATTTTGAAAGAAACAAGGGATTTTAAGAGCTGGAGGTGAAGTGGAGGCACAATACAGCAGGGAGACAGCTAGTACAAAGGGACAGGAAATGGAATGCTTTTATGAAGAATAGTAAGAAGGCCAGTGTGACTAAATTGTAGAGTATATTAAGAAGAGTAATGGAAAGTTAGGGTCAGGTTTTCAGGTCAGAGGGGCTTTAAAGGCCAAAGACAAGAGTTTATATTTGATCTAAATGTACTCTGAGCCCCTAAAGCTCCTTGGGACAGAAAAGCCTTCACATTGGTGGAGATCAATAGTCCTTTCCTGTGTGGGGTGGAGTTGGTGAGACAAATTGTATGAGACTTATTGGGGATGCCCAAACAGATACATCTTTAATGTCTTCCCCCTTCTCTAAGAGAAATTTTAATTTCTGCCAGGATGAGGGAGGAGGTGGGATCCAGAGACCAATCACTCTGCTCTTCTCAGAAAGAGTGGGTTCCAGACTAGAATTATATCTATTTGCTCCCTTAAATACTATTCGTCTAGGGTAGAGGTTTCAAACACATGGGCTGCAGTACTCTTGGCCCTACTAGATTTAAAATGTAGTTGGGAAATACTTAACAAAATAAATAAAAATAGAATAGAGCACATATAATGTTAATATGTGGTTTTTAAAGTCAATATGCAGCCCACAGGGATCCTTATGTATGGCTTAGTGGCTCCTGTTTCTATTTAAATTTGATACTACTGGTCTAGGGGATATAATTTTTAAGGTTTCATTTTAAATCCTGATTGCTATTTCCTAATGGGTAAAGGGCCCAAAGTTATATATCCAAAGCTTGACTCCTTCCTATCAGAAACCAGTTCCACAATGAATACATTTATTCAAGTCAACAGGAAAACAGAAATAAGAAAAGGTATACAGGTTCAAATGTACAGCAGACAATTTAGATTGAAGGAGCTTCCTTGGGAGTGAGATAACTCCCAAACTCATCTAACAGAAAGAGAACCAAGTACCAAATAAAGAGGAATCCCCCAAAGTGTCTAAAGCTCAGAATAAGAATATGATTTAAAGAACTTTATGTTAACTTCTTCCCAGGGTCTTTTCTTATTTGGGTAACATGAAGAGAAGGTGGAATTGCCCATCTTGAAGCTGGAAGTCAGAAGAAACAGAAGACACTGGATCTCTCCTCTCCCCTTCTACCCCAATCATCACCCAGGTGAGAGGTATAGATCTTCACCAAGGAGGAAGAGTTTCCCATGCCAATAGGACTTTGGGGCTCAGATTAAATTAAAATTAATAGAGAGCAATTGGAATTTATTGAGTATGTTAATGATATGGTCAGACCTGTGCTACAGGAAAAACTCTTTGGCAATTAGGAGATTAGGCTGGAGTAGAAAAATCATGTTGGCAGTTAAAACAAGCTTTCTTGGAAGCTCTTTTGGATGTTTTACGAACTCAGCATGAAATCTTAGTCCTTGGGAGAAGACCCAGATAGGAAACTAATTTTTGGACCCTCCAAGTCCAGGTATGACTCATCTCTTTTTTGTTTCTTTTTCCCAAGCTATTTGTGTTTTGCTTTGCATGTTAACATTCACTATTTAGCTGGTCCCTGGGTCAATTTTCCTTATCTGGGAAACTGAGGTGGGGATTTTCTGCCTGGTCTCCTGCCCATAATGGAGGTTTTCACTCTTCTCTTCTTTGTTCCAAATATCCCACTCACTTTATGGGAGAGATGTGGCTCAGAGCCCCAAGGATCAGAAATAAGAAGAGAGAAAGCTCATTGTACAACCATAGCAAATCATCTAGGCATAGGTTGTGAATACAGACTAAGCCTTAGTCAGCCCTATAGAAATCATGAGCAAGAGAAGCATTATGATATAGTGGGAAGAACATCATATTGGGAGGGATAAAGTTCAAACCCCAGCTTTTCTACTTACTACCTGGTAACCTTGTCAAGCCACTCTCTTTTGGGGACTCAGTTTTTTCATCTCTAAAACAAAGTGATTGAACTAGATGATCTCTGAGATTCTCTTCCACAGTAAATCTGTGTATTGATGACTGGATTTTTGAGTTTAATCATTGTTAACAAAAATTAAGGGTTCAGGACCAACCCTGTGTCCTATGCCAAGCCTTAAACTCTGGGAATCTGCCTAGAGTAGAAACAACTAAGCCTTTGGGGACTGAGTTTTCCCTGTGAATCACCTCACATCCCCAGGGTTGAAGACTCCATTCCCATTCCACCCACTGTTCTTCTGCCCCTAGTTTCATCTCTGCCCCCCCCTCCCGGATATCCCTTTTTCTACTATGGTTTTGTCTATAAAACCCCATTTAGCATTTTTCACTAGCTGGTAATCACCTCCCTACAGCAATCTTCCCAGAGCTTTACCTCATCTCCCTTTCTCCCCAACCCTTTCTGCCTCTACTTTCTGCTCTCCTAGAATATTACCACCAGGGTATGGATCAGTTCCTCAGCTCCAGTGGGCAATTTCTCGGCACATAGGAAAGTTGTTCCCTTTCCCAGTCCTACAGCAGGGAGGGAACAGGGCACCTTTTTGGTTTCTGCTTTGATGAATGTCTGGGATGCTGTTCTCTACCATCTCAGACTAAGCACCCCATGTCAGACAGCTCCCTGGAGGCCCAGAATGGAAGGCTTGCTAAGTTACTGACAGCGGTAGGGCTGGAATGCTGCTTCTATATTTTATTTATTGGCTAATTACGCACATTTAAAATTCGATGTGGTACAATGCTTGTCCTCAGCTTCATGCCCTGATGCATGTTTCCACATGAAGGCACAGAGGAGGAGGAGAAAGAGGGGAAAGGGGCTGAGGTCTCCTCTGATGACAGCTCTAAAAGCCTGACCCAGGAACACTACTGTGAAATAAGTCAGCCTGCTGCTCTGAGAAGGGAGAAAGGGTAGGGAGGGGGCATGGAGAAGCCTGGGCCCCCAGGGAGAAGGGTGGGGAGAGGTCAGAATCTCAGGAAGGGAAGGAGGTGACCTTTAATGTCTCTACTCACCCTACAATAAGGGCTGCAGCTGATGGGTTTTCTACCCAGAATGCCTTAATTGAAGCTTGACTCTTGAGTTTTTAGCAAAAAGAAAGAAAGCTGCTCAAGTACATGAGCTTTGCTTGATCACAGCAGTCCAGGAATTGTCCTTTGAGCTTAGCTTGATCCTGGTATTCAGTATATTGGGGAAAAAAACATAATTCTGATTCTGCAAAGGTGAAGGTGAGAGAGCAAGAAAGGAAAGGAAGATGGAGAGAGGGATGAAGCAAGAAGAAACCAACTATCAGAGTTGGAGGATGCTATTTATCAGTGGCCATCTATCCCAATCCATACTTCCCTAAAACATACACAAATGTGTCCAGGCCTTGTTAAGAAAAAATTGCCATGCTGAAGAACCCACAACCTCCCAAGGCAGCTCACCCCACTCCATCCTTGAACTGTCTATAGTTGCCAGGGGCTATTTACTACATAAAATTCCAATTTCCCTCTTTTACCTTTCACCCAATGCATTCAGCACAGCCCTCTAGGAGCCAAGTCAAACAAATATGATCTTTTATCTATATAACAATCTTTCAGTTGTTCAAACATAGCCATCAAGTTCTCTGAGAAAGAAGGGTCATCCTGTATATGGGACCCCCTTATTTTTCTTTATATATTCCACAGAAAGCAGAAATTGGATACTGATAGGTGAGGGGACAGGAATTCATTTTATAACATTATCATCACTACCAAAACCAGTACTTGAAATCCATCCCTAAATTTATCCCTAAATAATCTCAAATGTTTATTGATTGACTGACTTCCTCAACTCTAATACCTTATCCCTGAATCCAATCCTTATGGCCACCCAACCCCACCCCCAATCCCAATTTCTTACCCTAACTTTTAACTGTTTGCTCTCCATCATCACACCCTCCCCAAGCTCTGGATTTGGTTTGTAGGATTCTGGCCAGAGCTGAAAAGCTGGCCTGAGCGTTCAGGTCAGAGGAAATTTCATTTGAGCCAAACTCCTGAACTTTATCCAAGGGTGAGCTTCTTTCTCCACTGTTGGATATGTCCCTCCTGCCCTTGTCTCCCATTGTCCTATGGCTTCCAGGCATTAAGCCAGAGCTACTTAGAGAGACCCAGGAGACTTTATCACCCGTTTTCCCCGAGTCACTCTTCATCCAGTTTGGTCTAGAATTTCCTGGGCAGACAGTGAGGATCCAGGCTGGCCATTGTGCCCTACGAGTTGTAGCTGCTTTTGTGTGTGTGTGTGTGTGTGTGTGTGTGTGTATGTGTGTATGTGTGTGTGTGTGTGAGATGCAGAGAAGTGGTGGCAAGGCAAGAACTGGAAAAGCACTTTGGAGGCCCCAGGCTTGGGGGGCAGTGAATAATGTAGGCCTCTGCTGGGGCCATCGCCTGCCTGCTCAGCTGCACCGGCACACCTCGCTGGGTAATTTAAACACAGCTAGCTCAAAGCTTAATGGGCCCGCTTGCTTCCAACATCGCAGATGAGGAAGGGGGGGAAAGCTAAAAGCATGCAAATTTATACTCCTCGGGAAAGAAAGAACCTTCTGGGAAAGGTGCGGACTCCGGTAGCCTCTGGAGGCAGGGATCAAGTCAAAGGTCCACTTGGGCTCTGCTGAGCTCCAGGAATCCAGGGGAATGTTCCTTTTGAGGAAAGGAGTATATGTCAATCTTGTAATTGGCTTCCATGCCAAGTTGCTGCTTCAGACACTCATCAAATGTCGAGTGATTAAGCCTGAAATGTGCAAAACATTCCCAACAACCACTCGGAAGAACAACTCTCTGTTCTCAGAGTAGTGTTCCTAGCTAGAGCCACCAGCGTACACCCTCAAGACACCCGGTGACGAAGATGGTCCCCACAGTGTGGGCTTCCCTCCCCCCGGCCTGCTGTCGTTTTGTGGTCTGTCTGTCTATCTGCCTGCTAAGACGGTGAGCTGGCCCAGGGAGGGCCCGCAGCCAATTCTTCATTTCCTTGGAAGCCTAGATCACCAAATGCTAACTGAATGAGGAGACCAATCTCCTTTGGTGGCTGTGAGCCCTGGAAATTCCATTCCACAGCTTTCAGAGGATCCAAATCATTGCTCTCTTCCAATCCATAATTATGGGTTTAGGGACAGATCCCCAAATGTCTGGTTCGTATATCTCCTTAACTTGACTGGAGAAGTCCAGGAGGCTTTGAGAGTTGAGGGAAACATGTTCTCCTTCTTTCTCCCAGTCTAACCTCTCCCAGAGGATGCAAAGGAAATAACTACCTAATGTTGGTAGGTATGAGGAACATGACATGTTGGCTAGGTGACCTTCTCCACAGCCAGAATCATTTTGTTACAACATAGGTTCTCCTATAAGGACCTGAAACCCTTCGTGGATCAATCAATCAATAATCAATAAGCATTTATTAAATTCCTATTATGTTTCAGGTGCTGTGCTAAGCATGGTGACCTTAAAAAAAATTCAAAAGATGGTACCTGTCCTTAAGGAACATGTAGTCTTGGAGAGCTGGAGAGGCAGTACCAGACACAAGTGGTTGGGGAAAATAGGTATCTTTGTAAGGCTGAAAAGAGACAACAGAATCCCTCCATTTCTTTGTTTGCTGGGTTTCTCACCCTTCTCTTTACAAGCTCCAAAAAATTCAGCAAGACTGGAATCAAGAGAAGTGAAAAGCCCTGGAGGAAGAGAGGTAGAGCCAGCTATGGATGCTACAGCTCTTTCTGCCTGGACAATTTGTTGCAAGTGGGGAGGAGGAGGAGGTATGGAGTAGATATATAAGAGGAATGAGCAGGACAGTGCAAGAAGGCAGAAATGAAAAGAGCTGGGGAGAAGGTAGTTAGAGGCAGGGAAATAGAATAGGATTTGCACATCTCTTTGGGGAGGTTCTGGGGTACTTTCCAATGCTTCTTCTGACCTCTCAGACACAGGGAGGTCCAGCCTGTGCTTGTGCCTAAAATGACAAAGCCCCCTATGCAATACTCTGACAAATCCCCACTCCCAGCTGCTCAGCTCCTCACAAAGTATTTTCCCTTAATAGCCTTCCATTCAGCAGAATGCCTGCAGCCCACATCTGCGGAAACCAGGCCACAGCAACTCCTCCCACTGGGCCAGGGACACAATTCACCAAGCTTTTTCTTCTTGTTCTAAGTCTTCTCCCCTGTTCCCTTTCTTGTGACCCCCCTTCATCTCATCTAGTTTTTTTCAGCCTGCCCTGTTACTTCCTAGGGCCATGCTCAAGAGCTGGAGGAATAGGACTCAGAGCTTCAGTCCATACTATTAGTGGTTTCCCAAAGAAAGACATTTTATTTCACTAATGTCTTAACTATAGCTACAGGCTCAAGCTGTTTGCATCATCATTCATTCGTTCCTTAGCCCCCTTCCTTCTTGAATTTCCCCGTCCCCAAACCTCCACCTGGACAATTGCTTCCTTAGATCTCTTATCCTTTATTCTTTACTCCATTGGCCTCAATATAAACTAATGCTAACCTATATCTAACCTCACTGAGTTACCCTGAATCTCTGTGCTCCAGGTACTCTAAAGCACCATCTCCACTATTATCTGTGGGTAAGTTGATGTGTCCCAAAGGATTGCTAAGAGATTTATATGAGGAACTGACTGAGGCCTTGAGGGTAGGATGTGAGGAATCTTGGAGGCCTGAAATTCTACTCTCCTCCTCCATATTCTTGTTTTGGAGAGAAAGGAACAGGCGGTGAGAACAATATGTCTTGGCTTGGGAAGAAGTATTTAATTGGTGTTCAATAAGTATTTTTTGAATGAATGAATTTGTTGCTTTTATTCATAGATGTGTCTTGCCTCCTCAATTCAATACTAAGCTTTTATGGGTAGGGATTGTGTCTTGTATATCTCTCTTGTATATTCCCTTCAGTGCCTACCTCAAATAATATCCTCCACTTAATATTCTGCAAATATTTGTTGATTACTTGGATGAACGAATGAATGAGGTAGCATCACAATCCCGAACAAAGGATGCTGTCAACTGAGCCCCAAAGGCAAATAATGGTAATAGGGGAGGAGCACACAGTCTAGCCTCTGGAGTGCTGGAGTGCTGTAGCCTATGCTACCTTCCCAAAAGTTTACAAAGATATGACTCCATTCTCTTGGACTCTTTAATGACACAATTATTCTGATTATCTGGATGATGGAGATTGATACCAACCTGAATTATTGGTGCTGTCCTGTCCCAAATGGATTCTCTTTCCATGATCAGCCCAGTCCCAACCCTGGGTTGAGAAACCTCATCTCACTAGAATGTTTTCCCAGACAGATAGTTTCTATAAGGAGCAGACAACTTAGTGATGCGGGCAGTTGTCAGGAGTAAAAATTTTTCATGAATCAGAATACCTGTGTACATCCAACTCACTGGTTCCATTCACCTGACTATATTCTTCACTCCCTTAACGCCATTGGCATGGCCTGGCAGAAGTCAGGGTCCTGTAGGAAGTTACTGCTATGTAGTTTGAGGGATGTGACTCTGAGATACATAGATACTTTGAGAACAGGGAGGGCCCCAAAGAGATATACTGAACTTGAGACCCTGGGTGCCCTGTCTGCCTCCTTCTTGGGAGAGACTGTTGTTCTGAGGGCAGAAAGTGTGTTTGGCTTCTTCTTTTGGACTTCACACTTGCTTTTCCTCCTTTTTTGGGTCACAAACAGACTGACCCTGGCAATCATTAAGTTAATTATCTTTTAGTCAGTCAATCAGAGAGCCATCATTTCTCTAGTTTAGTTGTCAATTGGTCTATCTCTGGTCATCATTCAATAATCACTTTTCTCTTAGTCATCTGTCAGTCATCAAGTGGACTTCCATGGTCAGCCAGTCATCAATGGGCTAGTGATTTTTCACTTATTCCTTCTAGTCAGGCACCCAAACCAAAATAATTAAGCTAGGAATCTCAAGAGCCCAGTCTTGGAGGTAGAGAGTTTGGGTCAGATATGGCCCCTGTCCACATAGAACTTTCCATCTGACACATCCACAGAGACTATCTTTGCCTACCAATCCCCTGGGTTCTGGAAACTGGACAAGCTATTCCATCCCCACATCCTTACGCCCCCAGAGCCCAGCTGCCATTGCTGCCTGGGAATCTGTCTCCTTTGTGACCCGTCTCAGTAATTTGGAAGGTGATTAACAGCAATCATGCTGGAGTTTGACATCCCGGCACGGCAGCTAAATTGAGGCTCACAAAGCCTCCTTGACATCCAATATGTTATATGCTTTTCCCCTTAATTAGGAGCTAAAGTGGATAAATATGAAGTTGCCATGACAACAGCCTCCCGTGTCTGTAGCAGGATGTGGCTCAGTTTATGGCTGCTGGTTCCTTAGGCCACTGGACCAACCCAGTATCTCCAAATGGGGTGAGCTGTTCCTCAGCCCCCTTTCCTCTTAAATTCCCCACCTCCAAACCCTCACCTTCCAGGTTAGGATTCTACCCACCTGGACAACTGCTTCCCTAGATCTCTTATCCTCTATTTTTTTGTTTTAACCTCATTGCCCTCAATATTAAATAATGCTAAGCTATAGAAAATTTATTTCTTCTGGGAGGGGAGATCGAGATGACAATGCAGTTTAAAAAGAATGATTTTCCATATCTAATCCCATTGAGTCACTCTGAACTCCTGTGCTCCAGGTACTTACTCTAAAGCACCATTTCCTAATTCTGTCTGAGGTTGCCGGAGTTCCGGCTTTGCTTGTGAATGGATGATAAAGAATTGGAGGGAAGAGCAGTCGGCTGAGAGGGGAAACTGCAAGAGCTGCGTGGTCTAAGAGTAGGAATATCCCGAAATCACCCACACGAGCAGGTGAGGAAGAAGATCTAATGCATCCTCTATTGCAGCCCATCCATCATAAAATCTCTCTGGGCGGAATTCGGTCTGGGGGTTGACTGTCTATTTAATTTAATGTTTAGCTAACACTAAAGGCAGGACACTCTAGGACGTAGGCGGCCACGTTTGTAGTCCAGAGGTGACCACTTCCGAAAGCATTTCCCCTGATTCCCCCCGCCCCTTTCCCGCACCTTCCCGGGGAGGAGAGGTGAAGTAGGGGGTGATGGGGAGGGAGCTGTTGGATGCTGGATCCGGTAGTTTCCGATTTGTTTCTTCTGTCCCTAACCCAATAGCAAAAAGAACAAGTGGAGGATTCCAGGCAGCTTTTAATGGCGATCATTTTCAAAAGTTTGGAAAAGAAAGTAAGTAAAACAACAGAAACGGTTCAAAGTGTCTTCTGGAAGTCACATTTCTGGAGACTAAATTGTTTCCACCAGGAACAGCTTACAACTAATGGTTTGATTCCAGTCTACGCCCAAGTTATTAAAGCGTAGCCAAGTGGATTTGAACCGCGGCTCACAATTGGGGGGAGGTGGCGTTCCATGCTGGGGTGAGGCAGCCCCTTCTTTTCAGCGCCCCTAGCCCCCCACCCCCGCACTCTCCAACCTGGCTCTGCAGTCAGCCCCAGGGACAAGGAGTGCTGGAGGGGCCCCAGAACAAGCAGCTTCCCACTCACCACGTGCCGGGCGCCGGCTGCGTGGGAGTTGGGGGGGGGAATGTGGAGAGACTGAGAACCTGGCCCCCAAACTGAGTTTCCTTCCAGTTATGACTAAAAATAGGCATGATGCCGGCAAGGCTCGTCCTGTCAGACTGGGGGGGGGGGAGGTGGATGTCTTTGCAGACATGATTCCCCCCCTTTATTTCACTGATCCTCCCTTCCTTCTCCCCCTCCCCACATTCCAGCATCTCCAGGCAGCATGGCTTAGTTTTGTTATAAGAGAGTTGGATTTGGAGGGCTGGAAGCTGGGTTCAAGACTGCTGCTTACTCTCAGGATGACCTCGAGGGAATCACTTTAATTTTTCTGAGACTTCAGTTTTCTTCTTTGTAAAAAGATGAAGTTGGAGTAGATGATCTCTTAAGAAATCAATTGTAAGAGAGATACAAAATTTGTACAAGTATCTTTCAGCTATAAAATCCCATGAAACTCTAGATGGGACCCAAACCTCCATCTGCCCTGTCTTAAAAGCCTCTCCTAGTCTCTTGTCTCTCTCTGTTTCCCTCCATCTCTGTTTCTATCTTTCTTTGTTGTCTGTCTCACTCTCTCATATACACCCCTTTTTGGGATAGGAATAGGAATTAGTTAAGGGAGACTTTCTTCACTCTATGGGGTTCCCTCAGAATCCTAATACATTGATTAACCTCCAGTTTAGGATAAACTGTAGGAATTTGGGGCAGATGTCCTAGAGTTCTTGACTTGCCAGGGTCTCCTGTGGAGGATTTTGAAAAAGTTGTTCTTCCAGTTCACCACCATAAGCCCCAGCCAACTGTAACCACCAAGTTGCTTGGCTTTTTTTTTTTCTGCTTTCACTGTTGCCTGCTTCCTTGTCCCTGCCCTCTCATACTCTTATCCAATGACATCCTGCTGGCTGCCTCTACCCACCCCAGAATGAAGACAACAGGCTGTGGGGAGCGTGGGTGTCTGGCCCCATTTGTTCCCATCCATGATTAGAGACAACAAGCATCAGCCTTGATCTCTCAGTGAGGGCTCCTCACACCCTGGATTGGCTGGGCTCCCCATCGTCTGTAGGCTGGTATTCCTGAGCTGTGCAGGGTGGATGGCATTAGATCTGCTGAAGTAATGTTGTCTGACTTCCATCCCCCAGAGACGCCTGGGAAAACCAGATGTCTGGCCAATGAGGCGATAACCAGAGCAAATCTTTAAGTAAATACAGAGACACAAACATCCATTCTGCTCCCCCCCCCCACTTCTCTGGGCAGCCCCCTTTCCTAGGCTCCTATGTCCCAGATCTCTATCTCCTTCCTCCACTCCCTCCCTACCCAGCCCCACTCTCCTATATGGACAAGGTTCCTGCTAGGTCCCTCAGTTGCCTTTTCATTTTTCTTTGCTTTCTCTCATGGCAATCACAGCTCCAAGGATTGTTCCTCTGAGTCAGATCCACAGTTGATATCTTTCTCCCTGACTTTGGAACCCAAGCCATTTTCAGACACATCACTAGTCAGGGGGACAGGTGTTTGTCCTAGGGCCAGATACCCTTCTCAGAGGAGTCCAGGCACACCTCCATGATGCTAGGCCACTGGATGGGCCAGGGGGCTCAGGGCCCTACTGCTTCCTCTCACTTAAAAGGAAAAACAGGGAAGGTTCCCAATCTGACTCCCACACCACAGGTCCTTTGGGATATACTTCATTGCCCTCTAGTGGAGTCCAAAATCCTATTAACATGACAGGACCTTAAACAGAGCCCCACCTGTCATGGCCTAAGGGAAAACAGGTTTGGAAGTCAATCCTTTTCTATCCTTCTTTTCCCTTCCAATAGCATTGGATTTTTATGACTAAGTCATGCAGATACCAGTACAATGACAATCCTATAGTCAAAACATCAGAGCCTCAGCCACAGTCACATAGTTCTAGAATGCAGTTGCAGACAGTCTATGTAGACACACTGAGACAATCTTGCACAGCTATAGAGATGAAGTCATAGGCAGACACTGTAGCAGCAGTCAGTCAGTCACAGGCAAACAAGCACAAGTAGACCTACTGACACAGCCATACGCAGATGTTCAGGGACCACAACTAAGTCAGAACAGGGTGCCATTTATGGACAAACACATGGGTTCTCTTCTGAGTATCTTCCTTTTCCTGATGCATCTTCCTTTTGTTCCTAGATCCCTATGCTCCCTTCTTTCTTTCCAGTGCCTTCCCCTAGCTCTGAGTTCTAACAGGAGGGCTAGGGAAGAAGAAATCCTCAGCCTATGCACAGAGCTCATGTTTAATTAATAACAAGTAATAAGTCAACATGTAATTAGAGGATTAAGGCACGTGTGGGCTTTGCTTTACTCAGCTGTACTTGATGGTCATGGTCCCGGGGGGACTTGGGGACAGCTTGCAGGAAGGGGAAATCTGGCCTCCATCAACCCACCTGTATGAAATCTCCCTTTTTGCTACCACTTTTCTTCTGCTTCTTTTATTTTTGGAGAATCATAGGAAAGGGGAGCCATGTACAATATTTGCCTTCACACTTCTGTACTTCTATTAATAAGGCATCTAGGTCAGCACTCCCAATATATCCCCCCAACTACCCTATTCTTGTCCCATGTCCCCTTTTCTCTCTGTAATATCCATTCGGTCTCCCCTGCCATCTCATGCCTCATTTGGTACTTAATATCTCCTTTACAATTTTGTCTCCAGTGGCCATATACGTTTCATCAAAGCCTTCCAAACTCCCCCCATGTTTTCTAAGCTGATCCTATGAGACTCCACTGGGCCCAGTCCCCAAAGTATGATTAGAGCTAAAAATCCCTACAATTTCACATTTAACCCTGTTTAGCTTTTTGTTTAGCATTCTCCATTCTATTTACTAGGCATAGACCTAAGCCTGGCCTTCTGATGACTGAGAACAAAGATGGAGGTATCTTAAATGTCATATTATTTAAATCCCAAATAATATGTTCACAGCTCCCTTTCCACTATCCCCACCCAGTTACCTCTTACCTGATTCAAATTTCTTAATTCTGTTTTTACTTCCACTTCCCTATGTAATCACTGATATTGTTAGAAAGCCACTATGGTTTAGTAAAAAATGTGCTGAGTTTGGAGCCAGAAGACTTGGGTTAAAATCACTATTAGGTGACCTTGGATAAGTCACTTAACCTATAAGGGGTTGAGTTTCCTCACTTGTTAATAAGAGAGTGGGATTTATGTGGCTTTTTAAATCTTTCCCAGATTAAATGTATGATTTCAAAATGTTCTCTTTTCCACCTCACCCCACAGTAGCCCTTCCAATGACATCTATGGACAAGCTACTGGCTCTTTTCCTACAGAGCCTTCATTGAAATGTTCCTTCTACTTCCTTTTTCCCTCTCCAGCAAACATGCCTGTCTTTTTCCCCTCCGTAGCGAAACACCTATTAATCCTGACTCTTTGCAGATGGTTTATAGCTTCTGTTAAACACATACGCTCTAATATGCAAACAATATAAGGAAT
This sequence comes from Sminthopsis crassicaudata, assembly GCF_048593235.1. Classification (NCBI taxonomy): domain Eukaryota; kingdom Metazoa; phylum Chordata; class Mammalia; order Dasyuromorphia; family Dasyuridae; genus Sminthopsis; species Sminthopsis crassicaudata. The sequence goes on along the minus strand of NC_133618.1, from coordinate 389,993,555 downwards.
CACTTCTTCCAGGTCCTTGACTTCCCTAGCTTTATGCTTCTCCTTTCCACTTACATCCTTCCTCTACAATCCTTATTCTCATTTCCTTCCTTAGCCCTTCCTTTCTGGGCACCGCTTTATGTCGTTCCCTCTCCTCCACCTGCTTTCCCCTTCCACTCTTCATTTTCTGATTTCCCATCCTTATCTTTCCTCCTCTAGTATTCCCCTTTCCTCCATTCACTCAGCTGCCAGAGCTGCCCTTTCCCCCGTCAGTTTCCTTCACACTCCCTTCAGCTCTTCCTTTCTTCCCCCATCTCTCTAGATCACAGCTTCCTGCTTCTTCCTCCTCTCCCTTTATTTGCCTGGGTGCGGAATCACGTTGCCCTCCAGTGGCTGCAGCTCACGGCGACAGCAGGAGTAGTTCTGGGGTCCCCAGTAGTCCCCTAAAGTCCTGTGTTCATCCGAAGTCGGATTTAGCCTTTCTGAGGGAGGGGGGCGCTGTTGGTGTGTGTGTGGACTCGGGGTCAGCAGGCATCCTCCCTTTTACATCCCAATTACATCTGACCCTTCTGTCCACCGAAGATTCCCCCTCCCCCCACGGGACTCCTTCCCTTGTAACTAAATTTCATTCGTCTCTCAGGGTAGAGAGGCCTTCCCAGATCTCACCCCACCCTTGGGAGCCTTGGAACCTCAGAACCTCCGCAGTTCTACCCTCAGCACTTGGACAGCAGCCCGGGAGAAGGCCTCTGCTGTAACTCCGCATCATCTCCCCCAGCAGCAGTTCCCCGCCCAACCGCTTGGTGAGTTAATTCAACGTCTCTCTGTTTGAAAACCTGATAATCCAATTCCCCATATCCCCACCCCTTCCCCCACTGCACACATCTTTCCTCTCTCTTTTGCCCCCATCCCCATTCCAAAATCCTGCCCTTTTACAAGCTTTGCCGACTTCGTCCCATGAATACTTTCAACCCCTATTACTCTCTTTCCCTCCTTTCCCTTCCTCCTTTCTGCCTCTGGCCCCTCCCCCTGTTTTTCCCCAGGTAGATAAATGTGTGAGGAGGGAGTGGGTGCTGTGAGTGAGTATGAAGACTAATTGTGTAAGGAGTGGGCTGTGAGATCGAGGGGTGAGAGGGTAGTGGGTGTCAAGGGGATAGGTATGTGTGGAATTGGTATGGAATGTGTCCTTAGCAGACCTGGACACAGTTCCCTGGGCATGGACACAGCTCCCTGGACTACTGGGCCTCACAGACTGAATTCTGCAGGTTATTTCAGGGTTGGGTGGAAATTTCCATTTCAGCAAAATCCATTTGTAAAGCCCTAGAGCTTTAGGAGCTCTCTCCTTTCCTCTCCTCTGTTCTTATGGAGATCTTTTCCCCACCTCCACTGTTCAACACCTCAGAGGAGGGGCCAAGATCTTTCACTCTGTTTAGCTCTCCTATGTGGTGGGGGAGATCCACGAACTGTTTCTCTTCAGGGCTACTCCCTCCCCTCCCCAATTATTTTCTTCTCTCTGATTCCTTCCTTTCCAAGATACTCACATCAATTTATTGGTGATCATAAATTTGGAATATTTAGAAAATGGGAACTCAGTGATCTTTTCCTTCGTGTAATTTCTATATATTGACCTTATCTGTCCATTCAGAAAATGTGGGGAGCGGAGGGGGAGAGGAAGATAACCAATAGAGCCGATCAAGAGATAACAGCATTATAAAATGTCATAGCTGGAATAGACTTTAGAGATAAGACATTCCAGTTCTATCATTTTACAGAGGAAGAAACCGAAGCCTAAGATTGTGAAGTGATTGGCTAAGGTCGCATTGTGACCAAAATAAACTCGAATCCAGATTATTCAGTTCTGTGAATGTCCCACTATACTCTGATGCTCCCAGGAGATGTGATGGTGGAGTGGGGCCACATAGGAATGAATGGAGACTCTTGGAGAACAGAGGCCCTGAGAGATGGGAAATGGCATTGAATCTGTGTTGGGATGTTCTGAACCTGAAGAAATGGTTCAGCCATGGGTAACTGCCACCACTGCCATCATCAAAGCTGTCATTATCATCAACATTTACATAGCACTTTAAGGTTTGCACTTTAGCCAGCAACTTGAGATACTGTTAATATCCCCATTTTAAGATAAGAAAATTAACTTGGAGAGAAATTAAGTGACTTGTCTAGAGTCACACAAATACCGAAGTGTGAGACAGGAATCAACCTCAGATCTTCCTGATTTCAAGTCCACTCCTCCATCTACGGTGTCATCCCGAGTTTAGTCTGGCAACCATTCCAGAAGTCACTTGAGCCAAGCAGGGATATCTAAGACCCTGGGAGTGGCTGCTAAGACTCTTGCCAGCTTTTGCTGTACATTATTCTTATGAAACAATCATGAGTTGTTTCAGTCTGAGCACTGAAATGGGCATGTGTGTGCTCCAAGAGTGGGAAGGGAATGTGAATATGGGGGTCTTAGTGGCAGATGTCTGTTCTTGTGAGACACCAAAGCTGCCCTCTGACCTCATGCACAGGTGGCAAAAATCTCTTCCAAATGCCACCTGACTGACATGGTTGAAGTCTAGCCAAAGACATATTGTGTGCATGATCAGTTCTATTTTCAGCGTCAGTGATTAGTGAACTCTTGCTAAGAAGGTACCCCTACCCTATTACCTGCTTCAGTTACCATCTGCTTCACCATATTTTCTAACACATGCCCACTCCAGAACATGCTTCAAAACATGTCCTACTCCAGTACATGTTCTAATACATGTCCCACTCCAGGACATACTCTCACCGACAACAACATTTATTACAACACTCACCAATGTGCCAGGCACTTAGCTAAATGCTTATTATCTCATTTGATCCTTACAACAATCCTAGGAGCTGTTATTATTACCCCCATTTTACTGATGAAGAAACTGAGACTGAAAGAGATTATGGGATCTGCTCATGATGACCCAGCAGTGTCTGAGGCTGGATTTGAACTCAGATCTTTTGGACTTCAAGTCCAGCCCTCTATCCATCTCACCCCCTAATGCCTCACTTCACCACATACTATAGCAACACTCTCACATGCCCCTTACTTTAGCATACTGGCACATACCACTCTACTACATGGCCCCACACATGTCTCAGTATGTGAGGCACCTCACATACTCTAGAACATGCTTTTGGCCCATGTCCAAGAACAGGCTTCAGTTCTGGCAATGCTCTGTCACATTCTCTAGCTACTTCCTTGCTTCTTCCAATTGGGAAGCCCATCCCCATCTGCTTTATTTTCCTTCCATCGCCCTAGAATAAGATTTCTAGGGATTTCCTAGGGTTTCTGAAATTTGGCACCTTGAATAGAGCAAGAAGAGCTGGTAGGAGTAGTGGGTAAACTCACAAAATCAAATTGGGGCATGGGTGGAATGGGAACAAAAGCTACCACAGGGCAAGTCCTCTGGCCTCAGAAATGTTCTGTTTTAGCCCGATCTGAAGCTCTAGGCCAAGGATAGAGTGATCTTGGCTGAAGTCCTGAAGAGGCTGCAACATTCCAAGACCCTTCCCTTCTGCCCTTTCGGTCAAGTCCCAAGAGATGACCTCTGAGCCTCCCACATTTCTCCCACTGGCCTTCCCTCAGAATCCCTTGTATCCTACCCAACCAAAGGCTTTCCCCACTCCACATCTTCAAACTGCAGCTATTAACACTCATGGACAGGAAACCCTTAACCTCAACTTGAATCCTCATCCCCAGCTTCTCACTTTCACTAAGACTCAGCTGCTGGGTTTACCTTTGTGTTCAAACTTCAGAAGATTTCCAGAAAAAAAGCTTTTTCCTCATCTCAGACCCCAAAGCTTCCTCCACCACTTTCCTATCCTTTTAATCTTATTTTCCTTCTTTATTGCTATCCCTTTGGTTTGGAAGGACCACTCTTCTATCTTGAGAAGGAAAACAAAATAAACTAGCTCACATTTCTATAGCACCTTTAAATTTAAGTACTTTCTTACAACAACCCTGTAAGGTAGGTATTAGTATATACATTACTATTATTGTTCCTATTGGTCAGTGAGGAAACTGAGGCTTAGTGACTGGTACAAGGTCACTCGGGTAATCAGAGGTAGCACTTAACCCCTGCTTATAGACTCAGAGCCTGGAATTCTTTACACGGCTCCAGTTCTCTCTTTCAGGGAGGAATCTCGAGGCACGGGGAGGCTCAGAAACCCACATACATCCAGTCGCCTCAGAAGACAGAACAAGGAATGGTATTTTCTCTTTGCATCTTTTCTTTCCCTCAGTCTCTCACTGACTGTCTCATAGCTCTCTAGCCCTCCCTTTCAGATGCCCTTTCCTCTTACCTTTACCTCCTGGTTTCTTTCCCCACTGCCAACCCCTTCACTATTCCCAGCTCTTTCTGGTTCCATTCTTTTTCCGTGGCTCCCTCCCTTCCCCCGTCCAGCTCCCTCTGCATCCGGCTATTCCTTTTTCTCACACCTCCCCCCGCCTTCCTGGTCGGCCTCCCTTCCCTCCCCTCCCCACCCCCGCCCCGCAGCTCCCAGTTCTGCCAGGATCCCTGGAATAGAGGGGCGGGGGTTGCTGCTCAGCTTCTAACCCGGGCTCCGGGGACCCTGCCAGAGAGGGACACTGGGGGATTGTATTCCGTCTGCAATCTGCAGAGGTCCCAGTTTTGCTGCCAGACCCCGCCTCCTACTCCGAGATAGGGTCTTTCTGGCCTCCCCAGGAGACACCTGCCACTCCCCGCCCCTCTCTGAGAGAGCCCCAGGCCCCATGGCTGAAGCTTCCCTCTCCCGGGGAAGCGGGGACCGCAGCAGAAGGGAGGGCGCTAACAGATCCCATCAGAAGAGCCCCGGGGACCTGAGTCTGAAAAGAAAGAGCTTTAGAAAAAAAGAAATTGGAGGGGGGTGCGCTAGCGAGAAACTGTTTCCCGCTCAGTTATTACTATGATTATTTATTTATTCATTTATTTTTTATATCTCTGCCTAATGAGCGAGGGAGCAGGGCTGTTCCCGGCGGGAGAGGTGGGGGGTGGGAGGGGAGGTGGAGAAAGATGAAGCCTGCGGCTGCCCAAGCCTAGCGCATCTCCCCACTCATCCCCACCCCCACTTCGTACTGCGCCCCCCACTCGGAGCTGGGGACGTCCTTCCACCGCCGACCCCCAGTCACCCCCCTCCGCACTGCGCTGTGCCTCAGCCTTGGTCCCTGCCCCAAAGGGACGACCCCTAAACCTCACTCCAGCGGCTGAGACTCCGCCCCCACCTCCCCCAGGCTGGCTCCCGCCCCACCCCCACCCCAAACCCGAGCTGCGGCCGGAGGACTTAGCCAGACTTTCCCGGAGCCGCAGACTGTAATGAGATTTCTGCTGTAAGTTATGGGCGCTGCCTCCCGGCTCAGCTCCACGCCGACATTCTCTTAATGCCAAGCTAGAGAGTGAGCAAGCCAGGTCCTCCCAGGAAAGAGCCGGAGTCGAGCCAGACCTGGCTGATGTAAGCCGAGCTGGACTGGGCTGAGAAGAGCCCGGGAAGCGGGGGGCTTCCTGCCTCCCCAGCCTGTACCGCCGGACCTCTTCCGGAGCAGCAGCACGGAGGCTGTGCTGGGAGGGGGTCCGAAAGACCGAGGACCCCCTCAGTGCCTACTCTAGGGGGCTTCCAGGAGGTGGGGGTGGGTGCGGGGGAGTGGAGGGCGGGAGGGAGCCACCAAGATGTTCTTCATCCCGCTAGAGCTTTCCTGGAAGAGGCCGCTTGGGGCCCGATCCCTAGCACTTGTCCGGGCCCCAAATGCCTGCCCCAGTCCCAGTCTCCAGTCCTAACTCCCATCCCTGGGCCTAGTCTGCAGTTCCTTAAATCGCCAGAACTTTCTTGCGGTAGGTCCCAGATTCCTCTAACGGAGCAGGGATGTCCAAGGCCCCGGGGGTGGCTTCTGCCCCACACCGTCCACTTCCCCCCACCCCCCACCCCGAGTCGGAGCACCGGCTGGGAAGGAGGCTGGCGAGGGTGAAGAGTGGGAAGGGGATGGAACGGGAGGGTCTTGGGAGCAGGTGTCTGTTCCTGTGACAGGCCAAAGCTGCCCCTGGACCTCATGCGCAGGCAGCTAATGCCGCCTCCAAATGCCACTCGACTGAGTGTCATTTAAAGAAATGTCAACTAATGAATATTTGATGGCCTTTAAGCAGGGGGCATTAGCTGTTAGGCTTGGAAAGGGGGACAGAAGTCCCTCTCTTCCAGGGTTGAAGGCCTGATATCCTCCATCCTTTCCCCCAGTGAACAGAAAATTCCAGATGATGTCATTTTTCTTGTCCTTTCTCCAGGGTCTGGAAATGGTCTTCAGGGCTGCTCCTTAATCCTCTCTACTCCATTAGGCCATCTACCACCTTATTTTGGGTAGCCCTAATATGTGACCTATGGGAAGGGTATCTTGCTCAAAATTTGGGACCTTTTCAATCCCTGCCTGTTAAATTTCTCTAATTTTAATTGAAATTTTAAATGAAAACCTGATTTCTCCCCTCTCATCTCCCTGCCCCTATCCATGAGGAAAGAAAAAAAAAAGCAAAACCCCTATTTAAAAAATATAGTCAAGCAAAAAAACAAAAAATTCCTTCATTGGTCATATTTTTAAAAATTACTCAAACTGCACTCAGTCCAAGGAGATGATCTCTCTGCCAAGAGGTAAATCTGGAACCATGAATAGTCTTTCTACTCTTTAGTGTTTCCAAGTTTTTCAAATTTGTTTGTCTTTATAATATTTGTACTGTATACATTATTCTCCTGGTTCTATTTACTTCATTCTGGACTTCATATGTTTCCCCAGGTTTTTTTGAAGCTTTCTCCTTCATCATTTCTTGTAGCATTATAGTATTCCATTACATTCATATGTATAACTTGTTTAGTGATTTTGATCAATCCATCAGTCAAAAATTTTTAATAAATGCCTGCTATATGCAGGCAAGGACCATGCTAAATCTCTGGATACAAAGAAAGAATAAAAATATTTCAAGGAGTTTGGTATATTCTACGGGGGAAAGGAATATGTACAAAACAAGTATAAAGAGAGAGGTAAACAGCTAAGGGGGACAGTGGAAGAAATGCTGGGCCTGGAGTCAAGAAAAATTCAAATCCAGCCCCAGATACTGCCTAACTGTATGATTCTGGCATAACTTCTGTCTGCCTCAGTTTCCTCAACAGTAAAATGGGAATCATAATAGCTCCTACCTAGTAGGGATTAACATAAGGATCAAGTGAGATATGTGCCTGACATATAGTAGGTGGTTAATATTTTTTTCTTTCACATATACAAAGTAAATACAAGACAATGGGAAGAGTAGCAGGAAAGGAAAGAAGGTAGGCTAGGTACCAGCAATTGAGAAGCTCTCCAAAGGGCTCTAAGTGGAACTTGAGCTAAAATTCAAAAGAAATTAGGAATCTGAGGGATGCAATGGTAAGGAGGGAATGTACTCTAGATTGCAGCTCAGAGGCCTAAAGAGAGGAGATTCGATGTCTGAATTTGTAGTATTAGGAAGAAGTCCAGTTTAGCTGGAGACAGAAGGTATGTGAAGGAGAAGAATGTGTCAGCAGGTGAAATTCATTGACTGAGTGGCTGCTATGTTCAGGGCCTTGGGCTGGGCTCTGAAGATGCAGAGAGAGATATGTAGAATTGGGTATTTATCGAAATGAAGTTTATAATCTTTGAAAAAAATTAAATGCAGATAACTATAATGCAAAATACAATATGTTGAGGGTCAGTGGAAAGCTGTAAAGTACAAGGGGATATCATATGAAACCAGGAGATTAATGGTACCCTATTTCTAGAATGCTTTAGGGTTTACAAGGTTATATTATTCACAATTGTGAGATAAGTAGGATAAATTTTAGTATCCCTCTCTTACATAATCTTAGTGTCTCTAGCTGAAGCTCAGAGAGGTTCATTGACCTGCTCATAGCCACAGAGCTTTTAAGCCTATGAACCAGGATTTAGACATGATTTCTAACTCCAGAATTGTGTTTTGCTGTTGTGCATCTTTATGAGAGGTTATTAAAATATCATCAGCTCTCACAGTGGGGGGGGAGGGGAAGTGTATAATCTGCTTTGACAGTATGCTTGAAAACCCATTTACAAGTCTATGTGCCAGGCCATTGCCAACTGTGGATGGAAGGACTGCCCTGACAAGACCAGGGGAGTCTGTGAAGACTCAACTACCTGGAGAGTGGGTTCCATGGAGATTCGCAGAACCTGGGCTCAGGAGATGCTGCTGAATGGTTATTGCCTATGTGTACCAGTGTGCTCCTGGCATTATACCAAGGTGTCATGTTAGGGGTGGTGGATTTCAGCTGCTGATAGGAGGAAGATGTTTAGGGGGTGAGGACAGTAGGCCAGAACTACCAACGGACCCTGACTTGGACTGGACCCTCTGGGGGTCTTCCAGATGGGCCTCTGGTTGGTCTATATTTTGCCCTCTAACTGACCTCTCAGTCTCTCTGCTCTCACCTGGATCTGGTGCTTCCTGTCGCCTCCAGACATAAAGAAAAAAAAAAGACTCCTCTGAATAGCAAAGCGTGGGTAGCGGCAGAGATCTGGCTGGGCTGTGTGACACTACCACCCACGCAGTCCTGCCCTCCCAAGCACCGGCCTAGACACCACCACTCTTGCTGTATCACTTGCATAAATATTCCGTGCACACCTACTGCCCCCCAACTCTCCATGCAGACCTGTTGGCCCCCGGCACAGCTCCATTTGCCCAGTCACAAATTCCCAGGTGATCCCCTCCTGCCAGTCCCTCTTCCCCAACACACACCCACAGTCACCCCGCAGCTCCGCGGTCACTGTGCACCCTCAACGTTTTTACTAAGTCAATGGCTAGAGGAAGAACTAGCAGAATGTGATTTAGACCCCACTGTCCCCGAGCCAATACTACTGCCAAGCACATGGTCTCCACTGCAGGCTGGGAGCCCTGAAAGTCTCTTTGGACTCACTTCTTTGAGTAGGATTAACAGCAGGAGTCTGATTCCCAATTCTCACAGGAGGTTGAGGGAGTGCGGGGAGGAGACTCTAGGGTCAAGAGAATTTCCCCTTTCCCTCCCTTTCTCCTCTTCTTCCTCCTCCTCCTCCCTTCTTCTTGACTGTTCCAGGTTCCGCAAACTTTGGCTCTCCTATCTGGGGGAGTGAGGACACCTAATTGGCTGTTCTCTGGAGAGCCGTGTTCATAAATCACAGCTCGGTTTAAAATGTCGGCATCTCTTCCCAGGAGCCCCGGGCTCAAAGCGTGTTAACAAATGACACGGGTGAAGAATGCAACCTGGGAGAGAGTCTAACCTGAGCTGCCTCCCGCATGGGCTCCCTGCTCAGAGAATGGACTGCACCACTGAGAAGGAAAAGAGAGGCGAGGTCTTAGTGCCAGGAGGTGAGAGACAGAGACCCTGAGGATGCAGAAACTGCAGGAGACAGTCCCGCAGAGAGGTACCTCGCAAATGGTGATAGCTCCCATTGTGCTTTCCTTCCAACAGCTTTGTGAGGCAGGGACTGTGTTATTGTCCCCCATGTTAGAGAGAAGGAAAACTGAGGACTAAAAGGTTAAGTAACTTGAGCAAAATTAAATACTACTCAGTGAAGTCAGATTTATATCCAGCCCAAGTGAGGTGATAGCCTTTCTTCTTTCCACTTCTTTTCTTCCTCTGGCAAAGTCTGAAAGTAAAACACTTGCTCCCCTTAATACAAAACTAAGACCATGTTGGATTTGGAATCATATGTTGCCCAGACATTTTTCAGTCATGTCCAGCTCTTCATGATCCCCATTTCGGGGGGAAGATCTGACAAAGTTAATGGAGTAGTTTGCTACTTCCTTTTCAAATCAGATGATGTGACTTCAGATGCCGACTCTTAGCTGTGTGATCTTGGACAAGTCACTTACTTTCCTCATCTGTCAAATGGAGGGGTTGGACTAGATCATTTCTGACTGACCTCTGATCAGTCAGATAATTTTTACATGCTTTCTTTTAAGTACTTACATACTTTCATGGTTCCATTTTAATTCTGTGATGCCCATAAGGATATACTTTCCACTGCCGGGGAGCCCTTTATTGGTGAAATAAGGTCTTTGGCTACTAGACATGTGTCAGCTCTCTTTTTGGAGGGTCAGATTTCCCAGTGCCTTGGTGTATGACAATATTGAATATGAGATATTTATGATCATCTGTTGATAGGTGCACAGAGTGCATCAAGTTGGCTTGGTCTCTGTACCTTTTAAATCTGAGGGGCCTGGCTTCAGATGTCTTATCTTCCAACTTCAGTTCTAAAACATGATCTTTGGGAGTGTGGGGTATTGTAATTGGTTAAGTGGGTGAAGAGATTTGTGGTAATCCTTATAAGTTATCACATAAAGCATAACATGACACCTATATCTATATAGACTTTGTAGAGACTCTTAGGGGAGTGTTCCAAAAGTTTTGGTGTTTTTTAGCTATTGAAGTCAGAGTACAATTCAAATCCTGTATCCCCCATTTACCTACTGTCAGACCTTGGGTATCTCTTTGTGCCTCAGTTTCTCATCTTTAGATGAATGGGTTGTAGAATATGATTTCTTTGGTACTTTTCACTTCTAAATCTACCATCATAGATTTTATATTCAAAACTCATGACTGACTCATTTTGATTATTTTCTCTTTTCTCTTTCCCCTTGTCCCTTAATACAGATGCCATCTTCACTAGCAACTAAGCCCTATATAATTTAGCTCCAGCCAGGTTTCACATACCCTCATCTTCAAAACTGCTAATGCCCTTCTACCCAAATTATTTTGAATTAAACTGTATTTTGAAGTGACTTATCCAGTATCCCCAGTAAAATATAAACTCATCTAGGGTAAGGGCTTTTTGCCCCCATTTTTGTCTTAGGCAACTAGATGGTGTAGTGGATAAAAGGTTTAATTGAAATTAGGGAGACCCAAATTCAGTTCTTGCCCCAGATATTTCTTAGTTTTATCTATCACTTAACCTCAGTTTCCTCAACGGTAAAACAGGAATAAATAGTGCCTATCTCACAAGGTTTTAGGGATCAAAGAGAATATTTGCAAAGTGCTTAGTACAGTATCTGACACATAGTAGGTACTTAATAAGTGCTTGTTCTTTATATCCCATAATTCAGCACTGTATTTAGCACAGAATAACCCATAATAAATGCTTACTGAAAACTGAATGAATATACTTTCATGTTACCCAGAATAAACATCCTTTGGTCCTGACAGTGCATTTTCACTTCTGAACTGTCTTAGCTTCATTTCCCTAAACCTCATTTTCCTCATTTGTAAAATAGGGATGATCATTCTTGTATTACATTCTTGTTAGAAAAGTGCTTTCCAGCAGTCATCAAAACCATTTGGTACTGGCTAAGAAATAGAGTAATTGATCAATGAAATAGGTTAGGTTCACAGGACAAAATAGTCAATGATTATAGTAATCTAGTGTTTGACAAACCCAAAGACCCTGCTTTTGGGATAAGAACTCACTATTTGACAAAAACTGCTGGGAAAATTGGAAACTAGTATGACAGAAACTAGGCATTGACCCACCAAGATAAAGTTGAAATGGGTTCATGATCTAGACATAAAGAATGATATTATAAACAAATTAGAAGAGCATAGGATAGTTCACCTCTCAGATCTGTGGAGGAGGAAGGAATTCGTGATCAAAGAAGAACTAGAGATCATTATTGACCATAAAATAGGTAATTTTGATTATATTAAGTTAAAAAGTTTTTGTACAAACAAAATGAATGCAAATAAGATTAGAAGGGAAGCAATAAACTGGGGAAACATTTTTACATTTAAAGGTTCTGAAAAAGGCCTCATTTCTAAAATAATTGACTCAAAATTATAAGAATTCAAGCCATTCTCCAATTGATAAATGGTCAAAGGATATGAACAGACAATTTTCAGATGAAGAAATTGAAACTATTTCTAGTCATAAAAAATGCTCTAAATTACTATCATATCAGAGAAATGCAAATTAAGACAACTCTGAGATACCACTATACACCTCTCACATTGGCTAAAAGGACAGGAAAAGATAATGACTAATGTTGGAGGGAATGTGGGAAAACTGGGACACTGATACATTGTTGGTGGAGTTGTGAACAGATCCAACCATTCTGGAGAGCAATTTAGAACTATATTTAAAAAGTTATCAAACTATGCATATCCTTTGATCTAGCAGTGGTTCTGCTGGAGTTATATCCCAAAGAGATCCTAAAGGAGGGAAAGGGACCCACAAGTGCAAAAATGTGTATGGCAGCCCTCTCTGTAGTGGCTAGAAACTGGAAACTGACTTAATTGGAGAATGACTGAATAAATTGTGGTATATGAATGTATGGAATATTATTGTTCTGTAAGAAACAACCAGCAGGATGATTTCAGAGAAACCTGGAGAGACTGACATGAACTGATGTTGGGTTAAATGAGCAGAACCAGGAGATTATTATGGCAACAACAAGACTATGTGATGATCAATTCTGATGGATGTGGCTCTCTTCAACAATGAGATGATTCAAACCAGTTCCAATTGTTCAATGATGAAGAGGGCCATCTATATCCAGAGAGAGAAACCTGGGAATTGAATGTGGATCACAACATAGTATTTATACTCTTTTGTTGTTGCTTGCTTGCATTTTATTCTGCTGCTTCTTTTTTTTTGCTGGTTTGATTTTATTTTTCTTGTGCAACACAATAATTGTATAAATATGTATGCATATATTGGATTTAACATATATTAGATTACTTGCCATCTAGGGGAGGGCATGGAGGAAGGGAGGGAAAATTGGAACACAAGGTTTTGCAAGGGTTAATGTTAAAGAATTGTCCATGCATATGTTTTGAAAAATAAAAAGCTTTAATAATTTTTTTTTAAAGTGCTTTCCCTGAAGCATTCTAGAAATCTGAGTTGTTATTTTCAAACCCTGGATCCCAGCCTACTTCATCAGTACTAGAGCAGGAAATGTCAAGAATGTACACATGATGAGAGAACCAGTTATGAGAGAACCAGTCTTGAAGTAGAAATTGCTTTAACCCAGTATTATAGAAGGGGATCAAGTCTCTGACTCAGGCCATGACTCCAAGCCAAGGACATTCCTGGATCTTGTCCATAAGAAGTGCCTGCTCAGAAACTAGATATATGATAAGAGTCTTGCGGGGGAATAAAGGCTATCTCTCATGTAATGGTCTCTGATGATTTACATCCTTGCCCCTCCCTCCCCAATTCCTTGCCTCTATCTCTAATTAGCCTTTCTGATTCAGTCTATTTTACTTTTGATCACTTCCTTTCTCTGGCAGTTTATATACAAAGTTTAACGTCTATGTGAATAATGAAGTTTTAGGATTAGAATAGCTATTTACCATCTTATTCACTCATGCAAAAAAAAAAAACAATCCACAAAAAAAACCAATCCCAAAACAAACCCCAAATTAAAAACCTCTAACTAAAATATTCCTAGCAAGTGGCCATGTCCCTCTTCTGCCTGCTCTCCTTATCCCAATGACAGTGAAACCCCTGTCTTCCAAAAATGTCCATTTTTTTCTGGACAATTCTAATTGTTAGGAAGTTTTTCCTGACACATAACATTTTCCTGACATTGCTCCAGGTTCTGCCCTCTGGGTGCCAAAGAGAACAAACTCCTAATCATCTTCCACTTGACAGACCTATAGATATGAGAACACAATGACTACATCTTCCCTGCGTTTCCTATTCTTTAGCCTAAATGTCCCCCTGGGGTTCTTCAATTAATCTTCATATGATATAAACTCAAATCCTTTCACCATCCTTGTTACGCCCCTCTGGACACTGAACAGGATACTCTAGATATGGTCTGGCCAGGACAGAGTACAACAATTACCTCCTTATTCCTGGAGGCTATGCATCTTTTAATGTGGCCTTATGTTACCTTAGCTTTCTAAGCTTCCTTATCATACTGTTGACCCATATTGAGGTACAGTACATCCCAAATTCCAGATCTTTATCAGACACACTGCTGTCTAACTATACCTCCCTCACTTTGTTCTTTTGAAGTTGATTTTTTAAAACAAATATAAGAATAACATTTGTTCCTATTAAATGTTACATCATTCAATCTAGCCCAATATCCTAGCCTGCCTAGATCCTTTTGCATATAAACTGCCATTAAACGTATTGGCTATTGCTTCCAAATTTGTGTCCTCTGCAAATTTGATAAGCTTCTATTCCTCTGCCCAGTTCCCCAATGAAAAGCATTTAACAGCATAGGGCCAAGAACTATGGGGTATTCTTAGGGCATTCCACTGGCAACCTTCTTCCAACATGATAGCCTTTTAAGTGCCCTTGCTTTCAATTTACTGACCACCTGCAGGTAAGCCCAAAAGTCCTGGGAAATCTTGCAGACCACTGGCGCTGCTTCCATGCCAGCTTCCAAAGGCATCTGGAAGGGAGCAATTCTTATAAAGACCAGCTTTTCTCTCCAATTAGAAACCAATTACTACCATATAGTGCAGGTAAATCAGCTTACATGAAGGACTGAAGTACACTGAGAGACAGGAAGTAGCATATGCCAGGCAAATCAAATCACTACCACCACCCTTCCTTCAGATCCTAATGGAGATTGCCCAGGACTCTGAATCAAAGAGTTCCTAGGAATAGCAGCCCCTCCTTCTCCCCCAGACCCTTAGCCCTACCTTTAATACAGCATCTAGCTGATTCAGAAAATCAACTTTTGTGGAGATAAGCCCTGACATTTGTTTCTCCAAGGGCTGTCCACCTTCTTGGCAGACATAGGTACTGAAGACCCAGGAGAGAATGATCTTGCCACCAAAGTTCTTGGCACTGTCAAATCAGCATAGAAATAGACATGGATGGAAATGCCATTACTATTTCCCACTTTGCTCTTGTACCTTGAAGGGCCACTGGACCTTTGCACCTCACCTGTAGCTAAAACTGCTTATCTATGTTGTGTGACCCCATTAGCTCTTTGAGATGAGGGAACTATCTGGCTTTTTATTTTCTTTATCTAGTTCTTAGACCTTGTACTTTGCACATATATTTCTTTCTTCATTTATTCCTCATATCCTGTGATCTATACTTTTGCTCCACTTCAGTTACATAGGCTTTAAATCTTATCATTACCCATAACTGTTAGACCTCCATAATCTGGAGCTTTGAAATTCTTTTCCTTGAACATATCTTCTTGTTCTCTTTGTTCTTTCTCTCCATGCATCGCTCCTCTTAAACCTATTTTCTTTTTTTAATAATAGCTTTTTATTTTTCAAAATAAATGCAAAGATAGTTTTCAAATTAATTCCTGCAAAACACTGTGTTCCATATTTTTCTCCCTCCCTTCCTTCCTCCCCCTTCCCCTAGATAGCAGGTAATCCAATATAGGTTAAAGATGTGCAATTCTTCTAAACATTTCCAAATATATCATGCTGCATAAAAAAAAAAAATCAGATCAAAAAGGAAAAAAAATGAGAGAAAAAAGCGAGCAAGCAGCAAGAACAAAAAGGTGAAAATACTGTATTGTGATCCACATTTAGTCCCCATAATCCTAATCCTCTCTCTGGATACAGATGGCTCTCTCCATCACAAATCTATTGGAATTGGCCTGAATTACCTCATTGTTGAAAAAGGCCACGTCTGTCATAGTTGATCATCACATAATCTTCTTGTTGCTGTGTACAATGTTCTCTTGGTTCTACTTAATTCACTTAGCATCAGTTCAAGTCTCTCCAGGCCTTTCTAAAATCATCCTGCTAATTATTTCTTATAGAATAATAATATTCCATTACATTCATACAGGATATATGGAGAGCAGCCATTCTCCAACTGATGGGGATCTATTCAGTTTCCAATTAAACCTATTTTTTATCCTTACTAGGACCTTCAGGCTCTCCACCCCTTTCCCTGAGGCCATCACTACTACTTCATATTTACTTGTCCTATCTTCAAAACCTGAACCCTTTATTTACACTGTGTTCATCTTTGAACCTCTTTTTATTCCTTTGCTGTTCATTCCTTTCCAAATGTGATTATCCCTGAATTGCTCCCATCATTCACTTTCTCTGCTCCTGTTCCCACATTGCTCAACACAGCTGGAGAACATTGAACAACTCTGCTAACTTGAGTTCACTATGGATTTACAGTATCCAGTCATAACTAGGTCTTTATTTCTGTACAATAGTTCTTTTATTCTTCCCTTGATTCTATTGCATTCCCACAAGTGGCTGTTTCAAGACTTCTCTTCCCAAGTCAGCTAAGTCATCATCTCTTCCCTACCTATTTCAAAAGCACTTCACCTTATAATTTACTGGAAAACTTGCAAGCTCCTTCCATTTCCCAATTCCATATTTCAGATTGCCTGGACATTATCCTTTACTTTGTCTTCCTTTGCTCTAGTCTCAGAGGATAAAATGTCCCTTCTTATGAATGCCTAACCCTTAACTTACTCCCTTGATACAAGTCTCTTCTGTCTCCTCCTGAAGCTCTCCCTTTTAATAAATTCCTTATTTTTCTATCCTTAACTTTCAGCCCCTCCTTATCATCTAGAATCTTCTCTGCTGCCTACAAATAAATTGAGATTTCTTCCTTAAACCTTCACTCAGCACTAACATTCCCTCAAACTATCATCTGCTATCTCTAGAACCTCATTTTCACAACCAAACTCCTAGAAAAATTTATCTGTACTTGTCACTTCCACTTTCTCACCTCTTGTTCACTTTCAGATCTTGTCAATTATATCTCCTCATAATTTCTGAAATATGCTCCCTTCTTATGTGCCTTCTGCAAATAGATGAAGTTTCCTCTGGAGTTTCTTGCCTTAAGGAGATAGAATTGACATGATTTGGTGACTTACTGGATCAACTGCACTGATTCACAGCTGATTCAGCAAAGACCAATTATTTCAAACCCTTTGATCAAGTTCATAAGACTCTTTCCATCATAGCTGCTTGAGCCCTCCTCGTCTCTTGCCCACACTATTACAATAGTTTCCTCTTTGGATTGCTTGATTTTCTCCTCTCTCTGATCCAATCTTTATACAACTGCCATGGATATTCCTCATTGCTTGTTTGGCTAGGCCACTCCCTTGCTCTGGAAGCTTTGCTGGATCTACCTAGTCCTAGATAAAATACACATTTCTTTGTTTTGTATTTAAAGACCTTTCTAATCTGGCCCCAGTCTATCTCTCTGGGTCTCATTGATTATTCCTCCTCATGTACTCAGTGCTCTAACCTAACTATAATATTTACTGGCAAGGAATTGGAAATTGAATGGATGCCTATCATCTGGGGAATGGCTGACAAGTTATGGTATGAGAATATAATGGAATATTATTGCTCTGTAAGAAATGATGAGCAGGCTGATTTCAGAAAAGCCTGGAAAGGCTTATAAGAACTGATGCTGAATGAAGTGAGCAAGACCAGGAGAATATTGTACACAATAATAGCAAGATTGTCCAAAACAATTCTAATAGACTTGGGATGGAAAATGCCATCCACATTCAGAGAGAGAACTATGGATACTGAATGTGTATTGAGGCATAGTATTTTCACTTTTGTTTATTTTTTGTTTCTCATGATCTTTTGTTTCCCTCTTGGGCTGAGTTTTCTCATACAACATGAAAAATATGGAAATATGTTTGAAAGATTGTACATATATAACATATCATTGCTTGCTATCTTGGGGAAGGTGAAGGTAAGGAAGTGAGGGAGAAAAATTATGGAACACAAAATCTTACAAAAATGAATGTTGAAAATTATCTTTATGTGTATTTGGAAAAATAAAATAACATTGGTGAATGATGCTATTTATTCCATTTGCAGAATATTCTATCTCCCACTTCCATACTTTGCCATTCATCTATCACTGGTCTACACCATGTTTTATACTAAATGGAGTTAACATGTAGTCCATGGGCTGCTTATGACCTACAACACTCCAACATGTCACCCAAATTATATTAAATATAATTGGGAAAATTAAACAAAATAAATATATTAAAATGTAGGTATATCAATATTTCTAAGGAAATATATATATAGTTTATAGGGATCTTATGTACTGCTTAATGTTTCCAATTTTTACTTGTTTGACACTACTAATCTACTTTCCCTTTTCTATCTCTTAGGAGAGAGACAACATAGCATGATGGATGAAGTAATGAGGTTAATGCCTTGAAGATCTGAATTCAAATGCTGCCTTAGACATTTACTAGCTCTGTGGATCCCGGCAAGTCACTTAATTAGTTTCTTGGTTTACAAGATTCCTGCTTTACAAGATTTCTTTCTTTGCAAGATTGTTTTGACGATCAAAGGAGACAGTATATGCATAACACTTTATGAACCTAAAGGCTATATCAAAACCAGTTATTACTGTTATTTAAACCACTAACTTTCTTTAAGAAGTTTCTTTAAGGTTGAGTTTCAGTGCCAGGTTCTTTCAGAGGCCTTTTCTCATCCTACATCTTAACAACTTTGTCTCCTCCCACCATCCCTTTGTTTTTATTCTGTGCATAACCTATATTTACTTTCCCAGAACATAACTGTATTCTCCCCTCCCCACACCTCCAGTGTAATATAAACTGCTCTAGGGCAGAGGCTGTCTCATTTCTGCATTTACATCCAAACTGACTATCAAAGTGTCCAGCACATAGTAAGTGCTTGTTAATTGACTTAAAAATTTTGATGTCAGATCATAAAAGTTCCAAAATCATTATGAATTCATGTTCATTTGTATTATAAGTTTTCCTGACAACCCTGTAAACTCTAGAAGGGCAGGGCTCTTATTCCCCGCCTCCTTTCTATTTATCTCCCACAATATGTATAGGATTCGGGGTTTTGCACATGGTAGGTGCCTAATCCCTGTGTCTGACTGACTGATGGATCCTGAGACCTTAATAACTCAACCTATTGGTTTGAAATGGCTGGACTTTGCTGGACTACTGGGTCAGTGCAGAAGGCCCCAGATGAGATTTCATCCAATTGCATAAGGCACATAGTGTGAGGCCTGAGTTAAGGCCTCCCAGGAAGACCCAGAAGTCCTTCCTTTTCTTTTCCCTTTCTCCCTAGAGCTCATGCTTTATTGCTGGAAGGCTCTCTGAGCTGAGCTATGGATGAAAGGGCTCTGATGGCTCCAGCCCAACTGCTGCCATGGCAACTGCAATATTTGCCAGACCTAAACTCAAGATCAGGCTCAGCCCCCAAACCAGAAACTACAATTCCCAGAATTCCAAGTGGTCAGGGCCTCCAGCCCCTAACTCAACAGTTCTGACCCCCAAAATGCAAAGGTCTCTAGCGGGGTAACATGGGACTATTCCTATGAACACACAGGAACATGGACAAACAGAAGCATATATGAATACTACAGGAGAGCTCCTATAACTTAGAGTTCTTACTGCTAAAGCAAAGCTACAAGGAAAGAAAAGCCCCCAATACAATATACCTTATTCATAGCAGCATCATTTGTAGTGGCAAAGAATTGGAAACAAAATAGACACCTATCAACAGGGGAATGGCTAAACAAATGGTGGTATCTGTGATTATAGCAAAATATTATTATTCTAAAAGAAAATGATTGGGAGGAATTCTGAATAGCACCGGCCGACTTATATAACCTGACGAAAAATAAAGTAAGCAGAAGCAAGAAAACAATAGACACAGTGACTATAACAAGATGAATGAAAAGGATAACAACAACAAAAAGAAACCGAACGCGGTCTCAGGAGAATGGCCAAGCTTGTTAAAGAAGAAATGAGAAAATGCAACACTCTCCTCTCCCTGGAGAGGTAGGAAAATCAGGATGTTGGGGATCTTGTTCAAATTCTTTTTATATTGGACTAGTTTTAATTGTCTTCTCCCCTTTTTTGTTCCTTATTATCATAATAATAGTTAGTCTTTTGACCTAGTTTTAAGGTTTGCAAGGCATTTTAGTAATGATGATGATGATAATAGCTAACATTTATGTAGGGCTTATTATGTGTCTGGCATTGTGCTAAGCGCTTTACAATTATTATCTTATTTGATGCTCACAAAAGCCCTGGTAGGTAGGTGCTATTATTATCTCTATTTTATAGATGAGGAAAATGAGGCAGACAGAAAGAAAATGACTTTCTTAGGATAACATAGCTTGTAAGAGTCTCGGGTTGGATTTGAACTGTTTTCCTGACTCTAGTCTATCCACTAGTAAAGTTTACAAGGAATGATTCTTTGGTAAAAGTTGGAAAGGGATCTATTTGCAAGTAAAAGTGACGTAAAAACCATATATATCAACATAAATAAAAGGTATGTGAATATTGAATTGAAAAATACAGAGAAGTATGAGAAGACCTATATGCATTGATATAGAATAAAGTCACAAGCAGACCAGTAAAACAACACCCCCAATGATTACTACAATGTAAATGGAAAAAATTAATAATTAAAAAAAAGAAACTGAATGCTGTGTAATTATGATTATCAAACTTTACTCCAGAGAATAGTTAAGGAAATTGACATTTCTTTCTTTCAGAATACAGTAGATTTTGGATATGAAATATTTCATGTACTTCTAGACAGCACTGATTAGTTTTGCTGCATTATTACTTCCTTCTTTTTAATTCTTTGTTAAAAGGGATGGCTTCTTGGAGATGAAAGGTATATGTTTTATTGTTGTTCAGATACTAAAATTGATATACACACATCTTTTTATATATATCTGTGTATAATATATAACATAAATACATATGCTTATATATTAGGAAATGTAAGTGATATAAAAACAAAAGATCAATAAAAATAAAAATACAATTAAAAATTGAATTGTTACATAATAGAAGAGTTTATTATTTTAAAGAGAATTATGTGCAACATCCTCCCTGCTCTCTTCTCCTCTGCCAAACTATGGCTCCCTCAAACTTTCAGATTCAGTTCAAATTCTTTTCCTCTCTCTCATCTCTGTTTCCTCATGGGTAAAATGAGGGGGCTAGACTAGATGATCTCTAAGATCTTTTTCAGCTCTAACATTCTGAGTTCTATGATCCTATGATCCTTCCCCAGGCAAATGGAGTCCCCCTAAATCCCTTAGCACTTATGTATTCAGTCAGTACTACATTGCCTTACCCTCTTAATAAATTGCCTTATTATTTTCCTAAAGTTCTTTAGCAATTTTTTTCTTTGGGGGAGGGTCAAGAGTATTCTGATGACAAATAAAATGATTTGTTAAGGAAATTGCAAATGCTGCAAATCAGGGTTTGAATTATCATTTTGTGGATGTTCTAGACTTAAGAAAAGGCTTAATAGTGCAGATTAAATTTAGAAGTATATGTGCAACATTATTTTCTTCCAGAGAACCTAGTTGTTGAACATTTGGAATCATATCTCTGTATTGTTCTATAAACAGTGTTTGAGCTCTGCAAGAGTCCAATAGAAAGGGGTAGCTAGGTGGTATAGCAAATATAGCACTGGCCCTGAAGTTAGGAAGATGAAAACAGCTTTAGAATTCAGCTGTGTGACAATGGGCAAGTCACTTTAACCTCCCTTCCCTTTAAAAAAAAAAAAAAAAAAGGTGCAATAAAAGACTCCAGAAGAGAATTGGTGACTAGAGATTAATAGTAATCTTTTTTTTTTTTTTTAAATTACTGGTATTTATATAGTGCTTTAAGATTTGCAAAGTGCTTTACATTATTTCACTTGAGCTTCACAACACCCTGGGAAATGGAGAATTTGAACTGAATTTCTTTTGGAAA
The DNA here is from genome assembly GCF_048593235.1 of Sminthopsis crassicaudata. NCBI lineage: Eukaryota > Metazoa > Chordata > Mammalia > Dasyuromorphia > Dasyuridae > Sminthopsis > Sminthopsis crassicaudata. The sequence continues at coordinate 389,971,866 of NC_133618.1, read as the reverse complement.
TTCCAGATAAGGAAACTCCCTCTAGCAGAGATTCTGCAATTTCCATATGAAACTTCTGAGGAAAAGTGAGATGTCAAGTGAATTGTCCAGGATCACACAATCAATATGTATTAGAAGCTGGGACTTGTAACCATTTATTCCCCAAAGACAACTTTCTCTTTTCTGAAATTTCTTAATGTGTCTGCTTCATCTCAGGATTATGGCATTTATGGCCTGATGAGAGTCTGGAAATCATCTAGTCTAACCCCTATGCTTTAAAAAAAAGGACAAACTGATGTCAAGAAAAGGGAATGATCAAAGTTATTATCATTTTTTTTTTTAATAGGCTGGGGTTAAGTGACTTGCCCAGGGTCACACAGCTAGGAAGTGTTAAGTGTCCAAGACCAGATTTGAACTTGGGTCCTCCTGAATTCAGGGCTGGTGCTCTATCCACTGCGCCACCTAGCTGCCCCCTATTATCATTATTGTTAATAATAATAGCATTTCCAAAACTTTAAATTATAATTATTTAATTTTTTATATTTAAAATTTTAGTTACATATAAAAACAATTTTTAGTATTCAGTTTTTAAAATTTTGAGTTCCAAATTTTCTCTTTCTTCTTCATCTCTCCCCTAGTTGAGAAGGCAAGCAGTTTGATATAGAGTATATATATTCGGTCACAGAAAACATATTTCCATACTTATTTTTTGTTTAATTTGCAGTATTAACAGTTTCACTATCACTTTCCTTTCTTTTTTTTGAGGGGGATTTAAGTCAATATCCTTTATTGTTTCTACATTTCAAATTTTAATTTATTTATTTTGAATTTAAGAAATAAAACAGGGGCATCTAGGTGGCGCAGTGGATAGAGCACCAGCCCTGAAGTGAGGAAGACCTGAGTTCAAATCCAGCCTCAGACACTTAACACTTCCTAGGTGACCCTGGCCCCAATGGCCTCAGCAAAAAAAAAAAAAAAAAGAAAGAAAAAAGAAAAATAAAATATATCAGATAGAAAAACAGAGAATTGCACCTGAAATTATAGGTCCATTTTGTACAACTTGCTATTCGTTTCAAATATACAATAAAATGATGTGGCTTTCCTTTTTCCGCCTTCCCGCTCCACCACCTTTGGATGATTACCGTTAGACACAAATCTGTATGTACGTATATCTGTGTATGTCCACATATACAGATATAATACATATATACTTGTGTCTAGTTCTTTTTCTTTATTCAAACAGAATCTTCCTTCGGAGGATTTTATAACTCCTTCAGGTTTACCAATGTTTATCTCATTTTATTCTCACTCAGCCCGGTAAAATGTTATTATCCCAGTTTTCCAGATGAGGAAACTAAGGCAGGCAGACATTCAGTGGCTGGTGCAGCAGAACAGCTGGCAGTCGGCTGAGATCCAATTCTGAACTCGTTTTCCTGATTCCAGGTAACGAAATAAGGTCTAGGATTCATATCTTGTGACTAAAAATTCAGTGTTTTCCCCATTACATCACGTGTAATGGCTTCCCACGTTGGAGGGGAAAGAGGGAGCTGAAACCCGAGAAACCGATTTTCTTTTTTCCGCTCTCTCCGTTGATAAGATTAGTCCAGTCCTTCTGAGAGCAGGGTCTGAGACAGTGGTCAACCCCAGAGATTAAAAAAAAAAAAGCGGCTTCTCACCACTTACCATACATACACGCACAGTGTTGCCCAGATTTTGCCTCGGGTTCCTGCCCTCCTGTGAGAGCACAGGATTTGTACTGCACACATGCGCAGCACACGTGGATTCTCTTACACGCGCCCTATAGCACACATGTCCTGCAACACAAAGACTGACTGACTGCACACAGCGCTGGTAGCACCCGTGGGGAAGCACCCCCACAGAGCGGCTGAGGGCCCTTCGGAGAGGGCATCTCGGGGGAAGGGATGAACGCCCTAAGCCGCCAGCGCTGGCGTGGGGGTCTCCGGCCTGCGATCTTGGCCGAGGGGTTGAGGAGTCAGTGTCATTAGCTTGCTGTAGTATAAACGCTTCTCATGTGAAATGAGGCGCAAAACGCCCCGCAGAGACCCGTGGGAGGGAGAGGGAATCAGCGCGGGGGCGGGGCAGAAGGAGAAAACTGAGGGCAGCACCCCCGCCCCTCCTCAGTCTCGGGAAGAAACGGAAAGTGAGTGGGCACAGAGACAGACAGACGGACAGAGACAGAAAGGGAGGGAGGAGGGAGAGAGACAGAGAAAGAGAAACATACACAGAGAGACAGAAACACAGACAAAAACAATACAGAGAGATGTACAGAAGCAGAGACAGAGGCTGTCGGCTGAGACCCCTGAGGCCGCTCTCCAAGTGAACCGGCTTCTCTTCTTTCAGGTCCATGTTTGCCCAGCATCTTCCCCGGGGACTCACTTCATACGGAAGAGAAAGGAGATCCAGGAGCAGCTGGGGACTGAGGAGGGAGAGAATGAAGAGGGGAAAGGGAGGGAAGGGGGAAGGATAAGAAGGAAAAAAGGAAACAGAGGAGGAGGAGGAGGGGAGAGAACAGAGGGGAAAAGAAAGGAGAGGAGAGAAGAGGGGAGAGGAGAAGAGAAAGAAGAGTGCGAGCTGAGAGGGGATGTGGCTGATACAGAACGATTCTTGTCTCTGCCGTAGCCCGAAGGGACCACCTCCACGCCGGTCCTTTCCTGCCACCCCTCATTCCCGGGAAGGACCCGGCGGGGAGGAGCAGGGCAGGCCCACTGACTGGCTAAGGCTTCATGCATTTGTGGTCCAGGGCTGTCTCCCCAGTGGGTCTCCCCACAAGAAGAATCCCTCCCATGCTCTTCTACCCCCATTTCCAGCGTTAATGTTCTAAGATGGCTTTTGGTGAAACGTCTCCCCAACATTGTGACTCAGGTGGGACCAGACACTGACGGAGACGTCCTGACCACCTTAGATCATGACCCTTAGTTTAGATAACTTAGACTGGCGCTCAGAAGTGACATTACTTCCCATCCCTCAGTCTCCAGGAGCAGACTGGTGGTAAGAGGGATGATCGCCCTAATATTCTGATACCTCCCCCCACGTCCTGATTCTCTGCAGGGAGCTAACGGTTATTCAGGAGACTAGATCCTTCTGTAGTTTCATCCTCTCTTTCCACTGTTTCTCTGTCTCTTGCCCGTCTTTCTCTTCTTTGCTGACTCCGATCTATATCTTTTCTTCCACCGGTTTTCTTTTTCTCCCTTTCTCTCATTTCAGAACAGCTATGAAGACCAGACCCTCCACCTCCGGTCTATAATGGAGCTCTGGGCATAAAGGAGCCTTTCACTGGGCTGGGGGTGGGAGTAAGCAGGGATTGGAGGAAAAAGGAGAAGTGGAGGAGGTCAAAGGGGAGAGAAAAGCCCGGGGAAGAATGGAGATGGGGAGGAGAAGGGAGTAAACAAGAGGACGAGTGGGACTTCATTGGGCGGAGGTGGGGTCTGGGGAGTGTGGACAGTGAATGCGTTTTGGAGGGGAGTGCTGAAGCAGGGTAATCTAATCAAGTGTGAGTCATAAAGATCACTCACTCCCCTCTGCACATTACAGGTCAAAGAAATCACATTAATTTGAAGTGGGTGTAAAATCCACGGAGAATTCCCCTGCTCTCCACAGCACATGCAAAGATAAACTGTCTTCAGCTTCCAATATGATCTTACAACAGCTTGTCAGTGACAAAACAGCCTCAAATCCTCCCATTTATCAAACGGCCAATCCTGTTAGCAGCTTAAAAGAGACATAATTACCTGCGGCCCTTTCTGTGTGATTCTTTATACCAACACAGCTTCCTGCTCCCTTGGCAGCTCTCCAGAACGTGAGCTCAGAATTAATCCCCATGGAGGGGTGATTTTTGGAGAGAGGTTGGTCCAAAGGACCTTGCTATGGGGAGGTGGATGGTGCAGTCAGCTGGTTGTGGACTTCCCTGGGCTATGGACTTGGGGGGTTGAGGGACCTGCTTGATATGGGGCAGAAGGTCATGCAATGAGAGTTCTAATGAAGCTCTCTTGTTCTCAGAGAAGCAGGTGCTTGAGGGTAGTAGCACAAGGGTTGAATCAGCTGACTCTGGGCCTGGATCTCAATCAGATCTCCCTGTTTCAGGAAGTTAGATAGAAGCATGGTGTACAAGGTTACCAGTTCTGGGAAGAAGAGGTTGGAAAGAAGTGGGGAACTGCTTTTCATAATGCACCCAACAGAAAGAGGGGCAGCTGGCAGATAGCCCTGCCAAATCAAATAGGCAGGATTAAGTTAGGATTGAAGATGGAGAGAGAAAACCCTCCGGGAAAAGTCACAGCGTAGATAATGCTGAGGGGATAAACTACGTGGAAGTAACCTTTCTCTTCAAAAGAGACTCAGACTCTTAGCAAGGAGTATTTTCTCTGTTTGTGGGAATTGGCAATCAGTTGTACAGCCCCAATTTACCCTATAAAGACTTTTCTCAATACTAGAATCACAAAGCATTAGGGCTGGAAAAAAGATTAGACGTTAAACTAACCCATTTTGCAGATGAAGCACAGAAAAGCAAAATCTTGCTCAAAGCCACACAGGTACTTAGTGATGGAAGTGGAATGGACCTGAGAGAAAAGACCTCCAGGCTCCCCTTTTCAGTGCTTACTCTGTTACAACTTGCTTCTGGGAGAGGCAGCAGGGAAACGTCTGGCTCCTTCACTGTCTCCCCTGTGCCTCTGACATCCCATCTGTATGTTTCTGGCCATCTCTGCCACTGCCTGCTTATTCTCTGTTCCCTTCACTTCTCCTTCCATTCTTCCTAAAGGGTGGAGGGAGGGGGGTGAAGATAATAAATCTTTCTTTTAAGAGGAGGCAGTCAAGTCATTTTCAAGCCAGATAGGGAGACAGACAGTGAGACAGACAGACGGAGACAGACAGAGAAAATGAATTTTGAAACATGGTTTATTTAACAATTGTGGCTAAATCTTGCTAAGAGAAAGGGCCGGGATTAGCTGTCCTTAGTATAGAAATTCTAGGCTTATCCTTGCCCTTCAGTCTCTTTCCTCTTTCCCCACCAATACTCTACTTTGAACCTCTTCCTTCCTTTCTCCTGTGCCTGGCTCCCTGATGAGAGGCCCTTCCTTATACTCTACAAAATCTTCAGGGCATTCATCATTGGGATAGTGATTCGTCAAAGGCCTGAACAGTCACAGTTTGGCATCCGATCGATTGTGAAGAATGGAAAGGACCCCTGCTTTCCTCTTTTCCCTGTCCCCCACCATCAATCTGCTCTAGAGTAGTTGAAACTTAGTGCTAGGGCATAGGTTTCATGGGTTCTGAACCCCAAGAACCATGAGTCCCTATGTACCCCTCCCCCTGAGGAGTAGAGAGAAAGGGAGGAGGGGAGCTTACACCTCCTTTGACTTCTTTGATTGTATTTTAAGGTGAGGAAGTACCAGCTCTATTAAATGCAATCGATACTTGGCGCAGAAGAAGCTTCCCTTCTCTGAGACATCTGAAATCTGGTCAAATTATTTTGCCCCAATACAAAGTAATTTATCAAATTCAAACCCACCTAATCAGCAGAGCCTGTGTTGTTCCCTCTCTCCTGCCTTAAAAATACACTAATAAGAGAATACTAAGCAAACTTCTTTCAGCAGCACTGAACACTCAGCCAATGTGGCCTTCCTCATGACCCTCCACTCCTACTTACATCTAGGTACAGTGGAATATGTTCAGGTTTGAGCCCTCAGGCTTGTAGCATCATTCTCACCAATGCAGGACTAGCTTTGAGTGCTGAACCAAATAAGGTTACTCAAGAAAGTGGCTCTGCTTTGTTCTTAGGCAAAGCAGCCCAGCCAAGATGAGCATCCCTACTTCAAGCTGTTTATCCTTCACACAGAGGACAATTAGGAGAGCCCCACAATCCCACTTCCCAGTTAGACTGCAGAGCTAAGGAACAGCCTTAGGATCATGAAGGAGTGGGAAGAAGAGGTCCAAGGGAATTAGAAACAAAGAAACAATATGGGTCCCAATTATAGCCATTCTCTTGGGATTTGAACAGAGCCTCAAAATGAGGAGGATTTTGCTGGAATATTGCTTATCAAAATGAACCGGGTACAAATAGTATCATAGTATGCTCCTGACCCCTATGATCTTTTTCTTTTCTTTTTTTTTTTTTTTTTTTGCCACTGAAGAGAATAGTTATCTCAAATTGGGGTTCTTCCCTTTTCTGTGCTGTGGACAGCTTCTAAATATTTGTAAATTGATAAAATATTCTTTCTTTCTTTTTTTTTTTTTTTTTACTATTACTTACAAGATTCCAATTCAAATTTATTTCACAGATTTTGTTAATTGAATAAAATATTTTTGGTCATCTAAATTACAACTTGGAATATGAGGAACATAAAATATAAAACCCAAGAAATATAGTTTTCAAACCCTTCCCTTTTTTTTTAAAGAAATTAAATTCACAGACCCCACATTAAAAATATTTCCTGGGCTAAAGGGAGATTATGATATTTTTGCAAATCATACTCTGACTCCAGAAGCCCTCATCTCTCTATTCAACTGATGCCTTAACATGACATTTTGGCTTACCTGCTGCTGTGTCCAGATATATTCAGTTCAATATGCCTCAAAAGCAGTCTGTCTCTGACAACACTTAACTGCTTCTAGAATCTGTTCTTTTATTGAAGATTGCAACCCCTCTGTAACTTGCAGGCACAAGTTGTTGCCACTAAAAAATATATATCTCCCTGTGTCCAAACTGGCGACAAGCTTCTTCACTTAAATCTCTGAGGATAGACATGAAGTCCTTCACTAAGCTATCATTCAAAACCTTTTTGGACTGGTAGGACTTACTAGAGTTTGTACTCTTCTAGCACAATCTTCAAAAACTCAGGCCCATTTCCATGCTACAATAATGCATCAGAGTCAGACTGTTCCCCAATGCCCAATCAAAATTCTCCCAACTACAGTGTACAAGTTGTCTCATCCAAGTGACTCTACTCAAAGGTATCCTACAGGTCTGTCTGCAGCCTAAGATAACACCCAACTGCAAGTCATCTTTATGTCACCAGAAGTGATGTATAAAAGATGCTAGCATAACGGAGTGAGAATAGTAGCAGAGTATTTGGACCTAATCCTGGTTCTACTCCTAATTATCAGCTCTGCTTCATACTATCATATATGTCTCTATCCGTTTTCTGTTTATCCCACCATGCTTCAAGGCCTACTTCAAGTTTCAAGCATTCTGTGAAACTTTCTTTGATCACCCTAAGGTGATCAGGAAGCCATATTATTGGCTGTGTATAGACACACTAACACATTGTTGGTTGAGCTGTGAATTGGTCCAATTAGTCTGGAAAACAATTTGGAATTATGCAAAAAGAGTTGTTAAAATACTCACATATTTTGACTCAAAGATCCCTAGGATATTTCTCAAGGAGTTTATGGAAGAAAATAAAGGCTTCATGTGTACCAAAATATTTATAACAGAATTTTTGTGGCTAAACAAATTATGGAATATGAAAATAATAAAGTATTTCTATGTTTTAAAAAATAGATTACAAAGAAACAAGGAAAGACATGAACTGATGCAATGTGAAGTAAACTCAGACTGGAACTATGCTTCTTAAATAACTAAATTGCATATCCTTTGGCCAGTCAATACCATTACTAAGCCTATTCCCAAGAAGATCAAAGAAAGAGGGAAAGGATTTATGTGTATTTGTAGCAACTAGATGGCAAAGAACAGAAAGCTAAGGAAATTTCCATTAATCAGAGAATAAATAAACTAATTATGACATAGGAATGTAATAGAATATATTGGGCAATTAGAAATGGTAAAAAAAAAGACAATATTAGATGATATAGAATAAAATAAGCTGCTTATCACAATGCCTGGCACATAGTAGGTGCTTAATAAATGTTTATTGACTGATTTGATTATAGCCAGGAGAATGTTTTATATAATATTATCAAAAAACTCCCAACTTTAAAAGACTAAAAAATCCTGATCAGTGTAATGATCACTAGCAATTGCAAAGGATCAGTGCTGAATCATGCTACCTACTTCCTGACAGATAAGTGTCTGATTCAAGGTACAGAATGAGACATATATTTTGGGATATAGCCAATATAGGAATTTGTTTTGCATGACTATGCATATTTGTTATAAGAATTTTATTTTTCCTTTTTTTCCACTGAGGGTAAGAAGTAGGAGATAAAGAAAATAAATGTTTACTTTAATTGAAAGAAAAAGTAAAATAAGGTAAGTTTTGAAAACAAACAAAATGAACTAAGCAGATAAGGGGAATGATATATACAATAACTACAACAATGCAATTGGGGAAAAAATCATCACAAAAAAACAGAAATTGAATATTTTAAAAAGTCTATTTGGCCCTAAAATAGAAATATGAGCAAATGTCTTCTCCCCCCCACACTCAGCTTTCTACCTAACCCTTTGCAGAGATGGGGTACATAGTTAAGAAACCTTTCATAAAACACTGGATTTTTTGACACGTTGATCAGTTTTATTCAATTTTTTTCTTTATCTTTTTCATTGTTTAAAAATATTTTATTATAAGGGATTGATCTCTTGGAGGTGAGAGGCATGTGGAAAAAAATCTGAGAGGTATGAAAACAAAATGTCAATAAAAATTCCTTTAAAAATATTATCTTACTATCTATAATAGTTATTTGATCTGTCATCTTAAATATCTTAAAATTCCATCTTTCCCTGTGCCTTTTAACCCTCTAATTCTTTCCCAGGTCATCACCTTTGCTTTGGCTATACTTTTTTCTCTTCCCTATCTTCATCCCTTGGTAAGTCAATTTAACTTCACAGAATAAATCTCTTTTCCTTCTATGCTCTATTCCTTGGTGATCTCATCGATTCACATGGATTCACTTATCATCTCCATGCAGATAATTACCAGATCTATACACAACCCTAGTCTCTCTCCTGAGCTCCAGTCCTATATCACTGGCTGCCTCTCAGGTATTTCAAAACAGATGTCCTATAGGCACCTCAAATTCAACAGGCTCAAATTAGTATTAATTATGTTTCCCTCCCAACTTTCTCCTCTTTCCAGCTTTCCTATTCCTAGTAAAGGTACCACATCTTTCCAGTTATCCAGGCTTACAACATCACTTTTATTCTGGACTCCTCATTCTCTTACTCATCCCACCCACCTAAGCCATCTCATTATCTATATAGATGCTTGTCCTTCTGCTCTCAGTTAGTGCCTTCCTTCTGAGATTACCTTTCATTTATGCTGTATGCATCGTGTATATACATAGTTATTTGCATGTTGTTCCTCCTCATTGGAGGAAGTAATTAAAAAATATTAGAATGCTTAGAACTTCACACTTCTCTGGAGGTTTGGAGCCCCAATCACTCCTCCTTTTCCACCTCCTGCCCAAAGTATTGTCAGTGACATCTCTGTCTGAGTCACTACTGCGTTAGCATCAAAAGTGATGTCCATTCTGAAGAGAGATTGTTGTTCTTGCACCAATTTGGGCTCTTTCCAGTTGGCTAGAATGCTCCAGGGAAGTGAGGGATGCACATCTGTAAATTAAAGATACAATGCAAAGAGCATTGGACCTCTCTGCTGAAGGGCAGAGGAGACCTTTTCTGGGTTAACCAAAGAGCACTAAGGAATCAATCCAACAGAGTAACAACTTGGAGCTGTGGAAAGATTCCCAGCCTGGTGGGTGTGGATTTAAATTTCCTACAGAGTATTTTCTGTGTCGTCTCTCATCACCATAATATTTACATCAAATGCAAAAGGCCTTCTCTGAATAGAACCCTGAGGTTGTAAATGCCAAATCCAAGAATGTCAGGAAATGCAAAAGATCAGATTCTTTGAGTAACATTAATTCTCCTTTGCTTCCAACTCCCCTTGCCAGCTTCTGGCTTGGGCTCTGGAAAGTGCTTTGAACTGACTAAAAGATGAAAAAGATCTTGAGTATCATGTCATGGTTTCATCTTTGGGGCAACAAAACAGAATCTCATGAAGTAAAATAATTTTGTACAATATCTGACATAGAGGAAGTTATAGAACTTCATTTTTACAGGACCAACCTGTTGTTTTCATTGTGGTTGTTGTTGGTCTTTTGGGTATTGTTTTTGGATTTTTTGGTGTTTTTTTTTTTCCTTCAAGAGGACCAACAATATCACAGGTTAGGTTTTGTCTTGCACATGGATTGGATTTAAGTGAGGCAGAATTTTATAGTCTTCAGCATCATTCTCTTTCCCAGATTCATCAAAGTCCAGTGGCAGGAGAAAAGTCAAGCCATCCAACTGACAGGTCAGGATGTAATGGTGTTAAGTGCTCCACAGCCCTTGGTCCAGCCAACTTTGTGGCCATTGGGACAAATTATTTTCATCTTCCCATTTCACTGGGAAAGGTTTTCATGTTTGGAATAGACATCCCCCTAACTCACTGGCAGGTCTGAGGCCTATCAGTTCTCCTCAACTTGGGTTGCCCTTCTTCCAAGATGGTTTACAGGGTATGGCCACTACATATGCTACAGCTTCTTGGAGTCACAGGTAAGAGTTGGGTGAATATTCCCATCATAGGTGGACAAGCAGCCTTGAAAAGGGCTCAACAAGCCCTCACACCCTCAATCCTTCCTCAATATCCCATACATCCTGACCAGTCTATACATGATAAATGGAGGCCCAAATGTATAATTTCCTATCCCACTCAGGGACCTTCAGATCTTTCAGAGACTTGGTAGAAGCAAAAGCCTGGCTACCTGCCCAGTGTCTGCCCATGCTGGGCCAATTAACTATTTCTGTGGTCACACAGCTGAGTCCTCAGTTGATGTATACAAGGATTATTTCTTTACTTTGTCCTCATAATATTTAGAAGGGGTCCTGTTAAGAGAGGAAAAAGAAAAGAGTATGACATTATTCAATAATCTGTCACATAAAAATTGAGATACTTCAAATAGGATGGGGCCCTTTTTGTGACTCCTGTCAAACTAGTCTATTCTCTGTCCCCTGAATAAACACTTCCCTGTCTTCCCTCTATGCCTTCTCTTGTCTCTTACAGCCTTGTGCATGGAATGTCCTCCCTTTCTCTAATTGCTGGTTAAATTCCGACTCATCCTTTTAAACACAACTCAAAGGCTATCCACTTCATGAAGCCTTCTCTAATCAGGAATCAGTCAGCAATAACCTTCCCTCTCAGACCTCATGTTTTACAATCTCTAATACACATATTAATCACTCAACAAGCATTTATTAGGCACTTACAATGTGTCAGACACTGTGGGAATAACTAGGAACACAAAGAAAGGCAAAAATAGTCCTTTATCATTTGTTATTGTACATTACAGTCACCTATTTTTCTCACTCTCCTACTAAACTGTAAGCTTTATGAGATTGTCATAGATTGTCTTAACATACTCTGTATCTCCCCTAGAGCCTAACATCATGTGACGTATTAGAGGCATTTAACACATATTTGTCAAGAAAAATGAATGACATAGAAACTACTCTTCTTCATCTCCCATTAGCTTGAATCTTATTCTTACAAACAACTATCCACTTTGCCTGAAAAACAAAGTCACCATTGTGGCCCCTCCTCATACTTGAGTCCCTTGTATGTTTCTCACATAGCCACAGTATTTGTCTTTCAACTTCCATGAAGCTCTGTGTTTCATAATTAGAATCTTATATTTTGTTAGCTTAGGGATCTGAGTCAAATCACAAAATCACAAACAACTTTTTAGAGATAGACTAGAGATTGCCTGAGGTACATGGAGGTTAAGTATTTGCCCTGAGTCACAATTAGTGAAGGTAGAATTTAAAAGTGATACTTGAACCTAGGTCTTCTTGATCCAAGCCTAGTTATCTAATGGTACTTGCCTATTAGACATTTCTAACTGGATGTCCCATAGGCATTTTAAACTCAACATGTTCAAAACAGAAATCATTATCTCTCCCTTTCCCCACCATGCTAGTCCCAAATCCACCCTTCTATTCCACATTCCCAAGTTTCTAGTCACCCAGTCCAAGGACTAGCATCATCTCTCTAGTTACTGGACAGAACTTTACTTTGCAGTTTTATTAAAGATTATCCCCTTTTACATATACTGTTGTCCAGTCAATCTGGTTTGTCTGTCCAAAGAAATAACTGTCAATGGCAGAGCCAGTAACCCTGAGGTTTCCAGGGAATGGCTTCATATCTAGACTAGCCCTTAGGGGACAGGTGTATCAAGTTCTCTCTTGCCCTCTTTCTTCCCATAAAGGACTTGATGAGGTTAATTAATTGCTTGTGAAAATGTTTTTGGAAGAGAAAGAGCTGTGAAGCTCACTGTGTTGTTAGCCTGCAGGCTCCTCCTGGCAATAAAGCTCAGAAGTCTTGTCCACCTAAAATGGGAGAGATCAATAAGGGAGAGAAATTAGGGAGAAATAGGGTGGAGGAGGGGACAAGGAAAGAAGAAAATAGATTAAGCCAGAAAGAAAGGGGCATGTGAGATTTGGGGGAGGAAGAAATTAATAGAAAAGGAAAGAGATACAAGATGGGGAAAAGGAAACCTCTTTGGAGAGCTTGAAATGGGGCCAATATGCACCAAGATGAAACAGAAGTGGGGCCACATTCTACAAAAGGAAATGGAGAGGCTGGGATGTCTACATTCCCAAAGAAGTGGCTTTTCTTTGGAAGTTATGGAGAGATCTTGTCTTCTCCACTTCTCCCTCCCCTTGGAGTCCCATCCAGCTTTTGATTCCATTCAACAAACATTTATTAAGTACTTCTAAATGCTCTGTACAAAGCTGCAGGAAGGGTGAGGTGGGAGTCCCTTATCAGCCTGAGATTCCTTGACTACAGTGCTTTCTCCATGAAACTTAAGATTCATGAAGAGGAGGAGTAATGTTTCTTTTTTTTGTATATTTTTCACAATCAATCAGTTAGTCTTTACAAGCATCTACTGTGTGCCAGGCATTGTGCTAAGTATTGAGGAGACAAATAAAGACCAAAAACCCAACAACTCCAAAACATAATCCCTGTTCAGGGAATTCACAGTCTAATGGGAGAGACAACATGCAAGAAATTATGGACATACAAGATGTATACAAAGTAAATTGGTGGAAGTCCCAGAGATTAAAAAGAACTGGGAAATGCTTTATAGGACTTTAGCTGAGACTTGAAGAAAGTCAGGAGGCAGAGCTGAGGAGGGAAAATATTCCAAGCTTGGAGGTCAATCAGTGAAAACTGGATATTGGGAGATGGAGAGATAACATCTGGTGGGGTTTTTCTTCCTTCACATCTTCCTCAAAAGTTTGGTTCCATATACCAGTATTCTTGAACCTCAACCTCTGCACAAATTCAAAAAACTTCATACTTCCAATCACTTAGGTTTTGAGATTAGTTTTCAATTCTCCCCCACCCCCACTCCCCAAGACAAGGTCATTGCCATTCCAGACTGAAATGTATTTTGTGGCTCCCCCATCAGCAAAACCTGCACTCAGTGGGAAATAGCCAGTCAGGGTCGGAAAAAGAGATCAGTAATGCAGAGGGAGAAAAAGATTAAATTACCTTTCTGGGTGCTGACCAAGGTCCTGAACCATTTTAGTTTCCTTTTGCCCAGAATACACTCATCCTCCACACACACCCCAAACTGACCTTGTCTCCATCCACAATGGGCTCAGTAAAAGAGCTGGTTAGTCAAATGATGATGAGTCCTGAGGAGCCACTCTAGGCAAAAGTCATTCATTCCCATGGAAGCTACAGCCTTCACTCTTCTCTAAAAGCTTCATGAGATACCCGATATCGGAAAAGATAGCTGTATAACAGCAGTAAAAAGTTTTAGACATCATGCAATCCAATTCCCTTATTTCATAACTGAGGAAATGAGGTTTTAGGAGGTCAATTAACTGACTTTCATGAGGTCACAGAATAAGTAGCAGAAATGGAATTCAAGATTAAGTTCTCAGGCTTTAGTTCTCTTGCTGCTATGTCACATAATACAGTATTTTGGGCCAAATAATGACACCTGACATTTACATAGTGTTTTAAAGTTTGCAAAATACTTCATATATATCATCTAATTTGTGTTATATTTTTAAACATACAACATATACATATTATTTTACATACATATTTAGACACGCACAAGCAACATACATTCACCAAATCTGAAACAGAAAATTGAATTCCAAGTTCAGGAATTCAGAACTTAAGTAGCAAAACAATATTAATTTATTCATTTGTTTAGTCATTCATTCATTTACTTATTTACCATGTAAACAGGATCAAGTGTGTATCATGAAGACCCAGGTGCTATGGAAGAAAGAGGATATATGACACTAATGAGTCCTATCCTCAAGGAGTTTCCACTCTGGTCGGGCAGATGGCACTAAATTAGGACTGAACAAGAAAAGCTATATAGAATTAAAGACCAAATTGTGTGTCACACACAGCAAATGCTGTAGGAGTCCAGAGAAGAGAGAGAGAGAGAGATCCCTGGGGACTGGAGTGGTCTGAGAAAGCTTTATAGAGAATGTCTATTGACATGGGTGACTTTTCTCCTCCCACTCTTTCCCTTGGCTAAGTAGGTGACAAGTCAGCACCTTGTCACTGACACCTCTCCTGTCAAGGCTGCTGGCAGAGAAAGAACACTTGCTTTAATGAGGGGAGTAAAGAGCCGAGTTTCTCTCTTCATTTCATGTCCCCACCTCACTATGAGCCTCAGGCAGAAGGTTTGGAAGGGGAGGGGGGAACTTTTGACCCCTGGGGGAAGAGCTGAGCTGTGTTGAAAGACAGCTGGCTCCTCTGATGAACAAGAGGAGTTGAAATCCCCTACCCCCAAATCCCCTGTGTCCTGATTCTCCATCTCCAAATCTCCTGTATCATGATCCTCCAGCCTTAAATCCCCTGTATCCTGATCTTCTACCCCCAGATGCCTTGGCTTCAGCTCCTCACTGACTCCCGAGATTCCCTCCTTCCAGATCCTCACCCGGGGGTTAGTGACAAGAGGATTGCATTTGGAGGTAGAAAAATTTGGGTTTAGTGTGACCCTGGAAAGTCACTTAATCTCTAGGAGACTCAACTTCTTCATTTGTAAAATGAGGATAATATAAATTGCACAACTTCACAAGGTTGTTGTGAGAAAAATACTTTATAAAGCTTAAAACTATATAAGTGTGAATTGTTATTATTATTAGTCCTAGCAGTTAGGGATCAGCCTGTGGAGGTGCTGGGCTGCTTGAGTCAGAACTGCTAATGAATCCATCTGCATTAGTTGCTAATGCACCACTGGGCATCAGGGAACTGTTCTTTGCAGAAACAGCAGTAGAGAATGTACAAGAATAAAACCCCCCTATTTCAAGCCTGGTCTGAATGAGAGACCATCCTTCAAAAGGGGAGCCTACTCCCTGCCCCCTGTTCTCTCTGTTTCTGGGGAGTGCCTGCTGAGATCGAGAGAGCCAGCTGCTAGCCACCCCCCTTCACAGTCCTTCCTGCTGGCCCCAGGGACACCATTAAGTGAATATAGAGAAAGCAAACACGATGTCAGGTTCATGCCCACAGCATTTTTTCCCCCTATTCAGAAGCCCTGGTGGTGATTGGCAATGGCAGCTTCTTCCAGGGCTGATTAACATACGGGAGCTGTTGTGGCGGGAGCTCATCTCCTTCTCCAGCCTCTTGTCAGGCAAATTTGGGCATGGGAAAGGAGGGGGAAGAAAACAGGGAGGGGAGAGAGAGAAAAAAAAGATAACTGCCACATGGTAGTGGACAGCCATGGACATCAATTGCTGTCAGACCGAATTCTCAGGCGCTCCTACCATGTGGCTCTTCTTTAGCTTGTCTTCCTGGGTAATTGGGGGTAAGCTCAGGGGAACACTTTACTGAGTTAAAGCCCATCTCCAACATAGGCAACATACCACCCTGGCAAAGTGATCAGGGCTGGGGAGGTGTCAAGGGAGCAGAGAATGCTCTGGGATGGAAGTGGAGAAGAAAAGGGAGGAGGCACCGAAACAGGCTGGGAGAAGAGGAGGGAGGGAGAGGGAAGAAAGGCAAGCAAGCTCCTCAGCCACTGAGAGCTGAGATAGAAACCATGATCTGTCTGAATCCAAAGGGGAAAGTGGGTGAGATGATGATGACATTTCCCACATTCTGCTTGTGCTTCTTCTCTGACCCAGGGGAGAGAAAAAAGGTTATTAGGAGATCACAGGGGAAGAACAAAACCTAGGGACTCTGGGATACTGAATCCTGCAACTTGGGATGAAGCATGAGCTCATCGTCCCCTGATGATATGTCTACAGAGCATTTCCTATCTTAGGACTGTCAGAGGCGAGGCTCTCCTTTATACTTCCTGTTCGGGACCATAGTTTCCAATTCACCAGATCCAATAATAACTTTTATGTATTGTTTTAATGTTTGAAAAGTACTTTAGGTATATTACATCATTTGAACTTCACAACAATCCTGGAAGGTAGATTCTATTATGACCTCTATTTTACAGAGGAAAAAGTGACTTGTCCTGGGTCACGCAGCTAGTAAGTGCCTGAGGTAGGATTAGAACTTCAGTCAGGTCCAGGACTTTATTCACTTCTAAGGCAGGTAGGTGGTTTAGTGAACAGATTGCAAAAGACCTGTTGGAATGCTTAGTTCTACATAAAACCTAAATCAAGGCTTGCCTGTTTTTCACCACAGTCAGGAATTGCCAGCTCTCTCCCATTTTCCTTTTCTCTGTTCCACATCATCAAGCACAGCTTCTAGGCTCCATTCTACCTTGATGAAATCTGTTTTTGATTTATTTGGTGACAGATACACACTCCTCTCTGTCTTCAAGGCTGCATTCTGAGCAGAGAAGTTTCATGTACTTCCAGACCAGATACACATTCTGACGTGACTACAGAAGACTCTTCTTGGTTTCTGTTGCCTGCAGCAGACTGAAAAAGTAATTTCATCAACAAAGACCAGATTATTAGCTCAAGGAATCTTCCTTTCCTTCCCCATTCCTCTCTTCTTGTCTCCTATTACCTAGATGGATCTTGGCCAGATCCAGGCAAGGAGACGTAAGGAAATGGAAGAGAACAAAAGAGAGAAGAGCATCTAGAGAAAAGGAGAAAGGCTGACTTTGAAGAGCCCTCTATTGTCACTGTGGAACCATAAGAATTCAAGGAGATAGTCTGAAAGAAAAGGGATAAAGAAAGAAAATGGATGACCATCTAAGTGTTAACAACGACAATAAATCAAAGCCTAATTAACTATTAGGAATGGCCAACACAGCTCCTCTCCTTCGTTAATCCTCCTTCCTCTCTCCCCCTCTCCCCAGGCTGCCCTTATTAACATCATAGGATCATAAGTTTAACTGGAAGGGACCTAGAAATCACATAGTCCAGATCCCAACCTCTTTCATTTTGTAGATGAGAAAACTTGCTTGTGGCCACATTGCTCAAAAGTATCAAGGTGAGATGTGACCCAAGTCTTTCTGTTCCTACCTCCAGAATACTGTTCTCTATATGGAAGGCCTAGATGTTCAATGAAATAATGAAATTGTGTGGTTGATAGTTCAAGGACCTGTATTTTTATATGTGAATTCTATTATCTGATGAATTGCTGAGAGTGAAAAAAAATTATCTGATAGTCAAACTTCCAATAAATTGTTCTATTCTTAGCTAGCCTGGTTCTTGAACAACAAAACCCCAGTCCATCACCAGCTCATATTGAAAGGTTTTCTAGCTTGGTAGAACCTGTCAGAGTTTATGATATGCTGTCATAACTTTGGAAAACCTTTGGCCACCTCTAAATCATGGTGAAACATGCATGGGGAAGTAAATATAGAATCTGATTCTATTCAGGTAAAAATATAAGGGCTGGAGAAAAAGCAGTGGGACATGGACATATATAGTAGGATTTGTCTTAGAGTAATCTCTGATGATTCTGCCTTGGCTTATACTTTCCTAATGTATCAGAATGACTTTTTATTTGTTTTAGCATAGAGCCCCTATCCACTTCAGTATTTGGCAAATTTTTACTAAATATGCAAATTAAGTTATATTTCTTATGAGTAGGTAGAGTAACTGATACACATCTATTGTGTGATTAAATGGTCATAGGAAATGTCCCTTCAATGAAAATAATTTGTGTGCTTGTGCCTAAAATCCCATTCATTCATTCAAACTAAACAATATCCCTCTCTTCAGTGCAGTTCTTTTAAAACTCAAATGCTCCTGGGAACATTAAGATATCACATCCTTAACACCTCAGTGTGAGTTAATTTATCAGATCAATTTTCCTGGAACTCTGGGAGGTAGGGGTAGCTTGAAAGGGATGGGGAGCAGAAAGTATGGGAAGAAAGGGGAAGATGCCAGAGAAATACTTCACAGTTCTAAAGGACTGGAACTAATGAAAATCAACTAATTAAACCCTATCAAAGCTAGAGCCCTGAAAATCTCCCTTGGTAAAGTATCCTGGAATCCAATGGCCCACTTCATCAGGAACTTCTTTAAATCTTTAATCTTACCTGCTACAGTTTAGTATCGGGGATAAGCACTGGCCCTAATGTCAAGGGACTTGGATTTGAGTTCTAGCTCTAACATCAGAATATCGATTGTGAGCAAATCATTATAACTTGGGGGGTCTCCAAGTTTCCTTTCTTGTCAAGTAGGGGTAATAATATTCATTAGAATGAATAGATTTAGCTAAAGAAATTCTTTGTAAGAAAAAAAGTACACATTTTGTGAGAGGACCACTGACTTCCATGGCTTCCTTTAAGTCCCAACTAAAATCTTACCTTCAACAGGAGGTCTTCTTCAATCTTAATTCTTAATTAATTATTTCCTGTTTATCCAGTACATATCTTGCTTTGTATATATTTGTTTACATATTTCTAATTAGATTGTAAGCTTCTTGAGGGCAGGGACTGTTTTTTTTTTAAATTCATTTTGTATTCTTAGCACTTAACACAGTGCTTTGTACATAGTAGGAATTTAATAAATGTTTATTGAATTGAATGGAAGGGTACAGCATGGGTTCAAGTGTAAGCTTTGTTCTTTATTAGTTCTATAATTTTGGGCAAGATACCCTATTCTTCTGATCCTTAGTTTCTTCTTCTTCTTCTTCTTCTTCTTCTTCTTCTTCTTCTTCTTCTTCTTCTTCTTCTTCTTCTTCTTCTTCTTCTTCTTCTTCTTCTTCTTCTTCTTCTTCTTCTTCTTCTTCTTCTTCTTCTTCTTCTTCTTCTTCTTCTTCTTCTTCTTCTTCTTCTTCTTCTTCTTCTTCTTCTTCTTCTTCTTCTTCTTCTTCTTCTTCTTCTTCTTCTTCTTCTTCTTCTTCTTCTTCTTCTTCTTCTTCTTCTTCTTCTTCTTCTTCTTCTTCTTCTTCTTCTTCTTCTTCTTCTTCTTCTTCTTCTTCTTCTTCTTCTTCTTCTTCTTCTTCTTCTTCTTCTTCTTCTTCTTCCTTCTTTTTTCCTGAGGCTGGGGTTAAGTGACTTGCCCAGGGTCACACAGGTAGGAAGTGTTAAGTGTCTGAGACCAGATTTGAACTCGGTCCTCCTGAATTCAGGGCTGGTGCTCTATCCACTGTGCCACCTAGCTGCCCTCTAGTTTCTTCTTTTGTTAATATACTCATACCTCTTACCTTGCAAGATTGCATGAGAAGAAAAAAACTTATGAAAAAATAATATAATCATAAATACAAGTGCTATATGCCAAAATGAACATCTTTATCTATATATTAGAAATCCAGCATAGAACCAAAACCAGTATCTGTCCCTGAAAATGTTCATTCTTTTCTTCTAAACAGTAACTATCCATATTCAGTCTCAATACTAAAATGATTTTCATTTTATACAGAAATTTTGAGTCTATCTTTTGCTATTCTGAGGTTAAATGCATAAAGCCACCTTGAACACAATTTCCCTGTTTGAAATACACTTACAACATTTTTTAGTAATTGAAGCATTGAAATTTCAAATTCAACATGCAGTTAGACCTCCAACTAGAAGAACTACAGGTTTGGGTGAGTTTACAAAACAATGACATTTTTCACTGGCTGTTTCCAGAGAGCTGAGTGTGTGTGAGTTACATAAAAGGCAAGTAGAGAAGTAGAATGTATACACTGGGTTTGGAGTCAGAGGACCTAGGGTTGAATCTTGGTTTTGGCAGTCACTTATTAGCTATGAATCTCTGATCCAATTGCAGCCTTTCAATCTCTTCAATTTCTCAGTCAATCAATTGAGAAGCATTTACTAAGTGCTTATGATGGTGTATGAATGTAATGGAATACTACTGTGTTATAAGAAATGATGACTGGGAAAGTTTCAGAGAAATTTGGGAAGACTTATAAACTGATACAGAATAAAGTGAATAGACATGGAGATCAAGTTAAGTGATAACAACAGTATTATCAAGAAAAACCACTTTGAAAGTTCAGAGAACTCTCCTCAATGCAATGAACAGCTGACTCCAGAAGATCAAAAATAAAGCATGTTAACATCTGACAGAATGAAAACATACATTTTGGAATATGGCCAATGAGAGAATTTGTTTTGTCTGACTATGGGTATTTGTTACAAGGTTTCTTTTTCTTTTTTCCAGTATAGAGGTCAGAGAGAATGTAAGAAGGAGAGAAAACAAGTACACATATACACATATTTTAAAATGATGACTACTATGTCAGACACTGTGCTAAGTAATGGGGATACAAAAAAAAAAAAAGAGCAAAAACATAGTCCTTGCCCTCAACAAGCCCACATTTTAATGGGAAAGACAATTTAGGGGAAAACTAATTAATTAGAGCTTGAAAGTTTTCATCCTTTTTAAATAGATGGCCTTATTTAATTTCATTTAACCTCATTTACATAAAAATAATGAATCTGTTAATCCATCAGTCATCCAGGATTTATGAAGCATTTCCTACAAGGAGAAGCAAAAATCCGGTTCCTAACTTGAGAAGTTTGGGGAAGAAAAAATGAAAATAACTATGTACATACAATATATAGCTTAAGTAAAATGTCATCTGAGAGAGGAGGAACTAGCAGGGAGACAGGGTGAAGGAGATGGGAAAGACCCTTGCACAAGATGAGATTGGTCTCGAAGGAAGTTAGAAATGTTGAAGGAGGAGATGAAGGGGGAGAATACACGAAGTCAGGAGATGTGTGTAGTGCAAGAAAAAGTAAGTAAATAAATACAGCCGGTCATAGAAGTTGTAGAGAGGAGTAAAGTGTGAAAAGATTGGATAGGTAGGAAGGAGGTAAGTTGTGAAGAGTTTTAAATGCCCCATGAAAGAATTTATATGTGATCTTAGAGGTAATAGGAAGCCGCTGGTGTTTATAGAGTAGGAAGGGTGATATGGTCAGACCTGAGCTTTAGGAAAGTCACTGTGGCAGCTGAGTGAAAGATGGACTGGATCAGGGAAAAATTGGAGGCAGGGTGTCCACCTAGTAGGTTTTTTCTGGTGAAAATTGATTTGGTCCTGAGCTAGAGTGGTGACTATGAGTAGAGAGATGAATAAAAAGATTTGAAGGTAAAAACAAGATTTGACAATGATTTAGATACATGGGATAAATGAAAGTGAGGAGTTGAGGATGATTACTAAAGTTTTAAAGCCTGAGGTATTGGAAGGGTAGGGCTACCCTTGACAGTAATTGGAAAATTGATAGGACAGAAGGGTTTTAGGGAAAAAATAATGAGTTTTGTTTTGGACAAGTTGAGTTTGAGATATCTATGGAACATCCAATTTGAGATGCCCAAAAGGGTCAGGAGAGAGGTCAGGGCTGGATATAGAGACTATGAAAATCACACCTTTAAAATGAGGACAAATGAACTAAATGATCACTGGAATATCTCCTAACTGATCATTGACTAAAGGCCTTTTAAAGCAGTTGTACAATTTTTGTAATGGCAAGGAAATGGAAGTAAAATAGATAACCATTGATTCGGAGAATGGGTAAACAAACTATGGGTGAATGTAATAAAATATCACTGTGTTGAAACCAACAAATATAAAGAATTCATAGAAGTTTGGGAAGGCTTATGTGACCTGATAAAGAGTGAAATAAATGCAAGCAGAACCAGGAAAACAATATATACAATAACAATAGTATAAATGAAAAGAACAAAAGACAAATATGGCTGGGGAAAGTAGTTGAAAAAATATCCCTTCCAACCGTTCTATTGAAAGCATGTGTATATGTGGGGTGGGGAAAGAACTATGGGCATAGGATATTGTAGAAACTATCAGGTTGAGTTGACATATTGGATGTGCTTAACTGTTTTTCCTCCTCTTTCTTTTTTTTTATACTTTGTTATAAAGGATGAGTGGCTTGCTAGGAGTAGGGGTGGAGGGGGGAGAGAGATATTGGAAAATAAAAGTGATGTAAAAAGTAGATATTAATAAAAATAAGATAAAAAATAGTTGCAACACTGGGAATTAAGGGTGGGCGAGTAAGTAGAAATATTACTATTACCAATTGTCAGCGTAATCATACATTTTTAATGGTGCTATTTATCAACATTTATTGACCTTTGAATTTAACACTTTGCTGCATCCCCAATGAAATGCTTCTAGCAAATTTAAAGAACTTAGACTGCTTTTGGCATAATGAAGAGCATTCTAAGATTTGTTGAATTAGCTGAAGAGAGAGACACTTAGGAACAGAGCTGTAGTTGGATGCCAGGGAGGAGAGTGGAGTGGTAAAGATGGCTGTTTACCTTGCTTTTTTCTTTGCCATTGCTCAGCTTTCCCCCAAAAAAATTAGATCTGAGAAAATAGATTAATCATAAATCCCAGGACTTGGGCATCCAGGGTTTTCAGGGCCTTTCTGAAACAAGTTACTCTGGAAGAAAGTCCAAAATGCTTTGATTGGTCTCTCTAAAACACATATGAATTTGTAGAATGAGGGTAGTCCTTAGGAGGGACAAGGAGGAGTGTCAGTGTCATCCTAGGAGATAGTACAGAAAGGCAAGTAACATCTGAAAAGGCAATAATAGACTTGCCATTTATAGAACTAGTACAAGAGGTATGGTTATTTGAAAAGTGAATGCTCACAATCTTTCATTTTAAATAAATTAATTCAGAATGCCAAACATTCTCACATATATATTTCACACATGTATATGCAAATATATTTCACATATATTCACAAACATATTTAATATTATTGTTTATGAAATATATATTTTACATATATGTACATGTATATTTAAGCTTATAATTCCGGTTTATAATTTCACCAGTTGGGGAAACTTCAGCTCTGGAATTTCCTTCCACTGATTCAACTTGTCTTAGAGATTTTGTCTGAGAACACTAAGAGGTTAAATGCCTATCCAGTCTACTCACCCTGCTTGTTTGTATCAATCATGAACAAATACCTACTATGTATATAGGACATTGCACTAGAGTCAGAATCAGGGCTTGAACATGGGACTTTTCTTTTTTTTTCTTTTTTTCTAACTTTATTTAAAATGAAAACTCTCTGTCAAAGTTTCTGTCTCTCTCCAATCTCTCCCACACCCATTAATGAAGCAAACAATACAATGTCAATTCTACATGTGAAATCAGGCAAAACATATTTTCACATTAGCTGTGGTGCAAAAATAAGACAAAAATATATACAAGAAAAACAAAGTAAATGGAAAAAGCATGCTTCAATCTGCACTTAGAGTTTATCAGTTCTCTCTAGAGACTGAAAGAATTTTTCATCATGAGTAGGACTTCTCATTTTCAATATGTAGTACTGATAAAATGGGTAACTGCTTTGTTTTATAGAATTCGACTACTAAGAATTAAGGTCATTTTGGCTGGACACAGGGTGCTTTGTTGTATTATCTCATTATATCTTGTCTTCAAGACAAGTATTATCTCATTTTGTGATGGAGACTAAGGCACGGAAGAATTGGGACTTTTTAAAGGTTGCACCATAAGATAGTTAGAGAGCAAGTATCAGAATCTAGGTCTGCTGACACTTAGATTAGAGAGACATACTGTCCACACTTTAACTATTTCAAGCAAAGGAGGAAGAAGACAGATTTATAGGAATTTGAGGATGAAGTCAGAACATGGTTTCAAGATCTGGTTCTTCCATAAGTTGTATGATCTTAGGCAAGTAACTCATTCTTTCCAAATCTTGTCAGTAAAATGTGGAGAGGAAGAAGGTGGACTAAATCAGAGGCATAATACGTGTGGCCCAAGGGCCACATATGGCCCACAACATTCCCACATGGGGCCTGAACCAGATTAAATGTAATTGGGAAATATTTAACAAAATTTTTAAAACAGATACTATTAATGGTTTTCTAAGTCCATTTGTGCCTTGCAGAGATTTTTTTGGTATGGCTTAGTGGCCCCCATTTTTTTTTCAATTTGACTAAATGATTTCTTAAGATCCCTACCAATTCTAAGATTCTATTTTATTAATAGGTCAAATTTATATGGTCCCTTGCAAAGCCTTTCTTCATAGTACCTTTGAGATGTAGTTAGTTCAAAGATTATTATCCCCATTTTATAGATGTGGAAGATGAAGCTCCTAGAAATTAAGTTTCTTGGCTAGGATCATAGTAATTAGTACAGCAAGGCTTTGAATCAAGGTCTTTCTTGTCTTTAATTTTCTCTTCTTTTCCTACTAAGCTATACTTGCCTCTTCTTTCCTCTTTCCTAACATAAAAGAAATTCTAATGTCCAAAGAACTGGAGTAAGATGGGAATGGTGAGAAGGTGATAACAAGAGAGATACCAGAGCAGGGGGAGTTGACAAAAGCCTTCCCATCACTATAGAATCAATCCATCATGCCATAGACTTGTGTGGCAAGCCTTTAATCACCTCCTCGTCAAGGGTGTTCAATTTTGCTATTGAGGATTTTTCCCTTAGAGAAATATAACTCCTTCCCAATTTACAGTGAATTCAATTGGGAAAATAGGATTCTATTTACAAAAATTTACTTTACCTCTAACAGAACTACATTCCCTCCAGTCAGGGAGGTTTCCAGAAGAAATAAAGTTAAGCCCCTGTTATTAATACCATATTGTGGTTACAATCCTTAACACTTTTATCATTAGTAGTAGAATTAGCAATAATACAATAACCTTTATTTTATTACACAGCCCTCAGAAATTGAGGGTTTCATCCATGTCAATTAATTCCATCGCAGCCCACGCTGGCAGTGACAATCTGAATGTCAAAATGTCTCCAAGGATTACTATGAAATCTGAGGAACTTCACTATCATCCAGCCTTGGGTTAAAGAACCGCAAGAATGAATTGTTAATATACTTCAAAGGAAAGGACTTTTCGGAAATGTTAATACGCATCAATGAACTTGAAAGGCAGACTTGAGGCTTCCATTCCCAATGATCACAGAGGCGTTCTTCAGAAGCTAGGATCTTTTCTCTTCCAAGTACCAGGACGTAACCGTTTCCTTTCTCATATTGAGCCCAGTTCACTTGCAATATTCTTTAAAAAAGGGCAATTATTTCCAATTTATAGACTGAATTGCCCATCATCAGGAAGGGGTTGAAGAGCAGCCTTCAGGATCCCTACAATCTTCAAAAAGAAAGGGGAAAATTGATTCCAAATGAAGCTTTCCCCAGAAGCCACTTAGCACAGTGTCTGACACATAGTAGGTGCTTAATAAATGCTTATTGATCGATTGCCTGAGAGGGCATTACTTTAGAAGTCAGGAAATCCAGGATGGAGTCCCAGCTCACTTGTGTGACCTTGAGCAAAGTGTTTCCCCTCCATGAGGTTCACTTTCTTCCTCTGGAAAATGACAGAGTTGGATGATCTAGTCTCTAAAGTCTCTTTCAGCTCTAAACCTTTTAAGGCTAAGCCAAACTAGCAATGTTGGCACAGAAATCATAATAGCTTACATTAATTCAGTGCTTTATTGTTACAAAGTGTTTTGCATTATCGCATTTGATTCTCCCTTCAGTAACCCTGTGGAGTAGTTCTTTACTTCTACCTCTTATAATGCTTCGCTTCCTTCCAGGCTTAGCTCATAATTTCTCTTCCAAGAAGTCTTTCTTGATCCCCTTAGCTGTTAATGTGCTCTTCCTTCTTTCCAATTTACCTTGTATGTACTTTATATGGTCACCGACAAGTCCTAGAACAAGCCCCATTTGGTCATTTTTTGGGTCCTGGACAGAAACTTGGAAGGTCTTTCCCTCCTAGATTCATTCATTCATTTATTTATTTAGATTTTTTTGGACCTGGTGAAAGAGGAGATTCTTTGCCTCAATTGCTACCTAATCTTAATCACTAAGTGGGTTTCAAACTGAGACCAGACTTTAGCTTATAAAGACCAAGTTCTCCATCTTTAGTCCTCCTGATCTATATTTGGTGACTGGACCCAGAGGGCTCTGGAGGAAAAAGTAGGACAGGTGACCTTGCCCAGACCTCCCTCCCTTAAATACAATTCACTTACATGTCATATCATTCCCTCCCTGATGTCATGGTCTTCCTGGAGAATGAAGGACAAATAACAACAGCAATAAGTAACACTATTCCCACCCACATCAGTAGAAGGTAAGCACCTCAATTGTTTTCTTAGCATCATTACAAAGCCTGACAGTTGGTAAGTATGCAAGAAATCAGGTTTAACTGGATTGGAGGAAAATGTCTCTTAGAGAAGTATAGATTCACAGTATATGAAAGGGCTCTACTTCCATTCCTAATGATCACAGCGGCGTTCTTCAGAAGCTGGGATCTTTTCTCTTCCAAGTGCCAGGACGTCATGGCTTCCTTTCTCATACTGAGCCCAGTTTACTCCCAATACTCTTAAAAGAAGGGCAATTGTTTCCAATTTGTAGACTGAATTGCCCATCATCAGGGACGATATTACAGCTTCCTCTGGGTTGGAGAGCAGCCCTCCTAACTTCCTCAGGGCCCAGCAATCTTCAAAAAGAAAGGAAGAAATTGATTTCAAATGAAGCTTTCCCCAGCAGCCACTTAGCACAGCGCCTGGCACTAGGGGAGACCACTCCATTTGTGACAATCCTCATCTCAATTCTGGATTTCACTTTGGGCTGCAGTAATAGGTGCCCGGTCTTAACTTTCCACCGCCTCTCTACAGAATCTCTTGGGCTTCTCTCTGTTTGGGAAGCACTTAGAGACTAGAGTATTAAGCAGCATATCAATAATTCATGGATCAGAATGGAATAACCTGGGCTCTCCATGAGCATGAAGCAAAGGATGATATTGCTCTTCTTGGGAAAGGAGAAACACAAAATTACCTAGATGACTGCCTCTATAACTTTGGCCCTTTCCCTTCAATTCCCCAGCTTTGTCTAGATCCCCCTGTCTTTCCACTCACTCACTAAAGAATTTTTCAACATACAGAATCAGAGGATCTGACTCAAATCTTGATTCTGATGTTTACTATCTGTGTGGCTTTGGGCAAATCATTTAACCTCTCTGGGTCTCAGTTTCCTTATCTGTAAAATGGGAAGAAGAATTGAACCAAAAAACTTCTGATATCTCTCTCAGATCCAAATGTCTGATCTATTATTATATGATAAAATTTTAGAAAAGCATAGTTTGGAAAGGACCTTAGTTGGAAAGGATTGGGGTATCTTTGTGTGTGTGTGTGTGTGTGTGTGTGTGTGTGTGTGTGTGTGATGGACTTTTCAGGCCTATGCATCCCTTTAAAAACATAAAACAAGACATATTATGAAATATTATAAAGGAAACAAACTATATTGAAGTAGAGTTGTCAAGGTATTTTTAAAATATAAACTCACTTATAATCTATATATCATGGATTCCAGGTTAAGAACTGCTACTTTAAAGGAGGGATAAGAATTTCTCAAAGATGGGAAAGGACTGTATTTCAGCTAAGATAATGGAAACCAAACCCCCAAAATATGGGATTAAAAGAAATGAATTCCACAATTTCATTCATTCACCTATGTATTTATTCAACACATTTTAAAAAGTGCCTACTATGTGCAAAGAAAAAATAATTTAGCTAAGATAAATTTCCTGCCTTCAATGAAACTTAGTAGGAAGATCAAGATACTGAGATCACCATAATTTGCCTTATTCCATTATACATACCTTAAAGATGTGCAGAATGAAGTACTTTGTAAGATCTGAGGAGAGCAGGTGTTGCCGATACTGGTGGGAGATATTAGGTTAGCTTTCATGTAGTGGATGGGAACTGAACAAGATAAAGGATGGGTAGTCATTCAACAAGTGAAAAGGAGGAGGGAGGATATTCCAGGCATAGGGAACCAGCTGAACAAAGGCAAAGAGCTGGATATCAAAGTGTGAGTTAAAGTAAGGAAAGTAATTCTGAGTGGCCAAAACATAGTCTTTGTTAAAAACAATTCTAGAAAAGTAGGCGGGGGTCAGTTTGTGGAAGGCTTTGAAGGTCATTATGATCTTTAGCAATTAACCTGTGTGAGCTTCTACTTTCCTTAACTATAAAATGGGAACAAAATATTTATACTATCTATTTCATAGGGAATTTGTGGAGAAATAAATAAGAATTTTTTTTGCAAACTTTTATGATGATATAGAAATGAAAGCTATATTCACCCAATAAACAAGTTGTAAAAAAAAATTACCACACAGTTTTCAAAAAACCCTACAAACCTAAAGAAATTGTTGGGGCAGCTAGGTGGCACAATGGTTAGAGCATCAGCCCTGAAGTCAGGAGGACCTGAATCCAAATCTAGCCTCAGACACTAAACACTTCCTGGCTGTGTGACTCTGGGCAAGTCACTTAATCCCAATTGCCACAGGATAAAAAAGAAAAGAAAAGAAATTGCCCCACATTACTTATACTAAGAGAAGTGCAAATCAAACCAACTCACAATCAGCAAATTGATACAGATTGGAAGGATTGTGGTGAAGTTGTGAGTTAAGCCAACCATTCTGAAAAATAATTTAGAAATATGTTAAATAGGTGAATAAACCAATCATTTGATAAATGGCTAGATAGATGATGGTATATGAATGGAATAGAATACTATTGTGTGAGAAGAAATGATGAAAGGGATATTTTAGAGAACCCTGGGAAGATTTGCATAAACTGATGCACAGTGAAAAGACTAATGATATTGCATACTACCCACCTCCTTGCAGAGAGGTGATACATTCATGTTGTAAAATGATACATAACACCTGTGTTCATGGTCAATATGGAGATTTATTTTGCTTGACCATGTATATTAGCTACAAAAGCTTTACATTTTTTTCTATTCTGTTGGATTTGAGGAAGGAATGTGGAAGAGAGAAAATAAAGGCTTGTTAATTTTAAAAAAAGAGAAGAAAATTACAAAAATATCCATGCTTTTTGGACCCAGAAATCTCACTGCTAGGCATACCTAAGAAGGTCAATGATGAAATAAAAGGTTCCATATAACAAAAATATTTCTAGTTACACCTTTTGTTGTAATAAAGAAATGAAAATAAAGTAGATGCCCATTTATTGGAAAATGGCTAAAAAGTTGTAGAACATTAATGCAATGGAATATTATTACCCAGAAATGATGAATGTGGTGGAGAAATACAGGAAAACTTATATTAATTGATGCAAATAAGTAAACCAACCAATGATTACAGCAATAGATCAAAAGAACAATAACCAGAAAACAACTGAAATTGAATGCTTCAAAATTATAGAGAACAAGCTTGGTCCTTGTGATAGGGCTAGTATCTAGCAATGTTTCCCCAACAACATGGGTTAGATATACTCCTCTTCCTGCCCATAATAAGTATTAGTTTTCCCCAAAAAGAGACAAAGGGACCTCCTGTCCATCTTCCGGATCTCCTAAGACCATAAAGTCCTGGCCTCATGAAATCTGGACTTCTCTGACTTGATGGATTTCAGAAGACAGCCAAAGTGACCGTATCCTTCACCATATCCTATCTTGATGACCAGACTCATTCCATATGCATTGTAAAGAGGTCAAGAGAAGTTAAAACCTACTATATCTTTGTTGTATATATTTTTTCTTATTAGGAGAAAGTAAATCTCCTTTTGTTAAATTGTTCCCTGACTTTTGAGTACCTTATTTCATCCCAATATCAAATCTGAATTAAGAGAGTTCTGGCTTTAGAGCCATCCCCAGCAATCTCAGAGAAGAGATATAAAAGAGCATGTCCCTTCACTACTTTTAGAAATAAAAGGCTAAAGAAAAGGAATTCTGCACTGATACATTGTTGGTGGAATTGTGAATGCATCCACCCATTCTGGAGAACGATTTGGAATGATGTTCAAAAAGTTATCAAACCAGCAGTGTTATTACTGGGCTTATATCCCAAAAAAATTTTAAAGAAGGGAAAGGGACCTGTATGTGCAAGAATGTTTGTGGCAGCCCTTTTTGTAGTGGCAAGAAACTGGAAACTGAGGGGATGCCCATCAATTGGAGAATGGCTGAATAAATTGTGGTATATGAAGGTTATGGAATATTATTGTTCTGTAAGAAATGACCAGCAGGAGGAATACAGAGAGGCTTGGAGAGACTTACATCAACTGATGCTGAGTGAAATGAGCAGGACCAGGAGATCATTATACACTTCAACAATGATACTGTATGAGGATGTATTCTGATGGATATGGCTCTCTTCAACAATGAGATGATTCAAACCAGTTCCAATTGATCAGTGATTGACAGAACAGCTTCACCCAACAAAAGAACACTGGGAAATGAGTATAGACCACAACATAGCATTTACACTTTCTGTTATTGTTTGCTTGCATTTTTGTTTTCCTTCCCAGGTTATTTTTATCTTCTTTCTAAATCTGATTTTTCTTGTGTAGCAAGATGACTGTATAAATATGTATACATATATTGTATTTAACATATACTTTAACATGTTTAACATATATGGGACTGCCTGCCAACTAGGGGAGGGGGTGAGAGGAAGGAAAGGAAAAGTTGGAACAGAAGTTTTTGCAAGGATAAATGTTGAAAAATTACCCATACATATGTTTTATCAGTAAAAAGCTATAATAATAATAAAAAAGAATAAGATTCATTTCTCAACTGATATATGGTCAAAGGGTATGAACAGACAGTTTTCAGATAAAGAAATCAAAGCTATAGTCATATAAAATGTTATGTCACTATTAATTAGAGAAATGCAAACTAAAATAAATCTGAGGATATCAATGACAAATATTGGAAGGAATATAGAGAAACTGACACAACAATTTACTGTTGGTGGAGTTTCGAACTGATTTAACCATTTTTGAGAACAATTTGGAACTATGCCCAAAAGGTCATTAAAACTATCCACTCGGGGCAGCTAGGTGGCGCAGTGGATAGAGCACCAGCCCTGAATTCAGGAGGACCCGAGTTCAAATCTAGTCTCAGACACTTAACACTTCCTAGCTGTGTGACCCTGGGCAAGTCACTTAACCCCAGCCTCAGGAAAAAAACAAAACAAAACAAAAAAACAAGCTATCCACTCTCTGATTCAGCAATACTATTACTAGATCTGTACCCCAACTAGATAAAAAACAAAGAGGAAAAGGATCTAGTTGTAAAAATAATATTTATGTTATCTATGTTATCTTTTTTTTTTTTTAATGATGGCAAAGAATTAGAAATTGAAGAAATACCCATTGAGGGAATGGTTAAACACATTGTGGTATATGATTGTGATTAAATACCATCATATAACAAGAAATGATGAATGGAATACTCTCAGAAACATCTGGAAAGACTTACATTAACTATTTCAAAGTGAAATGAACAGAACCAAAAAAACTTTGTATACAGTAGCTGAAATGAGTAACAATGATCGATTATGAATGATGGTTTTTCTCAGCAGTATAATGATCCAAAGCTGTTCCAAAGGACTCATGATGAAAAATGCTATCCATCCACAGAGAAAGAACTGATGGATTCAGAATGCAGATTGAAGTATATGTTTTTAGACTTTAATTTCCTTTTTAAAAAAAATTTAATTTAATTTTAAAATTAATTTTATAATTATAACTTTTTTTTGACAGTACATATGCATAAGTAAATTTTTACAACATTATCCCTTGCACTCATATCTATTCCGGATTTTCCCTCCTTCCCTCCACCCCCTCCCCTAGATGGCAGGTAGTCCCATACATGTTAAATATGTTATAGTATATCCTAGATACAATATATGTGTGTAGAACCAAATTTCTTGTTGCACAGGAAGAATTGGATTCAGAAGGTAAAAATAGCCTGGGAAGAAAAATAAAAGTGCAAACAGTTTACACTCATTTCCCAATATTCCTTCTCTGGGTGTAGCTGAGTCTGTCCATCAATTGGAATTGGATTAGCTCTTCTCTATGTTGAAGATATCCACTTCCATCAGCATACATCCTCATGCAGTATCATTGTTGAAGTGTATAGTGATCCCCTAGTTCTGCTCTTTTCACTCAGCATCAGTTGATGTAAGTCTCTCCAAGCCTCTCTGTATTTCTCCTGTTGGTCATTTCTTACAGAACAATAATATTCCATAACATTCATATACCATAATTTACCCAACCATTCTCCAATTGATGGACATCCATTCATCTTCCAGTTTTTAGCCACTAAGAAAAGGGCTGCCACAAACATTCTTGCACATACAGGTCCCTTTCCCTTTAGTATTTCTTTGGGATATAAGCCCAATAGCAGCAATGCTGGATCAAAGGGTATGCACAGTTTGATAACTTTTTGAGCATAATTCCAGATTGCTCTCCAGAATGGTTGGATTCTTTCACAACTCCACCAACAATGTATCAGTAGACTTTAATTTCCTTGATTTTTTTTTTGATCTGTGTTTTCTTTTACAACATGATTAATATGGGAATATGTTTTGCATGACTGAACATGTATAAATGATATCAAATTGCATTTTCAATGAGGGGCCGGGAAGGGAGGGAGAAAGAGAATTTGGAATTCAAAATTTTAAAAAATGTTAAAATTGTTTTTGCATGTCAATGGAAAAATATATATAGTTATTATTATCATTCTCTCCTCCATCTTGTCTCCAGAAGCTTCCAGCTCCAACCTTTTCTAGGCCAGTTAAGATATGAATGCTTTTCCTGGAGTCCGTCATCCTAGGGCATGCTGTCTTTGATTACTTGTGGGAAAGTTCTTTTGAAAATGTTTCTGA
Organism: Sminthopsis crassicaudata; assembly: GCF_048593235.1. Taxonomy (NCBI): domain Eukaryota; kingdom Metazoa; phylum Chordata; class Mammalia; order Dasyuromorphia; family Dasyuridae; genus Sminthopsis; species Sminthopsis crassicaudata. The sequence goes on along the minus strand of NC_133618.1, from coordinate 389,938,886 downwards.
AAACTAAGGAATGTGGATGTGACTCCAGCTTTGGGAGAAGTACAGACTCCAATAGGCTGCATTTTTTTGTTATTTGCTCCCTTTCTTCAGTGTAGAAACTTGATCTGACTGTGTCATGTAACAATGTGCAAAGGCAACAGCTGCTGCCTACTCTCACTTACCTGCTCCAGGGTGACTTGTCTTCAGAGAGGCCACTTTTGTCCTTGGACTGCGATGCTGGCATGTGGCTCTAGTGTTTGTTCCAATTTCAGTTCATTTGAGTTGTCAGTCTCCCTAGGAGTGTGGACATCCTTAGCTCCAACACCCAAATTTTTTGCAAGATCAACCTGGGGCAGAAACCCCCTGGAACATACATTGGGATTTGGGGAAACATTGGAGGAGATAGGCTTGACAGTATTTATTCATGCGTTTATACATTCATTCAACAAGTCTCTTATTAAAAAGAACTATACTGGTCAGAGTACAAAGATATGGAATTTGGTAAAGGGAAAGTTCTTTCTCTAAAAGAAATTACCCCTCCCCACAAAAAAAAATAATCCAACTTCCTATTTCCCTTCCTACTCCCCTTTCACAATCTCAGTTCACTAGAAGTCCAATCTCAGGGAGAAGAGTAAGGAATCCCTGTTCTGATATTCCCCACAACCTCACCTCTACCATCTCCACACACCTATTTTCACAGGAATCAGCGATTGAATTCTGCCTGCTGTGTGACTTTGGAAAAGTCATATTCTCAGCTTCAGTTTCCTCATCTATAAAATGGGAATGAAAATAGCACTTACCTAACAGCATTGTTGTGAGGATCAAATAAGGTAATGTATAAAATGCTTTGCAATCCATAAAGTGCTAAATGTGGGCTATGATTAATATTATTATATTCTTCCTGGTGCTATTCTTGTACCTGTTTTAGATAATTGGCCATTTGAGGACCATACCAGTGTAGCAGAAAAACAGAAACTGGATATCTCCTTACTGGGAGTACTGCAAAGGGGATTCCAGCTTAGGTCCAGGCTGAACTAGATGACCTCTCAAGTTTCTTCTAGCTCCTGTAATTCTCTTTCACCGCCAAAGGGCCTGGAGGAATTGTCTGAGATACTGAACTTGACACATTTAACTGCGGGAGACAATAACATTCTCCTCCAGATATAACCTAAAAATGTGGAGAAGAAAGGGAGCTTGGTAATGGAGATTTTAAGAACCTGTGACATGCAGGAGTCTTACAGCAGTGGATGTTAATAAACTAGAAACCAGTCTCCTCCCTTGTGAAGAATGGGGTGTGGAGGTTGGGGAGAGTAAAGTGTCACATGGCATTTGTCTATCCCCATTTCCCTTTTTTACTTCAGGGAAGAAAATAAAATATAGCTTCCCCTCATTCAGGTACCCTTCCCATGTCAGTCAGGCAGTCAATAAATATTTATTAAGTACCTACTATGTTCCAGTCCCAGTGCTAAATGCTGGGGATACAAAGAAAGGCAAAAGACAACACTTTGTCTTGAGGAACTCACAGCCCAGTAGGGGAGACAACATACAAAAAATTATGTACAAACATGCTCTAGACAGGATAAATTGGGGATAAACAACAGAGAAAAGGTACTGATATTAAGGGGGATCAAAAAAGGCTTTTTATAGAAGATGGAATTTGAACTAGGATTGGAAGGAAGTCAGGAGAGCTAGGAAGGGGAGAAAGAGAGAGGGACAGACAGGGAAAATTTCTGGAGTCTGAAGATGAACTGTCTTGTTTACTGGCCAGTACGACCAGAACCCAAGTACCAAGGAAGGGAAAATGAGGAACAAAAAGCCTGGAAAGGTAGGAGAGAGTCTGTATTGTGAAAGGTTTTGCATGACATACAGAGATCCTAGAAATCACAAAGGGAGTAAGGAAGATTTGAACCAAGTCCTTTATTTCAAATTGATTGCTCTTTCCACTGTGTCATATTGCATCCACCTCTGCCCATGCTGAAGGCTGTGTAAGCTAAGGGACTGAAAGCTTAAAGCATATATAATTCTATTCTTCTCAAAATTCTTAGTTCCATTAGAGTAGGGAATGAATCTTATGCCTCTTGGTAACACTCCACAGAGTCCAGCACAGAGCCAGACATAGTAGAGTTAAGATCAACATTTTCTTAATATAAGGATTTTTGGGAGGAGGGAGGGATATGCTACAGACCAAGCTAAAACTAAGAGATGCTGTAACAGATTTGGGAGCCCTGGTTTTAGGCTCTCTATCCTTCTTGTCTTCCACTATTCAGAATCTACTCCAGTCAGTAGTTATATAGTATTTGATGATGAAGATAATGATGAAGGTGAAGATTCAAGAATATGCACAGGTTGCCCCCTTGGGCATAGTCCAGCTTTATCATTATTATTATCACTTTGTTATATCTCTGTCAGATGTCAGCTAGATGGACAGAGTGCAAGAGGGGATTTATGCTCATTAGAGGAATATGTCACATCCTAAAAGGATCAAAACTGTGGGCTGAGCAAAATGATATATTTCCCTAGTGTTTGTTCTTTTGTTTCCAAGTGTAACTTGTGTTTTCCTTAACACCCTCTGATTTGCTGATCTTTGATGGACATTTTCTATTCAAGGACTGTGACATGTCTTCCTGCCCCTGCTTCTGCCTCTTCCCTAACACCCTACAGAGATACATTCAAAATCAAACCTCCCCATCCTGCTTCCATCCTCCTTCTATCCCTTGCCTGCTTCCAATGCTCCCTTCTCCCGCTCTTCTACATACTTCTTCATTTTTCATCCCTCCTTATTCATATCTTCTTTCACCTGGTCCTCTTCCTATTCTCTCATTACTTTTCCATTTCTTTTTTTCTTTCCCTCATCCCTTTTCTTCTTTCCCGTTACACCTCCTCTATATTCCCAACCCTCCTCCTTTCTCCCATCTCCCTTCTTTGTCCTCCTTCTCCCCTTCTCCCCAACCCCTTCCACTTCCCTCTTCTCCTCCACTATATTTTTCTCTTCCTTCCTTCCCTCCTCTGCTCTTTCTCCCCCCCCCCATTCTAGCAATGTAATTCAACAAACACATAGTAATTTCCTACTTGCATTTCTAGCACTTACCACTATCCTAGTCAATGAGGAATATCATCTCTGACAAAACTTTGGGCTGACATTTCTCTAAAACCCAAAACAGAAATCTGTGGTGTTGCTGGGGGACATTTCCCAAGAAGACACATCACTAAGTAAAAATGGTCAAGATTCAATAGATGCTACTCCTGGGCTAAATGCATTTATGGGAATTCAATCGCACATTCAGACACTCGGTGCTGGAGAGTGTTGGGGGAAGCGAAGGATGAAGGGAGGGGAACATCATTCTAACCTTAGTCTACACTCCTTAAACCTCAGTCCATTCATTCATAGACCAGTTATCCAGCGACTCCCACCTCTTTTTAATGAGGCAGGAGACAAAGCTGTCTTGGACCAGCCCCTTGCCTGGGGTGAAACAATACCCTTCTCGCCTCATCTAACCCTGACTCTACCAGAATCAGTTATGTATGCTGGAAGCCGGTTTATTGGTCTCTAGACCTCCAAGCTCCTCTTGGACAAGATCAGATTTGTCCTTTGATCCAGCCTCACTAGTCTCTCCTTAGACAAACTCATATGGATAGCCAGTAGCAAAGCTACATTTGGAATCCAGATTGTCTGATTTCAGATCACCTTCCCAGGTCCAGATCTCTTTTTTCCTCCAGGCTCACTGCCCTTCTCTTCCTTCTTCCACCTGGAAGGTTATCTCAAGTCGGAGACAAAAAAGACTGCACCATCTGTCGTTTCCTTAAGATTTTTCTTTCCTCCTCTACCAGACCCAGATCTTGGTCATTCTCACCCTGATCTTTCCTCCAATTTTATTAGGACTTCCTTTTCATAAATTTTAGAGCTGGAAGAGTACCATTTAATGTAATCCCTTTTTACGAATGAGTAACCTGAGACCTAGAAAGGAGAAGTGATTTGGTCAGAGTCATCAGCAGCAAAGCTAGATTTAGAACCCAGGTCCTTGCACAACCAACGCCCTTTCCACTTTACCATAATAGACATCTGAATGTTTGCTGTGCCTTCACCTAAATTCCTTCCCTGCCTAGAGCTGAGCCTCCCCACCCAGTGATGCTGGGTTATTTGGAATCTTAGGAGATAAGCCAAGTTTAGACAGAAGACATTTTCAATACATTCTTTCTTCCATTCAGACGAAGAACTGGTTCCATCCTCACATGTCTGACCCTAGTGCCATTCCCCACCCCCTCTTCCAACTGGCACCAACAACAGCAGATAAATCCTTCCTCAGAAATATAATGGCTGTTCATCCTCTTCCCCGAGAAACCTTTGCCAGTTAATTAGCATATGCTGACACCTTGATAGACAAAAAGAAAGGCATGAGATAATTCCCTTTTTCTTTAACCATTATAGTATGAAGCAGCCTTTCAATTTGCCAGTTACAAAATCCAACATTCTTTAACACAGACCCACGTGTGACATGTTATTTTAGCTGATTCTACAATCTCAGGCATTCATCTCCAACAATGGGCCACTCCTGATGGAACAAATTCTAACTCGTTCTTCTGACACTTCTCTGATAAGAAGTTCACATTCCTCGGGAAGTTGTGAGGATCACGTCGGGATCATTAACTTAACCGGGCTCTTTTACCTGGCAGCTTAGAAAATACACTCACTAGAAGGTGCTTTTATAATGACCTGGTTACATCTGCGGCAAGCTCCCTGGCTTCTGCCCCTTTCCCCAACTCCTCAACACCAAGGGCAAGAATTTTTTTTTCTGAGGCTGGGGTTAAGTGACTTGCCCAGGGGTCACATAGCTAGGAAGTGTTAAGTATCTGAGACCAGATTTGAACTCGGGTCCTCCTGAATTCAGGGCTGGTGCTCTATACACTGTGCAAGGGCAAGAATCTAGGGTAGTGATTGAAAGGGCAGCCAGAAGACTTGGACTTGAATTCCAGTTCTGCCACTTATTATCCATGTGACCTTGGGCATACAGATATAAAAATTAAAATATAACTTTAAAAAAAGAATTAATAGCCATGAGCACTTTTCCTTTACCAGCTATCTTCTGGGTCACAGTCACAAGTCTCACAGCTGAGTACTTCCTAGTCTGGAGAGGAGGAAGGTTGAGTATTTTTTTATTCAATTTTATTTCAAGGTTTATATCCTCTCCCTCCCACCTCCCTCTACCCCCATTGAGAAAACGTTTTATTAATGCTATTTGTTGTTATATTACATCCATTCTTGATTATATCCTTTTCTCTCTTCCACCTTGCAACAAAATTTTTAAAAGAAAAAAAATTCCATTTAGCAAAACCAGCCAAGGCATATCTGGCAGCATATATAGTATTCTATGCCCACAGTCCCCCTACCTCTAGTGGTTCTTTACAACTATGAGTTTATCCAAACAGTTAATTGAACATGAATGACTTTTCCAATATCCAGCTCTCTAAAAGTCTTGTGGTCTGTTAGCATACATCTCACTCCCAATTCTACTTTATTTTTCCCATTATCATTATTTTTTTGAGGGGAAGGTAATGAGGTTAAATGACTTATTCAGGGTCATACTGCTAGCAAGTATCTGAAGCTGAATTTGAACTCAGGTCCTCCTGACTCCAGAGGCAATGCTCTATCCACTTCATCACCAAGCTGTTTCCCATTGTCCCCACCCCCACAACTCTATTTTAAATTCTTCCAATCCTACAATACTGAAACTGGCTCAAGAAGCCTTGGAAAAATTTGAGAAATCCAGGGCTTATTTTTTCCCTTTTATCTTCTAAATACTTAGCATAGTTCTAGGTACACAGTAGGAGCTAGCTAAATATGTTTTGAATTAAATTTACAACAGTTGGGGATTACTGCAGTCAAGTCTCTAGAATAGGAGAATTGAGTGCAGCATTTTTTTTGATGGGAGTGTTAAGGATGGAGAAGGGAAAATGGAGAGGGATGGAGATGGAGAGGGGAAAGGAATTATTTATTAATTTATTTTCATCCCTAAGACTTTTACCCTTCGATAACACAGCCTTGGGGTGCCGGAACAATCAAATATTAATTAGGAGACTAAGGCACAGTTTAAAAATCAACAGCAATTATCAATCTACAGAGCCATGGTGACTATCCCAGGGAAAAGGCATTCATTGCTCCCTCCTCCTGCTTCCAGTGTAATTTAAATCAGAATGCACCTGTGGGCCACCTAGCCTCTAGGTGCGTGGTGGCTTGGTGGTAGAAGAACGCCCTGTAGGAAGATAACATTAGGTATAATTACTCACTTGGTTTGATGGTTGATAGATTGATTTTTACTCTACATTGGGAACCTACTCTTTAAGAAATCCCACAAATCATCTGCTAACATCACTGAACAAGAAGGAACTTCCACAAATCATCTAGTCCATTTCCTTGCCTTTAACCCCTGCAGGGGTTAATTAGAGGGGCTCTTCAGTCCCCACGTTCCCCAGGGAAGAGGAAATTTTTCTGCTTACCTCAGCATTATTTGTCAATGTACTTTGGCAGTAGGGAGAGCTCTTTCTTTTCCTTGTTAGGAACACACAATCTGGGGGAAAGGATTAGACTGAGCTATTCATTATGGGAAGAATTTGTTTTGCTTATTTCTTTTTGTCATTTTGGAGCTCAAGGAGAAGCAATGAAGCATTGACATCCACATATGATTATTTTCTCCTTTCTTCAAAGCTGCTTTGAATGTAAGGAGGAAAGTGATTGGACATTTGGGGTGTGGGAGGCTCTTCCCAACATATGGAACAGCATGAGATAGTGTAGTCTGAGTGTGTGTGTGTGCATGTGCTCCAAGGACTGAGTGTCTAGTGTCACTGAGTGATGTAGCATCAATATAGCTAGGGGCAAGGGGTTCTTGTGGCTTTGCAATTCCAGGAGAAACAAAGGAAAACTGAAGATTCTATATTGGGAAATAAAAGAGTGAGTTAGGGGCGGCTAAGTGGTCCAGCTGATAAAGCACTGGTCCTGTGGTCAGGAGGATCTGAGTTCAAATTTGGCCTGAGACATTTATCAACGATGTGATCCTGGCCAAGTCACAACCTTATTTGTCTCGATTTTCTCATCTATAAAAGGAAGATAATAATAATAATACCCACTTGTCAGGGTTGTTGTGAGAATCACACGAGATAATAATTGTAAAATGCTTAGCAGAGTGTCTGGCATGGCAAGCACTATAGAAATATCTATGCACACATGATGTACTGAGTTCCTAAAAAAGAAGTGCTGGCTGTGACCTCCAGGAACTTCCATTGTAGGGCAGGGTGAGTCTATCAGACACTTACATCTTTCGTGGTTACTCTGGAAAGGAGGGCACAGTTTGGTGCTTGGATTTCAGATTTTCTTTTTCTTTTTTTTTTAATTAATTTTATAATTATAATTTTTTTGACAGTACATATGCATGGGTAATTTTTTTACAACATTATCCCTTGTATTCACTTTTCCAAAATTTCCCCTCCCTCCCTCTACTCCCTTCCCTAGAAGACAGGCAATCCTATACATATTAAATGTGTTACAGTATATCCTAGATACAATATATGTGTGTAAAACCAAATTTCTTGTTGCACGGTAAGAATTGGATTCCGAAGGTATAAGTAACCTGGATAGAAAGACAACAGTGCAAACATTTTACACTCATTTCCCAGTCTTCCTTCTCTGGGTGTAGCTGTTTCTGTCCATCATTGCAGATTTTCTTTTTCAAAGTAAGAAGGAAGAAAGATGATTTTAGGATGATATAGAAGATAGGTCAAAGGGGAAGGAGAGGTAGGAATCCAGAGCAATTTTCTCCAAGAATGAGGAATAAGGGGAGAAGAAAACTTTATCTAGCACATTTCACAACTATTATCTGAGCTTCCCAATTATGTATCAGAATTTAGAATAATAATAATCATTTAGACTAGTAATAGAAAGATATCATTGTTCTAAATTTGCAATTGAGAAACTGAATCTCAGAGAAGTTAATCTACATATCCAATATCGCACAGCAGTAAAAAAAATCAGTGATGGACTTTGAGTTTGGGTCTTTCAGAATCTAAACCCAAAATAGTTATCCATTACACCCTGCTGCCCCCTAGTATATTTCTCACAATGGCATCTCCTCTTGTTCCTGACTTACATCAGGCAAAAGACATTTTGCCTGAAGTCATAGAACCCGTTGTTCCAGGATAAAATGAAGAATACACAACCCACTTTGCTGGAGGCGCCCAAGACTTTATAACTGGCCATTGGGTTGAATTCTCTCTTCCTTATGTTCTGATGAATTTTCATCTGTTTTTATTGTGTACAACCTGACCCCTCTGCACAGGAATTAATAACTAAACCCAGAATCAATGGAAACTCTTCTCCCTGTTCTGGCAAAAGAAGCCTCTGAATTCAGGCTGAAAAAGGATTTAGGCAAGCATTGAAACTGGAAGAGGGGATGAAGCTCTCCCAGGACTATAGGGGAAAGGGTCCATGTAAAGGAGAAAGGGGAGGGCAGCAATAGGGGTTTAAATGTGATTTTTTGAACATGTTACTTCCTAAGCAGAGATGGGCAACTGGTACCAGAATTGTGAGAAAAAAGGACCTTTTTAAGGAGAAGCAATTACGTGTGTGCCTGCCTCACATGCTTAATCCATAGGCTGCTCTCTACTATTCATTTCATGCTAGGTAGAGAAAGCATGCATGGTGCTGGATCAGAGCTGTAATTCAGGCAGTGTGACCACAGCTTTGCTTTAGGGTGACAGCTCAGAGGGGAGAGACTATTATTATCCTCCTATACTCTGTCCCATCCAGAACTCTTTTTATCCCTAGGCCTCTTGAGATTCCCAGGGTCTCTCTTGTTCCTTTTCACTGTCCCTCTCCCACCATCTCCTGAAGGGTATTTTACAGGCTGAATTACAAGATGCTAGGAAGGTGCTAGGCCATTGGCAGTGGCCCACTGTCTCCTACAAGACCCATCTGTCTGCCTGCTGACTCTCTCCCCATTTTGACTTCAATAATGCTTCAGTTAAAGGTTCAAGGGTCCCTCTCCCACCTTCCATTGATCCCTCCTTAACCCACTGTCTGTCCTTCTCTGCCTCCTTCAGGGATTGTCTGGAAAACTGCATCCAACATATCAAGCTGTCTTAGATTTGTCCCGCACCCCTACCCCCAAATTCAGATATATCCTCCCGGAGCTTCAGGGGGTTTTAGTGCAATGGTAGCTAAAGGTCATGCTATTCTCCTGGGGAACACCTTTTGCTATAAAGGTCTGTGTTTTCTCACCTTACCTTTAAGCCTGTCACCTCCTGCCCGCTCCAGGGCTGGCTTGGAAGCCTGAATCCAACTGGAAAAAGGTTCTTCTGTGTTTCCCTCTATCCCAAATTCCTACTTAGCTGCAGAACCAGGAGAAATATTTCTCTGACTCTCCCCCTCTGCTTCCATCTTTCTTTTCCTTTCAGAGGATTGTTCTGACTGACCTCTGCACCTCCTCTTCACCTTTTATCATCTTCTCCCATCAACTTTGCTCCAGGTATCAAAATTCTTTATTATAGCTTAGCCCTTCAATAGCCTGCTAGGTAGCTTCTCTGCCTCAAGTCTTTTCCCATTCAAATACATTCTCTACTCAGCTGGACAATTGATCTTTCTAAAAATGCAGTTTTACCCCAACATTCCCTATTCAATAAACCCCCATGGCTCCCTGTTACCTCCAGGATCAAATATAAAATCCGCTGGCATTTAAAGCCCTTCACAATTTGACTGCCTCCTATCCTTCCAATCTTCTCTTTCCCCTCCACATTCTCTATGATCTAACAGTATTTGAAGCTCCTTGGACAAGATGCTACGTTTCTGGACTCCATGGATTTTCCTTGTCTGTCCCAGTGCCTGGAATTCTCTCCCACCTTATCTTCCTCTCCGGGCTTCCTTCAAGTGCTAGTTAAAAATTCCACCTTCTATTGAAAACCTTTCCCAGTTCCAGCTTAATTTACCATCTTCTCTCTGTTGATCATCTCCAGTTTATCTTGCCTATTGCTTGTTTGTACAAAGCTGTTCTCATGTTGTCCCTTCCACTAGACTACGAGTTCCTTGAGGATAGGATATAGTCCCAGGGACTGCCATAGTGTCTGACATATAGTAGGAGCTTAATAAGAAATACTTATTGATTTGATTTGCTTTGGCTAGTGCCTGAAAATTTTCCTTTTACCTTTGAGAGTTGATCAGAAGAAACACATATTTACTTAGTGTCACAAACCTATAAGCCCAAGCACATTCATGTTTTCAGATACCTGCACAGGTATATTTTGACTGCCTTTCAAAATACATTAGAACCAGCTCTAATTAGCTTAGGAGAGCCAATTGTTAAATTTTCATTGTGAAAGTTTAATCTCAGTTTCTTATTTTTAATGAATTAAATTTAATCACAGTTAAATTTTATACCTTGGAAATCGACAAATGCCACAAAGCAGGGCTTGATTTATTGTTTGGTTAATTAGTCTAGATTTAAAGAAGTGATGGAAAAATATTATTAATGCAGAATATATTAAAAATATGTCATTAGTACATTCTCTGCCTCCCCTCCCCCCCAGCTCAAGCTAATTGTTAAACATTGTCAGCACAGCCTTTCTTTTCAGACCTATCATCTTATCAGTGGCCTGGGACCCCAGTAGGCAGAGAATGGACTACTTAGCAGCTACCTAAATATGTGACCTGGGACAAGTTACTAAAGCTCTCTGAGCCTCATTTCCTCATTTGTAAAATGAGGAAGTTGGACCAGATGATCTTTAAGATCTTTTCTGTTTCTGAGAATCTTTACAGTAAATCTTGCTTTAAATCCACAAATCAATTAAAGTTTAGTTGCAGATAATCCACTCATAGAAAACTGATGGTGTATTGCATTAAAGGTTTTATTTGACTGCTCCAGGACCCATAGCAATCTTTATGATACCTGTCAAGGGAGCACTAACATATACATGATTTAGAGACGATATATCTCATCCCTGCAGCCTCCTATATTCCCTCTCCTCCATTATTCTTGCATACAACATGCTGCCCATATTCTTTTCATCCCTTTCCCTGGTCATTGGTGTGATCTGGTCAGTGCAACTAGTGATGGTTTTCCCTGATATTGTGGATTTGAGGCAATATTGTTGGTTTCAGTCGAAGGAGCCCTGGGGAACTGAGCAGACAGTCAGTCTCTTCCTTCAGGGGCATTGAGGCTCCAGTGATAATTGCTACTGTCCATTGGGCCTCCCACGTTCCCAGGAGAAGGTGGCTTGGGGATTGTAAACACACACACATAAGACACCAGCACTTCTCACCAGAGAGGCTTATGGTCAAGAAAAGGCCCACATTGAGCCACTCACTCAAGCCAGTCTGCATTTGGCAAATGCTGAGTCACTCCTTGATGGTTCTGGGACTTTCCTCAGATTTGAGAGCAGGCCCAGGAGATCTTCAGTGTTATTTAGAGCTTCTCACGCCTGGAAGCAGCTGACTCTTTTTCTTGATTCCTCTTTGGAAACATTTACCTCTTCATCGGTGTCCAGGATCAACGGAGTAGAACCTGCAAGGAGGGAAGGGAGTAGGACTTTTGGAAAGCTTAGCAACAGGGCAATCTTTGACAGTTGACCTTTGTCTTATTCTCACTCTTAGAATGACTCTTTATACCCTTTGAATCTCAGTTCCCCCATTTGTATAACGGGAACAAAATTATGAACTCTTTGGGCTAAGGAGCCCTGGAGAAATGGCCTTAGGATCCTTACCAAAAAAAAAAAAAAAAAAATCCAGCCTGTAAATGCTGACTAATAATTAAGCTCTCACAAGGAGCCTCTAGATAATAATAATCCTTTACACTTATATGGGGCTTAACACTTTAGACAGAACTTTCACAGGCATTAGCTCACTTGGGCCTCACAATAAGCCTATGAAATGGGATTATCTCCAATTTGCAGGTGAGGAAATTGAGGGCCAAAGAGGTCAGGTGGCTGCCCAAAGTCACCCTAGCAGTTCATAGCGGAACTTAAGTTCCTGATTCCCCATGCTTTGGGGAATACTACATGGCTTCCCTTTTCCCGAGACAGTGGGAACATGTGCTGGTCAGAAACCTGCTTGGCTTAAATGTCCTTATAAGAAAAGTACCTGAGTCCTTAAATCAGAAGATCTTCACTTTTAAGTATAATTCTATTTTTTGTCATGTGACAGTCTAGTGAAGTCTATGGACTTCTAAGAATAATGTTAAATTCATAAATAAAATACATAGGGTTACAAAATAGATCAATTAAATTGAAATAGTTATCAAATATTTTAAAAATAAATTTATAAACTTCAGGGTTAAGGGTTAAGTATTCCTAATCTCCCAGCCTGCCCCAGGGGTGTTGTTTTACCTATCAGATGTAACATATGTATATGTGTATAAAATTATGTAATTTATGTATGTATTCTTGTGGATTTTCCTAATAGACATAACTGAGGTCATCACAGTCATTGCAATTTGGGGCTCTGTGCGTTCACCCTCTAATCCCTAGAGACTCATCAACCTCCTGAGTCTGTTGATTTCCTTATTTATTTCCTACTCAGAGCTTCAAGAGAGATGGCATTCCAAAAGCTGTGCCCAAGTGGCCCTGGGCATTGACTGACTGGCTGGCCTGAAGGTTAGGGGATAGACAAAGTGAATATGTGAGAGCGAGGATCATCACTTCCGCTCCCTCCCCTCCATCACCTCTGATTGGTTTTCCCCTTCCCCTGCTGGTCTGCGAATTTTCAGTTCCATATTACTCCACAATGATAAGAGTCCACAAGCCCACCCCAAGAACAGTGAAGCCCAGACTAGCTTCAGGAACAGGCATTTTGTTTGGAAATGCGAAACAAGTCTCAGCCTGAGTTTCTCTGTAATTGTGGCACTCACAGATACATGTGAAATGTGATCTGCAAATATTTTCTCACGGTGTCTCTGCATTCCAAATCAAAGGTCAGATGTCATCGGAATTACAGTGGGCAGCAATCACTGGACAGGCAGTCACAAAGAGAAGTAGGGATGGGCAGGGTAATTCTCTGCCAGCCTGGCCTTAGCCCTGGCCTTTCCTGTAGAATCATGTCATACAGAAATACAGCAGAGAACAGCTATAGATGATGGTGGCGCTTCATGGGGAATGGCTTTTTCTACCCCAATCAAGGCTAGAGACTGAAATAATTAACAAAGATTTGTTGAACACCCACTATGGCCAGAAATTTAGGTTAGGCCTGTCTTGAGCCCTGGACTCAAGAAATTGACAGTTCAGTTTGATTTTAAATTTTACCTTATGGAATGCCAAGGAATGCTGAAGAATTAAACCTCCTAGGTAAGCATCAACAAGGGTCTTTGGACACTGTGGATCATCGCAGTTTCTTCCTTTTTTTTTTCTCTTTCTTTCTTTTTTTTTTTTTTTAAAGCAGGAACTAATGTTCTTTTGTAGTTGCTTTGCCAATTACAGAACAATTTACTAACTTCAAGTTGGACTCTCTCTCTCTCTGTCTCTCTCTGTCTGTCTCTCTGTCTCTGTCTCTCTCTCTGTCTCTGTCTCTCTCTCTGTCTCTCTGTCTCTCTCTCTGTCTCTGTCTCTCTCTCTGTCTCTCTGTCTCTCTCTCTGTCTCTCTCTCTCTCTGTCTCTTTCTCTCTCTCTGTCTCTCTCTGTCTCTCTCTGTCTCTCTCTCTCTCTCTCTGTCTCTCTGTGTCTCTCTGTCTCTGTCTCTCTGTCTCTGTCTCTCTGTCTCTCTCTCTCTCTCTCTGTCTCAATCTCTTTGCCCCTCTCCCTCCCTCCCTTCTTCCCTTTCTGTGTCTGTCTCTGTCTCTTTGTCTCTGTGTCTCTGTCTATTTGTCTCTCTCTGTGTCTCTGTCTCTTTGTCTCTCTGTCTCTGTCTCTTTGTCTCTCTGTCTCTGTCTGTGTCTCTGTCTCTCTGTCTCTGTCTCTTTGTCTGTCTGTCTGTCTGTGTCTGTGTCTCTGTCTCTTTGTCTCTCTCTCTCTCTCTCTGTCTCTGTCTCTCTCTGTCTCTGTCTCTCTGTCTCTGTCTGTGTCTCTCCCCTTTTATTCTCTTCCAGCCCTTGGGACACCCCAGCCTGCCTGGATCTAGGATTACATCTTGGTGGTCAGGAATATTAACAGTGGCAGGCTCTGTATTTGTCATCACAAGCAGACCCCCCCACCCGTACCCCAGGCACCAGGATAATGCCCATGGCTCCTCAATGATGTATTTGTCATGTGGCCATTGACACAATCAATTGACCCCCTTACACACCGGTGTTTATTAGCCATTGTACACATATTTCACCCCTCCCCAGCTGACACATAATCTGTTCCTTGCTGGCTCTGACAAATGAACATTTCTCTGTAGACTCTTAAATGAGTATGTGTCACAGCCATGTCACTGATTAATTTTTTTCACCACCAGGCACAACGATGCATAGAAATGTAACTTATATTCATTTCCCGGCTTGAGCCCAGCTGTCTAAAAAATTCCACTGGCAGCGAGTGCTGACAGACAGCTACCCCGGCACCGGCCGGCCCGAAGTGTGGATGTGCAGGCGCCCGCTTGTTAATTACTGGGCCTCTCTTCCGGCCCGGCTGCGGCCCCCGGGCCCCCGGACCTCGAATCGCTGCTGGGCTTGGAGCAGCGGCGGTCCGGCGGTCCCCGGCGCTCCGCTCTCGCCCTGCCCCGACCGCGTGCAGGCTCCCAGCACTCTCTTTTTCTGTTTCTAGCTCGGGGATAATCCCGGGCTTCAGACCGCGCTCTAACTGCGATTCTCCTGCCCGGGGCGAGCCCCGCCACCGCCACCGAGCTCACACACACAAAAAGCTCCCTCGGCAGCAGTTCTCAAGGCAACTTTTTCAGATAAGTTCAGTAGTGAGCTGGGGTGAGCGCGGCGTCCCGCCTCCCGGGTGCAGGGGAAACTCGGGGAGGGGCGCAGGGCGCTGCCGGCCAGGGGTGCTCGGGGGCTCCCGGGCCGGTGGGGACTGCAGGAGGAAGCCGCCACCCCCTGGCTGCCTACTTTAACTATTGATTCTAGCTAACGAGGTGCCGAGCTCAATTACTTCTACCGGCTGAAGGATTTTAAGGCTTGCCAGTGCCCGGAGGCAAAGCCCTAATCGCCCACCCTAGTTAGCGCTGGGATTTCAGGCCCTGGGTTCCGAGGCTCACTCCTCTCTTAAACTCCTTCACCTTTTCCTGAGCCTCTCAGTCAATAATATCTCTTTTCTCTCTGATCCCTTTTCTGATCCTGGTGTCTGTCAGTTATACCTTCCTCTTCCATTCCCCCTTACCTACTCAGCCAAACAAATTGCCGGGCTCCCTGACAACTCTCCTCCCTCCCTCCCCGCGCCTTCCCGTTCCCCGTCTTTCTTCACACTCACCTCTCAAAGAGCTTCCGGGATCCACCCGGGCCTTTACAGCCAGCTCGGCCCTCCCACAACCTCCCTCACCTCTGTCCATCTGTCCTTCTTCCCTCCTCCGCATTCACCCACCTTTTTACTGATAACAAAAGGAAAACCCATCTGAGCAGGCGTGGAGGTCCTTCACCTGTATTCCCGGTTGTGAGCCAAATATATGGCATCTCCCATATTTAATGATGATTAACTCAACCTATTACTGTATGGATTTATCCCGGGCACTTACTTGCCCGATAAGGTGGCTGTCATGTCACCCAAGCCACAACCTCTGACCTCCTTTTAGTCTGGGCAGAGCTCTAGGCAGCCTCAGAGACTCCGCTGAATCAGTTACGCCTGTATCAGTTGCTATTATAGTTATTTGTGCAGAAGCTCCACAAAGGCAGGGACTGCCATGCAAGCTTCTTCCTCTCCCAGGCCCCAGCCCAGTGGTCCGTGTACATGGTAGGCACTTAGTTAAAAAACAGCAAAATGAATCACTGTATCAGACAAAGCAACCAGCTTATCAACATCCATGCCGAAGGAACTTGCAGAAATCCAGAGAATGTTAATTCAGTTCAGCAAATTCATGACCATATCTCACACGGACCC
The DNA here is from genome assembly GCF_048593235.1 of Sminthopsis crassicaudata. NCBI lineage: Eukaryota > Metazoa > Chordata > Mammalia > Dasyuromorphia > Dasyuridae > Sminthopsis > Sminthopsis crassicaudata. Next base: position 389,922,923 of record NC_133618.1, on the reverse strand, counting down.
TTGGATACAATCATGGTAGCTCTTGAGATGGTCTTTTGTCATAAAGACTTAGACACACACATTTAGAATTCCTAGCTTCTTTCAAGGCTCAACTCCTGGACCATCTCTTGCCATATATTTTGCTGATCCCCTACATTGTTAGTATTTGCTCTCCTGCCTTTCAATAATGATATATCTATTCATCTGTTGATAGGTTAATCCCCCAATAAAATATAAACCCCTGGAGGAAAGGAGTTCTTTTATTTTCTCTCCTTCCTTCCTTCCTTCCTTCCTTCCTTCCTTCCTTCCTTCCTTCCTTCCTTCCTTCCTTCCTTCCTTCCTTCCTTCCTTCCTTCCTTTCTTCCTTCCTTCCTTCCTTCCTTCTTTCCTTCCTTCCCACTCTTCCTTCCTTCCTTCCTTCCTTCCTTCCTTCCTTCCTTCCTTCCTTCCTTCCTTCCTTCCTTCCTTCCTTCCTTCCTTCCTTCCTTCTTTCCTTCCTTCTTTCCTTCCTTCCTTCCTTCTTCTCTTTACTCCCTTCCTCCTCTTCCTTCTTCTTTTTCTGTTTTTCTCTTTCTCTCCATCCCTCTCTCTCTCTCCCTCCCTCCTTGTTTCCCTCCCTCCCCTCTCTCTCTCTCTCTCTCTCTCTCTCTCTCTCTCTCTCTCTCTCCTCTCTCTCTCTCTCTCTCTCTCTCTCTCTCTCCCTCTCTCTCTCTCTCTCTCTCTCTCTCTCTCTCTCTCTCTCTCTCTCTCTCTCTCTCTCCCTCTCTCTCTCTCTCTCTCTCTCTCTCTCTCTCTCTCTCTCTCTCTCTCTCTCTCTCTCCCTCTCTCTCTGCCCCCCCCCTCTCTCTCTCTCTCTCTCTCTCTCTCTCTCCTCCCTCCCCTCCCTCCTCTCTCTCTCTCTCTCTCTCTCTCTCTCTCTCTCTCTCTCTCTCTCTCTCTCTCTCTCTCTTTCTCTCTCTCTCTCTCTCTCTCTTCTCTTTCTCTTTCTCTCTCTCTCTCTCTCTCTCTCTCTCTCTTTCTCTTTCTCTCTCTCTCTCTCTCTCTCTCTCTCTCTCTCTCTCTCTCTTCTCTCTCTCTCTCTCTCTCTCTCTCTCCCTCCCTCCCTCCCTCCCTCCATGTCTCCCTCCCCTTTCTCTCTTTCTCTCTCTGTCTTGGCATCCTCAGCTTCTAGTTCAGTGTTTTGTATATATTAAGTGCTAAACTGTTTGTTGCCTGGATTGGTCAGCTCTCACACACACAACCAAACACATAGAACAAAAGACAAATGAACCTTTTAAAAGTGCCCTTTTTGAGGAGCATACTCTGCTGAGCCCTGGGAGGACTTAGATGAAAAGTGATAACAATTCCTGCTTTTAGGTGGGCACAATCCTGTAAAAGAAGGAGAAGCACACAAATAATGTCATACGGGTTAGAATGAAATGAGGACCTTGGAACAACCTACCAGGGAGACATGAATATTTTGGTCAAATAAGGACCTCCTTTAGCTGGGGAGTGGGGAAAGAATCAAGGAAGGCCTCCTAAAGGAGGTGGCTCCTGACTTTAAACAGAAAAAGATTCCAACAGGCAGCGAGCTGGGTAGATTCTGGGAAGAGGACTATTTGAAGAGATGACTGTTCATCCCTATGTCACCCAACTGTCCAGTTGCAAACAGCCCTTCCAACCCAAGGAGTGACCATTCATCATTGTCCTTGTCAGCCTGTCAGAGAAACGACTGTGACATCCCCCATACATTCTTTGTGAAATGTGGAGCTCACAGCCCCGGAAATCAGGACAAAAGCACCACCCACAGCTCTGGTCCTGATGAGTCAGATTCTGCCTCCCACAGGCTCCTCCTGTGTGTGTTTCTGAAAGCAAGTGTGAGTGTATGTCTTCTGAATGTCTCTGGGTGTGCATGTGTCGTTCCAAATGTGTGAGTGTCTCTGGGTGTGCACATACCTGTTTCCCTGACTACCGTGTCTCTAGGCTCTGGTCCCTTACAAACATGGTGTGCCCTGAGCCTTGTAGAGGACTGACTTTGACTCCCCTAGCATCACCGGAAGGCAAACCAAGTTTCCTTATAACATCAGAGCATAACTCTAGGGGTGGAAGGGAACTTCTGGGCTACTTCAACTAACTCATTTTACAGATGAGAAAACTGAGGTTCAATGAAATTAAGTGACTCACTCTATGTCAAATAGAAAACAAGTGGCAGAATCAGGATTTAAAACCAGGTCCCCTGGCTAAATCTCAAGCTCTTTCCACTGTAAGAGAGTCCACTTGGGAGAAGGCATTCGTCCTCTTCTAGCTAGAACTCCAGATTATTTAGGAAGAGCAGACAGGATACCCTAGGGCACGAGGGGCAGGTGATGGAGGCCCGAAAGCGAGGGAGAGGAAGGGGGTGGGGCAGCTGTCTTCTCAGAACAGGTGTCAGTGAACTCATGACAACCACTTAGAACCTCACTGCAAACCTCCTTTGCATGCTCATTTGCATTGATTTACATATATTTGCATCCCCCAAATCAATGGAGACGGACTTAATGGTTCCTGCATTAGAGCTGTTGGCAGAGGCTAGAAGGAAGGTCTCCTTTGGAGAAAAGGAGGTGAACATGAGGGATGTTGGGGAGGGAGGTTAGGGAAAGGAACAGCGGGAGAAGGATGAAGCAACCCCCCAGGGGATCTGTTTGTTGCTAGGTGCAAGTTCTGGGGCTCAAGGTGAGGAAGGAAGAGGAAATTATGCTCCCTTCCCAATAACCCTAGGCAATCAATCATTCATCAAGTATTTATTAAGCACCTACTTTGTGCCAGGCACAGTGCTGTGCCCCCGGGTTACAAAGATAATGAATGAAAAATCTCTGCTTGCACAGAACATACATTCTAACCAAAGAGACAACAGGGAGGGATAGATTAGAAGTAAATACTGAATAAGTGTCAGGAATAGAGAGAAAGGCTTCATGGAGAAGATCTGAATTGGGTCTTGAGGAAAAAGGATTCTGTGAGATGAAGGAATAAGGAGGACGTGTGTTCTAGACATGGGGAGCTCCCGCACAAAGGCATGGAGAAGGAAGATGGAGGGTCCTATGTCAGCAACAGAGAAAAGACAGCCCTTTGGAGGCAAAATAGCTGCCGGGTAGTCCCTCTCTCTAAAGGCGCAACGGTGGGAGAGAAATTGTCCTGGGCGGGTGGAGGGAGAGCTGAGGGGGAGCAGCTGAGAGAGAAGTAGCACAGGGAGAGAAAGGAAGGGAGAAGGACATAAGAAGGGGAGGAGGGATGCGAGTCAGAAGTGGGTAGGGGAGAGGCTACACAGGGAAGAACCAGGTTGGGGCAGAAATCAGGGATATTAGAATCATCCAGTCTAAGGGCTAGAGAGAGCTTGGGAGAAATGGGTTGGGGTAGAAGCCAAGGCTACAATCAATCTATATCCCCCCAATACTGAATCTCTAGCCTGGATGCAGGATTGCAAAAGGCTTTTCTCAGGTTCAATTAGCCCCGGATCTTGTTTCTTTTGATGTTACACCACCATCTAGTGGATTTTTGGAAGAAGGCAGCAAGTCCATCCTAACATTCTTAATCTTCCCAATGTCTTTTGCTCTCTCTAAAAGTGTCCGCAGTGCCCCGAAATTTGGCTTTGGACAGAGCCGAGATTAGGAATCTGCACAGAGCGGAGGGGCAGGGGTGCGCTGGGAAACGTTTAACAGAGAGGAATGGGGGCTAGGGACATAAACTTGACACAGTTTCAATCTTCAATATTGATATTTTCTCCATTTCTTCCTAAAGTCTAGATCATCACCAAAACAATAAAGGAAGCCCCTGGCTCTTTGTTTTGGTTGATTTTCAATGTATAAATGACCACATTGAAAAATTCATTGTCTTGAACACTCTTCTGGATAAATAAGGACCATGAAGAAGAGCTTGGAACAAGGGGTATAGAAGACACCCTCAGTTTATTGGGTTGGAGAACACATTGTGATAGAAAGGTCAAGACCCCAGGATATCACAAGGACACATCTGGGGAGGTTGACACCTACCAACAACCCCCCAAGGAAATGGGTCATTTTGGTAGCTTCCTGTTTTTACTAATTATTCTTGTTAACTAGATCCTTCTTTTACACATTGGCATCCAAGAAACCCTCATATCAAACAAAAATGCTTTGGAGGAGGGCACTAGAAGAGGGTCTGAAGTCACTTCTTCTCAACCCCCAACCCTTCCCCACCAACACACACACAAAGCTCCTCAAAGTATCATGTTAGATCTGGAAGGGGCCTTAGGCCTTATCTGATTCAACTATCATTTTAGAGGAAGAAATTTAGGCCCCAAAGTGGGGAAGTAGTCAAGGACAGTGGAACGCTCATTCAACACTTTCAATAAGAGTGAATGAAACAGAAACCCGGAGACAATGGCAAAGCAGGCCTCAAACCCTGCTCTCCTGACTCACAGTCCAGAGCTTTGTCAGTCAGATAGCTAAAATGTGGTGTCCTCCAGGGAAACCAGGACCCTGTTCCTTTCAGAACATCAACCTCTGTTCTCATGATTCAAGACAAGGAGCTAAGAAGGATTGTCTTTCCAGACCAACCAAGGACCCAAGTTTCCTCCTTCTGCTTGGTTTAATAAGAAATTTTTAACATTTTAGGAGGTAACACTTTCAACCTGATCCTGCGGGGCATCCCCTGAGGGAAAGTTTGAGAAAGTTTGAGAACAATAGGTTCTTTTTAAAAATTTTTTTTATTAATTTTATAATTATAACATTTTTTGACAGTACATATGCATAGGTAATTTTTTACAACATTATCCCTTGTACTCCCTTCTGTTCTGAATTTTCCCCTCCTTCCCTCCACCTCCTCCCCTAGATGGCAGGCATTCCCATGTATATTAAATATGTTATAGTATATCCTAGGTACAATATATATGTGCAGAACCGAATTTCTTGTTGCACAGGAAGAATTGGATTCAGAAGGTAAAAATAATATGGGGAGAAAAACAAAAAATGCTAACAGTTTACACTCATTTCCCAGTGTTCCTTTTCTGGGTCTAGCTGATTCTGTCCATCATTGATCAATTGGAATTGGATTAGCTCTTCTCTATGTTGAAGATATCCACTTCCATCAGAATACATCCTCATACAGTATCATTGTTGAAGTGTATAATGATCCCCTAGTTCTGCTCTTTTCACTCAGCATCAGTTGATGTAAGTCTCTCCAAGCCTCTCTGTATTCCTCCTGTTGGTCATTTCTTACAGAACAATAATATTCCATAACATTCATATACCATAATTTACCCAACCATTCTCCAATTGATGGACATTTATTTTGTATTCTGCAACTTTGCTAAATTTCTGAATTATTTCTAATAGCTTTTTAGCAAAGTCTTTGGGGTTCTCTAAGTATACCATCATGTCATCTGCGAAAAGTGATAGTTTGATTTCCTCATTTCCTACTCTAATTCCTTGAATCTCTTTCTTGGCTCTTATTGCCGAGGCTAGAGTTTCTAGTACTATATTGAATAGTAATGGTGATGAGTGGGCAACCTTGTTTCACTCCTGATCTTACTGGGAAACCAAATCACAATTGATCAGAGAAATGCAAATTAAGACAACTCTGAGATACCCTACACTCCTGTCAGATTGGCTAAGATGACAGGAACAAATAATGATGAATGTTGGAGGGGATGTGGGAAAACTGGGACACTAATAAATTGTTGGTGGAGTTGTGAAAGAATCCAACCATTCTGGAGAGCAATCTGGAATTATGCCCCAAAAGTTATCAAACTGTTCATACCCTTTGATCCAGCAGTGCTACTACTGGGCCTATATCCCAAGGAAATACTAAAGAAGGGAAAGGAACCTGTATGTGCCAAAATGTTTGTGGCAGCCCTTTTCATAGTGGCTAGAAACTGGAAAATGAATGGATGCCCATCAATTGGAGAATGGTTGGGTAAATTATGGTATATGAAGGCTATGGAATATTATTGCTCTGTAAGAAATGATCAGCATTAGAACCAGAAGATCACTGTACACTTCAACAACAATACTGTATGAGGATATATTCTGATGGACGTGGATATATTCAACATAAAGAAAATCCAACTCACTTCCAGTTGATCAATGATGGACAGAAACAACTACACCCAGAGAAGGAACACTGGGAAGTGAATGTAAATTGTTAGCACTAATATCTGTCTGCCCAGGTTACATGTACCTTCGGAATCTAATGCTTATTGTGCAACAAGAAAATGGTATTTACACACATGTATTGTATCTAGGTTATATTGTAACACATGTAAAATGTATGGGATTGCCTGTCATCGGGGGGAGGGAGTAGAAGGAGGGGGGGATAATTTGGAAAAATGAATACAAGGGATAATATTATTAAAAAATATATAATAAAAATTATTAAAAAAAAAAAGTGATCAGCATTGAATTCAGAAAGGTTTGGAGAGACTTAGATCAACTGATGCTGAGTGAAATGAATAGAACCAGAAGATCTCTGTACACTTCAATGTTGTATGAAGATGTATTCTGATGGAAGTGGATACCTTCAACATAAAGAAGATCCAACTCACTTCCAGTTGATCAATGATGGACAGAAACAGCTACACCCAGAGAAGGAACACTGGGAAGTGAATGTAAACTGTTAGAACTACTGTCTGTCTACCCAGGTTACTTATACCTTCAGAATCTAATACTTAACGTGCAACAAGAAAATTGGATTTACACACATATATTGTATCTAGGTTATATTGTAACACATGTAAAATGTATGAGATTGCCTGTCATCTAGGGGAGGGAGTAGAGGGAGGGAGGGGATAATTTGGAAAAATGAATACAAGGGATAATGTTATAAAAATAATAATAATAATAAAGAAACTATTTCCACTCATATGAAAGAGTATTCCAAATCACTATTGATCAGAGAAATGCAAATTAAGACAACTCTGAGATACCACTACACACCTGTCAGATTGGCTAAGATGACAGGAACAAATGATGATGAATGTTGGAGGGGATGTGGGAAAACTGGGACACTGATGCATTGTTGGTGGAGTTGTGAAAGAATCCAACCATTCTGGAGAACAATCTGGAATTATGCCCCAAAAGTTATCAAAATGTGCATACCCTTTGACCCAGCAGTGCTACTACTGGGCTTATATCCCAAGGAAATACTAAAGAAGGGAAAGGGACCTGTATGTGCCAAAATGTTTGTGGCAGCCCTTTTCATAGTGGCTAGAAACGGGAAAATGAATGGATGTCCATCAATTGGAGAATGGTTGGGTAATTATGGTATATGAATGTTATGGAATATTATTGTTCTGTAAGAAATGACCAACAGGAGGAATACAGAGAGGCTTGGAGAGACTTACATCAACTGATGCTGAGTGAAAAGAGCAGAACCAAAGATCATTATACACTTCAACAATGATACTGTACGAGGATGTATGCTGATGGAAGTGGATATCTTCAACATAGAGAAGAGCTAATCCAATTCCAATTGATCAATGATGGACAGAATCAGCTAGACCCAGAAAAGGAACACTGGGAAATGAGTGTAAACTGTTAGCATTTTTTGTTTTTCTCCCCAGATTATTTTTACCTTCCGAATCCAATTCTTTCTTTGCAACAACAACAACAACAACAAAATTCGGTTCTGCACATATATATTGTACCTAGGATATACTATAGCATATTTAATATGTATGGGAATGCCTGGCATCTAGGGGAGGGGTTGGAGGGAAGGAGAGGAAAAATTCGGAACAGAAGGGAGTACAAAGGATAATGTTGTAAAAAATTACCTATGCATATGTACTGTCAAAAAATGTTATAATTATAAAATTAATTTTAAAAATTTTAAATAATGATTTGGAACACTTTCATATGAGTGGAAATAGTTTCAATTTCATCATCTGAAAATTGTCTGTTCATATCCTTTGACCATTTATCAATTGGAGAATGGCTTGATTTCTTATAAATTAAGTCAGTTATCTATATAATTTGGAAATGAGGCCTTTATCAGAACCTTTTACTGTAAAAATGTTTTCCCAGTTTGTTACTTCCCTTCTAATCTTGTTTGCATTAGTTTTGTTTGTACAAAAGCCTTTTAATTTGATGTAATCAAAATTTTCTATTTTGTGATCAATAATGATCTCTAGTTCTCCTTTGGTCACAAATTCCTTCCTCCTCCACAGGTCTGAGAGGTAAACTATCCTATGTTCCTCTAATGTAGTTATGATCTCGTTCTTTATACCTAAATCATGGACCCATTTTGATCTTATCTTAGTATGTGGTGTTAAGCGTGGGTCCAAGAATAGGTCCCTTGCTTAAGGAATTCACAGTTGCCTATTGCCCTTAGGAGAAAATACAAACTTTTTTTGGGCACATAAATCCTGTCGGCACCAAATTTCCAGACTGATTTCATCCTCACATACCCCTACTATCCTACTCGATGCTCCATGTACAGGATGTTCCATCACCTGTCTATAATCTTGTTCAGGCTGTTCTCCATGACTGGAATATGCTCCTCTTCATTGCCACCTTGAATAATTCCTCATTTCCCTCAAAGCAAGCTCTTCCAGTCTTTCCTGAACCCCCTCCCCGCTCTGGTGTTCTCTCCCTCTTGAAATTACTTTATATTTACTTACCTACGTGCATAATTTCTCCCCAGTAGATTATAAACTTCTTGAATTCAGAAACAGTTTTGTTTTTGTCTGGAGTTTTTATGACTGACATACAGCATAGTGCCTGGTACGTAGCAGACTATTATTAATGCTTGTTAAATTAAACTAATAAGGAATGAAGAGACATCCTCATAACTCTCCAGTCTAAAACATTGTCTCCTATCTTCAGGCTTTCAATGTTTGAAGGGTCTTCTTTTCATGGTTTGCCCATCATAGGGTGGGCAGAATACAGAAACTTCCCAGTCCACTACTGCTCCTGGATCTGATTGGCAATTATGCTAAAAGTCAGTTCCTAAAAGACTGCCATTGCATTAGTTTGATGGACCAAATCAGGGTCTCACTACTCACCACCTGGTCTGGGCCAGAATTCAAATTCTGCCATCATCAATCTCTTTCCCCTTTCCCCAAGAAATCCCTCTTCACAGGCTAGCTGATCCTCCAAATGGTACCTGCTCATTCACTACCTGGTTCTGCTGCTTCCTTCTTCTATAAAAGACTATAAGCCTTTCATTTCACATATTGGGCCAAAGCATCAGTTACCTTACTCTGGTTAACGCTTTGGAGTTGGCCTGTGGGTGGGAGTTCAAGAATCATTAAGTCCATGATCACTAAAATAAATTAAATTTTACAAAAATTAAATTAAATACAAATTAAATGCTTACTAGGTACAAGACAAGGTATAAGCTCCTGATTGGGGAGCTTTATGTGACCTCAAGATCAGGTTAGAGCTAAGAGCTATAATTGGAGATTTACAGAAAATTGGTAAATGGGAGACTATTACAAGCATGAGATTTATTTATCAATATGCAGTATAGCAAGTAGATAGCATCACATTATATAGCAACACAACAGATATTGAGCCACACAAGACCAGGGACTTGTGGGGGAGAGGTCACAGTGGCAAGTGCTCAGAGTTCTGGGCACAGGGCAGGGGCTGGATTGGGGGTCTGGGGTGGAGAAATCATTCTTTAAAAGTGATTTGATTGAGACAGAGGGTAAACACCAAAAAAGGAAGGGGCTTTCTTAATCAGACCCAGATGAAGGTGGGGATGGAATTCCCTTAGTCGTTTGTCAATATCATTCAGGTGGAGGAGTTTTCCAATGGTTCCAATATTGAATGAGGGTTTAAATTGGCAATTGATAGTCCAGGAGGGGGTGTCAGAGCACAGCTGATGCAGGAGCCTCAGCCAATCAGGATTTGAAGTTATTCACAGAATCACAATGAGTCAAAGCAGAGGAAAAGTACAGGCTGTCTGTCATTGCCTACATGTTTATAGTCTTTAGGACTACTTTGCCTAAGAAATTCCATATTGAAGTATTATCACTTATTACTACAATATCAAATAGTATATACATTTAAATCACAATTATCATGGACTTAAAGAGGGCTTGAAGCCAGTCTTCTTTACCATCCATCCTCAAAAGCCTCTCAAAGCGGCCCTAAAGATCATATAGTCATAGACGTCAATAATAAGACATATTGAAGAGAGGGCCAGGATTGGGTGTGTCCATGAATGGGTCGTGTCTGGTTCAGGTATTGCTTGGGACCTGCTTTCTGTGATGTTCGGCTTGAAGCATTGGCTCACCATCTCCTTAACAATGCATGAAAAACATACTCGAAATATAGGGGGATCACTGAATATTTTTGATCAGGGAAGTGACATGGTCAGGCCAGTTATTAAAGCTGTAGGTCTTGGTGACTGTGTGGAAGATGAATTGAGAAGCAAAGATACTGGAAATAGGGAGAAAAATTAGAAAACTATCACAATCATGCAAGGAAGAGGTCCTGCACTAGGTGGTAGCAAACAAAGAATTTATATAAAATAATCTGTGATAGTAAAAATTGAAAGATGTAGCCACTAAAAGATGTAGTGAAGGAGAGGAAAGGATGAAGGATGAATTTAAGGTTGAAGACCTCTGGAGGATGGTCAGATTTAGAAAAGATAATGAGTTCTATTTTGTCAAGAGTTACTTAGAGACTACTTTCACTGTTCTTTCCTTGTCAGAAAAAACAAATCCACCCCTAGAATGATTTGTCTTTTAAAATCTCTTCTAGAGCTTTCCTCTTCTCTCTGCTTTCAGACATTGCAAACTGAAAATGTCTTCCCTAATTGGTTCAGTTCAGACAGGTCATCCAGGATGGGCCTTCCTTAGGGGTATATGCCTACGGGGTGTTTCAATCTGATCTAGGTCTTTTCCCATTAAGAATGCTAAACACAGTAGTAGGACTGTGGTGAAAGAGGCCTGGGCCTATGATTTCTCAGAACTAGCAACTGTGCACTCAGAGCCAGGAAATGCTAATCCTTAAAAGGATCTCTTGCTAATAATTTGTTTTCCCTCAGTCTCTGTTGGAGTTCCTACAGTAAACAAGAAATATATGTTTCTGGACATATAGACAAACCTCCATTATAGTCCAGCTCAGCACCTTTGAAGTATCCTCTTCAATATTACCATTCCTGGCCCCTAATGTCTCACTTTAATATTGAGTCATGGGATGTTTTGGAAAAAACTAGGCCAGAGGGAGAGACAGTCCTTCCCCTTCCTATTTTTCCAGTTTCTGCTTAATAGTGCCTTCTGCTTTGGGGGAAGAAATCAAAGATCCTTTTCCATAGAGATAGTGAAAGAAGGAGTTGGGTCTTAGAGGCATTAGTTGCTCCTTAGGGACTCTTAAAGACAATAGGTAACAAAGCCAGATGTGATATCCTAGCAAAAGCTTGAAATAAGGCCAGAAAATGAATTTGGGATTTGATGAGGAAGAGGAGACCAGGAACACCCCAGAATGCTCTCCTTTCCAGCTTTTGTAGAATGATTGGTGTTTACAGAGTTGGAAAAGTCATAGGGACACAGGCAACCAGACAAACAATCCTATGTTGATAGCCAGACAGCTGACCTCTTCAAATATGAAAGTAGAGAGGGCTCTTCAGCTAATCTAATGCTCTTGTCCCTGCCAGGATTCTATATGTGACTGTAGCCCGATCCAGCAGTTGATGAATGGAAAAAGACATCCCTTCCATCTCTAAAACTTGAAAGAGCAATTTCTCTAAAAGAGAAATGTGGAATTAAAAAACCTGGTTGAAAAAAGAAGTACTGGAGCAGGAGGGAACTTCTAGAAATAATTTTGGGAGTGAATTCTACCAGCCATTTTCTCATGAATAATTCTGGAGTCTTCATGCCTGTATCTATGTCAAGGGATCTGGGAATGGTTCAAAAGAGAAATTAAACTGATAAAAGAAGGAAATAGGGAAAACATAGGGCAGAAATTAGACTGTTAATACAGAGTGGTTTAAAAAAAGAAAATTGAATCCACAATGGAGAATATTTCTAAAGAAATTTAAAAGAGATGAACAGATTTAGAATATAAAAATATTCAAGTGGAAAAAAATTCAATGCAACACAATAAAAAAACAGCAATTTTAAAAGAATACATGAATTCTATTTAAGTAAAAGTGACTGAATTTGAAGATAGGATGGGCATAGACAATTTAAGGTTCATAGGTCTCCCAGAAGAATAAGTCAAAGGAAAACCTAGATACCATAATATAAGAAATAATAAAAGAAAATTGCTTGGAACTTCTGAATAGAGAAAACAAAGCATTGATCAAGAAAATCTATAGACTATTGCCACAAAAGAAAAAAAAATTGCTCCTCAAGATCCATAATATGTATTGGTAAAATTTATCATTTTCTATAGCAAACAAATTTTGCAAATGAACAAGAAAATGACCTTCAAATGCAAATAAAAGCAAGAGGATCTGGGCAAGAGTAACTATACAATTGGGGAAGAAACAAGCAGGAGCTCCTGTTCACAAAATGTCAAGAGTAGCCAAGTCCATCCTATTTATCATTCTCAGGACAACAACTGGATGAAAATTATCTCACTGGCTATACAGTGAAGGGTCTTAGCCAGAACAGTGTCTGGAGCCAAGGGCTGTGTTCCAAATAGGGGTGTTAGGCACTTTGCCCTTGAAGTTTCTAGTCTCCTCTCTGTCTCTGAGTGGAAACAGCATTTATATCCTAGATGACTTAGACAATGGGGCCTTTCAAATATAGTGCATCAAGGTTGACATAAACAGTGCTGCAAAGTTGGTGTTATTGTCTGGAGCTCAGAACAAGAGCATTTCAGAACCAGGCAAGTGATCAAGGTCAGAGTTTGACTTAATATGCCCCCTTCCATGGTTACTCTTATTTGAACCATCCCTCTGGAAAATCATAAGGGATACAATTAGAACTGAGAGACTCTGCTCCCAACCATTGTCTCCCACATAGAGGCACTGACATTTGCCACAATATCCCATCAAGGTTACCTATCCCTAAGCTAATCTCTCAACACATTTCAGTCACCTGGTCAAATCCCCCATATCTCTAACCTAAAGATATCTCAGTTCCCCAAGGTCCCTGCCTTTAGCTTCCCTCTCCCTTTCAGGCTATTCAGCAAATTCCGAGCCTAAGGAAGTTATCAGATCAAATGCTTAGCAGCTCTTAAGAAGCAGGCTTAAGGTAGGATAGGCAAAGTAGAAAGAAAGAGAATTTAATAGTCAGTTTTATTCCTCACACCCACATGTCCAAAATGATCTTATCATCTTCCTCTCTGCCCCAAGGCTCCTTTTCTCCTTAATTTTCCTATTACCATAAAGGGCACCACCATCTTCCCAATGAACCAGCCTGCAATCGAGCTGTCACCTTGGACCCCTCACTTTCTTTTAGCACCATATCCAATGTTGCCAAATCTTATGGATTCTACCTTTGTAACAGCCTTCAAATATCCCTTCCTCACTCCTTTCCTCTGATAATACTCCCACTCTGGTGCAGACCCTTCTCATCTCATCTTTTCACTATTGCAATAGTGGTCTCCCTACCCCAAATCTCTCCCAACTCCAGTTCATTCTCCACTCAGCTGTCAGAATGATCTTCCTAAAGATCTTAAAGTTCTATGTCACACCCCCTCTCCATTCCCATAATCAAGGGATCAGAGCCTTGACATGTCCCTTTTTCATGGGTGGGATAAGGCCCAGAGAATTATATCCCCTTTTCAAAGAAGCACTCTTTCTCTAGGGGTACCACTCTTATCCACAACTGCCTAGGCACTATACTCTGCCTTTCTATCCAAGGCTACATTCAGCTGTTCTCCAATAGACGCTTCTTGCTTGGTTCTTACTCAGGAAATAAACTTCCAAAATCTAGAGTCTTCTTCCCTTCCTTTCCCCAGGATGCCCCCCGGGAGAAGAATAGCATTTCATTTTGCTTTTTGTTCCTCCTGTTCCTTTTGCCCAGGGAGCTGCCACAGTTCTCTGAAAAACAAAGACCTTGTGGTTCCAAGATCCTGGCTGCCCCTGGCTGCCCAGTGATAACAGCATCGTCAAATAAGTTTCAAATGATAAAAAACTGGGGGTCATAGGGAGAGGAAGCAATGGACTTTGGGTAATAATTTTTAGTGCTTGAGGACTGAGAGTTCTCAGTCCCAGCAAAGTGATGAGAAAGGGAAGCCCATGTGTATTCTATTTCTTGTTGTCTCTCCCACCATATATGCTTCTCTGAGAAAGGATTCTGTCCCTGCAGATTTCTCATCTCACCAAGGCCAAGGGGAGCAATGGTTACACAGAAAGACTAGAGATGATGAGGTATGAAAGGATAGAATGGAGCCATGAAAGGTCAGTCAAAGCATTAGTACACAGGCCAAAGGAGGTGATGGAGCAACCAGAAATATTGAGGCAATAAGTGACTGTCATATAAGGATGATGAGGAATGACAACATAAGGGGAAAATGTTGAACAGGAAACAGGAATACTGCCATGAAAAATTTGATAGAAGTGATGAAGTATAAGGACATGACAGGAATCTAACTAAATGAAAGGAACTAATAGACTGATTGAATATAGCAAAGTCAAAGGGTTAAATGAGATAGTGGGGGTACATAACAAAAGGGTGGGATGAGGTCATAGGTATATCAGTATGATGGTGTATAATAAGATGACTACAATAGCTGGCTGTAATAGAAGCTTGATACTTAAGTAGGTGGTGAATAGAGCATCCTAGTTTTCAGCCCTAAGATGAGTAGGGTTATAGCAATAGCCAGAGTCACTTGGGAGACACAGAATAAGCCTATAGGCAGGAGACCTAGGAAAGCAGGAAAACCTACTCTCACATCACAGAGAATTACTTGACCTCTTTCCCTGTTAGTTAATGTATCATTTTATTCAGAAAAATAGAAGTGGCTGATTATAAAAGCCATTAGCTCAATTGGCCCCCAGACACCATATCTTCTCCTGGGAGAGGCAGGGATGAGGGAGCCAGAAAAGATTAGGCTTGGGATTTGGCTGTTGTTGGCTTCCAGCATCCCCCCTTCCAAGAGACTATTTATTCTAGTTGAGTCAGCTTTGAACTGTGGTGGCTCTTGGGCAACCCTGATGAACATACCCTGATGAAAGGATAGCTTTGCCATGGCAGTGACCCTGAAGAGGAGTTCTTCGCTCCAAAAAACCCCAAAAAAACAACTCCTTTCTGATAACCCTACTCACTCCTCCCATTCTTGGTAGACCTGAGTTTTTAATCCTTAGCTAATCTGAGAGATATATCCCCAAATAAAATACCTTTCTTTATTTGGAGCAGCTCAGTCTTACAGACAAGAGCCCCAAATAACTTCCTGAATTGTAACTACTTTGGAATTTCCAACCTTAGTGGAGGCTTCACTCTAGACATCCAACCTTGCTGCCCCACCCCACCCTGACACCCTCAACACATAGCAAAGGAAATTATAATTAATCCCTTTTCCCATTAGTGCATCCCTAACTAAACACCCTGGAAGGCACTACCAAGAATCTGCTCAGCTGTTAAGGGAATGATAAGAATTCCCTGGATTCCCAATCTCCTGTCTCAAACCAAATCACTCAAGGCAGGTTGAAAGAGGACATTGCTGAACCTTTTGCTTTTTGATTCTCCCCTCCATTATCTTTTAAAGCAAAACCCTAGAATATGGAGGGAGCTTTGGAGTGAGGGTAGACTAAATTTGGAATGAGTCTCAAACTCACAAATACATTTCCCCACCCCCACCCCCATTTTGCTGTCCTCAGCCAGAGCAGCTCTTTCGGCTCTTGACTCTTTCATTGCTTTGTTTTTTGTATGGTTGATTGTTTCTTTGTCTCTTTTTCCTAATTCTTACTTTCTCTGCCCCTGACCTTGAAGGAAGTGGAGAAATTTGGATTGGGTTGGAGGAGGACAAGGCCTTTAATAGTTTTATTTCTTTCTATGTTGCAAGTTTACTGGTGTGTGATTCCCACATTTCAATGAACCTTTTGGGTGCAATTAGCTTCTGAGTTCATATAGGAAAGAGTGACTGTGAAGCTGAGTGAAAAAGAGATCTTCAGTCTTGATCTTTAAGGCTTCACATGGAGCTTGGAATGTGAAACCCAGGTTAAAGCGCTGCTTTCCTTCCCTTCTCCAAGGGCACTGCTTTTCAAGTGGAGAAGGAAATAAATGGGAAAGATAGATGCATAGAGGAGACTGACAGAAAGAGAAAAGACAGACAGAAATAGATAAAGGTGGGGTTGAGAGATCTGATAAGTCTTCTGTGGAAGGAAGTTAGGTTTGCCATCATTGCAGAGGTTCCCTCTTCATAGCTCCACCCTGATCCCCTAGGCCTCCTCTTTAAGCTCCTGCCTTGACCCCAACACTCTGCAAAAATAAGTCTTGTCCAATTTTCAGATGATGAAATTGAAACTATTTCTAGCCATATGAAAAGATGCTCCAAATCAATATTGATCAGAGAAATGCATATTAAGACAATTCTGAGACACCATTACACACCTGTCAGATTGGCTAGAATGACAGGGAAAGATAATGATGAATGTTGAAGGGAGTGTGGGGAAACTGGGACACTGATGCATTGTTGGTGGAGTTGTGAATGGATCCAAACATTCTGGAGAGCAATTTGAAACTATGCTCAAAAAGTTATCAAACTGTGCATACCCTTTGATTCAACAGTGCTACTACTGGGCTTATATCCCAAAGAGATCTTAAAGGAGGGAAAGGGACCCACATGTGCAAAAATGTTTGTGGCAGCCCTCTTTGTAGTGGCCAGAAACTGGAAACTTAATGGATCAATTGGAGAATGGCTGAATAAATTGTGGTATATAAATGTTATGGAATATTATTGTTCTGTAAGAAATAATTATCAGGATGAATACAGAGAGGCTTGGAGAGACTTACATGAATTGATGCTAAGTGAAATGAGCAGAACCAGAAGATCATTATACACTTCAACACTACTATATGAGGACATGGCCCTCTACAATAATGAGAGGATCCAAATCAGTTCCAATTAATCAGTGATGAACAGAACCAGCTACACCCATTGAAAGAACACTGGGACATGAGTGTGGACCACAACATAGCATTTGCACTCTTTCTGTTATCGTTTGCTTGCATTTTTGTTTTTCTTCCCACGTTATCTTTACCTTCCTTTCTAAATCCGATTTTTCTTGTAGAGCAAGACAACTGTATAAATACATATACATACAAAAATAAATAAGTCTTATCCTGATCCTGCTGAACTCTTGACTCTATGACTATTTCCCTAGCTATAAAAAGGGCAGATCATTCCTTTTTGTACCTCCATTTAGGGATAGAGGAAGGAAGAGGAGGGTTTCTGGCAATAACCTTAGGTTCCCATCTATTGAGGTACTTTGCTCTTCTAGAAGTCCTATGATCTGTTTTGTAATGCTGGGGTAAAAGGCTCTACCAAGCTGAACATGGAGACCTCTCTCCAATAATTTTACTTTTTCAATTCTAGGCCCTCAGAAGGAGGGGAGTTAACTTGATTTCCATGGTCAAAGAAAAGGAAGCTCCCACATTCCCCGCCTCTTCCCCAGAATCAGGGATGTCTATGGTTCCTCTCTCTAGGTGACTTATAAACTTACATTTCCCATTACAAGTCAGAAAAGTCACCATTAACCCTTCCCCTCATCCCCAGCCCCACACATAGTGCAGCAGGAGAGAAACAAAACTGAGAGTGTAGGATTCCCCTGGGAAAGAAGAGCTCTTTCTCATCCTAGCACAGAGGGAAAGAAACTAGTCCTGGGGTCAAAGGGTCTGGATTCAGAGACTTCCTCAGATTCTCACTGTCACTTAA
This sequence comes from Sminthopsis crassicaudata, assembly GCF_048593235.1. Taxonomy (NCBI): domain Eukaryota; kingdom Metazoa; phylum Chordata; class Mammalia; order Dasyuromorphia; family Dasyuridae; genus Sminthopsis; species Sminthopsis crassicaudata. Next base: position 389,905,176 of record NC_133618.1, on the reverse strand, counting down.
TTTCCCCAGACTTCATTTTGTGCATCTGTAAAATAACGGGATTAGACTAGATGGCTTCAGAAGTCCCTTCCAACGGTGGAGCTCTAACCCTAAAGGCAAATATAAAGGGCTGAGGGGGAAAGGGGTATCATTTAGGGGAAGATGGACATAAGAGCTGTTTTCAGCTACAGAGGGCTCAGCAACCCACAGTCCACTCTTAGTGAAGCGCTAGTGGATGGGGCCGGGCCGAGAGCCGGTGGCAATGGGGCCAGTTTCTAAGAAGGGGTGATGAAAGGGCTAGGAAGCAAAGTGCCGGAACCTTCGCTCTCGGGAGGGCCTTCTTCCAGATACCGCTAGCTCCGAGGGAAGGGTAGAGCAGTTCTGGGCCTGAACCTGGGATCTTCCCTAGATTGCGGTGCTCTAAGAGACCGGGATCAGGGGAAAGCAGCCTACTCCAACACCCCCTTCCTGGGGGGAGGGGGACGTTGTGAGCCTCCGACTAACGGGTGTCACACACAGTGGTACCCAGACTGCAGGGCGGGGTGAGGCTGGAGGGAGTTAAACTCAGGGGATTGGGTAACAGTTCTGCAACTTCTTCTCCCTCCTCGTACTTGCTCAAGGGACGCCTGCGGAAGGCGGAGTAGAGAGCCTAGCCGGGGCGGGGACAACCCAGGTGGTGGGAGGGCTGGGGCGGGCCGAAGCACTGGGGACCGGAGCTTGGAGCTTCTGGACACTGGCTGCCACCGCGCCGAGTGAATGGAGCTGAGCGGATAGCCGCGGACTAAGGTGAGAACCTGTTCTTTGCCCCCCAAACTTTCTTTCTTGCTTTAAAGAGTTCCCGAGCACCCTAGTGCTCCTGCGTGGGCTGCTCCTTTCTGAGATCTCAAAGATCTCTGGAGCCAGGCGCCCCTCTCCGCCTCCTGCAGATTCTTCTCTCCCGCCCCCCGACGGTTGACCCGCCCCTCCTTTCTCAAGACCGGACTCTGCCCTCTCCTTGCCCTTTCCCTTGCCTCCGTTTTCCCTGCCCCGCCTTCCCCCCCCATTGGCAATCATGCCCCCATTCTGACCACTTGGTTTCCAGTCTTGTGCCAGGCGAGGGCCTGAGTCACAAGGGAGAGGGGTAGCTTGAGTCAGTGTCCAGCAATCTCGATTCCCGATTGGGGATGGTCGCCCATCGCATGGGGACTTAAGCTGGGGTACGGAAGTCGAAACAAAGGGAGGATAGGGACGGGACAAAAACAGAGATAAAGCCTGAGGAAGGCACGTAGGAGCGGGGATGAAGGAGGGTTCTTCCCGCTGAGTGCGGGCCTAGGATGTGCCCAATGGGACGAGGGGCGGTAACAGAGATTCCTATGCAGAGAGTAGTGATCTGACAAAGTCAATCCCACCATCACCCACTGCTTTCTTTCTCTCCCTGGCCCAGCCCTGACATGTCCGAGTTCTCTGCCCAGCCTGGCTGGGGCAGGATGTGGGGGCGGCTCTTTGGTGAAGGGACAGGAAGGAAGTCTGAGCGGAGACAATAGGTGGAAGGGGAGGAGGAACTGGAAACTGGACAGCAGTGTTTTGGGTTAGAGCTGCAGAGACCTGTGGGAATGGCCTCTTCCATTCCTGCCTCCTCCTGATTGAGACTAGCTGATCACTCCCCTTCTACCCCACCCTGATTATGTTGACCCTTCCCCTTCCTCTCCCCTGGTTCCTGGCTGCTGTGGTGGCCCTCAGTGACCCCAGTCCCCTTCTGTGATCTTGGTCCCTTTCTCACTTCACAGTGCCTTTCTAGGGTTCTAGGTATTTGCTTTCTCAGTGACTCTGTGGTGTAATGGAAAGCACACTGAACCGTGAGTCAAAGAAACCTGGGTTCTGGCTCTGGCCCTGCCAGGAGGATATGTGATCATGGGCAAGTCATTTAAGCTCTTTTGGGTCTTCCTTTCCTCATTTGTAAAACAAGGGGTTTGGGCCAGATCCCTGGAAGTCCCTTCAAACTTTGACAGTCTAAGAACTCTGTCTCCACATTTCCTGTCTAAATCCCTGTAACTTTGCCTGATTGTGGATGGGGGAGGCTTCAGGATTTGGATTAGGCTTCTTCTACCCTAAAGCTGGGAGAAGATAATGTGGAGTTTAGCTTAAGTCCTGTCCACCATCCCCACCTCCACTCTCTCTTTTCTAGGCAATGGCCTGAACCCTCATGGAGTCATCCAGGGACCTGGACATTGAGGTCTGGCTAGCAGAAGTACATCTGGAGCGGTACGCAGATACATTCAGGAGGCACGGTGTGTCCACTGCAGCTGCTGCCCAAAATCTGGGCCACGAGGAACTTCGTCGAATGGGCATCTGGGCCACGGGTCATCGCAAACGGATTCTTCGCCTGCTGCAGGGGGCCTCTGTGGAGGGTCCTACCGACACCCCACTGGACACCACCATGGATCAACCCCCAAGTCCAGATCCTCAAGTGATCCCCAGCAAACCAGTGCCCAAACCAAGGACTGTGTTTACTTTTTTTGGCACTACCCCTACGGAATCAATTCCACCTCCCTTGCTGAACCCTTCTGCAGAGACCCCTCCAGTGACTCAGGGAGAGGATACCAGCCTGTTAGTCCAAGAGGAAGAGAGCATGGTCCCCGGGAGTTCAGAGCAGCCAGTGAGCCAAGAGACTTCCCTAAGCACCCCTCAGTCTCCCTTCACCCCCGCCCTCCCTGCAGATCAACTTCCCACCTCTGACAGTCTGACAATGATGCCCAATGATATCTATTTTGGGCTGGACCTTGGAAGGGGAGCACAACCAGGAGATCAAGAAACGTGAGTGAGTTAGCAATCAGCTGGGAAAAGGGTCAATAGAGAAGGGAGAAATAAAGGGGGGAGGTAAAGCATTGTCTTTCTTCTCTCCTTCTTTGCTTCCGGTGTTACAAGTTCCCTTCTATCCTCAGGACTACAGACTGCTCCCTGGTAGAACCTCCTACTCCCATCCCCACTTCCAGACCCACAGGCGGCACAGGTCAGCAGAAGACCATGTGGAAGATGGGGGGGGGTGGCAAGGAATGGTAAGGTTATTAAAGGTGAGGATTCATCATATCCATTTTACCATTTGACTTGTCTCCCCATCCCTATTTCACCAAACTCCAGTGCATATCATGGACCCCAGTAGCCTATACTATGGTGTTCAGCCCGTTTCAGTCCCTGGGACTCCACAGGGAAGGAAGACAAGGGGTGTCGGTCAGTCAGCAGGTGAACCCAGGTAGGTGCTTTGAGATGAATCATAAAAGGCAAGATATAAAGGAGATATGAAGAGGAACATTGGGGAGAAATTTAGAAAAATCATAAAGGAGAAGATTTAGAACAGATTATAATGGAGAGGAATATAGCAGTCATGAGGAGAAGAGATGGAGTTGAGTCAACTATTCATATCTCTTCTTTTCTTTCTCTAGACCAAGTAACCATGAACCAGAAGGGGGAGAGGACTGTGGCTATGCTAGTCTGGAGTTGCCTGGAGACTCTACCCACTTGGTGCCCATCCTGGACCCTGAAGAGCCAAGCGATGATCTCATCTCCCCCTATGCCAGCTTTACTTCACTAGCTGATCCCCCTACACCCCTGCTCAGTGGCTGGTTGGACAAGCTCTCGCCTCAGGGGTGTGATTGGAAGGGGGTGATGTGGGGGACTTTGGAAAGGAAAAAAAACAGAAAAGATTATGAGAAGGGAGGGCAGCTATAAAAGGAGTGAGGTAGTAGCTAGAAAGAGGGGATGGAGGGGTTGCTGTTAATGAAGTGACTTGGGAAGGAGGTAGTCTATTACTCTAACCCTAAGAGACTTGCCCTTTTCTTCATTAGAGAGTACCTTCCTGCTGCCAATTTTGGACCCTGGGAGACTGATTCCTCTCTCCTTCTTTCCCCTAGGAATTATGTCTTTCAGAGGCGCTTTGTCAGGTTCAATGGAAAGAAGTTGATGTATTATGGAAGTGACAAGGTAAGTTTGTATATATGTGGAGGGTGGGAATGGATTACAAAGAAGCTAGGAAAATCAAGGAAGAATTTTAGGGTTTCAAGGAATCTGAAATTTGGGAGGCAGTCTGAGAGGAAAGAAATGAGGGTCTTAAAGGGAAATAAAATGAGAAGAGGAGTCTTCCTGGAGGGGCAATACCAACTTGCTTGTTGACTTTGGGTCAATGCTGCTGTCTCCCCAGGACACATTCCCTAAAGGGGTTATCCCACTGACGGTCATTGAGATGATCAGAAGCTGCAAGGACTGCAAGTTCCAAGTCATCACTAGCCAAAGAGTATTTGTGTTTCGAGCTGAGAGTGAAGGTGAGCAAAGGGCCAGCCTGGGGTAGGAGGCCAACAGGCAGACTTACTGTCATCCCACTCCCTTCAATCCAAAAAGCATTTATTAAGGTTATACCATGTGCAAGGTGAGGGGAGGCATGACATAGTGGAGGGCTTGCCTTGGGATGAAGAAGACAAGTCTCTGACAAATGTGTGTGATTATGAGCAAGGGATGAACCTCTCAGTGCTCCAGGAAATTATCTGATTATGTTGCAGATTTGTTAACTTGCATTTGTGGAGAGCATTTCCATACCAAGAGTTCCGTATGTTTATGAAATCACAGGAGGGAGAAAAAAAAAAAAAGACTGAATCACAGTGTTGTTTATGATATAAAGACAAATAAAAAACAACCTCCAACTTCAAAGAACTTATGCTTTACTGATCATTGTGGCATATAAACATAAGTAAATACAAGATAACATGAGAAGGGAAAGAGCAATAACAAGTAAGGGTATCGGGAAGTGTACAAGATACCCTGAGCCTTAATGAAATTAGGATTTCGAGAGGGGGAGGTGAGAAGATTCAGCATTTCAGGCATGAGGACAGCCTGAAAAAAGGCATGAATGGAGATTGGAGATTTATATCTCCAATGAGAGAGACCAACTCATTGTCAACTGATGGGAGCAAGAACATAGGACACTTTGGATAGATCATGAGAGCATACTATGAGAAGCAGAGCAAAACAAAATAAATCTGAAAAGGTAGCTGGGAACTAGATTGGGTTGAGCTTTAAATGACAAAGGAGTCTGCATTTTATTTTAGAGGCAATAGGGAGCCATTGGAAATTCTTGAGCTGGGAAAAGACATAATCAGAATTATTCCTGAGGAATATTATTTTGGCAGCTGTGTGGACTAAGATGGTGGTAGCTTGACTGAAAAAAAAAGTACAGATAGAAAAGATGTAATGACAATAGAATTGACAAGATGTGGTCACTGACTATATGTGGGCAGGGTAATAATGAGAAAAGAGAAAGTCTGAGGTTAAGGTTGTGAATCTGGGTGACTAAAAGGTGGTGATACGCTCAATAGAAGCAGAAAAACTTGGAGGAGGAACTATTTTAGAAAGAAACATAATTAATTCTATTTTAGTCATGTTGAATTTGAGGTGCTTTGGAATTTTCATAAGGAAATATTCCTATGTTGTTTCAAAGTGCCCTCCTAAAGAGTGGTCACTAGTCACAAACCCATCCCTGCTGTCCTCCGAGGCATTATCTAGATTTTCTTCACTCTATGACTCAAACTCTTCAATCCTCATCCCTATTTGCCTTCAGTTCAGAGGGACAGCTGGTGCACAACACTGCAGTCTCGACTTAAGGAACAAAGGCTACTTGGCAACCCTCGGCCTCCTCATCCACCACGGCCCCTCCGCACAGGAACCTTAGAACTTCGGGGACACAAAGCTAAAGTGTTTGCAGCTCTGAGCCCTGGGGAGCTAGGATTGTACAAGAGTGAGCAGGTAAAGGGGAAAGATGCGGCACAAGGGATGGGGCGGGACCTTGGGTGGTACAGGCTGGATGGAGCCCTTAAGGAGGGCACTATCCTCCAGCTCCTAACCTTTAGATGGATCCCTGATACTTCTTCCTCAACTCTCCACCTCTTCAGTCCTTTTCTCTGGGCATTGGAATTTGTTTCATCGAGCTTCGGGGCTGCAGTGTCCGGGAGACCAAAAATCGAAGCTTTGACCTTCTCACACCCCATCGATGCTTCAGGTGGAGAGAGAGGGGTTGAGCCTAGGATGGGACCTTCAGATGGGGGTGCAGATGCTGGGATTCAGGGAATCTTTGGCCTTCTGAATAAGTCAGAGTGGTACTTTCTGTGAAAAGATGGAGGAGAATTAGGGAGAGGGGTCAATATCATGTCAGAAGGATGTTTAAGATCCTCAGAATTAGAGGGAGTCTCAAAAGTATATAGTTTAACTCCTATTTGAATAAGTATACTAAGACATTTCCAACAGGTAAGCATCCAGTCCTTACCTGAAAGCTTTTTTGTGAGGGAGAGCCTTACCACCTCCAAGGCCTTCCACTCCTTTTGGATAGCTCATGATGAAATTACTAATAGCTGCCTCCAGGGAGACAGTGGAAGGAAGCAGGAGGGTCTGAAGATGGGTCTGTAGGAAGGTACAAAGTGGGTCTGATAAGCTGGCTCAAATATACCTCCCAGCTTCACAGCGGAGTCAGCTTGTACTCGCCAGGTCTGGGCAGCTGCACTGCAAGAGGCCATCACCGAGACACTGTCTGACTATGAAGTGGCTGAAAAAATCTGGTCCAACCGAGCAAACCGACAATGTGCAGACTGTGGAGCACCTCGTCCTGACTGGGCCTCCATCAATCTGGGAGTGGTTATCTGCAAGCATTGTGCAGGTGAAGAACACTAGGCCTGGGGACAGGAAGACTGAGGGCAAGGAAATGCATCTGAGGAGAGGAGGGGAGTGGGAGTTCTTTCTCCAAAGCTGATAACATTCAGGCCAACTCCTTTCTTATAGGACAGCATCGGGCTCTGGGCTCTGGGGTATCTAAAGTGCAGAGTCTGAAACTAGACACAAGCATCTGGAGCAATGAGATTGTGCAGGTAAAGGTGACTAGTGAAAAAGTTGAAACACAGGTGATTAATGGAAGAGGTTGGGTGACCCAGAGGAGGGTGTTTGAAAAAACAAAAAGGACTTGGGGTATCTCAGGGAGCTGGAGATCTGAGAAAATTGGCCCCTGTTGTAACCAGTTACCACAGCCCCTTTGATTTCCTCTGCATCTGTCAGCTTTTCCTCATCCTGGGCAATGATGGAGCCAACCGCTTCTGGATAAAGGGACTGCCCCCAGGAGGAGGGCTGCATCCAGACACTCCTCCAGGACCCCGTGGGGATTTCATCTCCCGCAAATATCGGCTTGGACTCTTTCGGGGGCCCCATCCTCAGTACCCTGACCACAGTCAGCTGCTGCAGGTGGGAGGATGGAGGGGTCAATTTGAGGAGGGCAGTTTGGAGCTGTTCTCTCTGGATCTGAGAGGAGGTGTTAGCTGCAGTGAGAAGTGACTGATGGCTGCCCCTTTCCTCACCCAGGCACTATGTACAGCTGTGACGGGACCCAACTTGTTGAAAAACATGATTCAGCTCTTCTCACATGAAGAACCCTGCTCTGAAGGCAGTTTCTCTAATTTCCTACCTCTAGGTAATCCCTTTCCTGTGACTTCCTAATGATCCTACCTCAGACCTTCTAAGTCTTTCTCTAGCCTTGACATATCCGCCCAGGCTCTCCTCTAAGTTCTCTCAGTCCTGGATCCTTCCTTTATAATCCCTTTGGGTCTCTCACTATTACAGGAAAATCTGCAGTTAAATAATGGTCACTTTCACATAGGATTCATCCATGCAGAGTTGAATGGAAGGGGTTTGAGGGGGGAGTGAATAGGACTACTTCACCACCCATCTCACATTCTGCCCTCCCTCCCAGACTTCAGTTGGGTGGGTAAGGAACTGAAGAGTCTGGGCCATGCTCCCAATGTAATCATAGCTAAGCTAGTGCTCACGCTTTCTATAATAATATTCTGATCTACACTCCCTCCCCCCATGTCGTCCTTCAGACTCATCCCCTGGTGTATACAATGAAGTCCTAGTACCCGCAACACTAAGTGGCTTTTTGTACTGCAGTCCAGTCAGCAGCAAGCCTGGACCTCCGCCCCACCGCCGGGGCCGGGACGGTGAGAAAGGGGGACCCTGGCAGGAGAGCCGAAGTGTCTCTGGAAGCGGGATTGGGGCTTGCGAACGCCTGACACTGATGGGGTTGGATTGTACTGGGAAGGCTTATTTAGAGTTGGAGAATGCTGCCCAATAAGTGGCACCTCCCGTTTTTTGCAGCACCCCCCAGGCTGTGGTGTGTGTTGGGTGCGGCTCTGGAGATGTTTTCATCGGAGACCAGCCTCGAGCCAATCAGTCTGATTCAGCCACAGGATGTGGTGTGTCTGGGTGTAAGTCCCCCACCAGTCGACCCAGGGGACCTTGACAGGTAGCTCTCCAAGTACTTTAATGGTCTTTTCTTCCTGTCTATAGCTCCTTCCTCTTCTCTGTAGTTTCTCCTGCTTCATTCCCCCAACTCTATGCCCCCAGGTTCCCATTCTCCTTTGAACTCATTCTGACTGGAGAAAGGGTCCAGTACTTTGGGGCTGATGGAGCTGATAGTCTGGAGGCCTGGACCAGAGCAGTGGGCAAGGTGAATCAGAACTAGGAGTTTGCTTTATTATGTCCCACTATACCTTTCACGGATATCCTTTCCCCATCACCAGTTCCTCACAGACCCACCTGCTGTGGGCCCCCAACCCGGGCCTGTGGCATTCCCAAAGAGGAGATGCTGAAGCCCCACAGCACCCCAACAACACCAACCCCTGTATCTCTATTCCCAGATGAAGTAATTGATGTTTCCATTTTTATCTCTCTCCTTTGATTTTTCTTCATCTCTCCCGGTACTTTTCCATCTTTCCTTTTTTATCTTTCCCCTCATCTCTCCATGTTTCACCTGACGTCTTACTCTTATTTCTTCTCTCTCATGTCTTCACTTTCCCTTCACCTGCAGTGGTTCTCCCCACTGAGCTGCCACCAGCTCCTGGGCCCCGGGCTGCTGAGGCTCGGCCGTTTACGGCTGCGGTCCCCCTCTCAGACCGCGCTGACCCAAGGCCTCTGGCTGTCTGCCTTCGGCCTCCTCCGAGGTGACCACCTATTCCTGTGTCCGGCACCGGGCCCCGGCTCCTCGGCCCCTGAGGACACTGTGCACCTGCGAAGACTGCAGGAGATCAGTGAGCTGGGGAGGGCGGTATGGAAAGGGCGGGAGGAATTGGGAGGATTGGCTGTCTCTTCTCTGAAGGTCACTTTTCTCCCTTCTCCTTCCAGGTGTGGTATCTGCAAGTGACAGCCCCGAGAAGAAAGACCATCTGGTCCTAGTGGAGACCGGAAGGTAAGAGCCTTTGCCCAACTCACCCTGCATTGGCTGCCTCCTCCAGGGCTCTGGCCACTGGCAGCCTTGTTCGGTGGCACTGCCCAGCTCTTCCTGCACTCTGCCTGCTCACACTGAGGCACTCCTGCCCCCTACTGCCAGCTGGAGGACCTGAGGCCTAAAAAACAAGCTGGTCCCAAAAGGACGGGCCTGTCATAGGAAGTCGTCACTTCCTCATTATGGGAGGTCTTTCAGCAGACACTGAATGGCCATTTGTCTGGGACAGCACTTGAAGGGGTTTTTGCTCAGTCCAGATGAGCACTGAGGGCCTTCCCTACTGTGAAGCTCTAAAACTCTTTGGCATCCTGGCCCCGATGCTTCCTGCATCCCATGTTGCGCCCATCCCTCTCCCTCCTGCTCTGACCCAGTCTCTTCGGGTCTCAGGACCCTGTATTTGCAGGGGGAAGGACGCATAGACTTTGCTGGCTGGAGCAACTCCATCGGAGGAGCAGCTGGTGGGGGGGGAACAGCTCTGCAAGGGCAACAGATGAGTCGAGGCGACATCCCCATCATTGTGGACGCCTGCATCAGCTTTGTCACTCAGCACGGTGAGGAGGGAGAGAGGGGAACAGCAGACAGCCGATGGGGGAAGCACCCCGGGAACTGGGCTCTGATAACCTCGTCCAGTGCCAGGCTTTAAGAGCACTGTCTGAGGGGCAGGGGGACTAAAGATGGGTCCTGGGCACGTGGAGGATGGAGGGCAACTATGAAATGTCAGAAGAAATGCTGGAAGGTTGCAAGGTGCCATGGCCCGTGATGGGTGGTGTCCACAGGTCTGCGCTTGGAAGGTGTATATCGGAAGGGGGGTGCTCGGGCACGAAGTCTCCGACTTCTGGCCGAGTTCCGGCAGGACGCACGGTCAGTGAAGCTCCGACCTGGAGAGCACTTTGTGGAAGACGTCACAGACACACTCAAACGCTTCTTCAGGGAGCTGGATGACCCTGTGACCTCTGCACGCTTGTTACCTCGATGGAGGGAGGCTGCAGGTAACTTGCCACAAGCGATTCAGACCCTCCTAAGATCCTTCTCTTCCCACTAATCCCTCCACTTCTCCATCTGGAGATGGGACATGACTAGGAGAGGAACCTCAATCATCCTTAGCTGTACCTGGAGTGCCCCTAACCCCATCTCTGTCTGTTTCCAAAACCCCTGTCTCCCAAACTGTACCCTCCTCAACCCCCATCCTATTCCTGTTTTCAGAGTTACCCCAGAAGTCTCAGCGGCTGGAGCGGTATAAGGAAGTGATTGGATGCCTGCCCAAGGTCAACCACAGGACACTGTCCACCCTCATTGGTCACCTCTACCGGTCAGTCTAGCGCAGTGTTCCTTCATCTCCAGAGCTGACCTTGCAATGTTTTTTTTAGCTCATTGACCATAATGGTCTCCATAATGCAGCCATTGACTTCAGTCTACAATGCTGTTAGTGGACTCTCCTGCTTCTTTCTCAGGGTGCAGAAATGTGCGAGTCTGAACCAGATGTGTACTCGGAACCTGGCTCTGTTGTTTGCACCGAGCGTGTTCCAGACAGACGGGCGAGGGGAGCATGAGGTTCGGGTGCTGCAGGAACTCATCGACAACTATGTGTCTGTCTTTGATGTAAGGCCCTTTCCAGCTTCAGGGACTCTCTGATCTATTGACACTGCACACCCTCAGTCTCAATGCTTTTCAATCCTTCACCAGTCCCCAACTTCAGCAGCCATCTCTTTTCCCTCTCCCTAAGGCCTATAATTTTCTCCCAAGACTTCACCTCTGTGACCATGCTGTCATGACTCTGTCACTGTGGCCTTGTTTTTTCTATTTATGTTTTATTTTATACATAATCAAGTGAAATCACATTTTTAAAGCACTTTGCCAAACTGCAATTCTTTATGTCATTTACCATTATTATTCCACCACTCAGAAACTTTATTAGTTTTCTTTATGCTTCAATTGTTCCCCAGTTCTTCCCAGTGCCTCTTACTATTCCACAGATTGATTCAGACCAAGTGGCTCAAATTGACCTGGAAGTCAGTCTCATAACTACCTGGAAGGATGTGCAGGTAAGTAGGCCCAGATCTTCACTTACAGTATTGGGGACCATCAAAAGAAGATGTTGATTCTCTGGCTAAAAGAGGAGAGTTCTCCAAAATTCCCCTCTGGATCCCTTCCCTGTTTTCTTTGAACCTTAAGATATGGAGTTTCCTTCTCTTTGACGCTCTGACGCATTCCTCACCCCAATCATGACCCCACCCTCATTCTCCAATCTTTAAAGGCTTCAAGAGATTCCAAATGGGAGCAGCTAGGTGGCCCAGTGGATAGAGCACCGACTCTAAAGTCAAGAGGACCTGAGTTCAAATCTGACTTCAGTCTTTAAACTCTTCCTAGCTGTGTGACCCTGGGCAAGTCCCCAATTGTCTTAGGGAAAAAAGATTCCAAATGATACTCCCAAGTGATTGCCTTGTCCTAATCTCAAGCAAAGGGCCAGAGAGAACTACAGCAATGTGGCTGAAGTATGGCTAGTGATCTCAGAGCAAAGAGGGGGCTTCTGAGCCCAACCATTTACCCACATCTGCTTCTCTACCCTTTCACCAATTACTTCCTTCCTGACACCCCCACCCCATCCAAAGCTGTCACAGGCTGGAGATATCATCATGGAAGTTTACTTGGAGCAGCAGCTACCAGACAACTGCGTCACCCTGAAGGTCAGTCTGGAGAGGAGCGGATGGGAAACATGGGCATAGAGGAAAGGTGAAGGGAGACTGAGAACTGCAGCCTGGCCCTGCTGTATTTCTCTTGCCTCAGGTTTCCCCAACACTGACTGCTGAGGAGCTGACAAATCAGGTACTAGAGATGAGGGGAGCAACAGCCGGAGCAGACCTGTGGCTGACATTTGAGATCCGAGAGCACGGAGAGCTTGGTGAGTCAGGCTCGGCTGAAGCCTGACTGGGGTGCAAGGGGTTCCGGGTCATGGGTTGGGACTAATCTTTGTGCTTCACCTTCCAGAGCGGCCCCTTCACCCAAAGGAACGGGTTCTAGAACAGGCCCTGCAGTGGTGTCAGCTCCCTGAACCCGGCTCTGCTTCCCTGTTGCTGCGCAAGGTTTCCTTAGCCCAGGCCAGCTGCCTCTTCACAGGTGAGGGAGGTCAGCCCTCACAGTCCCTTGTTCCCCCAACACTATAGAAGAGAGCCCATCTGCAGAGCGCTGAACCACTTCTCCTCGGATGACCCCACTCTCCCCAGTTTCTTTGGTCCATCACTTGTCCGTCTATGCCCAGGTGTGCGTCGGGAGAGTCCCCGGGTAGGTCTGCTTCGGTGCCGGGAAGAGCCCCCCAAGTTGCTAGGAAGTCGTTTTCAGGAAAGGTTCTTCCTACTTCGGGGACGCTGCCTGTTGCTGCTCAAGGAGAAAAGGGTACATACTCCCCTGGGATATGTCCTCTTCGGAGCCCCCAAGCCCCATCCCAGAGATGGCCTTCCCTATGCCCTGAGATGATGCTGCAGTCTTCCCCATCCTATCCTCACCATCCCAGAGGCCCCAGGGCTGGGGCTGGGAGTGGGTACAGTCACCTTGGGCAGAGAGGAGGCGAACCTGGTTACTGGTAACCCTGCAGTCTTCATGACCTCACTACCCTGATTTCTCATTGACTGAATGACATCCCTGACCTCATCTCCAGAGTTCTAAGCCAGAGAGAGAATGGTCTTTGGACGGGGCGAAAGTTTATCTGGGAATACGCCGAAAGCTAAAGCCACCAACACCGTGAGTCACCTCTGCCATTCATACATTTGCATACCTCTAGTCATCCCTCTTCTTTCTCCTCAACACTGCTCTCCCTTGATTCCTAGATGGGGGTTTACATTGATTCTGGAGAAGTTGCAACTGTGAGTATCACCTTCTAGTCCAGTGTCCTTCCATTTTCCCCCTCTGGCTCTATCCACTCCCCCCATCCCTCTTTTCCCTTGACTCTCTTTACTTCATTACTTCTTTCATTGTAGACCAATAAAGGGTAAAAATGTTGGGTTCCTGCCCCTGCCCCAGTTCAGTGTCTATGTTCAGCCCCTCTCACTGTCTCCTTCTTTTTTGGGTCGCTCCTCAGCTACCTGTCCTGCACAGATGAGGAGGAGATGTGGGATTGGACAACCAGCATTCTTAAAGCACAGGTAAGTGGAAGCTGAGGAGGGGAGGAGAACCGTGCTCCCCCTGACAGTCTTCACTCCCTCCTTGTGAGCTGGCTCATACCCATTAATGCCTCCCACACCCCTGCCCAGCACGACGACCTGCAGTCTGTGGTCCTGCGTCGGCATTCTTCTTCCGACCTTGCCAGGCAGAAATTTGGCACGATGCCCCTGCTGCCCATTCGAGGTGATGACACTGGTGCTACTCTACTCTCTGCCAACCAGACACTGGTATGACCCTTCCCTAATCCAGCGCCCTTCCTGGACCCAGCTTCACTCCCCAGGGCACACTCCCTGCCCTTTGCTCCTTTGTGGCCAAGCTTTGCAAGCTCCGAGCGGGGCGATCCTACTCACATAGGAGAGGTACAAGGCGGCGGGTCCCCTTCCAAGGAAGTCCCTCCCCCGTAGGCCCGCTCCCCGCTCAGCGCCTCAGTGTTCCCATTGCCCATGCTCTGTGTGTTGTTGCTCACTGTGTCTTTCCCACCCACTGCCATTTTCAGCGCCGACTGCACAACCGGAGGACGCTGTCCATGTTTTTTGTGAGTACTGTCTCCTCTTTCCCCCAATGCCGTGTGCCTGCCTGTGTTCCTCGGCCCACCCCAGGCCAGGGGGTTTCTGTGTGCTCCTGACGTGCTGAATATTGTCCGTGAAACCGAGAGCGTGGTTCTGGGGTTGGGGGAGCCTCTGGGGCAGTGTTATAGAGCCAGGGGAGGGATCCCCAGGGGGATAGGAGATCCCCCTGGAACCCTAATGTCCCATCCATTACTCGTCCAGCCGCTGAAGCTGTCTCAGGATTCTGTGGAAGAGCAAGAAGAGGCTGAGGAACCGGTGTATGAGGAGGTAGGGGCCTTCCCGGAACTGACCAAGGACTCCCCACTCCCGCCGGACGGGGCATCTAAACCAGACGTCCCTAGGGAGCCCTCCAGCAGCCAGACTGCGCCTCTAGCGCAAAGCCAAAGCCTGCAGAGCGACCGGCCCCCACTTTCCAAGTCCAGCTCCCTGGGACAAGAGAGGGGGCCCCCAGAGCCGCCTCCTGGGCCTCCTCGGAAAACCAGCTTCCAGCATCATCTGTCTCTGGAAGATCAGTTAGTTCAGGAGCTAAGCTCACTGATTCTGCGAAAGGGGGAGGCCTCCCATCCCCCCAGCCCCCCAGTACAGACCTCGGACCCCGTCAGCCACCCTGGACCCACTCCGGGACACTCTCCCCGGTCTCCCTGTGATTCCCATCCCCCACCCGGCCAGCCCCTTACATGAGCAGTAACCGGGACGGGGAGGTAGAAGGGACCACAAACATGTTAAGTGTCAGCTCCCAGAGGGACTAGAAGGGATTAAAAAGTCCCTGTCTTCCAGAAGCTTCCATGCTGAGACTCCCTCAGCCACAAGGGAGGGGCTGTCCGGCCCCAGAAGATCCTGTGCAGCCTGCTGCACAGAAAGATGCAAACTCCGTCCCTAACTAGTCCGCGGCCTCTCGCTGGGCCTCAGTTTCCTCATCTGTAAAACAGGCAGTCCCTTCCAGGGCTGACAGCGCACGTTCCGGGAGCTCCTCCACTCAGGAGGCTTGATGGGGGGGGGGGGTGTTGGAGGGAGCCAAGCTGGGTGGGGATCCGCAGAATAAACTTTGAAAACAAACAGCTACGTGGCCTTGGCTTCCCCGAAGGAGCTGGGGTTGGGGGGATGGGGAGAACCTTAAGTGACATTTACGGCTGGGGGGAGGGTCATCTGGAAGGGAGCCTCAGGGCACGATGCCTTGAAAGGGAAGAGCTGGGGGAGTTTGGGGACGGTCGGGAGAAGAGCATTTCTGGGATAACTACGGACCCCCCTTTCCCATCCTCCCCGTGACGAGGGTGGCCGGACAGCTCCCACTACGTACCTGGTCCCTGTCGTGCCTCCTAGTCCCGGGGCCCCGGGCGGTTCTCTCATCTGGACTGCTCTGGCTTTTCCGGTTCGGTGAGAAATTGGGGAAGCCAAATCCTAGCCCAGCCCTGCGCCCCGACCTGGTCCCTCCGCTAGTACCTTCTCAGAGCCCATCGAAGTTATCTCAACCACTTCCTCCACCTTTCTCTCTCGGCTCCGCCCCCTTTCCCAGGTCCGGCGGTGGTCTCGGTGGTGGGACTGCAGGGGCTGATCTGCATATGTAAATAAACATATTTGCATAAAAGAATACATTGGCTAAAGAAACTAATTATGGGTTGAGTCAGCGTCTCAGCCGGAAATGGAACCCAGGCGTCCAGACTCCCCAGCATAGGTTCTCTCCAGCGCCCCGCAGACGCCGCGTCCTCCCTGCGGCCCCTGAGCTCCCCCTCTGATCGTTCCCCCGCCGGGCTCCGCGGGGCTCCTCCCCGTACTCCTCTTCCAGTCCACGGCCTCCCGAAGTTGGCGCGGCTGAGATCGAAGCCGGGGCCGGACAGGGGAAGGGTGGTGGTGGAAAGGGGGGCCGGGGGCGGGGCTTGTCTGGAGGGGTGGGGCCTCCAGGAGTTCCGGAGTCGGAGTCACAGCTTCGCCCGGGTCTGGAACCGGAGTGGAGATGCAGCCGCCGCCGCGCAAAGTGAGTGTTCTCGGGAAGGGGCAGCCAGTCTGGTGGGCGGCGAGGAGGGGCGCCGGGGCGGGGGGTCAAGGACAAGGGAAGAGCCAGGAAACGGAGACGGCCCCGCCTCTCGGTCCCCGCCCCTCGGGCTTCCCCACCCCCCACGTGGGGTCCGGCTGGAGGACTTCCAGGATCGGGGTCCTGCTCCTCCTTCTATCCCTCCCCGTTCCTCTCCGCAGGTGAAGCCGGTCCAGGAGGTGAAGCTGTGCTTCCTGGAGCAGCTGAGCATCCTACAGAGCCGGCAGCAGAGAGAGGCCGAGCTGCTGGAGGACATCAGGTAGCCTCCCTCCTGGAGAAGTGCACAGGAGCCCAGGCCTGTCGGGGGCGTCGCCTCGAGCACCTGCGGACACGCAGAGACTCCCCTAGTGTCCCTCACCCAGCCTCCTGCAGACACGCCCTCCCCGGGACAGGACCCCCGCCCCGCACTTAGGCTCCCTTAGCCCTGGGGGAATGGGCCCGAGGAGAGGAAGGCTGGGGCTCCTGCGGTTCCACAGTGAGACGTACTAGGAGAGCGGGTGTTCGCTGTCTTGTGGAAGCCCCTCAGTGAGCTTCTGTGAACACGCACCGTGTACACAGTCCCTCCTACGGAGCCCTCGGCCCTCCCAGCAGCCGGGGCCGTACAACATTTCCTCTCCTTCGGCACGTCCACCTCTCCAAATTTCCCTGAGAACGTGCGTGGGGAATGCCCGTCTCCGTACAAGAAAAGTCTGTTTCACGCAGACCTGGGCCGTGTGTCCTCGCCTTCCTGACGGAAACCAAATCATGTCTAACGTAGCCTTGCTGGAGGGCTAGGGCCAAGTGCTTTGGAGAAGTATCAGTGCGGCTGCACTCAGGTCCCTCCTGTGGTCTAGCTCGCCCCTAATCTCCCAGCCTCATCCTCCAGACTGGGGTGTGTGGTCCCTGTGTCAGGGGGTCTCTGGACTAAAGACTTTCATCTCCACAGATCTTACAGCAAACAACGGGCGGCCATCGAGAGGGAGTATGGGCAGGTAAGGAAGGGTGGTCCCAGAGGACAGCTCCTCGAACCCCGCCCTGAGGAGTGCCCTGCTCATTCAAGTCCCAACCGCACACGTAATCCCCTCACTTCTGTGCATCCTCTCCCCTTCTGTTCCCCTTCTCGCCCTGGAGCCGGATCCCTGACCCCAGGGATGCTGGACGAGGTTGGGTTTGATACCCGGGCCTATGTAAATGACGGGCTCTCCCTCCCTCCCCCCAGGCACTACAAAAATTGGCCGGGCCTTTCCTGAAGAAAGAGGGACACCGGGGCTTGGAGACCGAAGGCAGGTGGGGAACAACCCTGTGACAAAGAAACTGAAGAAGGCCGGAGGGTGTGATACCAGTCAGCTCCTGGTAGTGAGACAGAGTTGGGCCTGGTGTGGGGGGTTCGGTGAACTTCAAGCTGAGTCTAGAGCTGATGCTATAGCTAAGGTAGGAAGGAGGCTGACCCAGCAAGGACATGCTAGTGGGGGTGGGGGAGGCTGTCAAGTGATCCTTGTGGCCAAGCTAATGGGCAGATCGATTGATGGACTGATGGGTCTGCAGGGAATCAGGGGAGGGGCAGGGAAAATAGGTTTGACTCACTGGGAGAAGGGGTTATTAATACAAAAGCCTTGTTTTTCTGTGTTTTAAGGATTACAGAGCCTCCCCAAACCAACTCTGACCTTGGTTGTTCTTTTTTTTTGGGGGGGGGGAATCGGGGCAGGACTGTATTTAATGCCTGGCGATGCCTGCTGGAGGGCACCATGGCTGGGGGCCAGGCCCGGGTTCTCGCCGCTGACCGATACCGAGACTTGGCTGGGGGCACAGGGAGAAGTGCCAAGGAGCAGCTGCTCAGAAAGGTGTGGGGAGTGGCTTTGGGAGGGCACACTGAAGAGAGGACTAAAGGGGGAGGACGTCCTGGGAAAGAGGAGCATCTGACCGGAGGGAGGAGCAGGGTGGATGCATGTGATGATACTCGTGTTTTGGGAGGGTGCCCATGCATTGGAGGTACCCCCAGGGTGCTGAGCAGTTGCAGCGGGCCCAGGCTGAAGTGTTGGAGTCTGTGAGGGAGCTGAGTCGGAGCCGGAAGCTATATGGGCAGCGGGAGAGAGTGTGGAGCCTCGTCCAGGAAAAGGCAGCTGATGTCCAGGCCAGGTGGGGACTGTAGAGACATGGAAGTCCTAGGAGGGGGCACTGGAAGGAGTGTGCCCCAGAGCTGGGCTAGCATGGAGCAGTAAGAGAGTTAGGTGATGCAGTGCGAGTTGGTATGGACTTGGAATCAATGATTTGGTTTAAAATGTGAGCTTTGGTATTTGTTAGTTATGGGATATGGGGGAATTACTTTACTTTTCCAAATATCATTTGCCACATATGTAAAATGGGGATAATACTACTTGCCTTTCCAAACTCTCAGGGTAGTGAGGCGAATACTGTAAAGCTTAAAGTATTATAGAAATGAGTTTTTTTTTATTATTATTATTGTCTCTAGGATGGGGTGGAAGGGAAAAAAGAAACTTACATGATAACTTTATTACATATTTAAAAGGAATAGCAAGTTGTACATAATAGATTTGTAGTTTCATGTGCAATCATATTTTTTATTACAGTTACGGAAATGCTTGTTTTATTCCATAAATTAGAAATAAAAAATATAACATACCATATACAGTACAACATTGTATAATTAATACAACTAATTTCTCTAGACTGAGGCTTCTGTATTCTCCCTTCCCTCATTTATTTCTCTTCTCTATCTGTCCTAAACCTAACTCCATCAGACTGAATCGAAGTGACCATGGTTTGTTTCATACTCGAACCAGCCTTCAGAAACTCAGCCTCAAGGTCAGATGTGGGGATTTGGCTCCATGGAAGATGACAAATGATTGGAGGATATGATGGGGAATTATAAACTAAAGCAAGGTTATGACCTATGGGAAATGCAGGGGGGAGGGTTCAAGGTCCCCTGTCCCACATGTGTATTTCTTCTTCTGCCCCCTCAGTTGTCAGCACAGTCAGCCCAGTACTCTCAGCAATTGAGTGCAGCCCGTAATGAATATCTACTTAGCTTGGCAAGCACCAATGCCCATCTTGGGCATTATTATCAAGAGGAGCTGCCTGCACTGCTCAAGGTAAGTCAGCCCCCTTAGTGAATCACTCCTCCAACTCTGTATCTGTGACATCACTGCTGTTATTTGGGTTGCCTGTTAGAGACCATGCTTGTCAAGAACTCTTTCCTCTGCTTTTTCAAGGTTGGGCATTGGGAGATAAGGAACAAGACTTTAGGGTCTTGGGATCTCTTCTAGGGCTTGGTGGGGGACCTGTCTGAACAACTGGGTGATCCCTTGGCCCTGCTGAGTCGCACAGAATTGGAAGCTGTAAAACAGGAGCTGGAACTGGCCCAGCACAGGGGACAGGTGATTGCTCAGGTCAGTGTCCTCCCCATCATGGCCCAGTAATAATACCTGCATAGAGTTTCCCATTAACACAGAACTTCATCCTTTATCCTCCAAAGACCCTCCCTGTATAAATCTCTTCTTACTTCAACCCAGATCTTTCCTTCTTGCTCCCAACAAATTCCCCAGAATAGACTCTCACTCAGCATGAATTTTTGCTTGATCTCAACATAGACGACTTTCTCTCCATTTGTTCCCACTATGCAGCTTTATTTCCCCTCCTCTCCCCTCCCCCCATGGCCTACTAGCTCCTTCTGAGAAGTACCTGTCTTCATTCTCCTTTGCCCCCAGGTAAATTGGGAACATGAATTATTGCACTTTCTTCAAGAGCCTGGAGTGTTCTCCCCCACACCACTACAGCAATTTCAGCCAATGGGAGCTGACCAGGTGATATCTTCTTCTATCTTCCTGAGATCAGTCTCAGGACAAATGTCCTTGTGTGTGGGAAATCCTCTATTACTCTGGAACTAGTCCAGATGTGACATGCCTATAGGATGGGGTCTTGGAGGTCATTATCCCCTCCATGCTTCAGTTCTCCTTATTACTAAGGGTATCATCTAGTCTTTCCCAAAGATTATCCATAAAGGCTTCCATATATATAGATGTATGTATATGTTGGTATCTGTGTTCTTTCAATTCTATGCAAGCATTCATTGAATGCTTACTAAGTGAAAGGGACCATGTGAAAGGGTGTTGGAGATAAGGTGACAAAAATGCATCATTGCTTCCATTCTCCTGGAATGATAAACACTTGTGTGGGTCTTTAATAGTCACAAAGTTTTTTTTTTAAATGCTTTATTATATTTTATCTTCTTAAGAACTTTATGTCCATGTGTCCATATCGTGGGTTTGTCTTTATCCCTGATAGATTTTCATTTCTGTGCCTCTGCCCCTGGAGAGAGAGAGAGAGAGAGAGAGAGAGAGAGAGAGAGAGAGAGAGAGAGAGAGAGAGAGAGAGAGAAACAGAGAAAGAGACAGAGAGGGATGAAGACATACAGAGAAAAAGAGAGAGACCGAGAAAGACAAAGAGAGAAACAGGGACAGAGAAAGATGAAGACAGAGATAGAGAAAGACAGAAAAAGAAAGAGATGAAGACAGAAAGTGAGAGACAGAGAAATAGAGAGGCAGGTGGGGAAAGACAGATAAAGAAAAAATGGAGAGAGAAGACTGGAAGTTGTTCAAGCTAGGGGAAGTGGGAGGGCCATTGTACCCCCTCCTAACAATGCCTGCCCATAACCAGGTGTGTGTTCTGGAGCTGGAAGGAGGCTCAGGGGGTATTCTGGAGAGAATGGCCTGAAGAAAGAAGCTCAGCACTGGGCTAACAGAGCTGCCCGAGATTACAAAGTCCAGAGTCATGGGCAGCGGGTGAGTGGGGGAAAAGTCTGCAAAGGTATGGGAAAGAAAGAAGGGTTTGAATTGGGGATTCTAAGGGAAGTCATAGGGCGTCTCGAGCTAAAAATGGGATTTCAAACAAGTGAACTATCCACTTTTCCCTCCCTTGCTCTCAAACAAGGTGCTACAACGGCTAGAGCTGAAAAGGCGGCAGGCCCCAGAACGGGAGGTCTCAGGTGTGGAACTTCGACTGCAGGAAGTAAAAGAGAGTGTGCGACGTGCTCAGGTGGGGACATCACCAGTGCCTGGCTAAGGGGGGGGTGTGTGGGGATGAATTCCTAGGTCCTCTTGCCTCAGTAATCCTGGAGAAAAGAGCTGGTTTGTTTGGGACATACTTGGTTGGTGGGAAAGGATGTAGGGTAGGGTGAAAAGCTGCAGTTGTGTGGCCCCTTGCTCTGTCAGCACCCTCTTCTTCCTTGTCCCTGTCCCAGGTGAGCCAAGTGAAGGGAGCTGCTCGGCTGGCTCTGCTGCAAGGGGCCGGGCTGGATACAGAACAGTGGCTTCGGCCAGCTATGGTCCAGGCCCAGGAAGAGCTGGAGCAGGAGAGGCGTCTCAGTGAGGCGCGGTTATCCCAGAAAGGAGACCTCTCTCCCATGGTGAGATAAGAATTTCCCTGCCCTGACCCCAAAAGAAAGTCCATCCCCCCTGGGTCTTCTCCCACCAACAGAACCCTTCTCTCTCCCATGTCAAAACTCTACTAAAATGGGAACAGACCCTTATTAGATACTTCCCCTTAGCTGAGGAAACTGATGCAGAAGTTTGGGGGTGGGCAAGCACTTCTTTGATGCATAATGGTAAGGGCAATTCTGAGGATGGGAGACTGTGGTCAAGAAACTGATACTCCCTTCTGTGTCTCCTACCAGGCAGAGGATGCAGAACTATCCGATTTTGAGGACTGTGAGGAGGGGGGGGAGCTGTTTCAAGAGCCAGTTCCCCCAACCCTTCCCACGAGGTCTCTCCCTTGCCCAGCACATGTTGTCTTTGGCTACCAGGTAGGAGCACAGTGGTTGGGGCTAGGGAGAGCCGGGTGGGGGGTTGAGTATCCTTTGAATGAGAGTAGGGAGGGAAAGAATGGTCCAGACCTGAATCCATTCCTGTGGGGCTCAGGCCGGGCGAGAGGATGAGTTGACCATCACAGAAGGGGAGTGGCTGGAGGTCGTAGAGGATGGAGATGCAGATGAGTGGGTCAAGGTATGTGCAGGGGCTCTGGGGACTGAGGGTGAAGGGGCTGAGGTCCAGGGTTCTGACTGTGAGAAGGGTTGAGGGGAGGCATGGGAAGTATTTCTAGATAGTTCCTAAAGAGAGATGGAGCTGGAGGTCCTTTTTAAGACTTAAAGTTCCTGGGGAAGTTATTCCTTCTCCATCACTTCCAATGCCTCTCCGTCTTTTCCACTGTGATCAGGCTCGGAATCAGCATGGTGTGGTGGGTTATGTCCCGGAGCGATACCTTGACTTCCCAGACCTTACTCCTCCTCAGGAAGGCCCCCACAGTGACAACCCTCCAGGGGGCAATTCCACAGGTAAGGGACCTCAGCACAACAGACCAATGGCATTAAGGTGGGTTGAATCATGTTTCTGTGATCCCTGTCATGATTTCCCTTATTCTGTTCTGTAGTGTGCCTGGCCCGAGCCCTGTACAGCTATGCAGGACAGAGTGCTGAGGAGCTGAGCTTTCCAGAGGGAGCACTGATTCGGCTGCTGCCCCGTGCCCAGGGTGGTGTGGATGATGGCTTCTGGAGAGGAGAGTTTGGGGGCCAAGTTGGAGTTTTCCCTTCCCTGTTGGTAGAGGAGTTGTTGGGCCCTCCAGGACCCTTAGATTCCCCCGATCAAGAAGAGGTACGCTGGCTTTGTGACTAGTGTTCACTGCCAGGGGCTAGGCTAGTTCAGGTTATAGGCACTGGCACCAGTGGTACAGCTATTTCATTATAATTTATGTTAGGGGGTTAGGGGATGGTATATGATGGAGAAGTTGGGGGAGGAAGGTGAGAGGCAGGACTCGCTATTTCCTAAACCCCAAACTCCCTTTTTCCTCAGTAACCTTCCATTCATAAAATTCTTATCTCCCAGATGCTGCCATCCCCATCCCCCCCAAGCTTTTCTCCTCCAGCTCCCATCCCTGCTGTTGATAGAACTGCAGAAGCTCTGTCTGAGGGTGAGTTGGGGAATTTGGGATTGAATAGAGACAGAGGACTCAGGGAAAGAATATTTTACAACGTATCATCAAATTTAAATTCTTCTGTTGGGCTTTCAAAGCCCTCTTTAATCTAGCCCTATCCCATCTATCCATCTTCTATTCGATGAATCTCCTAAAAGACAGTGTGCTCTAATTAAACTTTTAAAAAATTTGTTGTTAATGTCGTGTCCCACACCACAACTTCCCTCACCTTTGTCCCCATCACCACTTGGAATATCCTTTCCATACTATCCAAGCTAAGCCAACCTTACCTGAAGGCTTCTATGGTTTTAAATGATCTCCTTCTCTCTTCCTTGAGTTTTTAATCTCATTTGTAGTCTATACCATGCTATTTAGTATTTATATTTTCTTATATCATATACTATTATTATATATATTAATTTTGATTCTCTAACTAGTTAAAAGCTTCTTGAGAGCTTATGTTTTAGTCTTTCTGTGCCTGATAGTGCCCAACTCAAGGAGGCAAAATAGGTGCTTTTTGATTGATTCTATGGCACTGTTTGTTGACCCGTTTTTCTTTCTCCAAGACCACCCACTGGATTGCCTTGGCCTAATAGATTCATCAACCCCTCGTCTCCGGCCGGTAAGACTTCTTCCAGGCGATAGTCTAATATAGGAAGATGGTTCAACTATCCTACCCTACAGTTGTGAAATAGCGAGAGGGATGGCTAAAGGAGGTTGGTTCTGGGGATCTCAACAATGATTGTTGGCATTTTCCTTGTAGTTGCGCCCACCCCCACCCCCACCCACCAAAGTCTTGGAGCCTGAGAGGTTGGAGCCCCTCACCTGAGCCCAATGGGGAGTCCCAGCCTCCTCCTTATCGATGCCTCCCAATGCTGAGTGGCTGCCACCAGAGAAAGTGTGTGATGACCTCTCCCCAACCTCATCTCCCCTCCGGAAGCCAAGGCTGGGGCAGGGCCCTAGGATACCGAGGCAGTATAGATGTGTTTCAGGTTGCCTTCCTGAGGCTGTGGCCACTTGTGACTTGTCCCACCACCCACCTCCCTCTCCCCTCCCCTTGCCCCCCATGGGTTGGGGGGAGGGATCAGAAGTCGTGGGAACCAGTGTGCAGATCCGCTGTAATAGTCTGAGCTGATTTATTGACAGTGCAATAAAGGGGCAAGGAGCCCAAGCCAGTGCCTGAGCTTTTGTGTGCTGAGAGGGAGGCCTAGTGGGGAGTATTGCTTCAGGTGCCCATCTTGAGCAAAGGGCCTGCTCCCAAATGCCACGCTCAAGCAGATGGAGCAAGTTGATGGAGGAGGGAGGAGCCTGGGGTAAATGTAGGGGCAATTTCTCCTCACCTTTGACTTGTCTTAGGCTGAAGATGCAGTTAAGGGAAGGGATTAAGAGGCTGTGGGCCACTCTGCATTCCCAGCCTGAGATAGTACAGCCCCCAGGGAAGAGGGGTTGTTCTGTTTTCCTAGAGGGCAATGCTGTCTCAGAGTGAGGAGGAACTTCATGCTTGCCCCTCTTCCCTGCCCAGCCAGTTACTGATCCTTGCAGTAGAGAGTGAAGATGAAGCTTAGAGAAAAGGAGAGGGAAGGGGATACTCTTCCTGTCAATTCTAGCCTCTTTCTCAACCTCCTGACTCATACTCTACTTCTAGTTGTCCTTCCCTTCTGCATGCCCCTTGGGAGAGTGGTACCCTTAGCCCCTCCCTCCTTAAAATCAGCATCATAGGCTGAACTGTTCAGTTTAAAGTGGTGGGGTTCCCCACTCCCCATTCCCTGAAAGCAAAGATATTTTGGAAGGGCCAGACTCACCTCACACTCCTCCTGAGCCTCCTGGTGGTGACACCTGAGATAAAGAAGGCAAGAGCTCTTTAACTTCATCTACTCAGAAAATGACTTACTAAGCAAGGACAGTAGCTTTACCCAGTGGCTCCACCCCCTTTGATTTTGCTACGCACACATTTGACTTCTGCCTACCTGGAGATCTGAGGCATCCAGTTTGGCTGGTTGTCCATTAGTTTCCCTTCTGGTCAACACTGGCCTTGTGTCCCCTCTGTCTGTCGTCTCCAAGTTTTCCATGGCTCCAGAGGGTGCCTCAATCAGAGAGGGGGTGAGGCTCCTTTCTCTGAGGCCCCCATTCTGTACAGGAGGACTAGATAGGACGCCAACCTCTGGCCCTGATGCTGGAAGTCTCTCTATGGCAGGAGGTCCAGTCCCAATCTGCCCTTTCCCCGAACTCTGGCCACCCCCTGGGTCCTGCTCACCGCTGGAACCCCAGCTTCTATCTGTGGGTGAGCCATCCCGATGTTCATGCAGCCCAAACCTCTTCTCAATATGTGTTACCCGGAATCTGGGAGAGAAGGGACAGGGTTACTGGAGGTTCTCTGAACCCATTCCCCCAATATTGCTCCCCCACTGTTGTCATTTGATAGCTTCTGACAGCAAAAGAAATCTCAGCAGATAGATGAGCCTTGTAATTCCAAGAGAACTTCCTGACTGAAATCCTCATCTCCCCCTACTCTCCAGTACAAGAGGAGAATAGTATTAATGGAGCCTGAATAAATCTCTCAACTAGTCCAGCTGTCTTAGAAAATCTACCATCTTATTGGGAGGCCCTGAAGTCTCTCCCCTCTTCTTTGGGTGCCCCATGCACACCTGCCCACAGAGAACACTGTGGTCTCCCCTGGCCTAGTACGGCCTTTGCCTTCTTTGGATCGGCCCTGTCGGATGAGAGGTGGCCTCTTGTTTCGGCTGCAGTGGATACAAGGGGCAGCCGAGCCCAGATGAACTGTATGGTGGTGAGATGGAGTCCCATCCTGCAGGCTAGGAGCACCGTCAAGGCTGAGGGAATACAGGAGAGTCCTTTTCAGTCATATATTTGTATTCCTTTCTCCCTGGGGTCCTTTTATCTGGGTAGCTTTAATCAAAATTGTGAAGTTTGGGTGCCTGCCTTCCTTAATTCTCTCTCCAGTAGCCTCCATAATCCCCCTCCCTTTCTATCTGTCCTATTCTCTCCAAAATCTGATTCATATTAGGACAATACTTTGTCTCTTAAGGTTTTTTAAATCCAAGAAGGTTACATTGTAGACTCAATGATTAACCTAAGGAATGAATGATGGGGTTCACAAAGTGATACTTGTATAGAAAAGTTACTTTGGAACAGTCTTAGGAACACATTAAATCACATTACCCAACTGATTAAGTTGTGACTTTTACAGGGGACAACTATTAAGGAGAAACTTTTCTCTGACCAATATTTGGGGAAATTCTCCATACTTCCAGCTCACCTGGATAGCTGTACTGTTGCTTCACCTTCACTATCACCAAGCATCTCTTTCAAGGCCTCAGCATTAGCTGTGAAAGAGAAGGGGCAAGAGGATGTCGTGGATATAGGAGTGGGGCAAGGGTTAAAGAACAAATGTCAGGGAGCACTCACCTTCATTTTGGATGATGCATTGAACAATCCTTTCTACTGTATCCTCATTCACATCCTCATCATCAGCTGTGAAGGTGAGCAAAGATGTCAACATTAAGGACAAGGCAACTTGGGCCAACTCAAGCACTGTCCTGAGGATTCTTCCTTTGATTTTCATGACCCCTTTATTTGACTCCTTAACAATATGATGCTTCAAGTCAGTGGCCATGATAGGATTATGGCTGCAGAATTATAAGGAACTTTAGAGGGCATAGAGAATAATTCCTTCATTGTATAGATGAGGAAATTAAGTCAGAGAGTGGGTGGGGATTTGCCAAAACTCCACCGATACCATTCTTTCTCCTGCCCCCTTTCCACTTTCCCAAAGGTTCTGTTCAAGCCCATCCCACACAATTTCAGGAGTAGTTAGCCAGCAGGTTTACAAAATAATTCACCAGGACCTCAGAGTCACTGAATTTTTGCCTTGTAGTTATTGAACCCACTGTATGTTAATCCCCCCAAATAAACTTGCAAAAACTGTCCCAGGCTTAGGTTCTTGAAATATGAGCTATGAGTTATGGTAGCAGGATGTGAGTCCCCCTGCTGCTGGGTACACCAGGGGAATCAAAGCCCCATCAGGAGTAGGGGAGAGGAAAGAGCACCTGGATAAGATGCAGTGAGGAGAATCAGTGAAATGTGCATGCCCCGGCACATCTAAATGTGGTTTGGACATAGAAGAAAGAAGATTCATCCCTTGTAATGGGGCCCCCTTTTTTCCCACACTCACGCAGCTGTAGCTGGGCATCCTCAGGCTCGGAACCTCTTGATGTTCGACAACGGTAACCCTTCTTCTTGAGCACGTGGCAGATCATGAACCCCACAAGGCCCATGAGAAAGAAGACCAGCACGAGAAGGAACAGCATGTACAGCCCATGTTGGGGCTCTGGTCCTGGTTGCAATTCCGACATATGGCCCTGGGGGGGCGGGCCCATCCGGGGTCAGGGCCTCGGGATAATCCCAGGTATGAGGGTCAGGGGGAGGGCAGTGAACTCCAAGTGTGGACCCCTACCGGGAGTCCTCCCAGGACCCTTCAGAGGCCAGTCCTTCAGGAATCTAGAACCCTTCCCCTTTTAGCCCAGGCGCTGTCCAGGGAACGGCGCTAGTCCGCCAGGCCCCAGGCCCCAGGCGCCTGGTCAACAAGGGGTCGCAAGTCGTTTTCCATACCCTTAATGCAACCTCCGTCCCCCTTTCCTTCGATATTCTCACTGCGCCCTCAGACCCCACTCTCACCATTCCCATTCCTCCCAAGGACACTGTGACTGAAGACTGGACGTAGTTCTAGGATGCCGTCCTGGGCATATCTGAGTCAGCGCTGGCCCCTCACTTCCTCCGCAGCCCCAGGCCAGGTCCCCCGAAACGCTCCTTTCCTTCATTACCCCCCAGCTTGTCCCACCGCTTTCCAATTCCTGGCTCCTAGAATCGTTCCGGAACCCCCTCCCTCTCCTGACTGCCCCCTCCCCCACTTCCCCTGGCCCGGCTGACCTTGTGGCCTCTGCGCGGCCCCCGGGGATGCGGTGGGTACGTTCGGCTTTGGCTCCGGCAGCGTCCCAGTACCTCTCAGCCTGCCCGGAGAGCCCTTCCCGAGAGCATCCCCCACCCCCGTCTCCCCGCCCCCCGGCACCTCACCCGCTCCGGCGCGGCTCCGGGCTGCGGCTGCGGTGTGCGGCGGGGTGGGGGTGGGGGAGTCAGGATAGGGGCGCGGGAAGGCGGGGATGGGGAAGGAGGGAAAGGGAAGCTGGGATGGGACGCGGGTGGCCCTGGGCCCTCGGTGTCGGGGAAGGGAGGGGGATGGGGGCTCTACCGCAGCCTCCTCCTAGTCCCGGCCGCTCTCCTCGCTGTGCTCCTTGCGCGGGCACGGGGATAAAGGGGCGGAGCGGCAGGTGTGTGGGACGAGTGCGTGCGTGACTCTCCGGTGTCTGACACGGCCGGGTCTCCGAGTCAGTGCGTCCCCTCTGCCGCGGGGGTCCCCCTCCTTCGGGTTCTTGCTTGCGCCCGGGAGCCCGGGCGGTGGGAGGGCTCGGTGTCCCTGCAGGCAGGGGGCCGCCAGCTCTGCACGGAGGGCAGCCCCTCCTCCCCGTGCCCAGGTACCGCGCGGCGCGGGGCTCGGGACCCCCGCCGCTCAGGGCGGATGGGGAGAGGGGAAGGGACGCCCCGGACCGCAGGATTAGTAAACTAAATTAGAACTAAAGGATCGGGGAAGGGGGTCTCTGAGATGCTCGGCTTCTCGGGGTCCGACTGAACGCTTCAAGTTCCGCGGATACCCAGGAGCACTCTGCCTCCGGGGCCGCCCCACCCTCCCAGCAGAGCTCGGTCACCCCATGCCAAGAGCCCCAGCCAGCCTCGAGGGGGAGGAGCTACCGGAGCTTGGGGCGTGGCATCTCCGGGGTGGGCGGGGCCTGGGCCTCCCCCCTCCCTTGCGGCTCGGAGCTCGCGGCGGCCTCAGATTCCGCAAGGGGCGTGGCGTCGCGCGATGACGCAGAACGCACAGGCCTGGAGGGCGGAGGAGCGGGGCCTGGTACCCTCGGTACTATGGCCAAGACGGTGGCCTATTTCTATGACCCGGATGTGGGGAACTTCCACTACGGTGAGAGTGGGGAGGAGAACTGCGGGCAGCGGGGGGTCGGGGGAGCGGGGGCTGCTGGTGCCAGCAAGTTCTCTCTTGTCTACCTCCCCACCCCCAGCAGCCCGGACCAAATGCAGGGTTGAGGAGTGGGGGTGGGGCGGTGCAGCGGGTTCCCTGGAATGGGGGAAGGAGCATCCTGGGCCCTGTGGGGCGGTGGGTCAGCCACCTTCTTGACCACCCTTCCTCCAGGGGCCGGTCATCCTATGAA
The DNA here is from genome assembly GCF_048593235.1 of Sminthopsis crassicaudata. NCBI lineage: Eukaryota > Metazoa > Chordata > Mammalia > Dasyuromorphia > Dasyuridae > Sminthopsis > Sminthopsis crassicaudata. The sequence goes on along the minus strand of NC_133618.1, from coordinate 389,875,905 downwards.
ACCCCATCGCCTGGCGCTCACCCACAGCCTAGTGCTGCACTATGGACTCTACAAGAAGATGATAGTAAGTGTTTCCCTTCCCCGGCGCTCGGGAGGGGGTGCCGATGGGAGGGCGGAGGCCGATCCCCTGCTCTGCATGTACTTGCACTTGGGATGCAGTCCGGGGGGGGGAGGGGACAGGGAGACCGATGGCAGATCCTGCTCTCTCTGGGTGACCGGTGGGACTTGGAGGTGAGAAGTGCAACCATTCACATTCAGAATGCTGCCTGTGAGCCCGCCCCTGATGGGCACCTCGGGGTTACTGTCAGATGCAGGAGGGCTCTGCACGGGGGGTCAGCCTCCCTCCGGAGCTGTCTGATCACTCTGAGAACTTATTTCTCACTATTTGTTGAATTTGCATTTTGCTATAAAAGAGAAAGTACCTAACTTTAGGGAATGTTCTACTGGGAAAGATGGAATTTCCAATTTCAGAAAGCGCTCTACTAATTTGGAGAATTATAATGAGGACAGTGATAATAATGCATGATATTTCTATGTTGATTTATGCATAAATACTATAATGAAATGTAATAATAAAACATATTACATATAAAACATTTATAAAATAATATAATAAAATGAAACTAGTTGTACGTACAATGTCACATTTTCATCAAGAAGGAAACACTAGGGTAGGAGAGTGAAGAAAGGATTATGGAGGGAGAGAGGGACTTTAAAGAGTGGTTAAGGGAGGAAGGGGAGGTGGCAGTGTGGGTGGGAATAAGCATAGCAGAATAGTCAGTGATGAATCTCGACATCTCTGCTTTAGCCCCAAATTAAATGGGGACCCCCACGTAAGAGGGAGCGTCTATAGGTAGGTACTTCTGGTGGAGAAAACTTTGGAACTTCTGAGGTTGGGCTGAAACAATGAAAACCCCCTAATCTCGATCTATTCTGCTTGACTTCAACATATTTTCTTTATTCCAAGGTCTTCAAGCCATACCAAGCCTCCCAGCATGATATGTGCCGCTTCCACTCAGAGGATTATATTGATTTCTTGCAGCGGGTCAGCCCCACCAACATGCAGGGCTTTACTAAGAGTCTCAATGCCTTCAATGTAGGGGACGACTGGTGAGGGAACTGCATCAAGCAACCTTTGATGTGGATCATTGTTGGTCATTGGGTTGGGGAATTAATTGTAGGGAAGAGGAAGGGGAACTATGGGGAGTTTTTCTAAGAAACAGTGTCAGATATAAGGGAAGACAGAAGTACAGTTCTGACCTTGAGGAATTTATGTCCAAATTGAGGAAATCTCACATATAGGGTAAATAGAAAAACTTCCAATTTTTTTTAGATTTTTCTTTCCTCTTAATTCCTATAGTATTTCTGCCCAAACCATTCGACACTAATTATATACATTATGACATCTCTTAAATTGTTCTTTATTTTTCTCTCTTTTCCCACAGTGCCTAGAATTGTATTACCCAAAAAGTAGGCAGTCAGTAAATAAGTAAATGAACACATCATTTTTTTTCCCCCCAACAAAAAGATGAATGAATAGAATGGGAGGTAAAAGGAAGAAGGTCTAAATTGGATTAGGTGTATTGCCTGGGGATGGGATAGGGATGTTCAGTTCCTTGGGAAAGGAGCCAAGGCTCTGGATGATCCAACCATGTCCTCTGTTTTGCAGTCCTGTGTTCCCAGGCCTCTTTGAATTCTGTTCCCGTTACACAGGTGCTTCCCTGCAGGGAGCTACACAACTGAATAACAAGGTAGGCATATCTCCGGCCCCCCATTCATCCACTGCTATATGGTGTCTGGAACCACTGAGCTCTTGCCCCGTCCTCATGTTCCCTGTACCTTGTTATGGGGAGGGCTACTATTTAGATGTTTGTCCTTTAGATCTGTGATATTGCCATCAACTGGGCTGGAGGGCTGCACCATGCTAAGAAGTTTGAGGTGAGTATGGAGGTGATGGAGGGAACTAAGGGTATCATGGGAGGCACGGGTTGCTGAGGGTGGGGGCCAAAATATGGTGAGGGTGAAGGGATGAGGTGCTTCTTCCCCCAAAGCCACTCTCCTGCTGCAGGCCTCAGGTTTCTGCTATGTCAATGACATTGTGATCGGCATCCTGGAGCTTCTGAAGTAAGGAACTTACAGGGGAGGATGGGGTGAGATAATGGGGAATGAGACCTCTCTGGACTTTGAGGGATTGTGAGTCTCAGTCCCAACTTTACACTCTTAACATCTAGTAATCCTGATTTATTCCCTTCTGGTAGATAATTTTTACCTTGGTCACATTTATTTCTTCATAAGTTCCCATCTCTAATTCCCTTCTCCTGACCCCTAGCCTCACCCTAGGATGATAGGTTATACCCTTTGTAGGAATGCCCTTGTTAGACAGTTTTAACTAATCTGGGGATTTCGTCTAGATTTCAGGTGATTAGGCTCTGTGGACATAAAGGGTTCCAAGTTTGGGAGCAATATGTAAAAATGGGATTGGGGGAGAGATTCCCTCTTGGCCTAGTTATGTTTGCATCAAACTCCTTGTTTTCCTTCATCCTAGGTATCACCCCCGTGTATTGTACATTGATATTGACATACACCATGGGGATGGTGTACAGGAAGCCTTTTATCTCACTGATCGAGTCATGACTGTCTCTTTCCATAAATATGGCAATTACTTCTTCCCTGGCACAGGTAAAGAGATTTGGTTGGAAAGAGTGAGGGGAGGAAGAGGAGGATAGATTGTGGGAATAGTGTGGGCCAGGGATGACTACATAGCTTTAAGAAGGAATAGTAGGGGTTGGATAGTTGTTGGGAGCATAGTCTTTTTTGTGAGTTCAAAAAGTCTAGATTTGTAATATTTCGTTTTCCCTATAAGTTACTCCCAGCAACATTTTCTCTGCAGGTGATATGTATGAAGTTGGAGCAGAAAGTGGACGCTACTACTGTCTCAATGTGCCCCTGCGGGATGGCATCGATGATCAGAGTAAAGGACTACTTATTTGCCTAATCTCGTATTTTTCTTTATTGTAATACTGGCTATTTTCTTGTGTAATATTGCCCTATATTGGAGTTACTGGTTCCCTGAACTTTCCTTTCCGAGTTGTTCTCTTTGAGGTGTTAGTTGTCTACCTCTTACCACTCCAGGTTACAAGCACCTCTTCCAGCCTGTCATCAACCAAGTGGTGGATTTTTACCAACCAACTTGCATTGTACTACAGGTAGCAACCAGTTTGGATCCCTGTGTGTTTGTGTTAGGGGTGGGGTGGGTGGTGGGGGAAGTTGGGGTAGGAAGTTAGCCTTGGTCTTTGTGGAATATTGCAGGGAAGGTCTCAGTTTGGGGGAGAAATACAGGATAAATAGATACCTATGTTGTTCTAGTCAGTTTTCTCACCCTAGCTATCTGGAATTCTGTTCTTTGCAGTGTGGAGCTGATTCCCTCGGTTGTGATCGACTGGGCTGCTTCAATCTTAGCATCCGGGGTCATGGGTAAGACTCTTCTTTACATGCATCCATACATGGTATGGGATTCTTTTTCATGTACTTCCATAAATTCTCCATAGGGAGTCCACTCAACAGTGTTGGGGGTCTTTCCCAAATTCTGCCATTGCCAAGAAGCCAGTAGAGTATATGTCCTGTCTATTAATTATCCTTCACTCTTCTTATGTAACCATGGGATATGAGAAGGAAATGTCATAAACGACTCGTATTCTTGGTCTGATTTGAAATGCTAGGGGAGGGGCAGCTAGGTGGCGCAGTAGATAGAGTACCAGCCCTGAATTCAGGAGGACCCCAGTCTCAGACACTTAACACTTCCTAGCTGTATGACCCTGGGCAAGTCACTTAACCCCAGCCTCAGGGGAAAAAAAAAAAAAAAAAGAAATGCTAGGGGGCCTTGGTGTTGGAAAAGGTAAGGTAAAAGTGACTAGGAAGATGGAAAACTGGTAAGAAAGATAGCTCGGCTGCTGACATTTCCTTGTCCCCAACAGGGAATGTGTCGAATATGTCAAGAGCTTCAACATCCCATTGTTGGTACTGGGTGGTGGTGGCTATACTGTTCGAAATGTTGCCCGATGTTGGTGAGTTCAGCCCCTCATCTATCTCTCTTACCTCCTTTGAGTATCATGAATTCATTAAGGATTGCCAAGATGGATCCTAGAACTTTCTTGTTTAGTCCTTTCCTTCCCCTTGTTTTAGGACATATGAAACATCACTGTTGGTAGAAGAAGCTATCAGTGAAGAGCTACCATATAGTGGTGAGACATTTCTCCCAGCCCATCTTCAACAGATTTTCTTGGAGCCCTAGGATAGCCTGGGGTGGGGATGGAAGAATAATTTGATATCTTTCAGTAGGTTGAGCTGAAGTCTTCCCTAATCTTGTTATTAACTTTTTTTTTTTTTTTTTTTCCTGAGTCTGAATTCCTGAATTGCAGGAAAGATGAAAGTCTTGGCCCTTTTTCCTATAGAGTCTATGTTAGATAGATATAAGATCCAGAAATCCTGATTCCTATCCTGTGCTGAACCTTTTTCACTCTTGTCTTGGGTTTCTGATTTGTTTTTTGTTTGTTTGTTTGTTTGTTTTTTTCCTCTTGGCAAACAAAGAATATTTTGAGTACTTTGCCCCAGACTTCACACTGCATCCGGATGTCAGCACACGCATTGAAAACCAGAATTCACGCCAGGTCAGTGGCCCAAAGAAATGGGAATGGCTAGTGGAGGGGCAAGGGACAGGGATTAGGGTATAGATTGTGTTATAGGAGACTTACTGCCCATTGGCTTGATTAGGGTGTGATTGTTGGAGGGGAAGGAGGGTGAGGAAAAGGCACAGAATCAGAAGGGTTTGGCTGCTACTTCCAGGCCAAGGAACTGAGGAAAACAAACTAGGGAAGGAAGTTTCAGACCAATTCTGGTAACAAAATTCAAGTTACTTTGGTAGAAATCACAACAGTCAAAGGCTATAATGTTATTTATTAAGAGATAGCTCCCAACTGGTATGTCCCTAACTAGAAAAGACTTGTGGAATTTAGTGCTTTTGAGTTAGGGTACTTTGGGAATGGATGAGAAATAGCTTATGTTCCATTATACCTTTCTTCATATTCATGGCTAGTACCTTGACCAAATCCGGCAGACGATCTTTGAGAATCTGAAGATGTTGAATCATGCTCCCAGTGTCCAGATTCATGATGTACCATCTGATCTGCTGACCTATGACCGAACTGATGAAGCTGATGCTGAAGAAAGGGGCCCTGAAGAAAACTATACAAGGTATGGGGTGAGGAGAGAATAGTCATTGAGCTTTAAGAAAGACAACAGCCAGCTATTTTGCTGGAGGATTGAAATACAGCCATAGGAGGGTGGCTTTTTTTTTCCTTTGTATTTTTTGGGCTAAAGGAGAGAGGAATACTTAAAGAACTGTAATATGTATTTTGTGGGAAGTGCAAAAGGCTACTATAGTTTTGGTGGAAGGGCTCCAAGGAGAATGTTGCTGCTGAAAATCCAGAAAGTGTCTAGACCAGCGGTCCTCAAACTTTTTAAATAGGGCGCCAGTTCACTGTCCCTCAGACTGTTGGAGGGCTGGACTATAGTAAAAACAAAAGCTCACACTGTCTTCGCCCCTCAGCCCATTTGCCATAACCCAGCAGCCACACAAATATCCTCAGTGGGCTGCATCTGGCCCATGGGCCGAACTTTGAGAATCCTTGGTCTAGACATTGAAAGGAGTTAGGAATATAGGCACTGGAGCCTGCTGCTACCACTTTTTATTTATTTCTTCCATCTTCTCTCCCCTGGCCAGGTGTTTAATAAATGTTTATTGATTAATTGATAGCATCTTTTCTCACTTCTCAGGCCAGAGGCTTCCAATGAGTTCTATGATGGAGACCATGACAATGATAAGGAAAGTGATGTAGAGATTTGAAGCTTGGAGAAACTGCTCCACAGAGAGTTACCTCCCACTTCAGGGTTGGGCAGGTGGCAAGAAGAGTGTGACCTTCCTTGTGTGTCCCTGGGCCTTTGCCATCCATCATGTGAGGAAGAGTCTAAAGACTACTGGTCCAGAACCTATTTTCCCTTACCTCCAGTCTTCCCTTCAAGCCAGAGGTGGTCATTGTTGGATAGGGGAATGGGGACAGTTCTAGCTCTGACTTGGAGCTACAAGGTTAGCTCCTCTAGGTAGGTCAGAAAGGTCTCATGTGTCTGCAGGCCAGTTTTCTAGTTTGCCCTCTGATCCCAGACCCCTATCTTCTTGACAAAGGTGTTTGCAGCACCAAGGGGGGGTGGATGATGCTTTTGTTTCCAGCCATACTGTGCCCTCTCTGACACATACTTTAGTTTGGGAGCAGAAAGGGACCAGGGGAGGATTGCCATTTATTTCCTATCTTATGACTCCCTTTTGATTGGGAAAGGAAGAGGTGGAGAGAGGTTTTGTGTCCTGCCTTTTCATATTTTATGTCCATTTTACCATTGTTTTTATCCAATAAATTGAGTCAGTATTTTTCTTATCTACTACTGTCTTCTTCCTACATATTTGGTGTTTCCTTCAAGTGCTACTTGTGTATTTTGGGGAATTTGGGGTGGGTGGGAGTTGAGGATAGAACTCAGTGTATCCCAGAGTGGCGGATCAGGTGATTTGCTTTTCATTTCTTTTTCCTAAGGCCCTGGACTTTTCCTAGGACAGCTATGCTGTATTAGCGCTGGAGAGTGGGCCTTTGAGGCTAACATCAGGGGTGGGCTTGGGGTTACCGAGGTCTGGTGTGTGACACAAAGCAGGGAGCCCAGCCAGCTCGTCACCTGCCTGGGCTGACCTCGGTAGAGGTGGGGATGGAGAAGCTTTATCGACATCTCCTGTTCCCGACTTCCCCCTTCCCCGCGGAAGGTTGATTTCGCTAGTACTCCATGACGTCTAAGCACCACAGCCCAGCAGCGCAGAGACGTGGACCTAGAGAGCTTGCAGTTCTGCCGGAGGCCCGGCAGATGGCGCTGTTCCGGGTCCTGGACGCCTCAACTTCCTCCCCACTAAATCGGGGTTAGTGGTTGAGCCCATTGGGCAGGTAGAGCGTTGAAACGGTCGTCACCCCCCAGGTTCAACGCACTGTTGGTAGGCACCGCACGGAAGTGTGGCTGGCTCTGAGCGCTGGGTAGTCTGCTTGATATTCATGAGGCGCGCGCAGCTCTGCTAGCTAATGAGCTCAGGGGAGGCGGGGGACAGAGGCACTGGGCGGCGGCGGCGGCGCGCGGGCGGGCGGCGAGGAGGCAGCGGGCGGGCGGCGCGCGCCGAGCCGAGCGGAGGGAGTGGGCTTCGGGGGGCAGCGTGCTTGCCTGTAACATGGAGCCACCCGGAGGGGGCCTAGGGCCGGGCCGCGGGACCCGGGAAAAGAAGAAGGGCCGGAGTCCCGAGGAGCCGCCCGCAGCTGGCGGCGGCGGCGACGGCGGCAAATCCAAGAAATTCGTGAGTGTCCCACCCACCCACCCACCCAGCCAGCCAGCCATCGCTCCAGCCTCGGCCCTGGCACGGCGCTCCCCGAGCCAACGGCCGGGGAGCCGCCCCCGCTGGCTGCCAGCTGCCCGGCTCACCCCCGCCACCGCTCCTCCTCAACTCTTGCTTCCCCACGGCCGCAGTGCCCTCGGACCCCGACTAGCGCCGGTCTGAGCCAGTCCTGGCGCCCCTCCTGCCCCCCACAGGCCCCTCTGCACACCTGGGCCCTCTTAATCCCCTCGCCACTCTCCGAGACTTGATCCTCCTACCCCACCCCCGGCCGGGCGCCCCTAATCCCTCGTCTGCGCGCCGGCCACCTTTATTCTACCTGTCCCAACACTCAAACCCGGCTTTCCTGCTTACTACCTCCCCTAAACTTGCCTCCCCCTCGCCCCCGGCCGCGCAAGTGCTCCCCTCCCTACTTAGCGCATCAGCCTGGACCCTTCCAGCCCGCTCCCCCTCCTCCCCGCCTGGCTGCCCGTCATGCTTCTGTCCGCTCTCCCCGCAGACCCCGGGCCCCGGGGACTACATACAGCCTTGTCACCTCCTTCCCCCCGGGAATCCTCAGGTAGCCGCCTTCCCAGCTCCTGTGCGTCTCCTTGTCGCTGCTGTCTCTGTTTCCCCTAATGTTCCCTATCACTTCTCCCCTTCAGACGTTTTCTCCCGCAACCTTTCCTGAACTCCTTCCCCTTTTCTGTCTCCCCTTTTAATTCCTACCTCCTCCTATCAATCACTCTCCAACTTCCTATTTCCCCCTTCTGTTAGCCTCGATGCCTTCTCTGGCCCAGCCCTCTTTTCTCCAGGTACTTAACTGTGTTCATTTTCTGAACCTCTCTGGGTATTCTCTTATCACCCCCTGCTGCTGCCTCCTCCCCCCATTCCCCACCCCACCCCCATTTCCCGATTTATGGTTTAGTCTTTTTACTTGTTAACTTTGCATCCAATAAAATCTCTTATGCCTTCAGTCTAGTGTCATCTGATAATGGCTCTCTCTGGAATGTTACCTGACATGTGACCTCTCTGATATTTGTCCTTTCGTTTAAAGAAACTCCTGCCCCATTAAGCGTATCCCTCACTGATCTTATTACTCTTATTTGTCCAGTATTTCTTCCTTTGTCTTATCACTTCCTTGGGGTAAACTCTTTTGACTCTTGCCAGATAATTCTCTCCCTCCACAAGTAGGAAAATAGAATTTCAAGTTCAATAAATTTGTGAATTATGAAATTGTTTTATACATTTTCTATTATGGTCATTTCAACCTGTCTTCTACCTTGTTCTTCAGTGCTGCTGAAGCCTGACTTCTGTCTGTGTTGAGTTAGCTTTCTATCTGTGGGTTCTCAACTTCAACTCCATTCTGAAGAAAAACTGATCCCCATGCAATGTTGTCACAACGTCCATCCCTTTCCCCCACACTAAATCCTTCATCCCAATCCTTTCTTCTGGAGGCTCATTATTCTCTTAACAACTTGGAAAGACAAGAGACACATTGTCTGTGGCTCCTTTAAAGAGCTTAGTTGAGTACAAGATCTTAATAAGTCTTTATTAGGTGTAACCCTGTATTCACTTCTTCGAGATGATAATTTCCTTACAATTTTTGTTTCTCATTAAATAAATTGCTTATAATTTTCTTTATCCTACCTTTTCTTCCTTACTTCCCTCAAACAGTCCAAGTAATTTTCTCACAAACTTGGCAAGAAAACCGATAAAAATGATGAATTGGAAGAAAATACTACTTTCTAAGTAGGATGTTGGGAAATGCAGTACTACACAGGAATGACTTGTACTGAGGCAGCTGACATAATAGAAAGGGGAATAGATTTGAAGTGACTAGTTTGAGTGCTAAATTCTGCTATTACCTGTTACCATAGGCAAGTCACCTAACCTCACCTGGCCTCACTTACCTGTCTGTAAAATAGGACTATAATATATTTAATACTTAAGTGACACAGTTATTAAGAGGAAAGCCCTTGTGTGAAAAGGTTGGAATAGTTGCCAAAGGGATTAAAGTAATGAGCTTTCTTTTCTGCCTATGTATAGTTAAACCAGATGCCCCTAGGTTCGATAACAATTGATCTTTATAATTAGCCTCTTTATTCCAGACCACTAATTGCATATTTTTATACAGGCTGTTATTTCTTCACCCTGAGGTTGGGGCATAATAGTTCAAGAAAATTTCTCTTTGGCCCCAAAATGTTCTGTTTTGTACCACAGTGTCCCCTGAAATTCTCTAAATTAGATGCTGAACCTTTTTTAGTCTGGATTAAGCTTTCCTTCCCAGTCTAAAATTCTTAGGCCTCTTATTTAGAATTTCTTTCTAATCCTTAGTGTCACTTTGCATTGAGTTTGTCCTTCTCCTGAATTCCAAGTAAACCTGCTGATTTACAATCTTAGCTCTTTTTTTTTTACACTTTCCAGGTCATCCTTAGGAATTTTTTTGTGTCTTTGGTTTGCCTAGCTCTGGTATGTTTCACAAAGTTTTGGAATCTATTGAATGTATGTTGCTTGAGGCTGAGAAACTTCTAGCACCCTGCTCCATAGACTGCTGTTACCTTTCTTTATCTTGTGAGTGTACTCTAGACTCTGTTTGTATTTGCTTTAGAGAGGGTGGAGTTTTAAGTTCCTTATTTCTTCAAAAGGTGTTCTTAACCCTTAGCTAGTTGAAATATCTAATCTAGTATTACAAATAGTGAGGAGAAAAATAATTTCTCTTTTTTCTTAAGGAAAGAATTATTTAAATATCTCCTAACTAGTAAATTTAATCTCCGAACCTTCTAGCCCCCCTCCCCTTTCCTTTGGGGAAAAAATGTAAATTCTATAAACATCAGGGTTAGGAGTGTCACCAACTTTCTGAGTGCGAGAAAATGTCTGTGGTGTATTGCTTGCTTTTAATTGTTATTTAAAGTGAGACTTTCTTGTTAGAAAGTCTAGACTTGCTAGAAGTGGGTCCTAAACTCAAAGTTATTGCCTTTTCTAAAGTTTTCTGGAACTATAGCATGAGCCTCTTTAAGAAAACCTCAGATGACTATATCTGGTTCTGAGAGTATTACTGATCCCTTTAGCAGTTTGATATCTTTTAGGAAGGTTTTGACCACAAATTTTAGGAGGGACAGGATTAAAAGAAAAGGCTCTTGGGAAAGGAGGAAAGGAGTCAGATTTAAGTAAGAGGAAAAAAGGGAAATAGATCCACAGTGAGGCATAAAGCAATGGTTTGGATGAATTCTGGGAATTTGCTTTTTGCTTCTGAAGTGCTTTGGGTATGGAGAAGAGATGAGACCTAACTTTAATTGGCTATTGTGTGGTATCTATGTAATTTTTATTGCTATATGTCATCATGAGCACTTAGAAAAAGGTTGCTTGATGGGCTCCCTCTTGTTCTTAATGAATTTGACTTCACACACTCATGTTCATGTCTTTTATTTATTTTTAAAACCATCTGTTGAAAAAGCCTTAGCTTGTAGGTGAATAATAGAAATCTCATTTAGCAGAATTTGGTGTAATCCCTCTTTCAGTTGTAATAAACAAGACTGACAGTCCCAGTCTAGTATGATTGTTTAAAGCTATTTCTAAAATATGGTAAGAGAAGTATCTTGTCTGTATACTCTTTAGTCCTCATATTTAATGGCAGTCACATATATGAAAAAGAGAAACATTTATGAGAAAATGCTTTACCATTTGAGTCCCCCTAAAGTTGCTCCTTTTATAGGTTTGTTTATGCTAGAGACATAACTTTATAAAGCATTTAAATGAGAACTAGAAGAGGAGGCCATAGTTTTGTTTCATCTTTAATTTGAAGCATCTTGAAACATGAGTTTCCCTTTCCTGTCCCTTCCTCTTTTTATTTATTTGTTTATTTTGTTCCAGTTAGACTACATTGGGGAATAACTTAGATTTTTTTTTTTTTGGTCTGAATTTATAGAAAGATTTTTGAGAGAGGTCAGTCAAGAGTCAAGAAAATGGGATGTCAAGTAGGGCTTAATCAACACTAAAGCTATAAAGAAAAAATACTTATTGTCCTAAGTTTTTGTGCAAATTTCTCATTATCTACCTTTAAAGAAGATATTAACTATAATTGGAAAAGTTGGAGCAGGCCATCCAGAAACTTCATTCAATTTGTGTTTTAGAAGCCAAGAATTTTAACACCTGGAATGAAGGATGGTCTGTAAGAATGTGGTTGTTATATTTCAGATTGTAAAATGACCTGAAAATTTCTTCTTCCAGCTGTGTCTGTAAAGACACTCTACAAGATTACTTAGTGACAGTACATTTAGACTAGCCTCAAAGGAAATCCTCTTTTACTCTATGTATACTGTAGCTGACTATGCAACCAAAATTAAATTCCCTGCCAAGGGAGAAATGTCATTAAATGTAGATAGTCTTGTAAAGATCTACTGCAATTTAAAAAAAAGACCTAGATAATAAAAAATGAGAAAATGATTAAACTTTGTTGTTGGCCTATGTATCAGATGAGACTAATTTAGGGGCCCTGATGCACTTTACAAATAGATGTTGTGTATTATACATAAGGGATAATTTTATCTGCAGTGAAACACAGTTTAATAGATACATGGTAATTCTAGTATAAATCTTGTGTGCATGAGGCCAATAGAAAAAATGTATGGAGACAAGGAATTAGCATCCTAATATTCAGAAATATTACAGTTTAATTAATTAAAATAATGCACAACTTTCAGAAACACTAGGGTTTCCCCAATCCTTTCTTAAACTTAATTTTTGTAAAAACAGATTTCATACTTAATTTTTTTTTTTTTTTTTTACAAAAAATGTAGTGTTTTTTTCTATATAATGTCCTCTTTATTTATCCTTCCCAACTATTTTTTTAATCTTGAGAATGTGCCTTTTCATTTGCTGGGGTTTTATATTTCAATACTTGATATACCTTCTTAGTAAAATATGCCTTTAAAAAGCTTTTAAAAATTATCCTCTCCCTTCTAACAAAAGGCCACTGAATGTTTGCCACTAAGTAGGGTGAGGTGAATAGGGAACAAGTTACTACTCCAACCTTCCTTCTTCCTCCTTGTCCCTTCTCTTCCTGGGGTAATTGGAGCCAAATGAACTTCCAACCCTATTGGGAAACAGGAGTATGGATCTTGCTTGTTGCACCAAGGTGTTTTTAAGTTTTAGTCCTGAAATCTAAAAGGAAGAAAGATGCCAAATAAAAATTTACTCCTTTAACCATTTGGAAACCATTTATAGCTCTTCCCCTGCCTTTCTTTTGCATACACACACATTTAAGCATTAGTGAACTATTTTTAAAATTAAAAAAAAAAAAAAAAAAAAAGATGACAATTTTGGTTCCAGTTTATTTTGATTAATTATGCAACTTTAAAATAATTGTACTTCAATAAGTGGAGTAAAGACTCTTAATGATTAATGAAGATTACTAAGGCTAAGCCCAGAATATTGACATGATTCTACCTTCACCTTTGTTTCAGGTGAAAATATCAGGGGAAAAGAGTTGCAAATTGCATGTAAACATGATGAGAATAGCAGCTTACGTTCGATTTTAAAATTTAGTTTAACTTCAGTGTACATATGTATATTAAGATATATGAACAAGGATAAGGAAAAAACCCAACTACTAACTAAAAATATTTTTACTTTTTTAATGTTATTTATTCCTGTTGGTGAAATCAACAATTTGTATATATTAACTTTAACAAGGTGGCAAAGTCATCAACTTGTCTGAATTTTTATGTTCTTTTGGTTTGGTTTTCTTAACTCTTCATATTTTCTCAAATTTCTTTGTAGTCTTATCTTTGATAATTTAATGGATATAAGGTAATATTTTAAAATTGTTTTAAGTTAGTCTGCATTCTAGAAGCATTATTGATTGTTCTAATTTGCTTAAATTACCACTGCCCTCCCCCATCTTGTTATTTGAAATAGTTAAAGTAAATTTTAGAAAAGGAACAGATAGCACCAGAGAGAAAGGCAGAGAAAAGATTAAATGAATCAACTTCTCTGTTGCTTGGATCTGTAACTTTGTTTTTTAACCTGACTTAATTTCACTGGTATCAATATGTTAATTCCTAGTGGAGAAACCTATCAAGGCAGATTATAAATGTTTTGCCACTTAGAAACTTAAAAGGTTGCCTAAAACTTTGAAAGGTAATGTGATTTCCTTGATATTAAAGGGTATTGTGGATTCTGTCCGAAAGTGTTTGCCCTAATAAACTTTTGAGTTGGGAAAATTTTGATTAATAAGGTCATTGGTCTCTGTAAAGATTGTAGTGATGAAGGTTTATCTGTTTTTCCTCCTTTTCCCCCAGACTTGAAAACTAGGAAAAGTTTCCAAAATTTAATTGAACCTTGCTTATCCTTTAGATGTGCAGGAAACACTGTGTTGCTTTAAGTCCAGGCAGCTTGTCTTTTTTCTTGAATCATAGGTTAGTAGAAAGGTGAGTGAGTAGCTTTTGAATGCAACATAGTGTCTCATAGTAAATGAAACAATGTCACCTGTCAGGAATTTTGCTGTGTAAATTAAATGGAACTGGAAGTGGTGATGTTATATGGGGAAGGGGAAGGAGAAACTGTTCTTCATAACATTTTTTGGTGGTTCTTCCATGTGACCTCTGGGATAAGGTAGTACTAAGATTTTTCTGAAGGACTACAGAGGTGGATAATGGCCAATAACCATAGGTCTCCCTCCTCTTCCCCCCCCCCCCCCCCCCCGCACGCTCTGCCCCCCCCCTTTTTTTTAGGGAATTGAACTTTTATTTTTTTCCCATGCTAACTACTTTGTAATTTTAATTTTTTTAAAGTTTTATTTTCAAAACATATACATGGATAATTTTTCAACATTGACTATACATGGATAATTTTTCAACATTGACCCTTGCATAGACTTGTGTTTCAGATTTTCCCCTCCTTTCTCCCATCCCCCCCAGATGGCAAGCAATCCAATATATGTTATACATATTAAAATATATATATGTTAAATCCAATATATGTAAACATATTTATACAATTCTCTTGCTGCACACAAAAAAATCTGATTAAAAAAGAATGAGTAAGAAAACAAAATGCAAGGAAACAACAAAAAGAATGAGAATGTGATGTTGTGATCCACATTCAGTTCCTACAGTCCTCTCTCTGGGTGTAGATGGCTCTCTTCATCACAAGAAAATTGGAACTGGCATAATCATCTCATTGTTAGAAAGAGACACGTTCATCGGAATTGACTGACATATAATATTGATGTTGCCAGGTACAGTGCTTCCCTGGTTCAGCTCATTTCACTTAGCATCAGTTAATGTGAGTCTCTCCAGGCATCTCTGAAATCATCCAGCTGATCATTTCTTATAGAATAATAATACTCCATGACATTCATATACCATAACTTATTCAGCCATTCTCCAACTTAAGGGGCATTCACTCAGTTTTCAGTTTCTTGTTAAATAGGTCCCTTTTTGAATATAGATTCTGCTTTGAATTATTTGCTCATAGTTGTTAATCATGAAATGATTTCTGCAAGAAATCTAAAAATGAGTATTTTCTGCTTGATCTGGACCTGGTAGAGTAGTAGTAATAGAGAATCTGAAGTTTCTTTTGTCCTTACTACAGTATACTCTTATGGTTTTTGTTATTCATCTAATTCATCTAGTAAGGTAAATGACTTCCATTATGTTAATTCAATGAATAATCAAGAGTATTTATAGTAATGATACTGCTATAGGTGCTGTTGTTTTGGTCTCTGACTTCCAGGAACTTATAATTTCTTTGTTAGTTCAGAAACAGAGAAGAGGATAACTTCATAACATACCATTATTTGATATTGACTGTGAAAGGTATAGTTCAGAGAAGGATAAAGGTAATATGTGGTAAAAGGAGAACTTAGATTTTAAGGGAGATAATTTTTTAGAATCATATAATTTTAGATAGGATTACTTTAGAGGTAAAGAAATTGAAACCCAAAGAGGATATGGGATGTTTTTAGAGCCTAGACCTCTTGGCTCCATATTTAACCCGCTTTTTCAGTGTGTTACATTATTTTTGAGTTTGTACTATAGTTATTTGTTTATTATGTGTCTTATTTCTCTACCTGGCATGTATCCCTTAGAACAGAGATTTTATAGTATCTAAACTTTGCAGGTCATTCAGTGCTAGCAATGTGGTCTGTTTACTATATAAGCTTAAATATTCTCTGACTTGAATTGTAGCACTCTCCATTTCAGCCAAAATGGACTTTTAAGGTTATAGAAGTGAGAGAAAACTATTTGATAAAAGCTCTTGAGTTGACTAAGAAATCCTTGGATCTTTTGAAATTGCTTATAGAAAGCAAGGGTAAAAGAACATTGGTAATGAGTACATAAGTCTTTTATTTTCTCTCCATTAAAGCATGCATCTTTCATTTTGGTCTGCCAGATTGGAATGTATGATGGTGATTTTCTGCTCTTAGAATATATAATATATAATATAATATTTATATTAGAGTTAGAATTTCAGGGCAATTTCTCTGCTACCAAAGTAGAGACATTAAAACTATTTAATTTTTTCTCTTCATGAATTTTTGTCCACCCATCTGTGTTTTCATTAATTATTTCAGATTTAGAGAAATGAATCTTTATTTCTGCAGTCTAATCTTGATCCTATGATCATTACATGTAATTATTAGCAGTAGAAACGTGAAGAACCTTCTGTCTACTTTAGGGATTTCCTAGCTGAATCCCTTTATGTTATAAATGAGGAAACTGAGGCTCAGAAGGGCAAGTCACCTGCCTAAGCTCACAAATCATCAGTGACAGAGCCAAGACTAGAATTTATTTCCCATATTATCTCTAATATGATCCCCAAAAGACCAAATTGTAAATTGTTACAGCACATTTTTTTTAAAAGTTAAAAAAAATAGAAGCAGGATGAAAATCTTTATTTAAAAATAAAATTTAAATATTATATCAATGGGTGCACCTAGGCCTTCTGTTGTAAAGATATGGGGTCAAAGTGAGATTGAGGCAGGGAGTAGGATAGTAACTTTGCCAATAAAAAGGGTCTAACTCAGTTAGAGAATGAACTATTCAACTCTTTATTATCTTTCTGGATCATTCTTCTGAATGATTGATGTAAAGAACTTAAAATTAGGGTGTTAAAACTCCTTTAGCCAACTGAAAGCATGAATAATTTTTAGCCTTAATAGCATTTAAAAGATTCCCTCACTAAGGAGGTCCCTGGTCATATTTTAGCTCTACTATTTAGAGATAGTGGGAGTTGGCTTTAATTGGCAGCTCTTTGCATCCGCCATGGGTTATTTCGTTAGTTGCTTCTAGGCTCATGAGTGACGTCTGTTTCCTGTGATTGAAACCACAAGAAGAAGTGGTGAAGCCTCTGTAGGATATGACTATCAGGCAAGAAGCAGACATTAGACGATATAAAAATGAGTATTAGTTACATACATTATCATGTGCAAATTTTCTTTTTTTTTTTTTTCCCTATAAATCATTGCCAAAACTTTTCAGCTTCCCTGTTGGCAGGTTTCCTTAGGTATAGCTAACTTTTCTTGTTTCACAGATAGTTATTTTCAGAAAGTACAGGTTGAAACTATTAAGATTTGGTTGACATTTTGCTAAGAGGAATTGGATAATACTATATGCTCATGTGTACCTTCTATTATTAGAGCCAAAAAAGAAAATCTGGAGATATAGTAATAGAATATTAGAGTTAGAAGGGTCTAAAAGATTTATAAAAAATCCAATCTATCACTATGTACAGGAAACACATATACTAGTCACCTAGTCTCTGTTGAATAGTTTCAGAGTTGGGAAGTTTAGTACTTTGGTGTTAGCTTCTTTGGACATATTTAGGAATCTGACTAACTTGATAAATTATAGGCTCTTTGGAGCATGGCCTACTATAGCTTAGAAGTCTGAAAAATACAGATTTGTGTTTAGCCCAATTCAAGAGTGTTTAGCTACTGGAAATATTAGGCCACGTTATAAGTCTCACTTGTAACACAATCTTGGGTTATTAATCTTTCTGTGTATTTCCATTTTGAATGTCCTCTCAATATAACTTTAGTGTAACTGTATAAAGGGTCAGTTTTTTGTTTTTTTTGTAACAATAGTTATTTTTCAGAATGTTTAGTTGGATTTGTTAAGTAGTAGTATAATTTTCTGCTAGCACGATGGTTAGTTCTAACAGGCAGAATGCTGAGTTGTGTGTTTTTTGTTTGTTTTTTGCTAAGACAATTGGGGTTAAGTGACTTGCCCAAGGTCACACAGCTAAGAAGTGGTAAGTGTCTGAGGTCAAATTTGAACTCAGGTCCTCCCGACTTCAGGGCTGGTGCTCTATCCACATAGTTGCCCTGAGTTGTATGTTTCTAAGAGTTTAAGGATAGAAATGTGGAAAAGGATCTTCACTTAAAAAAATAAGAGAGTGATGTGGGCAGTTTTAAAATTGTGTTAGAGGTGATTCCTGACTAGGAGCAGGGTGTCCTAGTGCTTCCTGGCTACAAGAAGAAGCAACAACAGCTGCAGGAACTTCCTGTCTGCCAGGCTCTGGGTGTGTCACAAGTGCCCATCCTCCAGTAAGTGCAGTCAGGCCTGTAGCTTACATCACAACATGGGAGGAGAAGACAGTTGCTATAGAGATTGAGAAATAGCATTCCTGAGTTACTGAGTGTATTTCCAAATGAGTGGACCAACACCCCTTTTCCAAAGTAGTGATCCCAGTTTCTGCAAGCCAAGCTAGTGAAAAGAGAGGTCTCAGAAAAAGAATAATGAATGAAATATTTGGAATTTAGGCATTACTCACATGGAACCTTCTCTCATCTTGAATTACCTATGTTTTTTTCCTACAAACTTGAATAGGACATGACTCCCAAAGAATTTGGAGGGGGGAAAGAAGTTTGTCCTATCTTTTTTTACATGATGTCAGAATATATTTGAAGATTCTGCTTTCCACTTTTGCCAGTAAAGGAAGTGGGAGAGAAGCACCTTGTGATACTTGATAACAAAATGCTTTCAATGAGCTTCTTCCATATTGGTTGGCTTAGTTTTCCAACCTCTTAATATGTTGTGGTATAAGGTCCTGGCAACTTGTTCTGGTGGACCTGTAGTAGAAATGAAATGTTTCTAGCCTAGTTTCCACCTGTTCCTTGTGCTGGAATAGTGAAACCTGAGTGGATTTCTTCCTTCTGTGCTATTAGCTATCTGGGATCCTGGTCCTTAGGCTATAGGAAAAGCAAGTAGAAGGCAAAAAGTTACTGTGTTCTTCACATCCTGAGACTTCTTGGGTTTTCATCAAGTTTAGAATGTTTCGGGCCTTACTGCTAAGACAGATTTTTAAAATTCTGATATTTAAAGTTGGTTTTCTCTCATTTAATCACAAAAAAAAAAAGAAGAGTAAGGTTTATTCAAGAATAAACCTCAAATTCAATTGGCAACTGCTTTTATTTTTATGTTAGCCATTTTCCAATATAGCCTCTTCTATTGGATCTTTCCTGTGACAGAAAAAAAGCTTAAGCAAAAACATGCAACATTTCTACATTTGTAGTCTGCCCCTTAACCTCTCTATCAAGAAGAAGCAAGGATAGTTCATTATCTGTTCATGTTAGTCAGTTTGCCTTTCTTGGTTTGGTTTTCATTTATATTACTTTAGTAGTTGTACATAGTTCCTCAATTCTGCTTATTTCTCTTCTATTATTTCATACCTGTCTTTTCATACTTTGTGAAATTCCTCATAAAAAGCAGACTTTTTTCCTCTTATGGTGAAATGATATTTTGTTACTATTATGCTACAGTTTATTCAGTTTTTTCCTAATATATAAATAATTTTCCTAGTTTTTTTCTAATTTTCCTATAATATGAGCACCCAATTTATTTTGAGGTTTTTTGGTTTTTGTTAAAAAAAAAATCCTGTTAGGAGATCATTATATACTTCAACAACAATACTATATGATGATCAATTCTGATGGAAGAGGCCCTCTCCAACAATGAGATGAGCCAAATCAGTTCCAGTAGAGCAGTAAGGAACTGAACCAGCTACACCCAGAGAAAGAACTCTGGGAGATGACTATGAACCACTACATAGAATTCCTAATCCCTCTGTTTTTGTCCACCTGCATTTTGATTTCCTTCACACGCTAATGGTATACTGTTTCAAAGTCCGATTCTTTTTGAACAGCAAAATAACTGTTTGGACATATATTGTTCAAACAGATATTGTACATTACATATATTGTATTTATTGGTTAACCTGCCATCTGGGGGAAGGGGTGGGGGGGAAGGAGGGGAAAAGTTGAAACAAAAGGTTTTACAATTGTCAATGTTGGAAAATTACCTATGCATAACATTTTTGTAAAAAAAAATTTTTTAAATCCGGTTAGGGATCTTTTTCTGCTCATGGGGCCTTTTTTTGAGGTATATAGGTAATCACCATATGCAAAGCACTACTTTCAAACATATTTGAGGAAAATTATTCCCTTGAAACTTTGAATTTATAAGTATCATAGAGCGGAAACCAGGATAAAATTATTTAATAATCTTTGAATAACATTTCTTTTTTTGATGTAGTTTCTAAATACGTCCTAAAGATTGTTAAAATTTTTTGGGAAGTTTAAAAGGAAAACTCTTAGTTCTACAAGCATGGTGAGGGTGGGCTGAGAGAGCCTTTTTATTTGGTCATTTCATGAAAAGTGGGGTTCCAGAAGGTCATATATCAATGACTTGGCTTTTATAGTGTTTTGTACATTGGCAGTTAATAAATGTTTGTTGAATTAGAAAACATATACCAATGTATATTCGACTAGCTTGGCTGTGGAGAAGAAAGAATTTTGGAAAAGTGTTGCAGCCTAGCAGCCAGAACTTGATCCTTCTTCATGATCACACTCCCTTGTGACAAAGCAGTTGCCATCTCTGCACTTGGACTTTTTCCTTTTTTAATTTTACTTCCTTAAACCGAACAAAAGTTTTCTTAATTTATACATTCCATTTTGCAAACCCTTTATTGCTCTTATACCCTAATGAACTGAATGTATGACTCCTAGTTATGGGCTGTCACCACTGAAAAGTAGTGAGATGGGAATTTAATTCATATTATTTATTGTCTTCATTATAACTCATAAATTATAATTTGTAGTTATTATAACTGGATTTTCTTCCTGATGTTATCTTTGTCTTTTTCCTTTTATTAGAAATTTTAAAATTACCATTTACTATTTATACTTAGCCTTTGCTCTGTATATAACATTGTGAGAACTAAAGCCCTGAGATTAACCCAGTGAATTTCATTATTGTATGTGATGCTGGCATTGTAAAGTACTTTAAAGCCATTTCTTCTTTACACCAATGTTGAGGAATAGGATAGTACTAAATAAAGATTGGGAAATTGAAAGGTGGAAGGAGAACAAATGGATTGCCTAACTATCTTCATCCACTAAGGACTGGGGTCAAATTTTATGGCAAAGCTTAAAATAATTGAATTCAAATCTGTTGCATGTACCATAACAGGAAATAAAGTATTAATACCAAAACAAGAGTTTAAAAATGGAAAGGATGGACCGAAGATTCTTTTTTTCAGATGTAGGAATTCTGCACCTATTCCTCCCTGCCTATGTAGATTTAGGAGTAGAAATAAATTATTGGTTGTAAATAGCATTCATTTTTTTCTCTTAACTTAGTGTGAGTAGTCCTTGTTATACATTTATTGTTCCTAAAGAGGAAATTATCTTCCCCAACTTGAATGATGTCCCATAATTGGATAATGCCCCTACTAACCACAGCTCACACATTTGTGTGAACTGAAGTTGAAACTTACTTGTCTTCTCCTTGCTATTCACTCATAGGAAGGGAGTTTATTTCTAAAGATTCAGCTGGCAGAGTTGTTCATTGTCACAGAATTCTTTTCTAGTTTGCCCATAATATGAATGAAAATGTTTTCCTTGGATATACAAAGCTGATTTGTGCTTTTTCTTCTAGTGGTGTTTTGTTTTTTGTTTTTTTTGTTTTTTTGCTTAATCTTATAGTCCAATACAAGTTGTGTAATAGTGGTTGGTTATTTATGGATAGTGTAGTAATTTTCAAGTATTTGAATGGTTGTAATATTGAAATGAGATTAGACTTAATGGGACCTCAGGAAAAACCAGTCATAGTGGATAAAAGTTACAGTTTAAGCTTTCTAAAAATTAGTGTGCAAGAATGAATGAAATTAACTGCATTAGAAGATGGTGGGTTTTCTTCCTTATTAGAGGCCTTTAAGCAACTGTTTATTCTTATTGGTATAATGCTATATGGATTCTTGTTTTGGATATAGTTTAGATGGTTTCAGAGAGCTAACTATAATTCTATGATTCTAACTATTGGCTAGGATTAGATGTGTTGTCTGTGGGTATGGAACAGTTTTTCTGTGTGGAACTACTGCTATGCCTTATTAATACCATAACCTAAACAACTAACTGGTTTGAACAAGGTATGTTTTATCAGAAATCCTAAAAAAACTTCCATTCACAGGATAATATATTACTCTACATTTCCTTCAAATGAACAGATATGATTATTTATAGAAGCTGTTTCTGCTGAATCTGTTAATTAATGGCATCAAGACGCATGGCATGCAGAAGCTATATCAGATGACCTGAAGTTACAAGTACTTCAGATTTTTGCTTCTTCCAGCAGCAACATTATGAAGGACTGGGCAAGTGGTAATATCCTTTAACTTTGTATCTCTGGGGCAGTCAATTTCTCTAGTTGCCTCAGATAGTTCATTATGTAGTTTGAACTGTGGATTGCTACCTTGGCTTCTACCAGTCTGAACCTTAACATTAGTGAATTAATTACAGAGTATAATTGGAGGCAGATATGTGCATATAATAACATATGGAGGGTGGGACAAGATGCTAATGTGTTACCTAATCTCCCCCTTATTTAGTAAACTCCAGCAATCCCGTTTTTCCTTTAGGATCAAATATAAAATCTTCTGTGTAGCTTTTAATGCTTTTATAACCCTCTTTGTCAGTGTTTTTATACTGCTAACTCATCCCACACACTCTTCAATCCTTACTGTTTCCTCCATGAGAGACTCTTTATCTCCTAATTCACTGAACTTTCACTAGTTTTCCCCCCATGCCTGGAATGGTCATCCTTATTTCTTTCTTCTGGCTTTTTTTCAAGCCTCAGTTAAAATCCTCCTTTCTGCAAAAAGTCTGTCTTAGTCCCTGAAATACTAATTAATGTCTTCCTTCATTTATTTTCAATTTTTCTAATATGCATCTTGTTTGTATATGACTGTATTTTTTCTCCCCCATTTGATTGTGAACTCAGGATTTAACACAGCACCTGGCCCATTGTAAGATGCTCAATAAATGCTTGTGGTCTTGACTTAACAATTTATTTAAAAAAATGTTTTATTGGTGCTTTTTAGATAATTCTTTTAATTTCCTAGTATCCATCGACTTACCATGAAACTTTTCCTTGTAACAAAGTACAGTTAAGCAAAACAAAGTGGCACATTGATCATATAGGATGGCATATGCTTCATTACACTTGTAGTTTACCACCTCTCCATGGACAAGAGAGTGTTATATTTTATCATTAGCCCTCTAGACAAGATTGGTCATTGAACTGTTCTGATATATTTCAGTCTTGTTCACATAAATCATCTCAAATTACTCTGAATTTCCCGTATTTGGTCCTTACATTGTTATACTGATACGATTGGGAGAGCAATTTATACAATAACAATACTGTGAAAGATAAACTGTGAAAGACTTCAGATTCTGATCAGTGAAATGACCAACTGTGATTCCAGAGGACTAATGATCTATTTCTACTGCCCACCTCTTGACAAAAAAGTGATAGTATTTATGATATAGAATGATACATACATTTTTTAACAGAATTGTGGGAATTTCTTTTCTTGATTCTGCATATTTATTACAAGGATGTTAGATTTATTTTTTTCTATTAAATTGGGATTGTGGTGGGAAGGAAAGAAAACAAGTATTTGTTAATTAAATAAAATGATTTGAATTTTTAAAAATTGATTACATTTCTATACCACAATTTGTTTAACTCCTCTACACTGTATTAACAAGGTGTTTTTTTTGTTGTTGTTGTTTTGTTTTGTTTTGTTTTCCCCCCTGACATAAAGAGTGCTGCTAGGAAATGTTGTTGATAATTTGTGTTTCTTATGAGAACTGTTCATATCTTTTGATGTCTTATCAAGTGAATGTTTCTTGGACTATTTATGTTAATTTCCTACATATCTTAGATGTCATATTTTTATCATATATTTGATGTCGAGCACAGTTCACAATTCTTGTGAAGTGTAGTAATGAAGACAGGAAATATGTATACAATGACCTCTGTCCATAGTCATCCTCTCATGTTGAAGTTCTAAGTAATATATTTGACTAAGGAAGCTCTCTGTTCTTGAAGGAAGAAATTATACTTAAGTTACTTAATTCAGTTCATTTGAGTTTGCCAAGTAGCTTATTTTTGGTATCATGATGTATACTTGCTTTCAAGAGAAACTATCATAAAGAAATGAGTAGGATATTTGCTTACTTTCTAAAATCAAAAGATTCCTTTTGCCACCAAAACTGCAAAGATTATCAATTGCATTGGAAAATTATCATATAATAACTGACTCAGAATCCTGACTTACTCTACCCTGAAGAGAGTGAAGGGATAGCTTTTTCTTATAGTGACTGATGATCCTAATTTAAGCAGCAATCAGAAATACAGTACTTAGACATTTGTGTGATGTTGTGGACTCTAAATTTAGTGTATTTCTGAATGTTGTATTGATTTTATAAAATTTGCTGAGTTTGGGAACTTTCTTATAGGTAAAATCCTGTTATAAAGAATGCCATTTTAACATTCCAGTTAGTTAAATGAAACAATTTCCATGCCCCAGATAATAATCCTTAGTTTTTCTGGCTCCAGAAAATTTTATATAGAAAATTCTTGTAGAATAGATATCTTTAAAAGGCTTGATTCTTGTAGATCAGTGTTTTTCTTCAGTATGTATTTTTGTATTCCAGGAGTTCAGTGAGGTGCAGAGTAGAGGAGATTTATTTAAAAAAAAAAAAAAAAAAAAAAAAAAAAAAAAAAAAAAGGTAAAACAGCACAACCAAATGAAGGCCATAGGAACTAGATTTGGAAGGATTTGGGACAGCACAAGGAGGGAAGCTCTCAGAGAGATGAATAAAGGGGAAGGTCATTAAAGACAATTAAGAACTGTGCAGGGAATATTAAAGTATTGATTTGAGTATTAACTGCCTACTGCATGGAAGGCACAATGCCAGGTCTTAGTGTTAAAAAGAAAAAAAATTGAGGCTCTCAATATATAATTATGTATATGTATACAAAATATGTAAGTATCCATTTTGGCAGGAGGGGAAGGCACTAACAATTGGAGAAAACAAGAAAGGCCTCCTATAGGAGTTAGTAGTTAAAATTAGGAATTCTGGGAGGTAGAAATTAGGAGGAATTTTGGTCCAATCTGTTAGAGCTAATCTGAGCAAAGGTGTATGGAGGTGGGGTATGGAAGGGGAGGAGGTGGCAACACTAAGTAGACCATTTTGGTTCTAACAAAGTATATAGGGGGAGAAATGTAGTAAGCCTCAAAAAGAAGATTGGATTTAGATTGTAAAGGACATTGAATGCCAAACAGAGAAATTTATATTTTGTCTCAGAGACAATAGGGAACTACTGAAGCTTTTGGAACAGGAGGATGATATAGTCAAATCTGTGATTTAGGAACATTAATTTAAGAATAGCATGGAGGTTGAGTTTTTGGAGGAGAGAGTCTCATAAGATAGAAAATATAATTGAAAGTCTTTTGAAGCAGTCCAAATAGAAGTGATCAAGGTCTGAATTTTAAGTGGAGGAAGTAGAAAGAAGGGGAATGTTCATAAGACATGTTGTGGAAATAGAAGGGGCAAGACTTGCTTTGATATGAGGGAGGAAGGAAAATAAAAAAAATTAAGAATGATGCAAGTTGTGAATCTGAATGACTGGAAGGATAGTGGTGCCCTCAGAAGAAATAGGAAAGTTAGGAAGATGATTTGTTATGGACAAGAAGGGTAAGATAAGAAATTCTGTTTTGAATATGTTGAATTTAAAGTGATTATTTTGATGTACAATTGAAAGTGTCTAATAAACAGTTGGAGATATGAGAATGAAAGTCAAGAGAGAGATTAAGGTAAATTTTATAGATACAGAAATCTTTTACTTAGAGATAATTAAATCCATGGAAACAGATGAAATCACTAAGAGAAGGTATATATAGAAAGAAGAACTGTGGGGGAGATCCAAAGTTAAAGAATATGGATGATGGTTCTGTAAATTAGAAGCAGAACTTCTTAAACTTTTTCCATTCATGACCCCCCCCTTTTTTTTTTCTTGAGAAATTTTTATATGACCCTGGGTATATAGATATGTAAAATAGGTATATAAATCAAATATTTTACTGATAATAAATCATAATTTTGCAACCTCCATATTCAGTTATGAGACCTCATATGGGGTTGAAAATCACAGTTTAAGAAGCTAGACTCTAAAAGTGATTAAGAAAGGGGGTCAGATCAAGAAATAATGTTACGAAAACCCAAGAAGTAAGTAAGCTGAGAAGTAGTCAGTAATATCCAGTGCTGTGGAAAAATCAAGAATGAGTCAGTAAATAGTTCAAAAACATTTAAGGACCTACCATGCTTGAGACATGATTAAGTTCTGAGGATACAAAAAGAGTGAAAAGACTATTTTTCATGAGTCTCACTATCTCATGGATGAGAAATGAGAAAAGATTGGCTGTCAAAATGAGTTATTCATGGATTATTGGTAATTTGAACAGTTTCTAGATTACAAGGGCCTGAGAAATGAGTGAGGAGAGGAAGTGAAGACAATACATATTAAGATGGCTTTTTCTTGAAGTTTGAAAAGGGAGAAAGCTATAGGTTAATATTTTGAATGAGATAAGGAATTCGAGAAGGAATTCTGTTTTGTTTTGAAGGATGAGGGAAACCATATATTTATAGACAGCAGTGGGGAACTAATGGAGAGAGATTGAGGGTTAAAGACGGGATGATTGAGAGAGCTGTAAATTATTGAATGAAAAGAATAGAATCAGGAGCACATATATAGAGAAAGGAAGAGGGAAGAAAGATCATCCTTATCTAACAGCACCTGGAACAAGGGATGAAAGAATGAGTGATGTTGTAAAGGACTTTGGGGATGTACAATAGGCAGACAGAGGATGTTCAGGCCAATTGTCCCTATTTTCCCATTAATGTATGAGGTAAACTTCTGATGGTGGTGGGGATAGAGAGAGGACTTGGGCTAAAAAATGGGAGACCATTATAGTCACAGGTTGGGCTTAAGAGTACAAATCTAGCAGTATTTACCTTCCTAGTCTACTACTATCTAGATTCCTTAAGACCTCTTTTTTTTTTTTTCCAGTTTTCTAGTAGACCTCCCCAAAAAGTATGTTAATACATACAAAAAAATCTCTTTAAGAATCTTGTGTTTGAAAATTCACTGTGCTTTGAAGCTTTTTAATGTGGAAGCTTTTAAACTTTCCAAAAAACAAGTAAACCATACCTCCTCTTCACTCTGTTGGGTTCCATTCAAACCTAATTTGAATTTGATAAATTGTGTTGGTATACTGTCAAGTTCTTGAAAATGTGATTTTTTTTTTTTTTTTTTTTTTACTTGTTGCTTTTGTTTGTTGTTTGTCTCTGCCCTCTGCTGGAATGTCAGTATTATCACAAATGTAAGCAGCTTTTCCTTCATTAATGAGGCTGACTTCCTCTTGGAGTGGTAGTACTACTTTGGGGGAGAAGGGTATGTCTTAAGAGTCATGGTTCAAGTTGCATCTGCTCTATTACCATTTATGACTATAAGAAGAGGAGTTGAGTTTAGGATTAGAATCTTGCTTTTAGCTTCTTTTTTGAAAAAGTCATATACAGCTCTCCTTAAAACTTTCTTCTCTTTCCCCCATTCCCACCCTAATTTTTACTCCACCCTAGAGGATAGTTTTCCAATTTCTTCTTTGTAATCACTTGAGGATATGGGGACATATTAGTGTTTTCCCATTATTTTCTTTTCTCTTTTCCTAACCCATCTTGTGCTTAGAGTGTTTTCACTAAACTGTCTTCCTCTTTTTCCTTCTTCTTGTGTTTCATAGACTTTGAAGCGGCTCATGGCAGATGAGGTAAGGTGATTTTGTTCTGCATGTAGTTTTCATAGTTCGCCTCCTATGATGATTACCAATTATTAGATCATGTTTCCATGTATACATGCTTCCCAGTACTGAGTAACTGACATTGTTTTTTCTCAAGCTTCTCCATATGTTTCTCACTATCCTCTGCTATGTTTGACCTTAATTGCATGTGCTCTTTCTCTGCCCATACAAAGTTCATCACTTTCCAAGATTAAAATGGAATCCTTCAACTCTGAACTATCTGCTTGTTTAAGATGGGCACTAACCAGTTTTAAGGCCCTAAATGTGGGTGAAAATTTTTATAATTAACAGCTGCATGAGGAGGAATGGCTGAAGGTTATTGTTGGTTCTTTTGGCAGTTGTGCTTGAGGCTTGCTAGTGAACACATTATAATTTTCCTCTGCCAGGGATGGTCCATAAATATTTGAAGGTAAGATTCCAGTTAATTCTGGAACTCTGGAATATAAATGTATATCCAAGAAAAGGAGTTTAGACTTAAGTTCAAACTATTATTTCCAGAACATCCAACCAGTAGAGAAGGTTGATAATTCATTTGAAAACTGCCTCCTACTGCTTATATATAACACTCTGTGCTTCGGTGGTATGACCTATACAGAATTAGATAAATTATACTGTCCCTTTCTCCATGGAGTTTTCTCAGATATTTTATGCTAGAAGAACTAGAATTCAAGAATACTTCGAAGGACCAAACACATTTTTGTGTCAGTTGATTTTCCTGATCCTTTTAATTAAGGGTTGTGGTCCTGTCTATCTTTGGATTTGGCAAAGAAATTTTGTGAGGTCCTGGTTGCTTCTCTTGCTGGTACTTGAGGGAAATAATGTATGATAATAGTGCAGATAGGTTAAAATATGAGATATTAGCTCTTTTGAAGCTAGAGAAGTTGGTAGAAGGTAAGGAATTATTAATTTAATTTTACTTTAAAGAATCCTTAAGGCTCAGAAGTATCCTCAGTATTGGAGAAAATCACTTTACAGTGATAGGGGTTAAGTTGCTATGTAGTTCTTCGATAGTCGTTATAGCCATTTCATACTAGAAAAATCCTGGAACTAAGTTGGGTTCTTCTGTCACTGACTCCTCAGAGCCATGGATATGTAAGACCTTAGATGATTGGTTTTTAGTGCAGAGATAAAACTGGAGCAGTGACAATTTTATTTTTCTTTTTTAGCTGGAGAGATTTACCAGTATGAGGATAAAGAAAGAAAAAGAAAAGCCCAATTCTGCTCATAGGAATTCATCTGCATACTATGGTGAAGATCCTTCTGCACAATCGCTTCAGGATGTCTCAGATGAGCAAGTGTTAGTCCTTTTTGAACAGATGTTGGTAAGTTCAAAGCCCTGACATGACATGGTCCTTTCCATCAATACTTCCTCAGTGAACTTTTTCTGCTATATTACAAGAATTTTAGATTTAACTGGGAACTGCAACACTAGAATGTGCAAAGACTTACTTTTGGGGGGGGTTGAGCTTTGTACTACTTAAACTGATGGCCAGTTCCCACTAAATGAATAGAGCTAGTCTCTGAGAGTGTATCTTGAGGGCTGGGATTGGAGGTGAAAGATGGATAAACAAGAAAATAAGATAGAGGGGAGTATGATTTACTCAAAGTCAGAGTTAATATTGAATCTGGTAAGAGAACTCAGAGTTGACTCTTCAACTTTTACCACAATCATTAATAAACATGTTTTGCAGATAAGGACCAGCAACAACTGATAGGTTTTATGAAAAAGAGTTTTTTAAAAATGTGTTGTGTTTTTTTTGTTTGTTTTGTTTTGTTTTTGTTTATTTGTTTAGAACATAGTTTACTAAGCTGTAAGTTCTGGTAAGAAACCTGTCTTCTCTAAACTTTACATCTTTCCCAGTGCTTGATGTAGTGTTCTGCCTACATAAGAACTTGATAAGTGTTAAATAAACAAAAAGAGGGGCAAGCTAATCACATCTTTGGGGAGTTAGAAAATTCTTTTGTAAACTTGCTAAGACTAATTATAACCTTTTAATTTAAACATCACGGTACATTGAACAACGGTTGGGTTTGAATCCTACTCCTGATGCTTAATATATAATCATGAGTATAAATCATTTAATCTCTCAGCCTCAGTTGTTTCACCTGTAAAATGAGAGTAATAATAGTTTCGTATACCTCATGGGGTGATTGTGAGGAAAATACTTTTTAAAAAAAATTAATCTTTTGGGGCCGCTAGGTGGCGAAGTAGATAGAGAACCAGCCCTGAAGTCAGGAGGACCTGAGTTCAAATTTGGTCTAAGACACTTTAACACTTCCTCCCTGTGTGATCCTGGGCAAGTCACTTAACCCTAATTGCCTCAACAACAACCAAAAAAAAGAAAGAAAGAAAGAAATTTAAAAGAAATTAATCTTTTAAAATACAAAATGCATATCTTTATTACATGTGCATAGCTTTTTTTTTTTTTTTTTTTTTTTTAAACATAGGAGAAATTCAGCATGTGAATTTTAAGGCTGTACTGTTTGAACTTCCTTTGGTTGTCTTCTATGAATTTAAGAGAAAAAGTTTCAAAGGCATCTTTTTTGGGGGCATCATTTTCACCTTTCTCAATTAAAAAAACAAAACTCCTCCTTTATTGAAAAAATGAGCATATTAAATAAAATAAATCTACACATTGGCTGTGGCCAAATATATATATATCTATATATATATATATATATATATATATATATATATCATTGTTCACTTCAAGTCTATTACCTTTCTGTTAGGATATGGGTAGCGTGCTTAATCATATGTCCTTTTAGGGTATTGATTGGTTATTGCATTAATAAAAGTTCCTATGTTTTTCAATGCTTTTTTTCTTTACAATGTTGTACAAATTGTTCTCCATTCTGCTCACTTTCCTATGCATTGTTATACATATTCTCTTGTTTCTTTTAATCCTTTCTTTTTATCATTTCGAAAAATGTAATAATAGATACATAATAGTATAATCACACTTATATGCCTCCATTTGTTTAACCATTACCCAAATGATAGCTTCTCCCTTAGTTTTAAGTTTTTTTGCAACAGCAAAAAGTGCTGCTATTAATATTTTTGTATTTATAGGTTATAAGGAAAGTATTTGTAAACCTTAAAAACTATGGAGTTTTTCTCGTCATTACGGACATTTCCTTTAATAATGATCTTGATTGAGTAAAGACAGCTCAGTTGTCTAGAGTCGGAAATTGTAATCTCTTGTCAGGAGCTCTTACAAGTGGCAGGGATAACAAGTCAACAAAGGCACTCAGTACATCAGTAATGTGTTTGGTACTATGTACAATATTCCGGTGTTCCCCTACCTCTGCAAATAAGGAAGAGAAATGAATTTTCTTATCTCTTCTGGGACATTATATATAACATGTGTATATCTAATATAATAATATATATAAATATATATTATATATACATAATCATAATTACACAAAGTTTCAACTTTGATTTTTTTTTTTAATTTTTATTCTTTCAAAGTTTTTCTTTACATGGTTATAGTCATTATTTATACTGTTTTCCTGGCTTTGCTTTTTCTTCACATTTCATTAATTCATAAAATTCCTTCTTATCTATATTATTTATACTCATTGGTTCTTATGGTGAAATAATACAGCATTACATCCATGTATCGCAATTTGTTCAAATGTTGCCTACTTGAAGGACATCTACTGTGTTTCCAAGACCTAATAAAAGAATGCTAATAAAAAATATTTGGTATATACGATATCTTCACTTAATTCACTTAAGCTACTAGCACAAGCAGCTAGCTGGTCTAGTAGATCGATCCCTGGACTTGAAATGAGGGAGATTTGAGATGAAATCTTATCTCAAAAATTTACTAGCTATGTGATTTTGGGCACATCTATAAAATGAGTTTGAATAATAGCACTTCCCTCACAGTGTTTCTTGTGAGGCTCAAATAAGATAACATTTGTACAGTTATTTTTACATGCTTTGCAAAGCAAATATATATATATTGGCTAATTTTTTAAAATATGATTTCTAAAGTTCTTAGCAGGGCTTATTAGTATGCTGTGTCTATCAATGGGGAATAGAAAACCATGACTGTAGTTGTTGGGACACTTTAGACTTTTTTCCAGACCAAAAACATGTCTGGAAAGAACTCAGAAACTGAGTTAATATTTTGCTATTCTGGGAACTAGCTTCCTTCTGAGAGAATTATTTGCTCTGAACAAAATGGAAACCTGACAGATTAACTAATTGTGTCCTGGTTTCCTAAGTAGGAATTCAATTGTGCCTGCAGTAAATGTCATATTTTTTATTTTGATAGATTATACAATTTTACAGAAAATAATAATTGTTTGAGACAAATCAGAATACTTCTTGTGTGGTAGGAATACATACTTCATGAATACAAAATGAGCTTGTTTCTTAGGATATAAAGAATAAGAAAATTCCTTTAATTTCATGGCACTGTGTGGAATTTCAGTTAGCCAAATTGACAATAGAATTTGCTTCCTGATTAGGTGACTCCCACTAACATTTTTTAATCTGAGCACTAGTTTTAGTAGACACTTTCTGGACTCATGCTTTTCTTCTTTGCCAATGT
This sequence comes from Sminthopsis crassicaudata, assembly GCF_048593235.1. Classification (NCBI taxonomy): domain Eukaryota; kingdom Metazoa; phylum Chordata; class Mammalia; order Dasyuromorphia; family Dasyuridae; genus Sminthopsis; species Sminthopsis crassicaudata. Next base: position 389,843,682 of record NC_133618.1, on the reverse strand, counting down.
ACACTTAAGATATACACAAAATTTTTATTGTAATTGTGACCACCAAAGACTCCTTACATAGAGATAAATAATTTCATTTATGATCTGCTTTTCATTTTCTACCTGTAGGAGCCAATGGTATCTCATATTATTATTGTGCTTATTAACCTCATCTCTACAAGGAGGAAAAAATGGTTTAGGATAAGATCACCCAAGGAAAGTAAACAGTTAGAGACTGGAGCTACAGATTTAGCTGATGCCTAAGGGGTGACAGTTCTCACTTGGGCTAATATAACGGATTTAAAAGTCTACTTTACTGATAAGAGAGTTATTCCATGTGAAGAGGTTTAGTCTCTAGGGAAAGGAATGATAAATTTATTCAGTAAACTTTTAGTGTGACCCTGGCGCACATAGCCATCAAATATAGAATCCTGTAAATATGAAAACAGTGGAGCTGATTTTGTTTTCTACATTTTTATCCTATTAGCTGGATATGAACCTGAATGAAGAGAAACAGCAACCTTTGAGAGAGAAAGACATTATCATCAAGAGGGAGATGGTATCCCAGTACTTGCACACCTCAAAGGCAGTGAGTTTACTTTTAAAAAATAATGTATTTGTACTTATATAATTTATTTATTTGTAGCATTCATTTAAAAAATTTTTTTGAGTTCCAAGTTCCCATTCTTCTTCCATCCTTCCCCATTAAGAAGGCAAATAATTATACATGAGAAATCATGCAGGGTTTATTTCCATGTTGCTCAAAAAACCCAAGAAAAATAAAGGGGAAAAATTATAATTCATTCTACACATACAGTTTCAGTTCTCTTTTTTAAGACAGTGACATTTTTCATCATAAATCATTTGGAATTGTCTTGAATCATATTGATCAAAGCAGTTAAGCCTTTCACAACTGGTTATCATTACAGTATTGTTGTTATTGTGTATAATGTACTCCTGGTTTAATAGTTCATATAAATCTACTGAGATTTTTCGGAAAGGATCCCCTTTATCATTTCTTATACCATAGTGGTATTCTATTACAGTTTGTTCAGTCATTCCCCAATTGGAGAGCATACTTTCAATTTTCAATTCTTTACTAAATTGTTGCTATAAATATTTTTGTACATATAGGTCCTTTTTCTTTTTCCTTGATCTCTGAGATACAGACCTACTATATTACTGGATCAAAGGATATTCACAGTTTATAATCCTTTGGATATAGTTCCCATATTATTCTCTAGAGTTGTTTGACAGATTCACACTTCCATCAATGAGGACATTAATTAATGTCCCAGTTTTTCTAAATCCCTTCCATTTGTCATTTTCCCTTTTTGTCATATTAGCCAATCTGATAGGTGTGCTGTGGTACTTCAGAGTTATTTCAATTTGCATTTCTCTAATCATTAGTGATTTAGAGCATTTTTTATATAAGTATAGGTAACTTTGATTTCTTCCTCTGAAAATTAGTTGCCAGTATATATCCTTTGACCATTTATCAATTGGAGAATGGCTCTTATTTTTGTAAATTTGATTCAATTCCTTATATATTTGAGAAATGAGGTATATATCCAAAAAAAAAAAAAAAACTTGCTATAAATTTTTTCCCTAGTTTTAAATTTTCCTTCTAATTTTGTTTATATTGGTTTTGCTTGTGCAAAACCTTTTAAATTTGATATAATCAAAATTATCCAGTTTTTTTCCCCCTGTAATCCTCTCTGTCTCTTGTTTGGTTATAAGTTTTTCCTTTAATCATAGATATGGCAAATAAAATTTTCCATACTCCCCTAATTCATTTATGATATCACTTTGTATGTCTAAATCATGTATATGTTTTGTCTTATCTTGGCATATATTATGAGATGTTGATCTATACCTAGTTTTTGCCCATCTGTTTTCTAGTTTTCCCCGTAATTTTTGTCAGATATTGAGTTCTTGCTCCAAAGCTTGGATTTTTGGTTTTACCAAAGACTAGATTACTACAGTCATTTAGTATTGTGTATTGTGTACCTGATCTATTTCACTGATGTACTTCTCTTTTTCTTATCCAGTACCAGATTGTTCTGATGATTACTGCTTTGTAATATAGTTTGAGATCTGATACTGCTAAACTGGAAAACAGAGAGTATTGAGATAAGGATATAACATTGGGAGACTGCCATTACTTTATTTTAGATATATCTGTCTGTAATGTCTATTTTATTCTAACATACATCTCTAAATACTTTAACCCTCCTGTTTGGATTCCTTCTCTTTGGCATCTATGAAGTATGGGAAAGATTCTCTGTAGATTTGTCTAGTCCCCTCGTCATACTCCAGTATTCTGAGTGATGGGACTCCAGTGTACCTAAGAAATGTTGGTTAGTTTTGGCTCTCAGATATTGATCTTACCATCTTTATTTGCTTTCTTTCCAGGGCATGAGTCAAAAGGAGAGCTCCAGGTCTGCCATGATGTATATCCAAGAGCTTCGTTCAGGTTTAAAGGATATGCCTTTACTTAGCTGCCTAGAGTCCCTTCGTGTGTCACTTAACAATAACCCTGTCAGGTGAGAGATTGATTTCACCTAGGGAAAGCCACTGTAGAAGTCTGAGGCTGTGTTATACTAGATGTAAGTTGGATTTGACACTGCATTGATTCTTTGTATTCCTTTCAGCTGGGTACAAACCTTTGGAGCTGAGGGCCTTGCAAGCTTGCTGGACATACTTAAACGACTCCATGATGAGAGAGAAGAATCTCCCGGGTGAGAGTCTCTTGAATCTCTATTTTCTGGAAAGAGGAAAGCAGAAAATGGGCAAGCCTATGTGTTTTGTGATAGCTATTTTATATGGCGACATAATGGATTAGAGAATTACTTTCAGTTAAGGTTGGAATTTTTTCTTTGGATAGTTAAGGATAAGGCAAGGTACAAGGAAAGAGAATCTAAAATTAAACCTTAGATTAATATTCCAAATATCAAACATCTTCTGAAAGTCAGATTATCCTCACTCAAAGAACTAACTTATGGGTAAATAACAGAACTGTCTAGTAAAATCTGTCCTGCCCAGGATTATCCTTGATCTGGATATCTTTCACGTAGTTGTTCTAGGATTGCTGTATGGACAGCAGGAGAAGTACTTAGCACTAACTTAGGCTCACTGTGAAGTTTGAGCCACATAGATGTCTCCAAGCTTCTGATTTTCCTTTAAAAATGGGATGATTCAGATCAGACCTCAACTACCAGAAATGGCATACTTTTTTGGATGTGATACTCTAGGACTGAGTTTCTAGTTATTTACAACTGAACATTTTCACTTTCTTATTTCTTATTAGCTTTTCAAGTGCAGTCTGGATAAAACCCCACTATTCTATGGAAACTTTTCTCTCAAAAATTATCAGTGATTTCCTAACTGCTAATTCCATTGACCTTTTCTCAGTCTTCCTCTTTCTTGTTATGTAACTTTTGACACTGTTAACCTTTATCACCTCCTAGATGCCTACTTCTCAAAGAGTATTCATGATACTATCAAATTCTTGTTTTTCCATCCATATGAATATTACTTCTGTCTTTTTCTTTTTTTTTTTTTTGATCATAATCCATAACCTTTTGCATTGGTATATTCTGGTACTCTTCATCAATCAATCAATAAACATTTATTAAGCAAACATCAGCCATATACCATATATGCTAGGGACTAAAGATACAGATACAAAAATGAAACAGCCCCTGCTGTGAAGAAGTTTATATTTTGGGGGCAGCTAGGTGGCGCAGTGGATAGAGCACCAACCTTGAATTCAGGAGGACCCGAGTTCAAATTTGATCTCAGACACTTAATACTTCCTAGCTGTGTGACCCTGGGCAAATCACTTAACCCCCAAATGCCTCAGCAAAAAAAAAAAAAAAAGTTAACATTCTGTTAAGGAGTACAACATGTTTCTAGATAAATATTTACAGGATATATACAGAAAAAAAGTGCAAAATAATTTTGCTTGGGGACACTAAAAATGAATGACTGACATTTATATAGTAAGATAGATGAATTGACTTGCTCGAGGTCACACAACTAATAAATATCTGAGACAGGTTTTCCTTAATTCCAATTCATGTTATTCATCTACTGTAGCAACTAACTGCCTCTACTGGAGAAGTCATGAAAGGCCCCAAGTGGCGTTTGAACTGAGGTTTGACAGGAGTTGCAATTGCCAAGTATTGGGGTGAGGAGGAAAAAACATTTCAGACATGATAGAGAACCAAAGAAAGAGTATAAGGCAGGAGAAAAAAATGTCATGTATCAGAAACAAGAAGTTAGCCAGCTTGATTGGAATGTAGTTTATGAAGTAGAATAATCTGCCTGGAAAGGAAAACAAAGATAAATGCTGAATAGAAATGTGTATTTATTCTAGATCAGAGCTTTTTAAGCAGACAATTGATCTAATAAGCCTGGGCTTTAGAAATAATAAATTTGTAGCTGTGTAGAGAATGATTAGAAAGCTAGTAGACTTGAAGCAGAGAGACCAGTTAGATAGCTAATTCCATATCTTAGATGAGGACTTGAGTTAAAGTGGTTGACCCCTTTTCCACTCCCTCGACTGATTCCTTTACCTCACTTTTTTTTTTTTTTTTTTTTTTTTTGGCTGAGGCAATTGGGGTTAAGTGACTTGCCCTGGGTCACACAGCAAGGAAGTGTTAAGTGTTTGAGGTCAAATTTGAACTTAGGTCCTACTGACTTCATAGCTGGTGCTTTATTTACTACGCCACCTAGCTGCTCCTCCCTTACTTCTTAACATTACTCAAGGAGTTTATGTATTATCTGTATTCACATGACTCTCAAATTTATATATCAAATCCTTGATTCTTTCCTTGATTTCTTTTCCTTTTCTTCATTTTCTATTTTTGTCAAGTATACCACTACTATCATCCTTTTAGGCATCTAGGTTGACCCTTAATTCTTAAGACCCAGGGGGCAGCGAGGTGACAGAGTGGATAGAGCACCAGCCCAGAAGTCAGGAGGACCCGAGTTCAAATCTGTCTCAGACACTTAACACTTTCTAGCTGTGTGACTCTGGGCAAGGCACTTATCCCCAATTGCCTCAGCAAAAAAAAAAAAAAAAAAATTCTTAATGCCCAAAATCCAGTTGCCAGATTTTGTTATTTCTACCTCCACAACATCTTTTATCCATCTCTTCACTCTATTCTCACATCTAGCATCCTAATTCAAGTCTTTATCACTTCTCACCTAGATTTTTATTTATTTTTTAAAATTTATTTTATTTTTTAAAAAAAACAAACAATAAGAAAACAGAAAAGTAGAGAAGGAATACAAAACAAAATAAAGCAAAAGAGAGCATTGTTACATGCTAGCAGAACATGATGGAAGATTCAAAATATATAGTAATGAATTACCAAATCAAGAAAATGTGTGTATGTATACACACACACACACACACACACACACACACACACACACACACCCTACCCACCCACCCACCCCCCCCTTCACCCTACACCACTACCTTTCCTGTCCCTGCTGACACTTTGCTTTAATTTTGCTCCTTAACTTGTCTTACTATTACTTAACATCCCCTCACTCAAGAATCCCTCCCTTGTCTTCTTCCTCACCCTTTGCTTCTTCATCTACCTATTCCTCCCCATTTATTTCTTTATAGATTTTTGGAGGATGCTATGAGTTTTGCCTATTATTCCCAATGGCTCACCTTGATTTTTAAAAGAGCCTTCTAATTGTTCTCTATGTTTCAAGTCTTTTCCCTATCTGATTCATTTTCTATATTCCTGCCAGTTAGCCATTCCTAAAGCAGAGTTGTGGCTACCTCACTTCCTTGCTTAAGATACTTCAATAAGTATTCTTCTAGGATAAAATACAAGTCTCCAGTCTGGCATTCAATATTTTTTGAAATCTGAACCTAATCTTTCTTTTCAGAATAATTATTTATTACTTCCTCTTAATTATTCTATGTTCAGCCAACAGGCCTGCTTACTGCCCCAGTAGAGGACTTTTCATCTTCTGTCCCATGTGTTTGCCTAGGCTGTCCCCCATGCCTACAATGATTTCCCTCTTCACCTATACCTCTGGAATCTCCTTTTTTTTTTTTTTTTTTTTTCCCCTCAAAACAGATGCCTTACTTATAGGATATCCTTACCCTATTTTGTAGTATTCTCCCTTCCCCGTTTATAATATCTGTGTATAAGTTTTATTATATATTTCTGTGTATGTCTATTTTTCTTCTTTTTTTTTTCAGTTTTTAAAACTGAAGTTTTCTTTTTTTTTTTAGAATTTTTTTTCCACAGTATATATGCATGAGTAATTTTTTTAATAATATTATCCCTTGTATTCATTTTTCCAAATTATCCCCCCCCTCCCTCTACACCCTCCCCCCGATGACAGGCAATCCCATACATATGTTACAATATAACCCAGATACAATATATGTGTGTAAATACCATTTTCTTGTTGCACATTAAGTATTAGATTCCGAAGGTATAAGTAACCTGGGTAGATAGGTATGTCTATTTTTCTGAGTAGAATATAAATTCTTTGAGGGTAGAAAGTCTGGTTTTGTCTTCATAACTAATACCTAATATAGTGTCTGTCATACAGTAGGTTCTTAATGAATGCTTTTTAAATTTTAATAGGGTATAATGGAATGAGATGTTAATCTGTGGAGCATTTTTCTAAATGGTAATTCTAAGTGGTAAAAATCTAAATGGTACTTTAGTGAACAGTTGCTTCAGGGGTCTAGAAATTTATACAATGAAAATACAAATTGAGAGGGGAGAACAGGGTAGGGGTTTCCTCTAGGAGGTGGCAATCTGTTTTAGAAAAAGAGGGAGACTACTCCTTGCTTTGATGTAGCCTTCAACTCTTTTATAACTTAGTAAATTGTCTGAGTGGAATTGGCCAAAAAATTCACCACACTTATCAGATGAATTTCAAAGACAGTAGATATGGATCATTGGATCAGTATTTAAAGTCTTTCCAGATTAGTTGAACTTTAAATTTAGAGCTTGTAGTCCATACTATACTGAGATGTTGAGATAGGACTTTGAAAAATATGAAAGAAAATTGATTGTGTGGGTGCCTAGAAGACTAGTGAGAAAATTTGTGCTCCTATTCTCATTAGATAATCTTAACTTTGAAGCTCTGAAACATTTAACCATATCATTTTCTGCTCAAGTCTCCAGTGACTTCTTATACCTCTAGGATACAAACTCCTCTCCCTAATATATAACTCTTCTTAATATTTAAAGTCTCTCATAATCTGGTTCCAACATAACTTTTCAGCTCCTTCATACTCTCTAGAATCTAGCCAGGTCATACTGTTCCTCAAACTTAGCATCTCTTATCTTCATACCCTTTTCCCCTTGCATTTGGAAGCATTCCTTCTTTACCTATACTTCTCTTAGTTTAAAATCCTCAACTTCCTTTAAGATTCAGCTCAAGGTTACTTACCCTAGGAAATGTTTCCAGACTCCCCTTATTGGTGTTATTGTTACCCTCCTCAAATGATCTTATCTTTATTCATTTACATATTTTGTTTCCTTTGCTTCCTTAAAATGTAAAGTTCCTGAGAGTTGGGTTTGCCTTATCTTGGTCTTATCAAATTACCTCCACAGCAAACACTTAAACGTATATTAAAGTGAATGGTACTACCCTATTTTTGCCTTTAGGATTTTAGGGTTGAATTTTGTGTCCCAGTTTAAAAGCCTCTTTTTTGGATGTTGGGAGAAAATTAAGCATTAAAGGCATTTCACTGATTGTTTCTTCTTTGTGCAGAAGCTATGACAGCCGTAATAAGCATGAGATTATTCGCTGCTTGAAAGCTTTTATGAACAACAAGGTGAGATCTTTTCCCTTCTCCATCTCCTCCATCTCCATCTACCCAATTCTCTTTTCACTTGACAACTCCAAAGAGTCAGCCAAGAGCATGAGGTTAAATGATTTCATTATGCTGGTTCATACTTTTTTTTTTTTTTTTTTAGTGGCACTTATACATCCTTTATTAGTCCTTTCCAGCTTAGTTGTCTTTCTCCCTTGTTTGTTATTTTTGGGGGGTTTTTTTGTCCTTTGCTTTTTGGTTTCCTAACCTGAATATATTCTTTTTAAAAGTCTGATCTCCTTATTTAATAATAATAACAAGCATTTATATAATGTATATGCCAGACATTATGCTAAATACTCTACAAATATTATATTTGATCTCACAAAAACCCTGGGAAATATGTTCTATTATGATCTTCATTTTATAGTTGGGAAAGCTGAAGCAAACAGAAAGTTAAGCTACTTATCCAGGGTCATACAGTAAGGAAGTATCTGAACTTCAATTTGAACTCGGGGATCTCGTAGACCCAACGACCAGCTCTTTATCCACTGTGCCATCTAGCTACTTCCTCTCTCGTTCCACTGTGGATTAGTACTAGACATATGCCTGTTTTTGGAATACCCTTGCTATTTCTGCTTTTACTCATAATAAAAAAAGATAACTTGATATCATATTAGTTCTCCCTTATTCATTTGCACACTTATTTGCATTAATGGGTAATAATTCTTCTTTATCATTGGGTGAAGAGATTTTGCTTGTCTTGTAGTCTAGGATTTTGCTGAGAAAAATGCATGAGATTCTGTTCCTTCACATTCTGTCATTGGGATCTTAAGTCTTTACATCCTTCTTTACTGTTATTCCTTTGCCAGTTTGGGATCAAGACAATGTTGGAAACAGAAGAAGGAATCCTGCTGCTGGTCAGAGCCATGGACCCTGCTGTTCCCAATATGATGATTGATGCAGCCAAGCTTCTGTCTGCTCTGTGTATTCTACCACAGCCTGAGGATATGTATGTGATTTGAAATGTTCTTCTTTTTCCATTTCCTTTCTCTTCTTTTTTAAATCTCTGAAAGTATATGTGTTGGAGGGATGTTTGCTTGGGTGTGAGGGAATATGCTATTTGATTTCAATTGTTTGGATACTACTGTTTTTCTACTTGGTATAGAATTTGGTGACTCTTATTCCTAGTACAAGAGTTCTAAGTGGAAACTGTATTAGGAGGACTAGTAAAGGAGATTTTTTAGGCCACTGTCCACTTTTGAAGCCTCTGAGGAGTAGTATAATCAGTGGTATGGCAATTTTCCTTTATTTCCAGAAAGATCATCTTGTGTCATTGTGCCAGAATAATTGTACTCTTTCTTTTCCTTTCTTACCCATCACTCTGGAGTAAGACTCTGAATAATCCATCTTCATTTTTCCCTAACCTTTTTTTCCTCATCTTCCACTCACTACCTCCAATATAGGAATGAACGTGTTCTGGAGGCTATGACAGAGCGAGCAGAGATGGAGGAAGTAGACCGCTTCCAGCCTCTCTTGGAGGGATTAAAGAGTGGAACCTCCATTGCTCTCAAGGTTTGTAAACTGAGAGCAACACCTGGGAACTAAATGTAGGGGTCAATATTTCTTGCATCTTCCAGTCTCTCGATAGAACAAATTGAGTGTCTTCTTTTTGTGTCCTGTATGCTAAAAGATAAATATGGGACTTCTTTTCCAAGAAATAAAACTTTCTTGGATATCACATTTTAGGAAAGTCATTGGTAAACTGGAGCATATGATGGCATCCAGTTCTGGAGATTATATTCTATAAAAATTAGTTAAAGAAATTTTAAGAATATTTAATTTAGAAAAGGGAAGACTTAGAGGAGTCATGATGTTAGTTTTCAAGTATTTGAAAATTATGGGAGAAAAAGATTTGTTTTGCTTGGTCCTGGGGGGCTAAGTAGGGCCTAGTAAGAGCCATTGTTTGGAAATTATAAAAGGCAGATTTAGACTTAATGGTAAGGAAATATTCTCAAATAATTAGAATTGGCCAGTTGTGGAGTACACAAAAGATACTTGGTCTTCAAATAGGAGCTAAATGACCACTTGTCAGTGGGTACTGTGCATAATTTTAGAAATTTTGATTAGGTACATTTTGGACTGAGAGACAGTTTGATATGGGGGATTGGAGTTAGATTCATTAGGGTTCAAGTCCAAACCAGCAAGTGAACCTGGGCAAATCATTCAGTCTCTCAGTGTCCCCGTCATTGCATCTCTCTTAAGACTGAGTTAAGATGAATTGTTGATGGCCATGGTAGAGGAAGTTTCCTCACTGAAGAGCTTCCTTTACTAACGATAGGTCTTGGCTAAAAAAGAAAAAAAGGTCTGATGACTCATTTTTGATTCATTTTTGACGAGGAAATTGATGTGACTATCTTATAGCTGGGAAAATTGAATTTTAAAATAAAATAGATACTTGCCCAATCCAGAGTTTCACAGTCCCAGGAATGATATTAAAAACTTTGATCTATTCAGGCCAGTGTTTAAATTGGGCTTCGTGACTTTTAATAGGTGTTGTAAGATCTATGCTAAGTATGTATTTTCCTCTAAAAATAAGTTAAATGGAAAAAAAAGAACCTTCCTTAGTTTCCTCCAGAAGTTAACATTGACCCAGTTGTTTTATCTTTCCATCTTAGGTGGGATGTCTACAGTTGATCAATGCCCTCATCACACCTGCAGAAGAACTTGATTTCAGAGTCCATATCCGAAGTGAACTGATGAGATCAGGTTTGCAGCAAGTGCTTAAGGTGAGGGCAAGTTCTGAAAATTATAATGTAAATTGGTTTTTCCTTTTTTTCTTTGTACTAATAGCTCTCATTTTCTTGAAAACCTTGGTCATAATTATAAAACAATTTTGGAAAACAATGAAGACATGATGGACACTTCTCTGTTGTCTGTTTTTAACTGTTGATAGGATCTGCGGCTGATGGAGAATGAAGATATGAAGGTACAGCTGGCTGTGTTTGATGAGCAAGGGGAGGAGGATTCCTATGACCTGAAGGGAAGATTGGAAGACATACGAATGGAAATGGAATATCCTCCTGTTGCATAGTGGCTCCAGATGTGATGCCTTTGTTAAATTGGGGTGAAATCCTGATGTGCTTAGAAAGATTTCACTGTATTTAAGAAACTAAGATCCATATGTAATTGACCCAGCAAAAGAATCTTGTGGACAGTCTTTACAGTATTCTTAACCTTCTCTTTTCTGAGAATCCTCAGACAAAGACATCAGAAAGTCCTTTATAATAGAAGGAGCCAAAAAAAATTAGTATTTACTTCCTGGGAATACTATGAAATTTGAATGTCATTGACATAGGTCAAGGAACATGGTCAAAATATGATCTTTTAAGGAGATGTGTATGTGTCTTAATTCCTTTGTATTTATTTCTTAGATGAGGATTGAGAATCACTGACAAATATTTGGTTATGTGTTGTGATCTAATGCTAGTACTTTTCTAGTTACTTTATGTTCTCTTTGCTACTACTTGATCCTTTAGATCTGAAGAATTTTAAACATAACCCTTTTGCACAGTGGTCTTTTGAGTTGAGGGGGCTTTTTTTGGGGGGGCGGTGGACAGGTTTTTAAGGTAGGGCATCTTACTAGTATCATTGCTTTTCCACAAGTGTCAGGAATCAGTGACTAGTCTAATTTCCAAAGTCATATTTTCCTTAGCCCTTGCCTCTTTCCCACTGATTTCAGTGAAGTTTTTCAGATCCTCCTGAACACAGTTAAGGATTCAAAGGCTGAGCCGCTCTTCCTATCCATCCTGCAGCATCTGCTGCTGGTCCGGAATGACTACGAGGCCAGGTGTGGTGGTTGGCAGGGTCCCTGGGAAAGCTAGGGGCAGGCACTACTGTGGTGTTAAATTAAGGGGATAAAACAAACTTTTAGATTATAGGGTGGAGGTAGTAATGAAAACTAAGAATCAGCATTCATGCACAGCCATAGTTGTCTGGTAATTTTCTCTCTAATTAGGCAAAAAAACTACCCCTGTTGGCTCAGTAAAGAATACAATTTCTTTTGGGGTGGGGACAGTTTAAGGTTATCTTTAAAGTTATTTCCTTTGGAGTAAGGGAGCTATATCTGCCCATTTTTTGAAAAGGAATAGTCAGCAGATGTTGGTAGTCTTATCCTGTCAAAGGAAGAAAGGGATTCTGTGAGACAGGAGAGGGAGTGTAAAAATGGAGAGCAGGAATTTTTGGCTTTTGATTATCCAGAAAACATAGGGTAGCTGAAGTAGAGTAGTTCATGGCATAGCTATAGTGACCTTATTTCAGATTTCTAAAGAAGATTTTATCTCAGATTTTTTTCTTTGGGACTCCATACTGAGTTAGTAATTGAGTCAGTTGGTAAACCAACATTTATTAAGTTCGTTTTTGTGTGTGTGTGTGTGTGTGTGTGTGTGTGTGTGTGGGTGTGTGCGCTAGATACTGTACTAAATGATGGGGACAAAGAAAGTTAAAATCTTTTTTTTCTAAGAACTCATAGTCTCATGAGGCAGTAGAGTTTTAAAGTATGGGCAGGATAAATTTGAAATAATCATTAAAGGAGAGGCACTAGAATTGTTTATTGTAGCCATGTGACTTCTAGAGCCCAGACCTTCTTTGGATCTGAGGGTATTTTGTTTATTCCTTACTTCCTTTTTCTTTTCTTCAGACCTCAGTACTATAAGCTGATAGATGAGTGCATATCCCAGATAGTGCTTCACAAGAATGGTGCTGATCCCGACTTCAAGTGCCGACATCTCCAAATAGATATTGAAGGGTTGATTGGTAAGCACAGGGGTTACTTACTGCTGCCATTGCTTTTCATCATCTCATATCTCCCTTCCTAGTTAATTAGCCAAAAGAATAAACATTTATTTAATGCCAGACATAATACTAGGTGCTGGAGATTCAGACAAAAATGATGTATCACTCTTCAGGAAATTCACATTCTGTAGTGAGGTAGCATGTACACATACAAGTATGTCCAAAATGAATACCAAGTCATTTTGTCGAATGGCCTCATATAGATGGTTTCATTTGAGCCTAGCTCTAAAGAAAACTAGGGGTTCTGTGAGGCAAATGAGGAAAGGAGGGCTTTTCAAACTTGTATCAAGGCAATTGTGTGTTTTGTGTGAAGAACAGTAATAAGACTAGTTTAGCTATAATGAAAAATATCTGAAAAGAAACCAATATATAATAATACTGGAAACATAAGTTGGAGATAAACTAAAAATTTAAAGGGCCAAATACCTAATGAAAGCATTTATTTTAATTCTTTATCTTGTCCTTGTCTCTTTTCTGAGCTTCAATCTCTTATCACCAACTACTACCTTTGGGCATTTTGAATTAAATGCCCTAAAATCATCTCAGATGCAACATATCCAAAATAACTATCTTTCTTTTTTACACTATTATCTTCTGCACTTCTGTAGTTGACAATTCAGTACAGCACTTTCTCTCCAGTCACTCAGGTTCACCACCTCATTGTCATCTTAAGCTCTTCTCACTGACCTCAGATATCTCATCAGTTACCAAATCTTATTTCTACCTCTGCCTCTATCTATTACATCTTAACATCTTTTCTCTCTAAATAGTCACCATCCTAGTCCTTATCTTAATTGTTGCACTAGCCTCCTAACTAGTCTCCCTATCTCAGGTCTTTGCTCACTATATTCTATCCTCCACACAATGACCAAAATGTTTTTTTCAAAGTCCAAGTCTAACCATGTCACAGCTTTATTCAATAAACTTCATTCTTTATTCTCTAGGGTATTTGGATCTTTTTTTAAATCTAGAATAAAATAAATCCTCTATTTAGCTTTACAATCTAGCCTTGATGTACCCTTTTGGTCCTAATTACATGTTACTGTCACATCCTTTATGATCTGGTCGTTCTATCCTTTTTTTTTTTCATATGTGACTTTACATTTCCCATCTCTATGCCTTGTCATCTAGGGAAGGCAAACTTCTTAAGGGGTGTGTGTGTGTACATGCACAGTTTGTGGAGGGGGGAGTAGAAAAGGGATCTGTTTTTTCAATATATTCTACGGGAACATTACAAAAGCACAAAATTATCAACTTAGAGAACTCAAGCAGTGGGTGGTGGTTGTACCTAGCTTTCAGCTCACCGTCACCTGTGGTTGGCTTAGCAGATGATTTTGAGGGCCAAACATTCCCCATCACTGATTTAAAGGAACATTTAATGGACAAGTCAACTTTTTATTACAAATCCTAAAATTTTTTTCTATTTGAAGTAGGAAATAATCTGTTGATAGCTAAAATGTTGATTCCTTCTCTTTATGAACATAGGAATAATAGCAGATTCTGGAAGATAGAAATGCTATACTCATAAGAGCTCTTTCCCTTCTTAAGGTTGGATTCTGAAGTCAAGATTCTCCCCTCAGAGCCAAAGCAGTCAGATAAATTAATTAGATAGATGGTAAGATTAAATAGATCTCAAAATAGTTTATCTAGACTTTTCACAATTTACTAAAGGATGAATTTGACTTATATCATTTTAAAGTCCAGGATTCGATATACCTGGTTTTCTTTTTATCCTTGGAATAAGATGAAGTAATGGGTTTGAATATCTGGAAAATGGGCTAGACTGTTAGGAGGAGATATATCTTTTTATTTTCAAATACTAAGTAGGAAAATAATACCACCACAAAGAAGGCAAAACAAAATTGTAAGCATGAAGTTATTTTCAATCTTTTGGGCAATTATAATCATTTAGGTCAATTCCCTTTTAATCACAAAACATAGGATGACTCAGTGGGAGCTTTGTTGCTCTTTAGCTTCTTTATATTTATATGGAAGGAGCATCAACATCTATGAACTTCTTTAAAAGAAATGAACAACATCATATTATGTTCTTAATGAAGAAGACCATATGAAAGCCAATGATAATCTTCTATATATTGAATTTCAATTGTTGCTGATATCATTTATGATTGAGGTTTTTGAACTTGTGCAACTAGAAGAATGATACCGTCTCCTATGGAAATAGGGAAATAAAACGTGTAAAAGAAAATACAGTTCTAGATCCGAAAAGTTTACTACTCTGTCTCCCTGTCTTCTGTCTAGATCTCATCCTTATTTTTACACATATGCTCACAACTTTGAGCCAATGTAACATCTGGGAAGTACTCCAGTAGATTCTGGGAGAGGGAGGGGATCATACTTTGTATGTGAAACTAGTGATTATAAACCCATTTAGGTTGAATGTAATGGGGGAAAAAAGGTATCTGTTTTTTAAAATACATTCTAGAGGATACTAGAAGGATTCTTGGTTAGCATGGAATGAGAGGGCAGAGAGAATTGGAAATTTTACTTCTTATCTTTTTTTTTTTCCAGATCAAATGATTGATAAAACAAAAGTGGAGAAAACTGAGGCCAAAGCTATAGAGTTGGAAAAAAAGGTAATCATGGGGAGCTATGAAAGGTTTACTTAAAGCATCTCCAACTTCTTTTTGTCCAAAAGTCAATCATGCCTGCCCAGCCGACTAGTTTGTTCTTTCCCTCTACTCTTCCCTCCTCATCTACCCCTTCTCTAGTCACTCCGGTGAGGTTGGTACACAGTTTGGGTCCATGGAAAGAGTCATGCTTTTGGACCTTATTTTATGCTATTTTCTTTCCTAGGCCATCAACAATATAGCTGTCCTAAATGGTGACCCTGAATAATCAACTGCTCTCTTGGTTTGTGTTGACATTCTTAGGTTTCTTGGAACAATTAGATCCTGAATACTTTTAGATTTTTGTGGCTATAATTTTATCTATGTTCACCTGGCCCTGTGTTCTTTGGTTTTGGATTCCTGATCCTTGGATCCTTGGATATCTTAGTGCTCTTTTGGGGAATGAGTGGCTTTTACTCCCAAATTCCTTTCTGTATGCATTGCTTTCTACATTTTAAAGTGCTATAAAAATAAATGCAAGCAGGGCAGCTAGGTGGCGAGGTGGATAGAGCACCAGCCTTGAAGTCAGGAGGACCAGAGTTCAAATCTGGTCTCAGACACTTAACACTTCCTAGCTGTGTGACCTTTGGCAAGTCACTTAACCCCAGCTTCAAAAAAAAAAAAAATAAAATAAAATAAATGCAAGCTACTTCTACTAACTGGCCAGGTTGAATGAAGGAAATGTCCTTAAACTTCAGACCTATATTTGTGACTCCAGAAATAGGATGAACCATTGGAATAATATATAGGATTTCCCACTCTCAACTCCTAAGTTTTTGGATCAAAGCATTATCATTCTCTCTAGGCATTGCCTTTGGTATGGGGCAGCTCCAGAGGTAAAATAACAAACAATATAATATGGTATGTGAGAGGCCTTGTCCTGAGAGATAGAGGAGCTTCCTGAAATACTGATTTTTTTCTTCTTTAGCTGGACTCAGAGCTAACTGCCCGGCATGAGCTACAGGTGGAAATGAAAAAGATGGAGGGTGACTTTGAACAGAAGCTCCAGGAACTACAAGGAGAGAAGCAAACATTGGATGCAGAGAAACAACAATTAGCTACTGAGAAAAAGGACCTGGAAGCTGAAGTCTCTCAGCTGACTGGAAAGGTAATATTTGGGCAGGGGAAGTAGTATATGTAGCCACCTATTAATATTAGTCATTCTAAAGCCTCAAAATAGGCATTCCTAAGAATTGGAATGAATTACCCTTTGCTGGGAATGTAGGTGGAAAGTACTAAATTTCTCATGTTATGTCACTTTCTTTTGTAGGTTGCCAGTTTGTCTAAGGAGCTAGAAGATACCAAAAAGGACATGGCTTCTCTCTCAGCTGCAGTAGTCTCTTCTGTTCCTCTTGCCCCTAGCAGTGATACTATTCCTCCTGCCCCTCCTCTACTTAATGACTCTAACATACCCCCTTCTTTACCCAGTGGTATTAATATTCCTCCCCCTCCTTTGCCTAGTGGCATTTGTATACCTCCTCCACCCCCTTCCCTGTCTGGTGGAGCTGGCATTCCTCCTCCTCCCCCCCTGCCCGGTGGAACTGGCATTCCTTTTCCTCCTCCTCCCCTACCTGGTGGAACTGGCATTCCTCCTCCCCCTCCCCTGCCTGGTGGAGCTGGCATTCCTCCTCCTCCTCCCCTGCCTGGTGGAGCTGACATTCCTCCTCCCCCTCCCCTGCCTGGTGGAGCTGGCATTCCCCCTCCCCCTCCCCTGCCTGGTGGAGCTGGCATTCCTCCTCCCCCTCCCCTGCCTGGTGGAGCTGGAATGCCCCCCCCTCCTCCTCCTTTACCTGGTGGAATCCCTCCACCCCCTCCTCTCTCAGGGGTCCCTGGTATCCCTCCACCTCCCCCTGGAATGGGTGTGCTGCCTCCTCCCCCTGCATTTGGGGGTCTGGGAATGACTGCAGCTCCAGTTCTGCCCTATGGCTTGGTTCCAAAGAAGCTTTATAAGCCAGAGGTGCAACTCCGAAGGCCAAACTGGTCCAAGGTAAGAGATATTGCCAAAAATCGAAAGTTCATAGTCAAGAAGCTGCATCTGATTTTTGCCTTAGCCTTTTTTTTAAGTGCTTAAACTCCCAAGATAGACTTCCCTTACTTTCCTTTGGCCCAGCATTGTCTTCCCGTGTTAGCATCATTCAACAACTATTTATTAAGGTGGTTATGTATACAGACCTTTGCTTCTAAATTTTGGATTTATCAACTTAATGTACTTAACCTTTTACCCCAGAAGATGGCAGCACTGTGGTAACAAAATTTCACAATCAGCCATTCCATAGTGTTTAGGCAGCTGATAATGCCCTGCTATAAAAGTCATGGATTCCATTTGTCATTAAAATGCATACATCTGTATCTTTCTTCCTGTTAGAACTTTAACAGTGATCATGTATAAACTTAATCTACAAGAGTGTACTTTGAAACCATTAAGATTCTGAGTAAATTACCTTCTCCTAGGACTTAGACTCAAATGAAAAGAGATTGATGGGGGTCAGTTGATTGACTTATTCACTTGACAAAAGTAATACATTTAGAATCAGCTCTAGTTAAAAGAAGTATCAGGAATCTGAAAGTTACTAGAGCTAGAGAGATTTGAATGTATAATTAAGAGATCAGAGAGAATTAAAGTCTCTTTGTTTTCATCTGGAGTCCATATCTCTTGTTCCAGCTTTAAAATTTGTAGCTGCTTCATGACTTTTTTTTTTTTTTTTTTTAACTGAAGCACTTGGGGTTAAGTGACTTGCCCAGGGTCACACAGCTAGGAAGTGTTAAGTGTCTGAGGGCTCAGTCAGGTCCTTCTGACTTAAGGGCTAGTGCTCTATTCATTGCACCAACTAGCTGCCCCCACTTTGACATTTTGTTAAAACTTTATTCCTATAAATTGGTGCTTTAAAATTTGTCTACCTGTTTCCATATCTATAATTTAGTTTTCATGGGTGGGAAAACATGGAATCTATAATACTAACTGTAGACCTCACCTGTGTTCACAGTTTGTTGCTGAAGATCTATCCCAAGATTGTTTTTGGACAAAGGTAAAGGAAGACCGGTTTGAGAACAATGAGCTATTTGCTAAGCTCACACATACCTTCTCAGCCCAGACAAAAAGTAAGTACTTTCCTTTGGGAGACAGTTCGGGTCCAGAGAATATCCTGTGAAGGAGGAATTTATCAGCCTTGACTAAGCTAGGAAAGGAAATTGAGGATAAAAGGAGATGTTGGGTGGTTTAGAATGGGATTTGTCCCTTACGTGAAACTTGCATGTTTTCTTTCTTTGAGGATAAAAATATAAAAAAATAAATTTACTTGGAGTGGATGAAATTTAAGAATTTCTGAATTATCATGTGATTATATTGAATTCTGTGAATAAATAGTATGATTTCAATGAGCCCTAGGACACACTGAGTGATACAACTCTGACTTGCCTTATACCTGCCATGTTTTAGTAGATTGTATTGGGGTGGGTGTGTGGTTGACTATAAATAATGGTGAACTAGATCTGATTCTTCTTTCCCTCATTTCTTTCCAACTTCTGATGGCTTTTTTCCTCCCTGACCCACTTCTCCTGAAGCTTCCAAAGGTGAGTATAACATGGCAGAGAATTTCAGAAAATTAAAGTTGGGTTTCCCAAATTGAGAAAATGAAAAGAGTCAGAAATGAAAAGTAGTGTTGAGTGAATGAAACGAGGTATTCAGGTAAATGAATCACGATATTGGGAATTCATTTCTTAGTGAATAAAACCATATGTGATTTATTTGATAGAATATTCTTTAAACTATAAGGGCTCATAGGAATAACAAATATTATAATCTAACCTCTAACTTAGTAGGAAGCTTTTTGTGAATTTAAGCATCATTGAAGCTACAACATTTTTCTATTTCTCTGGAAAACGATAGGTAGTTGCCTCTGATATGTTGTCATATGTTCCCCTGCATATTGTTATTAGTAAGCTTTACATTTGTGTAGAGTGTATATTTACAAAGACTCTTTATATGTGTATTCAGCATACTGTAATATATGTTATCTCATCTGGTCATCGCAGCAGCCTTAAAGGATTAGGACAGGTATTGCAAAATTTTATAAATGAGAATACTGAGGTTACCAAAATTGCAGTTATCAGAGGTGGAGCTGATCAAAATCAGGCACTATATAACTTCTTTACTCTGCTCTTTTAGTTCTGTTCAACAATTTTTATAATTGTTTTCATCATATTTTAGAAAAGCTAATATGTCATATTTATATTAAATGGCATAGTGGATAGTGAGCTGGACTTGGACTTAGGAAGATCTTTCTAAATTCATCAGAATTCAAATCTTGACTCAGGAATTTACCAGCTGTGTGACCCTGGGCAAGTCATTTTTACCTGTTTACTTCAATCTTTATCTCATAAAATGAGCTGGAGAAGGAAATAGCAGACCATTCTGGTATCTGTGCCAAGAAAACCCTAAAGAGTCAGACAAAACTGAAAATGAAAAGAAGTTATTTTGTTATTTCCTCATTTTTCCCTTCTAAGGACATATTGGTTTATGGTGCCTTGGAATGGGGTGGAGAGAATTTTTAGTTTTCTCTCCCCAGTAATATAGTGTTTAGAATTGTCATCCCCTAAAATTTGGCATTTTCATTTCCTTCCTGTGTTTTTGTTATCTAGACATATATGTGTACTCCTGATAAACAAAATGAATAAAGCACAGTTTCAGAACACACTTTCCTCCCATAAGCAAAATCAGTATATTAGTATAATGTGACTATTGTAATTTTTCTTCTTTAATCTGATGAACAAAATTACACTATAATTTGTTGCAGTAAGGAGCCTGACAGGCAGATATATGCTTCTGGTAACTTTTGGAAGTGACTTAGGCATTTGTATAGTACTGTAAGCTGACAGGGTTCAGTTTTATTTCTTTGCCCTAACCTTTACAGCAAAAGTGACCCTTGGCTTCCAGGGAATCTTCAACCCTCACTGCTGCAGTCTTGGATGACGGTTATCTTTGATCTCCTTAGTTGAGAGGTTATGCTGATATCCCTTCAGCCCCCATTAGTATCTTCATCAAAGAAAATTTGACTTCACTCTTTTTGTCCACTGTTGGATAAAACTTTCTATTCCCTTCATGACCTCCCCTCGCCTTGTGATCACCTAGAATCCATTCCTTCATTAGCTTTTTGTCTGTCAGAAGACAGAAGAGGGATCTTTGTCTGTTTTTGGCTTGTTTTGGATTACTTTTGTATTCTCAATATCTCTATTAAGCTTTTCTAAAGATAGGAATTGGCCTCTTTTAGGTGTAAAAACTTTGATTTTCATTGAATTGATATTAAGATTCTGACATCCAGATTAATAAATGCTAAGTTCCATGATTCTGAAGATGGGCAGATTTAAATTGTTACCAGGATTTTTTTTTTAGTGCCCAGATCTGAATAATAGACATCCAGAAATGTATGTTCTTTATGAACCATGTTAATTGCCAGTTCTATGACTAAAAGTTGGACCAAAAGTTCTACTATGATCACCTGATGATAAGGAGGCAAGCTTTATCAAAAGCCATAGTGGATCTTGATATGAAGTTTATAAAGTTTTTTTTTTTTTTTTTAGCATAGAATTGATGGATCAATTCTATGTCTGCTGTTCAAGGACAAGTTTGTTGGAATTCAGACAGCCTTGTGACACAGCTTGTACATAGAACAATAAGTATTTTAGTCCCAGCAATTTGGCAAAGACCATCTAAATCATATAAAAATTGTGATCAGTGTTGGCAGACAGAATGCCTCATCTGTCAGATCACAGATCCTTGAAATGCTAAAATATGGCAAAAATATATTTTTAACATTTTCCACCTGGATGTAGGATTTGGAATTGTTAGTAGACTTAATGTCCATGCTCCTAACTCTGTTTTTTTTCCTCTCTACTGTCCTTTCCTTCCTGGAAGACCCAGTATACAGACCTAATTTGAACTTTAGGTTCTGATATTTTATGAAAAGAAAATGGATTCTTGGGAAAATTTTAGTGACTGGCAGCTTATTTATAGATTTTTCACTCCTTTTTGTTTCCCAGAATGCAGCAATTCTCTTATTTTTAAGATTAAAAGCTATAATTATGACCCATTCTATTTCACTGAGTATAGAACTTAATATCTTGTTTTAACTTAATATATTTCCAAAGTGCTATAATGTTAATGGAACTAAAAATAAAATAACGTACTCTAGGACTTAATTCAGGTGTAACTAAAACTAGGGAAGTTTCCATTTAAAAAAAATTTTTTTTAAATTCTCATAAAAAGCATTTGTTTCACCTTTCTTATTCTTTATGTTTCTTTTTAGTATAAGTCTTCTAATTCTCAATCAAAATAATTCCCTTTAAAAAAATTCTCATGTGTTTCACCTCAGAAATATGGAGATAATGGTTTGTCTTCTTAAGAACACTGATTTATTTATTTTGGCACATCTTTTTTATTTTTCAGACTCTTTAAATCTGTACTTCAGGGTCCTTGGATTCTCAGTGTGTTGATGTGATTTGATTAATCCTCTGTAATAATATGGATTATGTTAAGGGAATTCTGACTCTCATTAAGTATTCTGTAAACTTTTGGTGAAAATAAATTTAGAAATACCCTTGGTATTTCTACCAGTTTTATGTTTTATACCAGTTGATAGCGAGGACTTTTTATAGCATTATTCTCTTTAAAATTTGACTATACAGAGTTAAATCTTAAGTCTCATACAATTTCCTTAGCAGATGAACCCATTGTTATTTAAGTGGTATTTGATTCCTAAAACTGTCCTTTTTTAAACGTAGAGAAATTCATCTTATTCTTTATTGAGAGATTCTCATATTTTCCAAACATGATGTTCTTAGTAAGTGAAGTAAATGCAGTTTAGCAATTTCTGCTGAATACCTGTATATGTACTTTGTCAGAAACTTGTATCCCAACCCTTAACTTATAGCATAACTTTTGGAATTTTGTAAATCCATTTAAATAATTTTGTGAGATAACAATTGGGATTAGAGCTGTCATTTTCTTGCTTTATATTCCTGTCTGCACCTTTTCTTTCTCTAACCTTAAAGGAAGTAAAAAATTAATACAGCCTATCCTAGGAGTCCTCATGTTAGAAGAAAGAGAAGGCCTCTCTAGAATTCAAAGATAACTTTTGCCCCACTATAGTTCAGCTTTTTTTACTCAGAATTGTCTTCATTACAATGTATTTCATACTTGTATAGTAATTAATCATAATAGTATTTGAAAATCCTAGCATTAGTGTTACACCAGTAACTTCGTAAGTCTTGGAGAAATTCTGTAACCATTTCTCTAGCCACTTCTTCACTTTGCAGCCAATTTGGTGATGAGATGCTCTAAACTGGCTTTGGGCAATAGATAGTATTTGTCAGGATTCATTCCAATGCCTCAGCAGTTTTTACCCTTCTGGTAAAACTTTTGAGAACTTAGATTCCATGAATCCCAATGAAAGGAATATTTAATTTTCTTCCCCTGGCTAAGATATCTTCCAGTCAAGCTTATTGAATGATTTTAGGGGAAAACACTAAAGATCATTATCCCAGAAATAACACAAAACTGAATTCATTTATTCAGCAAACATTTGACTGTTGTAAGCCCCCTGGACTAAAAGAAGGACAAAAATAAAACTGACCAAAACAAAATAGTAACCCTAAAGTATAGAACTTGATTTGCCCTACCCTCCAAAGATTGTATTGTTCAAAATGTTCTAGTTCTTGATTAATTAGACTCGCCCCAGGATCATTCAGTTTTCTTCTCTTTGCTAAAAGTCAAATATGTTGTCTTTTGAGAGTAGACTAGGAAACTATTTAAGCAGATCTTTCTACTCCTCAATTTCAAGCAATGTTTGAAAGACACAAATGCCGTTGTTTTGCATATACAAACATCATCCTGATACTTGGCAAACTAATGGGTAAACTTTCTGTTTTATGAAAAGATAAAATAAGCATCTCCATTTAGTCTATCTGAAGACCAAATTTTGAAATTGTAAGGTTCTTGTTTCTTCAGTAACTTGAAATCTAAGCTCCTTTGGCTTTATTTTCCTTATCTGTTAAATGAGGGGTTCAAACTAAATAGCTTTTGAGCTCCCTTAGTTTTTGATCAGTGATCCTTTGATCCTGTAAATTTAAAATTTTGATCCCAATTTAGGAAAGTCTAGGTCATTTAAATTAATAACTCAGGGAAGAGGAAGAAGTTCCACAGTGAAGGAAGATTGTGGTATCTCCCCATTCCAGAGTCCTAAGATGATGTTAGGGCAAAGTATACAAATCATGAAAAAAATTGGTAAATCTACCTGATGGTAGGTTCCCTGGAGTTAACTAACCAGTCTTCAAAAGGGTTCCATAGGGGAAGGGATCCTCCAAAAAAGGAATTCTCTTTTTTCTTGCATGTGTTCTTTTTGTCCACCAGGTGGCATCTAAACAGTTTCATTCCCCAATAGTGAATATTCAATTAAATCTGCAGACTTATTTAGGATCAAGATTTTGTAAGGACATGGCATGACATACATACATACTTTTACACTCAGATCTCTGGGCTTCATTTTTGTATTTATTATGCCAGTTTTGTATGATTATCTTTTTGCAAGTTGTCTTTCCTATTGGACCATCTCTTGGATGATATTGAAATAGGTTCGTATTACTTACACAAAAGCAAGTTGGACAAATTTCCTAGATAGCAAATTAACAGACTTTCTCATTAGGCAAATTTTTGAGGTGTGTCAGGCCCCTTTTGTTACTTCTCTTGTAATTTTAAAATGCAAAAGGTGCTGATTATCCTTCAGGTTACCAGGAATGCTTTCTGAAGTGATCCAGTACTGTATGTATTATTTAGTCTCTGGAAAGCTTAGAACTTGACTTAGCAGTCAATAGTTGTCAGAATACATAGTCCCACTAGAATTGTAATAATGAAAGAACTGGAAGAGAATGCCATAATTTTTAGTTGTTTTCTCCTTTTGTGTTAGGTTGAATATTGCCTCTGAAAGAGTACCACAGATAATAATAGGTATTCAGAAGTTTTGTCATTTGAGGCTCAATATTTTTAGATCCCACTTTTTTTATAGGAAACATTTATTTTTCTTAAGTAGAAAGTTATAGACCTTGAAAAATATCCTTTCCTTAATTTCCTTCCATTTAACTCCATTATATTGGTCCTGCTTTGGGACTTTCTACTTAGCTTCATATGTACACATCTTGCTCTAACAAGTTTTGATAATCTTTTCTTCCTTTTTCTTTTTTATTCTATAGATGCTAATCTCTTAGGCAGCAGATACCTGAACACAGGCACTGAGCTATTAAAGTGATGGCATGTAATAAAAAGAACACTGGGCAAGGAGTAAGGAAACTTGAGTTCAAATCCTACCTCTGTCTTCAGCTAGCTGAGAGACTTTGGGAAAATCATTTAACCTCTCCAGCTTTTCAATTTCTTTATTTGAAAAAGATAAGAAATTTGAAACATAAATTAGCAGATTCCTTTCCAGATTCAAAATTTTGTGATTCTAACTCTGTTTGCTTGTTGTTTCCTGTACCTGCCCCTGAAAGTTACTATTATGTTTTAAGTCATCACCCCCTATATTTTTCTATACTTACTAACTTTCCAGGCTATTTTAGTCTGAGTTGCATTGCTTCCCTCCATGCATTTAGTTGTTTCTGGATACGTGTTTGGGCATGAATATGGATATTACTGTGGGAGAAGAGTAGTGGTAGTCAAGCATACTGATGCCAAGGTCCACATTTAATTTTCACAACAAATGAGGGATAGTTAAAGCCAGATAAAAGGCAATTCAAATCTCAATTCTTTTAAAATTTGAGCAATTCTTTTCCTACTAAAGATCTACTCTGGTACCTTGTTATGGTATGGAAGATGACCCTGAGTTCTTAAAGGTTATGCTAGTATAAACTCTGGCAAGCTACCTGCCAAATTCTAAGGATAGGCTAGGAATGGTCTGATCTCCTTGCCTAGCTAGATTTAAAGGGGCTCATTGTGAAGTTGAAGGAAGACAAGATATTTTGGTCACTGCAACTTTTGAGGACCATATGCTAAATTGTAAAATGATTTCAGTTCTTGTTAGTATAAGGCAGTACTCTCAAGATCAAAATCAGAAATTTTTAATTCAATACCTAAAATTTGCCTAATGCAAATTACACTTAATGTTTTAACCACCAGGTGGCACATTTCTCCAATTTCATTACTGATTTGTATTTATTTTGTTTCTATAGTACAGAGTCTGATGCAATAATTCCAGAGACTTTATCCAACTCCAAGCTGTATAATGTTCTGCTGCTTATCAGAAAACACTTTGAGTGATTGGGGGATAGTTAAGGTAAAAGAAACTGGGAAATTAGAGGCAGCTCAGTATCCTCTAGGAAATACTTGGGTTCAGAAAATCAGTTTCATAAAAGTATGAAAGTAGGAGTAAATAACTAAAATGAAGTGAACAGGAAGCTCATTTAGTGTCAGTACTTAACACTTGCCTTGTAAGAAGTAGGAGCTTAATGAATGCTTATTGATTGATTGGGTATGCCAGCCAAAAAAGCTAATGTGACCTTTGGCTACATAGTATTCAGGATTAGGAAGGTGATATGGTGTTCTGTTCAGGTTACATTTGGAGTACTGTGCTTAGTTCTTGGCTACACATTTTAGGAAGAACATTGACAAACTTTAAAGTGCATAAAAGAAAGTGACCAGATTGGATAAAGGGCTTCATTAAAGCCCCATGTGAGAATCAGTTAACACAATTAAAATCTGCAAGGGATGGTGTAGAGAGCAAGTATAGACCATAATAGCAAATT
The DNA here is from genome assembly GCF_048593235.1 of Sminthopsis crassicaudata. NCBI lineage: Eukaryota > Metazoa > Chordata > Mammalia > Dasyuromorphia > Dasyuridae > Sminthopsis > Sminthopsis crassicaudata. The sequence goes on along the minus strand of NC_133618.1, from coordinate 389,817,621 downwards.
TCAGGTATTTATTAGAAAAGGAATTGGGGTTATTCTGTCTTGCCCAAGGAGTAAAATTTATAGAGATACAGATTTAGGTTTGTTGTAAAGAAAAACATCCTAAAAAATAGAGCCATCCTCATTAATAGATATTTTCAAGTAAAGGATGAGTGATTTCCTGATAGGTAAATTGCAGGAGAGATTTTTGTTCAGATATAATTTGGATTAAATGGCATATGAGGTTCCTTCTATCTTTGACATTTTATTGTTTTTTGAATGGTTTGTACCTCTTTTCATCTATAGCTTCATAGGACCATGTAAATTGGCCTTTTTTTTAATGGCATAGATACTTGAGAGATTTTTTTGTTTATTTGTTTTTGTTATGCCAGAGCTTAGGGACGCGAGTGCTTGAAGTAGCATAAAAACTAGAGGACATTTTCATGGTTGATCTTAACCACTAGCATTTTGTTTCTTATCCATATTTAGAACCTGCAAAATCTTGACCACTGATCCTTGTCCCTGATATAATGGAACAGCAATAACTCACATTTATAAAGTGCTTTTCTCACAGCAACCTTATAAGGAGACATTTATGATAATAGAGCTGTTACTTTAGGGGCTTTTTGGTTTTCAAGGTGTTTTAACTTATCAGAGTCTCCTAGAGAACAGGTATTGTTACCTCCATTTTTTCAGGGAGGAAACAGAAGGAATGAAAGATCACAGCTATTAAATATCAGAGGCCACACTTTAATCCAGGTCTTTTGACTCCAGGTCTAAATTTCTTTCCATAATACTGTGGTCTTGCCTTTCCTTATTATTATTTATTTAGCCAAAGATTATGGATTTTAAGAATTTCATTTAGGCCACCCCAAACAAATAGCCATTTTCAGCCCCTTCTGTACATAGTTCAAGTCATTAATGTTTTTCTCTTTCATGTCATTGCATTCTCCTCATCTGCCCCAAGAGCCCTCCTCAATCTTGGAAACCCTTGGAAAGCCCAGCAGGTAGGCCCATTGGGCACTATACTCTTCCTCCAGATGTCTTGGGCTATATAATTTAAATCCTGTGTTATATTATCCACAAACTTCAAACTTAATGTCAGAAGATGATTCCCTTTATTGTTTAGCTGGATCATAGACTAACATCTCTATAGCTCACCCAGTCTCACTATTTAAGTTTGTGTTGAGGTTTGGTAAACTTACCATGACTTTACTTTCTATTTGCTTCTCTCTGCTATTCCAGAAACTGCTCTCTTATTGATACTGATTAACTTTTTATCTTAGATTAGATTGTGTGTGTGTGTGTGTGTGTGCGTGCGCGCACATATACACATGTACACATACATATACATATCCATACACACATACAATATACACACATAGTTGTCATTTAAAAAATCAATATTGTATGCTAAAATTGTACAGAATACCCATATTTCCTCTTTGCAATTGAAATTTTGGAAGATGGATGTTTAAAATGCAGAGATTTTTGTCAGTGAAGAAGTGAAGTTATTTGTACTTAGGAATATTAACTCCTGTATTCTTAACTTCTTTCTTCAGACTACTTTTAAGCTTAATCAAGATGGGCCTTCTTAAGATAGAGGAGTTTTAAAGAAGTACAAATAAACTGTGGCTTGACAGCCATTGAGAAAAAAATGATGAGAGGAAATAAGAGGGACTAAGAAGGGACTCCATGAGCCAGACTAGAACAGAAAAATAAGCTAACAAGAAAATGAGAAATGCCAATCAGGATTAAAAAATAGATGTGGCCATCACTAATGAATATGTCTAAAATTGTATTATGTTGGAATGATTGGAGTCATAAATGAGAGAATAGAAATAGTTGGGAATTGAGCTTGGAGAACATTACATTTGTTTAGATATTCAATAACTGACCATGGGCAAGAATTTCTAGACAGCAACTCTGCAGAGATATGTTCAGAAGGAGCAATGAAGGCTTTAAAGAATGTGAAATTAGGGTTTAGGAAGAAAATAGAAATCTGATGATCTTGTGGTAGTTAACATACCTGAATGCAGAGCTTTCAGAGAAGAAGGGCAGTGCTATAAGAATTTATATTTGTATGGGAGTTGGAGAGGTGGGCTTTGAGCCTTAGCTGTTTAGTAATTTTGTTCCAAATTAGGAACATGTCTTAAAACATCAGGCTTGCTGACAAAACCAGAATATTTTTGCTTGGTCCTGCCTTACATAGTATTGGTTATAGGGGAAATTACCTGTGTAAAACACTTGCCATCTAAAATTATGTTTACTGCAAGAATTATTTGCTTCTGAGAATATTTTGACATGTTAGGCAGAATATATAAAGCCATAAGACTGCCTGGGTTTTTATTAGATCACCTTTCTCCCTGTATTCTATCAGGTCAGCCTGACTGGATTAAATATTGATTCAAAAGTTTGAAACTTAGGGATTTGAGGCCTGATATGGTGTATATAGTCTTGACCTCTTTTCTTCTGACTTTAATTTAACACTAATATCTGTATTTCTGTAGCATTTCAAGGTTTGCAAAGTACTTTGCATACATTATTTTATTTGAACTTTACAACAACTATAATGTTCCTTTCACATGAAGAAACTAAGACCTATAGGAATTAGTATTTTCCCACAGCTAGTAGATGTTGAAGGCAGGATTCTAACCCAGATCTTTCTAAGTCCTCATCCAGCATGCTTTCCCAAGGCTCAGGGAGAAATCCCAATCAAAATCCTTGGTGTTTTTCTTGATGGAGAAAGTACTTTCTAGAGATTGTTTATATTTTGTGGTTTTTTTAAGAAGTTTTTAGACACTGAAAATGTAAAAGAAGTCCTTTGAATAAATTCTGTATCATTGTTTATGTAGCCTCTTTTAAAGCTTATTGGTTAGTCTTAAGCATTTATTGTATTTGGGGAATATAGAGTTGTTAACATCTGGTGAACTTTGTCCTTTGCGTGAAAATCCCACAGGATCCAGGACAGTTGTTTCTCTTTGAATTGGAGAAGAATTGAATCCCAAGTTTGATCTTTAAATATGTGTGCCTTCTTGATCTCTAGTTTTGTCCCTATAGCCCTGGATTCTTAGAGTCAGGGGCAGAGTTTTACCTCAACTTCACTACCCTCCCAAGGAAATTGTTTTCTTCATTCTGCCCTGTCCTGTTATGGGCAGGATGAGAGCCCAATTGACAAAAGAGTTAAGCCACAACAAACTCAGAGACTCTAGGCTATATAGTCCAGATATCCCCCCTTCTCCTACAATTGAGTATAGCTGAGAACCACTAAGAAAACCAAAGTCTATCCTAATCTCTGGGGTCTTGGAGGCAGAAGATGTTCCAGAGGCCCTGTTGTAAAGAGCAGTGCTGAAGCATCTTTTCTCTAGCTCCTGTGTCATCCTAGCCTTGCACTCAGTGCCATAGACCCCTCCTTTTAGAAGGCCAGCTCAGAAAAGGTGGTAAGCTTTTTTATTCTTTCTCCAAAGCACCTCCTTAGGATGGGAGAGCTGCTCCAAATCCCCCCACACACAACACCTTTTTCTGCTCTTCACCTTTTTCTTCTTTTCTTGCATTGCTCTTTTCAGCCACAGGGCGAGCGCAGTTGAGCTACTTTGGCTCAGGTTCCAAATTATGAAGTCAGAGGATAGGGATTGGATGAGAGTATCAGGTGATTTTCAGTATCTGCAGTGACGAGGCACCCCCTCTTCTCCACCCCCTTCCTCCCCCGCTCCCCCCTCCTCTTCCTGGCCTCCACCTCGGGAACAAAGAAGGGAAAAAAACAGGACTATGACAAAAACAAGCAGCTGCATCAGCAGGCCTTGGCTGGGGGCAGGGTGCTTTCTCCATCTGTCCTTTTTTTTTATGCTTCAAGCCTTGTGATTTACTGCCTTCCAAACTGGAATTAATAAAATAGGGGTGGGTGGTTTTAGAATCCTTAGTAACAAAAGAATTATGAGGTATATATAGTCTGTTTATAGAGTCCCCTGTGTAGGAAAGAAAGAACGAGGCAGGGGCATATTATGATCATTCAGAAATACATAGGTTTATCACCTTTTTCATTATATCTCATTGGAAATATATTTTTGTTTGCCCTTGTAAAAGGAAAATGTTTAGAAAAAGAATGACTTAGATAAAAAGAAATGGTGGATTAAATCAAAGGGTAGTGGGGAAATTTCCTGGGACTGTGCTGTGGATTTGGTCTCTGATCTTAATCCCTTCCCCCTACCCCCTTGACGGTTTTGCTTTATTAATAAACACTATTCTTCTTGTCTCCTTTTGAGTCTTGACTCCTGCCCTCCAGCCCTGTTGTTCCTTAATATAATTTAAGCTGATTATTCTCTGCCACACCTTTGCTGATACTCACTTTAGTCCTTGCTTGGGGCAATACGGTCTTTCCTATTTCCTACCCACCCAAATCTGATACTGAGTGGTTCTCAGCACTCCCTTATTGAGTCACCCTGGGTGTGCTGGGAAAGTATCACAGAGAGACTGAATAACTTGTATTGTCTGAATGATCATCTATTTTCTGGAGATTCCAGCCAACAAATAGGTGCTCTCTGCAATCTGGATGCACCTTTGTGATCCCCCCAATGCTGTTTAACAACCTTTGGCTCTTCTAGTTTTAAACCCACATCTTTGTTATTGATTCTCAGCTTCATTCAGTTCTGTTAATTCTCTGTCCCCTGCAAACTTCCTTAATCCGTAATATTTCTAATTCTATTAAATTCAAAGAGATGAGAGTTTGAATTGGCAGAGAAATTAATTACAGAAATCTTATTTGGGGGTGGAAAAGGCTGCTGATTCTAGCAGATATACTACCTTATTTCTTTCCATGTTTTTTGTCTGAAAATAAGAATGTACCAAATATCTATGAGCCCTCCATCTGTGTCCTAGCCATGAAGACTATAACTGGGAATTTTTCATATGGGCATAATTTGTTACACTAGGGCTTGGGATTCAACTGCCTATAGGAATGATTCTTCCTTACAGCAGCTTCATGTGGATCTTATTTCCTTGCTTCATGTAGATCAGACCCATGAGCACTAGCAGTCCCTTTGATTTCAGTGGAAGCAACTCAGTTCTTTTACAGAGCTTCTGATTGTTTCTTCTGTGTTTCCCATTGTGGGTATCTTGGTATTGATTCCAAAGCATTATCCCTATGTTCCTTAGTAATTTTAAGTTTATATATGTGGGTTCTTTCACTAGATCTTGCTTCAGGAGAGTGCAAGGTAGCAGCTCTCTAGGCAATAGAAACAAACTATTTATAATACTGACTCAACATTTTCCCCAAATATACATGTTTGACCTTTTCTCTCTTGTTCCACTTAGTACTGTCTTTCTGGATTCTGAGTTGTGTCACAGGGAAACTTAAGGCCATTCCCATACTGAGCTCCTAGGCATTGTCATTTTCCTTATCCCAAGCTGAGCAGGTATTGTGGAGGTAGACTTGGAAGTAATAGCTACTGATAATAATAGCTGCCATTTGTATAGCATTTTAAAGATTTTTTTAAAAACCCCAGCAACACAACATTAAATATATTATCTCCTTCCAGTTTCCCAACAATCCTATGATGTAGGATACTAAAGGTAATATCCCCATTTACAAATGAGAAAACTGAGACTCAGAGGGTTTAGGTGATTTGCCATTAAATCAGATAGGTACAAAACATTACAAGTGGAATTTGGCATTAGGTTTTCCTGACTCCCAAATTCTGTTTAATATGCAAGATAAGGTTGTGCCTTTAGCCGAGTTCTCAGCCCCGAATATGCTGTAGGTTAAATCTGTTCTCAGCAGTATTTACCCATTGTCCTAGATCCTCTCTGCTGACTCACCCCCCCACCTGCAGTTCAAGCAAATCCTTGAGGATTTTATTCACAGGATGTCAGACAATTCTTTACTCCCCCATTTCCTATTTGTAAATTTCATTGAGAGGAGCCTACTGCAGGAATTCCTGGGGAAATAAAGTCTATGACCCAGGGATTCCCAGAGGCTATGAGATCATGGATTGGAATGATGGAATTCTGTGCTCTGGGTAGCCTCCCTTCTGTTCTGTGGATGCAGGGAAAATCTGTCAATACTAAACATGATTCAGCAATGAACTGGGCGCCAGACATTCTAGCTTTGGAATCCTTTTTACAACTCTCTTTTGAAGATATATGTCAAAAATTTTTCTGTTGTGCTATGCTTTAGTTTCTGTTCTGTGAGGTTGGGGGTGGGAAAAAAGGCCCAAGTTCTTTGTTGAAACACTGGGGAAAAACAAAAAAAGGAAGATAGGTTCCCAGGTTGGACAGCAGAGGGTGTCCTTGTGCTTCTCTTCAACTGCCTGGTTCTGCTGCATTCAGCCATTTTATACAGATTGTTTTCCTCCCAGAATTCCTCCCAGAATATCTCCATTTTGTGTTTGTGACGCAGGAAAAAAAAGGACTTAGCTAGGGAGGAGGAGTCTGGAGTGGGGAGGGGGAGGAGAGAGGGAGACAAGCTCAGGCAAAGCTCTGTTCTCTGCTCAGCTGCTGCTGCTCATCAGGGACACACCTCACTGCAGGCACCCAACCTCCTGGGCAACAGAAAGAACAAGTCCTTTCTGGAAAAGCCCAGAGCAGAGAGGTGTTTGGCTGACGAATGCCTTCTGGAATAGCAGTGTGTTTGTCCAGCTAGATGCCTGCATACAGAAGGAATTAACATTCTGTGTCAGACCCTCTCTTTTTTAGGCCCCTCTGAAGAGGTGACACCGCACCTCTTGTTACAGAGGATCTCAGAGTGGAACTTTAAATTACAGGCTTAACTAGGAGATGTCATGAAATCATAAATGCCTTGAAAAAACAGGAAAGACAGATTGAATTCCTCTTAGTTCATTGGGGCCCAGAAGGGATAAACCCAGATGCCCCCTTTTCACATTGAAGTACAGTCTGCCATTGTATTTTTCCACAGAGGGAATGATAGAAGAAAAGACAGGAATATTTGAGGAGGGCGTTACTAGAGAAAAAAAGGCATAGCCTCCTCCTATGCCATGATTATAGCATGTTCTCTAAAATCTGAGAAATGGTTTGTAAATCAGAGCTAGGAGTTCTTTGCCACGAACCTAGGACCAGAAAGTAGGTTTGTTATGTCCACAGAAGCTTTAACCTATCAATTATATGATATCTGGGCTCCTACTTCCAAGACCTTTATTGTCCTTTAGTGGTATTATTGTCCCTATTGTCTGAGAAATTTGAGTATGTTGGTAGAGCTTAGTGTTGCTTGTAGTTTGGGGGCTGTTAGGTTTATGGTGTTGCTTTGATAAATAATAATGAAATATCTTACTAATGTGAGGTTAGTCTAAAGCAGAAATAACTGGGGTAGAAATGTATAGGAGTGACATCATGAGGGCCCTGAACCTTAGCCTTCCCCATTTTTTAACCCATTTTTAATTCCTGAGAATATGTTAGGCTCCTAGTATGAGCTGAGAACATTGGTTTTAGCAAAGCTGCTTGCATGGCTTTGCTAAACTACTCAGAAGTAGGTCAGTGACTTTGACTTTGAGCCATTGAAGCAAATCTGCTTTCTAGCCCCAGGAGTATATTGACTAAAAGAGGGAAGCGACAGGAACTGATTTCCTGGCAAAGCTAGCAGTACATTTGGAGAAGGGCATTAAGATCAGCAAAGCTTGCCTGAGGAAGCTAGATTTGGCCAGTTGCCCTGTCTAAGAGCTGGTGCTCTTATCAGGAAAATACTTCACATCTACAGAGTAATAAGTCATGGCTTCAGCAGCTGGAAATCTTACTTCCAGGGAGTTAGCTAGATGGTACAAGGCTCTCCATTATGGGTCCCAGAAGAGTCCCAGGCAGTTTGGGTCTTGGCAGGAACTTCCCCTCCCCCCCCCCTTTTTTTTTTCTGAGGCTGGGGTTAAGTGACTTGCCCAGGGTCACGAAGCTAGGAAGTGTTAAATGTCTGAGACCAAATTTGAACTCAGGTCCTCCTGAATTCAAGGCTGGTGCTCTAGCCACTGTGCCACCTAACTGCCCTATTGGCAGAACTCCCAAATAAAATTACATTTTTTTACATATCTCTAGACTTCTGTCCTTTGGAAACTTCACGATTTCTTTTTTCTTTTCTTTTAATTAATAATTTTTATTTACCAGATATATGCATGGATAATTTTACATTGACAATTGCCAGACCCCTTGTTCCAATTTTTTCCCCTCCCCCCGCCATGGCAGCTTGACTAATACATGTCAGATATGCTAGAGTATAAATTAAATACAATATATGTATACATGTCCAAACAGTTATTTTGCTGTACAAAAAAAATCAGACTTTGAAATAGTGTACATTTAGCCTATGAAGGAAATCAAAAATGCAGGTGGACAAAATTAGAGGGATTGGGAATTCTATATAGTGGTTCATAATCATCTCCCAGAGTTCTTTCGCTGGGTGTAGTTGGTTCAGTTCATCACTGCTCTATTGGAACTGATTTAGTTCATCTCATTGTTGAAAATGGCCACATCCATCAGAATTGATCATCATATTTCACATTATTTCTTGAACTAGAATTACTCAGCTTTTCTTCTTTTGATTTCATTATCACTAAGATAGGATAGAAGTCTTCTATATAAGGTTGATCTTCCTGTTCTGGTAGAAATGAGAAGTTCCAGTCTGAACAATGAGAAAATTATTGTCTTAAGCGCATTACCATCTTGTAAGCTTTCTGAATTTTCAGTTCCAGTAAAATTGTGACTTAAAGGATCAGTATTGAAGATATCCATCAGAACTGACATGAGCACTAGCCTTTTTCCTTGTTACTGGATTAGGAGTTATATTCAAACACAGGTGGAAAAACTACAGGCTGTCAGAAATTCAGGGACACCAAAATGTGACAGAGAACCTGAAGAGAAATAGACCAATATGCCCTACCTTCTCCACTGGATTTCCTGGATGCAAATGTCCATATTTTCTTCTCCTAATGGTTTCCTACTGATTTTGTATACTTTCTTGATTATCTTTAATCAATAGTTCATCACCACATATGCCAAAATATGCACAGAAAACCTTTTTATAGTAGCAAAAAACTAGAATAAAGTTGGTAAACCTTTCTAATGGGGAATGACTAAACAAATAGTGGTACGTTAGTGTAATAGAATTGTTTGGTTTTGGTGGGACAAGATAAAGATATTTAGAGATGATGGTATGACTACAAAAGGCATAAATAAAACTTTAAAAGAATGTAGCTTAGTTCCTAGATGTTAAGAAGGGCAAATTGCTGCAGTGAAAATGGTACTGGACTTTAATCAAAGCTCAAGTTTGTACCTTTCCTCTAAATCTAATAGTGTGAATTGGGGCAAATTCAGACCCAGGGGAGCCTAGATTTAGTACTGGTGTTCTTTGCTATTTACCACACTGTCTCAGTTGATGTTAAAGAAGCCTGTCCTGCTTTCCCTCAATATTAGTGCCTTGTTCTAAGATAACGTTCCACTTACTCTTTCTATATCTTGTATGTGCATAGCTATTTGCATTATTTTTTCCTATTGAACAGTGAGCTTCTTTAGGGTGGAGACTGTTTTTGCCTTTCTTTGTATACCCATTGCTTAGCACAATGCCTGGCACATGGTAAACATTAATAAATATTTATTGACCTAGCTTCTCTGAATTTTAGTTTTCTCATCAGTAAAATTAGAATAATATAATATTTCCCTCTGGGGGTTATTATATGCGTAAATGTAAGTAAAGCACTTTGTAAATTATAAAACACTTATAAATATTTATTTTTGCTGTTATTAAGTACCTGCTATGCTTATAAGAAGCAATAGAAGCATGAAGGAGTAGAATCTATTATTGAGTTGATGATAGAATATAAACAAGTAGAGTTCAAAAGTATAGTTAACCTTCCACATTGCAGGAGTTAGAGGCATAGCATCTATTCTCTTTTTTCATACCAGAGAAGAAATTGAATTATTAGAATATTAAAAGATAAAATATGTTGATATTACATATACTATATATTTTTATGCATTTCTGATTTTCTAAATTTTTTTTTTGTCATCTGTGACTTCAACAAAACTCCCCCCAAATTATCATTTTTTATGCCCATTCCATGATAGACTACAACTGTGATGAAGGAAAGTCACATGTGGAAGAGTTAACTGTAATTTATATATAGAATTTTTAAAAATCTTTAAGACAACTATTAAAGAGATAGCAGAATCAGGGTATTTTAATTGTCAAGCTAATGTTGTGTGAACAATGAGTACATTAAAAACAAAGAAAAGAGAGGGCTTTTTTAGGTTAGTATATGATCAAGGAGATGGGATTTGACCTGTATGTGGAAAGTTGAGTAATGTTTAAGAATGGGAAAAGGGGAATAGTATTCATAAAGAAGTCATTCTTTCCCTTTATATGTTTTATGGACAACAAGTTGATATTTAGATACTAGGATTCCTTCTGCAGGTTAACCATATTCACACAATCCCTGGATGATCATTTCCAGAATCTTTTGTATCACATTACAAGGGTAGTAGTAATCTTCCTAGGACTACAGAACTATTTTGTAAATTGAAACTTTTCAGTAATGGGATTTGTTTCTTGTTAATCCTACCTTTCTAATCTTTCCCCCCAGCCAAAAAGGATCAGGAAGGTGGAGAAGAAAAGAAGTCAGTACAGAAGAAAAAAGTAAAAGAACTGAAGGTGTTGGATTCAAAGACGGCCCAAAATCTCTGTAAGTATAACTATGATCCATTTTTTGCAAGATGAAGGGAAAAAACTTTCTAGCAACTCAGTTTCAGCTGTACCCAATAATTAAAGTGGTCCAGCATGTAGTGCCTCAAGAACTTCCTCCTTCCATCCCCTGCATATCCTGGATTGAAAACAGGGTAACCATTCATCAAACAAGGGTAGACTTTAGTGGCCTGTGAAGCTCTTGCTATCTTTGAGATGCTGTAATTCCAGATTTGGAATTTTCACCTGCCTATTTCACATGCTTGTGTTTATCATTATATTGGTGCAACTTTCTTTAACTGGAGGAGCCATTGGCTTAATTTTGGCCTGAATGAGCCCAAAGAAATACTTAAAGTTTGGTTTATCATTGTGCTCAAGCATTGTCTTCTCTGCTTCCAAAATAAACCTTTGGGTCAGAAATTTCACTACAAAGCAAATAAGAAAATTGATTTCTAGAGGTTAGGATAAATATTGGTTTGTGCATATAAGAACAAGATAGATAGAAAGCTGTACATAATAAGCATAAATGTAATTCCTGGCTATCTCTGATTGCATGATCAAGAAATACTGAACATCCTCAATAGCATCATGCTAGGTGCTATAAGGAACCCAAAAAGGTAAATGTAAGAGATAATTGTTGTCTTCAAAGAGCTTTAATGTGGTTAAAGAAGCATGCCATTCATATATGGAAAAAAAAAAAACTATAGTAGTAATTCAATTCAGAAAGCATATATTGAGATTTAGTCTATATGAGGCATCATACGGGAACTAAGGGTATGAAGACAAGAAATGAAACTCCCTTCTTTCAAGAAGTATAACTCCAGCATCTTCCATCTGATAATGCACTTTCCTTATAGTAACCTTGTGAGCATTAGGATAAGGGAGTGTTTTTCTCATTTTGCTGATGAGAAAACAAGGCATAAAGATGGGATATGATTTGTTCATGGTCATATTGCTAGTAAATATAAACTCCAGAACTGGAATCCAAGTTTTCCCAATGCATGTCTAGCTAATGTTCTTTCTACTCTTCCTCACCTAAAAGACATACTAGCAAATAATATATAATTTCCAAGTGCATAATACAGGCATTAAGGACTTTGAAGAAAGATCAGATATTCTGGTAAATGAGAATGGATTTGGAACTTAAATGGATACAATTTAGAAAAATAGAGAAGAGGACATAGGGCATCTCCATAGCAAAGATGTGGTGACGGGGAAGAGATATTCCGTGGATGACAAGTAAATGGCTTTGGCTGGAATGAAGGGTTAATGTAACCAGGCAGTAAGGACTAAGGCTGAACAAATTGGTTGTGGTCAGGTCATGAAAGTTTTTAAATTCCAGGAGTTTGAACTTTTGTCTTATAACCAGCCATTAAAAAGTTTCTTGAGCAGGATTATGACATGATAAAAGCAGTATTTTAGGAAGATTCTCTTCCCTCTATCCCTTTCCCAGCTGCCATGTTTTCTGACTGGGCATAGCTTTGGCTTCCCTATAAGAAAATGTTCAGGGAACACCAAGGAACCCTAGATCCATTGCCATTACAAAACCCATAATAGCAAAGCTGGAGAGAGGCCATGGTGTGTGGCATTAACTGGTTGTCCAGAGCTAATATCAAGCTAGTGATGGCTTATGTGAGCTTTTTTTTTTTTTTTTTAATTGAAACTTTTTATTTTAAAAACATATGCAAGGTTAATTTTTCACCATTGATCCTTGTAAAACCTTGTGTTCCAATTTTCCTCCCTTCCCTCTATTCCCTCCCCTAGATGGCAAGTAATATATGTTAAACATGGCAAAAATATATGTGAATCCAATATAGGTGTATATATTTATACAATTATCTTGCTACACAAGAAAAATCAGATCAAAAAGGAAAAAAAATGCGAAAATAAAATTTAAGCAAACAACAACGAAAGAAGTGGAAATGCTATATTATAATCCACATTTAAACCTCTCTCTGGAAAAGGGAACTTGGTATTTTTGCTGCTTTTGATTTTTATGAAGAGGCAGAGCATGCGATTTCCTATGAAGTCTCAGAGGCACTTACATTCCTGTAGAGTAAAAAGCTCCCAAGAATCTGAAGGAAGAGCTATTTAAGGATGTAAATTATGAACTCCAGCTTCTTGAAGAGGATGATGCTAGATTTTTGTGAGACATTAGGAAATCAACATGGTTACAAATACTTGTACAAAATGAATGTCTTGGAGATCATTAATGCCTTTGAGAACCCACCTATCAGAAAGCTAGCATCTTCATTCGCTGATGGCTCTTATGTGCTGGAGCTTTGGAAACAAATTCCTCCTTCAAAGATATCTGCAAAAGCTCTAACTGATAACCTGTTTGATGGCTATATGTCAGCTCAATGTAGAACCTGGTGTCTTTGGCCAGAATGAATATCTATATTATCAGGGATCACTGAATGAACTGGCTGCTCCTGTCAAGCCCTGTGTTAGGATCCTCAGTTGATAGTTAAAGATCTAACATTGCCTGCTGAAGTTTCCTCCTGAACAACTATCCAGGTCATCTCTCTCTCCTCTCTCTCTCCTCTCTCTCTCTCTCTCTCTCTCTCTCTCTCTCTCTCTCTCTCTCTCTCTCTCTCTCTCTCTCTCTCTCTCTCTCTCTCTCTCTCTCTCTCCTCTCTCTCCTCTCTCTCTCCTCTCTCTCTCCTCTCTCTCTCTCCTCTCTCTCTCTCTCCTCTCTCCTCCAGCCAGAAGAGTAAAAGCATTGCCTAGAGCTGAAGAGTTTTAAGAATAACTACAACACACTAGAGAGCACCCATTGATTGAATTTGGGGATAGAATACCTAATATGTCTCCAGGAGGAGAATCTAGATTCAGTACTTAGGGATTTCTCCAGGGCAGGAGACATAGTAGCACTGGACAGCATTGATATTGTTATGCCCAGAATTCTTCCTTACCTTATCACTCAGATCTGTTGTGGATCTATTGTAAGTTCCATAAGGCCCTCTTCCTCCCTCCGATAGCATTTTTGTGGAGTTGAATATACATATTTTTCCTCTGTGTCACTTCTTCCCTACTTGAACTTGTTTTTAACCATGTTTATTTTTTGCCAAAGTCAGTTTTATTCAAAATAGGATAGTAGGGTGGGGAAGAGGGCATTAAAAATGGAAATCATTTTTAGCTAGCTAGTTCCTATCTTGTCCACTTAGTTGGAAACTCTAGTCCATGGACATACCATTTAAAGTTGTGGAGAGAAAAGGACAGAAGGGAGCAAGGGTATTGTACTTAAACCAAGCCCTGTTGAAATTTGTGTTGTGTTTATAGCATTGCCTTGCTTTGCATAACATGGATCAAGATGTGACTAAGGGGAAATGTGAAATAGCCACTAATTCTAAATGTCCCCAATAAGTCACTGCACTGGTTTGACTTTATAAACTGGTTACTTAACAAAACAGTTGGAAAATGAAAAAAAAAATTTACTAACATTAGTTTGGAAGAGGAAGAAAATGGAAGAAACATTTGTTTCTCATTTTCTGGCAGCAATCTTCCTGGGTTCTTTTCGTATGCCCTATCAGGAGATCAAAGCTGTCATCTTGGAGGTGAATGAAGCTGTTCTAACAGAATCAATGGTGCAGGTAAGACAAAGATACTGAATTTTAATTTTAAATAACTTAAATTTTCATACCTATTGATCACTATTTGCATTGAAATGAGAACAGAAGAGAAAATAAAAAAAGCAAGGCACTACAAAAATGATTATATATGTAACTATATACCACTCTGATTTTTAAGAGTATATTTTTATTATTAACTTAAAATAATTCCAGTGTGGTCAACATTGATACTTTGTTGTTTAATATTGTTTTTCTTCTGTGTGACCCTGGGCAAGTTACTTAACCCCAGCCTCAGGAAAAAATATATATATTGTTTTTCCTTATGTAGCTGAAGGCACTGAGTGTATATATTATTGTTTTGGTTCTGCTTTCTTTACTATTACTGGTTCATATATTTTGATAATTAAATTATTTTAGTATAATTAGAAATTTGATGGCGCTAATTCACTTTCATTTTGTTTCATTATTTTCTTTAATATCCTTCAACTTAGGTTCTTCCATTGACATGTTTGTTTTTTGTTTTTGTTGTTGGTGGTGGTGGTGGGTTTTTTATTTTATTTTATTTTTTTTTGCTTGAGGCAGTTGGGGTTAAGTGACTTGTTCAGGATCACACAGCTAGATGTGTTAAGTGTCTGAGTCAGATTTGAACTCAGCTCCTCTTGACTTCAGGGCTGGTGCTCTATCTACTGCACTACTTCGCTGGCTACCCCTATATTTTCTTACTTATAATTTCAATTAATTTAATATTAAATCTAAAGATAAATTTGAGTGTGTCTCTTGCCCCCTACCCCCACCTCTGTTCTATATTAACACAGAAGAAGCAGAATATTGCAGTAAATAAAAAATCTGGCCTAGGAGCCAAGAAGTCCTGGTTTCAAGTCCTGCCTCTGGCACATACTAACTTAGGGCCTTGAACAATCCTATAAAACTCTTTAAGTTGCAGAGAAAGTATTTTTATATAATATAATAAAGTAATATAAATTATTTTAAAGGACAAAAGATATTAAAGGATATTTAAAGAATAAAGCAAATTAAAGGATAAAATTTAAAGATTTTTTAAAAAGTATTTCTTAAGAAGCTTATTAATCTTTTGAGTTGGCTCTCTCATAAAACAGGTAATGTACCCTGTAGTTTTCCTTCATATTGATCCTTGAACATTGAATGGGATCAGTAGGACAATTTAAGAGATATGTTCAACTAAAATGAAGCAAACTAAATATTTCTCTCTCTCTCTCTCTCTCTCTCTCTCTCTCTCTCTCTCTCTCTCTCTCTCTTTCACTCTCTCTCTCTATCACTCTTTCACTCTCTTCTGCCTTGCTCCCTACCCCATTTCTTTCCTTCCCTCCTTTCCCCTCCTTCTCTTCTTCCCTCTTTTTTTCTTTCTTTCAGAATCTCATTAAGCAGATGCCAGAGCCAGAGCAGCTAAAGATGCTGTCAGAACTAAAGGATGAATATGATGATTTGGCTGAGTCAGAACAGTTTGGTGTAGTGGTGAGTAAGGCCTAAAGCAGTGGAACT
This sequence comes from Sminthopsis crassicaudata, assembly GCF_048593235.1. Taxonomy (NCBI): domain Eukaryota; kingdom Metazoa; phylum Chordata; class Mammalia; order Dasyuromorphia; family Dasyuridae; genus Sminthopsis; species Sminthopsis crassicaudata. The sequence continues at coordinate 389,801,886 of NC_133618.1, read as the reverse complement.
CCTTACCCCATGGGGAGAAGCTATCTGTCTGTTTATCTCTATCTACCTATTGTGTAGTGACCATTTTATTTCCTCACCCTGTTAGCCTTATTCTGTCTTAAACCTAGACTTAGTATTTTTTCCTTACCCCACTTTGAGATTCTGTACTTGACCAATGGTTTTGAATCCTGCCTCCCTTGCCCCCCACCTCCTCCCAGTTACTATTTCTTTGCCTGGTTATGCTCTAGCTCCTTTGTCCTTTCCACCAGATGGGCACTGTTCCTCGCCTTCGACCTCGACTCAATGCCATCCTCTTCAAGCTACAGTTCAATGAGCAGGTAGAAAATATCAAGCCAGAGATTGTTTCTGTAACAGCTGCTTGTGAAGAGGTACGAAAGAGTGAGAACTTTTCTAGCCTCTTGGAAATAACCCTGCTTGTGGGCAACTACATGAATGCTGGTTCTAGGAATGCTGGTGCCTTTGGCTTCAACATTAGCTTCCTTTGCAAGGTGAGAATGGGAGACAGAACAGAGAGAGACCAGGGCAAGTTTTCTAATCCTTTGGACCAAATAGTAGGGGCTACAATCTTCTGAGGGTGGTTTTGCTCTTAAATCCATTCCCTGCTCACAGATATTCTCATTCTCAGCTTCGTGACACTAAGTCCACTGATCAGAAGATGACACTGCTGCATTTCTTGGCTGAAATGTGTGAGAATGACTACCCTGATGTCCTCAAGTTCCCGGATGAGTTAACCCACGTAGAGAAGGCTAGTAGAGGTGAGGAAACCTGGGGAGAGACTGTACTATGGCATAGGGGTCTGGCAAGTATCTGCTTGGAGAGGGAAATAGAGATTATTTGGTTATAGAGTTCATTGTCTCAAACTAATGATTACATTTGGGTTTAGAAGTGATATTGAGGGGGGCACATGAGTCCATTGTGAAAATATAAAATGGAGAAGAGCTTCTGTGTATGAAACTGAGGAAAGTAATTAGCAGCACAATAAAAAGAAAGCTATCTTGAGGAAAGGCACTTGTTTTTAGTTTAAGACAGGGGTTCTCAAACTACGGCCTGCGGGCTAGATGCGGCCCGCTGAGGACATTTATGGCAAATGGGCTGAAGGGCAGAGACAGAGTGTGAGTTTTTGTTTTTACTATAGTCTGGCCCTCTAACAGTCTGAGGGATAGTGAAGTGGCCCCCTATTTTAAAAGTTTGAGGACCACTGATATAAGACTTCAATTCTTGGTTTTCCCATTCAGAAAACATAGACTTTCTTGGCAAAAGCTAAGACGTCACTATTAGGGAAGAAGGCAGAGAAAATTTAGCCTTCTGCTGAAGGAAAAGCTGATTCTACCATTCATTTTCTTTTGAGAGTAGAAGTAATTCAAAATATTATACAGGCAGCACTTTCTTAGCTATATGTTTCTATGCAAGTTTCCTTACTCCTAAATCCCACTCCTCTGACAGGCATGGGACCAAGACCACAGGGCCTAAAGGGGAAGAGCTTAGTTCATTTAGTTAAATATTGACCATTTCTGATTTTTCTGGCAATTGAGATATTGGGGTTTGCCAAATAAACTCATGACACAATTCTAGTCATTAAGATGCTTAGAATCTTGCAAGATGCAAGAATAAGACTTGTACATAATAGAGAGTATTGAAAGATATGTCAAGTCAAATATTAAAAAGTGCCGAATTAAATGTAATCAAGTATTCAGAGAAGTTAGGAAGGGGAAAGTTACTGGCTTGAAGAGCTGCTCTCCTAGGCTAAGAGCCTTTCAGGGTTATAAGTTCATTTTTCATTGAAGCTATAAATTCATTGTTACCTCATCCATCTTATATAGTTTCAGCTGAAAATTTACAGAAGAACCTGGATCTAATGAAGAAGCAGATTTCAGATGTAGAAAGAGATGTTCAGAACTTCCCAGCTGCCACTGATGAAAAAGACAAATTTGTGGAGAAGATGACCATATCCTTTCAAGAATTATGAAGAGGGGGGAAAATAGGAGATTTCTATGGGGCTCAGGAGTAGGCGTTTGTATCACATTTTAGTGAGATCTCTTTTGTGGCTAATAGGTGATGCAGTCCATTCTAGGAGTGTTTAGTTGAAGAAGAGTCTAAAGAAGCAATAAATACTATTAGTTTCTTGGTCCTGTTCCTTTACTCCTTGGCTTCACAGCTTTGTAAAGGATGCCCAGGAACAATATAACAAGCTTCGAATGATGCATTCTAACATGGAAACCCTCTTTAAGGAACTAGGAGATTATTTCCTCTTTGATCCTAAGAAAATGACTGTGGAAGAATTCTTCATGGACTTAAACAATTTTAGGAATATGTTTCTGGTAAGCAAGCAGTTTTTGCTTACAAATCAAGAAGCCCTAGGAGTTTTTCTCTCAGAAACTAGCTCAATTTGCCTAATTATTTTGTTTTTTATTCATAGCAAGCTGTCAAGGAGAACCAAAAGCGACGGGAGACAGAGGAAAAAATGCGTCGAGCAAAGCTAGCCAAAGAAAAGGCAGAGAAAGAACGATTAGAGAAGCAACAGAAGAGAGAACAATTGATAGATATGAATGCAGGTATGAAAGGAGAACAAGGAATAAAGGATGAAATAGTAAGCATGTTCAGGAATTGCCTTTTAGGGAGAGAAATTGGCTGATCTTTGAGCTGGACTCAAATAACTGAGATTTTGGTTCCTCAAATCAGTTTTGTGTGTGCTCTAATTTCCTCTTTTAGACCTCCAATTTTTTATTTCTATTTATTTATTTTCTGAGGCTGGGGTTAAGTGACTTGCCCAGGGTCACACAGCTAGGAAGTGTTAAGTGTCTGAGACCAGATTTGAACTCCGATCCTCCTGAATTCAAGGCTGGTGCCCTATCCACTGCACTACCTAGCTGCCCCCCTCCAATTTTTTAAAAATTTTATACCTTCTTTTCTTAATTGTCCAATCTCCTCCCTTTCATAATTTTTTGTTACTAAATAATTTTAGTGTTACTGTAACACATATTCCTCCTTCCTACCTATTCAGGAATTCCTCTGGTCTCTCACACCCTGCAGAACTCTGCTTGCATTATCTCCAAGATGGCCTCCTAGGCCTCTACCAAGTCTTCTGTGGCGGCAGTATCATCCTTCCCCTAGTTCCTAACTTTTCCTCTTTTCCTCCAATCCTCTTCATTATCATGATTTGGAAACAGCTACAAAGTATGGATTTGCAAACCATAACACAAACACATACTCTTCCCAGACGGTATCCATTTTTTACTACCAGAAGCATTCCTTTGTTTAACATGTGGCTCAAAAGCTTACATGGGAACACATACACATACACTTACACACACACTCTCCCTCTTTATCCCCCCCTTCCAGAAGCATTCCTTTGTTGAAACATATGGCCTCAATTACTGCCCCTGTTTCCTGCCTCTGCTTCTTTCCTGCTCCTGATTCCTTTCCTGTTCCCCTCCCCCCCACGGCTGACTGCTCATGTTGGTGACTGCAGAAATTTAACTTTTAAATTAAATTTAACATTATCAGTAGCCAACTGAATTTACCATGATATTTCCTCTCTTTCCTTTGGCTGTTCCTTCCACCTGACAGTTAGGGACTTATGCCTCTGAAATTCCAGGCCTTTAATTTAAGTTAGTTCAGGAAAACTGAGCCGTTTGTACCCTATTAAAGCTAGAGTTTTGTTTTGTTTTTCAAGAAAGACTGTTCCTGGTCCTGTACTATTTAGGTCTATTTGGGATTTGTTTTGGAAACTGATTTTAAAGGTTTATTGTTTTTCTCTCAGAACCTTTTCAATCCTAGCACTTGTTGGATACAAAGCTCAATAACAGCCTACCTCTCAGAACCTAAAGGAAGGAGCAGTAACAACCCATTTCTTTGCCCTTTTCTAGCCCATAGCCTTGTAACAAAGTTTATGTCAAGTCTCAGCCCACCTAATTTCATTTGCTTTTCAGCATCTCAGCTATTCTAGCTACAAAGCAAGGATCACAGAAAATGTTCTGTCATAATCCCTTCCTCTGGTATCTGTCTGTGGTCTGGAACAGAACTGGAACCAGTCCTAGGTACTGGGGGTGGGAGAACACATCATGTTAGAGTGAAAACAAGATGGAATTGGGATTCAGAAGACTGTTTCAGATCCCAGAATTTTCACTGACCTTAGGGAAGTCGGCCTTTTGGGGTTTTAGTTTTCTTGTGGGTAAAATGAAAGTATGACATGAGGGGACCTCTGTCAGACCTTCTGTCTTTAAATCCTTTCATCCTTTATCGCTAGCATGTAAGTGATGTTAGGATTTAGCCCAGTCAGCAGGAGGCGCAGTATCCCTGTGCCCTGTCATTCCCTATGGCCAGCAATTGAGCTGGAATATAGGTCAGCTGCATTGGTTCTCTTCAGCAGGCAGATGGCGCTTGGAACATTTAGCCAGAGCCTTGGAAATGACAGCTGTTCTGGGGATTTTGCAGTTTCAGGTTTCACCACCCAGGAGCTGTTGCCATGGAAACAGACCTGGGCCCTGAGCAAGGATTCTACATTAACTCCTTGTGTACCTATAAGAATTATTCAATGTATTACAGAGGGCCTAAATGGAATGTGGCTCTCTGGAGGAAGCTGTTGTTAGAGGATAAGACCTGTGTATAAGCTGACCATTTATTTGTAGCTTCCGGCCTCTTTTAACTCCGCAAAGGGGAGCAGATCCCTGCTGCAGACATTTAAGCAGAATGCCTTAAAGGGTTGGGGGAAGGGAGTTTGTTTCTTTTTACCATTTTAATCTTAGTGTCTGCTTTGAAGATCAGCAACTCTTTATCCTGTTGTTGACTAAAAAGAGAGGGATGAGCCTGGAGGTGTGATATATCTCCCAGAAAAAGAGCCTCTACTGTTCACCTTAATACCTTTAACCCAAAATCCTAGTAAGGGACAAACAATACTCACTAATAAAGGGGTTTCAGGGCTAAAAATTTTTATTTCAGTAACATTGAGGTAATATGTAAATATGCATAACTTAGATTTTGAATCTCTTCTGCCTTTTTACACCCATCTGTTATGATTTGGAACCATATGGAACAAGTAAAGACCAAACACAATTCATTATCTGTGCGGTGGTGGAAAGTGATAGGGGGAGGATGGTTGACAAAGCCTGGGCTGCTTTTGGAATAAGAGGGTGTTAGCATATAAACCAGTCACTTCATATCTTACTTCATTTCCTTACAGAGGGTGATGAAACTGGTGTGATGGACAGTCTCTTGGAAGCCCTACAGTCAGGTGCAGCATTCCGAAGGAAGAGAGGACCCAGACAAGGTAAGTGAGGGAATTGGTGGTGACTTTGTGCTGATAGCTATGAGGTTTCTATGCTCTAGGATTAAGGACACAAATCCTAAACACTGGAAAAGGAATTAGCCAAGCTAATTTGTTGATGAAGGGAACTAGCATTGGAAGTCTGGGAATAATTAAACCACCTTATCCAAATCTCCTTCACATAGTCCTAGAGAAAGTTATCTTTTTATCAACATCTGGAGCTCATCTGCTAACTTGAAGGAGAGCTCTGGTTTGACTTCTCCCTTCATGGAGCAAAGGGAAGCACAAGGAAGGCATTTTGTTTCTGTGGACATAAAGGAGTTTGTACATATATGTAATCAGAATCAGGGCTGATAAAGAGAGTGAAACGCTCAGACACGTGAGAGAACACAGGAATAGATATGACCTACTCAAAGTTTAAAGCTGGGAATGGGAGGTAGACACTGGAGTCACAGGATCTTATAATGCCTGTTTGAAAGTTATCTAGTCTAGAAGTGGGCTTTCCCACCACACCTTGCCTTTGATAATGTTGAGTATATAATGTTGAACAAGAATACCTGGAGAAAAGAATAAAGGTGAAGTGAGATATTATTTAGGTAAGGATATAAATAGGATGAATTATTAAGGAAATGGGAAAAGGACCTAATTAAAAAGGGAGGAGGGGGATAGCTAGGGCTCCTACTCTTTCTTCTCAGCACGGAAAAGCACCATAATTATAGATGCATCACCAGTTTTGATGAAGATGTTTTCTCAGGACTGATGATAACTTTGGTATATGATTTGACTCTTAAGAGTTATGTCCTCTTTCCCAGAATGGAAGGAAATGACAACTAAAGGCTTCCTTTAGCCATAACTTCACAACTATAGAGGCAGGTATTAAGTGCTGTTTGTTCTCTGCGAAATTCTTTGGTTCTACTTTATCTCATCTTTAACCTTGGAATCATCCTGGAAAAGAAGAATGGGGCCTATATGTAAACTGCCACCATAATTGATATAACCAATTCCATTCAAGTGAGAACATGGCATATTTGTTACCTGTTAACCTGTTATAAGTTGGAGAATTCAGCTACCAGAAATGGGGCATGCAGTATTGGATATCTTAATCGCAATCTATATTTTACAAGATAGACTTTTAGATCAACTCCTAATCCAGAAATCCAATCTGTATTTACTGAATTAGAACTTTTTACCATCTCTTACCATCACTTAAATAATTAGAAATGAAATTACTATAGAAAATATAATTTGATGCTAGAATTCCTGGTTATAGCACAGTCTCAATCCTAGTAATTTTGCTTAAGAAACGGAATCCCAGGGGCATCTAGATGGCACAGTGATAGAGCACCAGCTCTGAAGTCAGGAGGACCTGAGTTCAAATTCATCCTCAGACACTTAACACTTCCTAACTATGTAACCTTGGGCAAGTCACTTAACCCCAATTGCCTCAGCAAAAAAAAAAAAAGAAAGAAAGAAAGAAAGAAAGAAAAGAAACTGAATCCCTAGAGCTTGAAGTAGAGAAATTTACTGAAATGATGATTTGAGAGGTAGGAGATAAGAGGGAAAAGAATTTTCCTAAGCATTTTCCAGCCCTTCTCAGCCTGATCAATATGATTTTTGGGTGGAGCACTTTGCTATGAGTGTTTGGGTAGGGAGAAGGAAGAGTAGACTGAATCAGTATTGCTTGGGCCTTGCCTATAAAATTAAGTAATGACTAACAGTATTTTTCCTGTCAACTTCTAGACAGTAATACATTCACATCATATGAGATATACTCTAGCTGCACAATAAACAGCTCAAACAATTCTTAAGTGCAGTGGCCTTCAAAATTTTTTTTCTTTTTTTACCACTCTCATCTGTGAATGCTGACAATAGGCTTCCATGGGGAATTCCCATCTCCCTAGAGAGAGAGATGTCTTAATAGAATCTCAGGTGCTTCCCAAATGTTTCCTGTGCATACTCAGACCCCTGGTGGTTTCCCTTGGCTCTCTAACACTTAAAGAGTTCTATGTGAATGTTATACTTCTCTCAAAAAATGGGAAATCTATTGGCCTTCATGAGAATTTTTGACCTGTATTCAATGAGGGCCCCTTTAAATGATAACTGTGATTGTACAAAAGTAAAGACTAAGTGTTAAAGTGAAAAGCATAGTAGACTGATAGTCAGGAGTCCTGATTATCTAACCATGTTTTCCTAAGACAAGTCACTTAACTTTCGTGCCTCACATTTTCCAATTTGTAAAAATTTTGTGGCAATCTAATTGTAAGCAGTTTAATTATAAACATAGGAGATACAGAGGATTAATAATTTTTTTGCTTTGAGATGGTGGGTTTTTGTATCTTCCCTCTAAGACTTCTAGCTTATCCTTGTAGAGTCCTCTGTTCTTGCCTGCCTTTTTGGCTGTATTATCTGGCTTATTGCCTTGAACAGAGGCATTGCTTATACATCTTCCTCACAGGCTGGGTCTGTGACTGCTCATTCCCAGGGAGGCAGCTGTCCTTATTCAAAGACATCAGCGGCTCTTCCCTAGAATGTAAAGGAATGGAAAAAATCTACCGGCCTCTAGGGAGTGACCATCATACAAAGACCCTTTATTGGGTATGGGGGGAAGTGGTCTAAAAAAAGGAAAAAGGGGGACTTTCAAGGCTGGTTCATTAAAAACAGAGCCCAGATTTTTGTGTTCTGCAGTGTTCAAGAACAATGGCTTAAGTGTGGAGGAGAAGAATCTCTGTAATTGTCCTGAAGGAACTTTTTCAGGCTGATGATTAAGTCAGTTTGTGGTTTTAGTGATTCAACTTTATTTCAGTGTTTGAATCATAGCCTCTTATACTGGCCATCTGCTCAATGGCACAAGAGTCTAAAGGAAGTAAGAAATCCGTCTCCCTCTTCCCTTCCCTCCACTATTTCTAGCCCTCCTTCCTAATTCTCTCAGCTCTTACTTTAGTTGGTCACAAGTAGATAGAAAATAACAGCAAAACCCTCTCTAGTCTAGTCCAGAGGACCTTTTTCTGCTATCAGATAAAAGAACAGTATAGTAATGAAATTGCCTCAATGGGACTTTTATTTTTTCCAAATTTTTTAGATTATTCTGATAAGAAGAAAATACCCACTAAGCAAAAAATAGGACAATATATATAATTAGGAATTTATTAGGACATGAATGAGATTTTTAGTATAACTATGACTGTCCCATCTGTCCCAGTTTCCTCTTCCCTTGGGTAATTTATTAAAATACATATTTCCTTTAACTAGTTCCTTTCCTGTATTCTATAAAATCCTTTTCCCATCTCATTAACCCTTTTCTATCTCCAACATTGTTTAGCTGCTTCTTGCTGACTTTTTTCCCTTTTTGAATTTTCTTTCTTATGAATACTTATAATAATTATTTGTTAATATGAATAAAATTTCATAAGGAGAACCATCTCATAGGCTTAATATACTTCTTTGTATCTTTGTCAAGCTTTTAGTTTTTCCAGGGTTATATAACATCAAGTAGCTAATGAGGGATGGATTAAAGCAGTCACCTTGATCTTGGCTATTCAAACTACTTAGCATTATCACAACAGACAAGATAGAGTAGGAATCAAGATATTTAGGTTCCATAATGTTGCCAGAATTGATACTAGCTTGCTGTTTGACCTTGAGCTATATTATGCTCTTCCCTATTGCTTTAGCTTCCCATGTCTTAAATGAAAATTATTAGTCTTAGGATGACTTAAGAATAGATTTTATCTGATCTGGAAAGCTTCATGAGTTCTTTAATATCTGTAAATATTGGGGTTTGTCCTCAAAATTTTTTTCTGGGCAGAGGCAGCAGTTTTATTCTACAAAGAAAGAAAATGAGGAACAAAACATTTCAAGATGGCTCAACATTTAAACTTTGACTTCTGCACTTCTGTCTCTTATTTTGACCAGACCTCTCTTAGAATAGCTGCCCCAAACTCCCCTGACAAAAACAAGGTTTTTTTTATCCCTTTAAGTTTGACCTTTATTTTTCCTGGGTCTAGAGTCAGAAATTTTACCTTCCCTGTGTCTTGTCCTTTAGATATACGAAGATGTCCTCATAGACACATTATCTCAGTGTTAGAGGTTGACTGTAAGTCAGACAAATGACGTGGTTTTTGAGCCTCTTTTTTCTAGAAATCAGAAGTGGACCAGAAGGACAAAAAAGAAATGCAAAGAAAACAGTGACAAATGATTCTGGGTAGTTTTGAAAGTTAAAGGGGTTCCTAGCACTTTAGTTAGAGCAGAATATATGGAAAGGGAATGTCTATTAAATATATATATCAGAAACTTAGTCTCTTCTTCTAAGATACTTGGTGATCTTGTCCAGGAAATTGAAGGGTCTTACAGCAACACTTTGAGGGAAGAAAAAAGCCCTCAAGCATATTCATTATCTATGGAACTCCCAAGACTTATATGCCTTACACTGCCTAGGAAGTGATGAAACTGAAGTCCAGCCAACTGGAATATTAGAGAACTGCTCTTAGAAAATATGTGTACTCCTCATCCTTATTAGATAGTATTTTTTGTGCCAGTAAGTAGAAAAAGAAGAGGGGACTTCTGAGCTGATGAATTGGGGCCATGTTATGTGTGCTTCCTACTCTGATTGCCCCATTAGTAGTTTCTACATGTGAGAGGAGCAGTGGATTTGGGTAGTGATGAGGCTGAGAACTTAGCATAGCTGGCAGCCACAGGAAGAAGAGGAGAGAAGGTTGTGCTTACTTGAGCTTTCTAATCTAGTTTGGCTCTTCCTCGAAGATATTCTGCTGCTACAGAGAGGGCAGAAATTCTAGGAATATCTCATATATAGATTAGAGCAAATTTTACTCTCCTTGGTTTGTCTTCACCTCTTGATTCCCTCAGCTACCTCACTGTGCTCCATCCTTCATGTTGCCTTATCCTAACCTCCCCCATTTTCCCATACTTCCAAATACATTCTGTTTGTACTTAGAGGCCGTGGGAAGGAACAGTAGCAGCAGAAATATGTGGTACTGAAGAGTCGCCTTTATGTGCTAGGGGCACTGAAGTTGTGAGAAACATACCCTACAGACTTAGGAGCCTCTGTGGAAATTCCAGTGGATAGAGCAGGGGGAGAGAGCATGCTAACTACAGTCATTAGCATGAGAATTTGGGTTGTTATCAGTGGCAGTCTTGGAGCAGCAACTAGAATGAAACCTCATCTTTTAGCCTCAGATTGCTTTATAATAGGGTTCTTAACTTGAAGAACTTAGAAACTTAAGTTAGAACTTAACTTAGAAAGGGTCTATGAACAGATTTAGCATCTCCTTCCTTCAGTTACAAACATTGAAAAACATTACTCTGAGAAGGAATTCATAGGCTTTGTCAGACTGCCAAAGAGCCCCATAGCATCCCCAAAAAGGAAAGAATCCCTGCTTTATGGGATCCACCTAATGACTTCTGCAGTCTGCAGACAACTCTGTCCACCCTGGCTTATTTTGAAAAAAGATCCATAGCTTAAGGATCATATATTGTTCATTATAAAATAGGTGGAATGTTAGGAAGTATAGATCCTTTTTTTTTCCTTGAGGGTGGGATCAATTAAGACAGTCATCTGAATGCAAGATGTGCACCTGCTTGTTAAACAGCCTTTTCTAGTGCCTCTGGCTATGGGAGATGCTTTGCTATCTGCATAAGGATACCTATCCTTTAGGGTAGGTCCCTGTCCTGGCTGTGCTATCCTGGCTGTGACTAGCTGAATGGCTTACTGACAAGTGAATTAGCTGTGACCAAGATGGATTACACTCTTTTGTTCCTCACTTGACCATCTTGTCCTTATTTCACCAAGAAATTCTTCCTCTCCACTGTTGACTCTTTAATAATTCTACATGCTGCAGGATCTCCCTTTCTCTAAAATAATCTATTTGTCCAGAACAGTACACACATTAGCCTGGACCTCAATTGATTCTCTATCCCAGAGATTGGGGGCAGGGGGAGGAATCAGGTTTTGCTAGGACAGTGTCTCACTTCTCTTCTCTTACAGCCAACAGGAAGGCCGGATGTGCAGTCACCTCTCTCCTTGCCTCAGAGCTGACAAAGGATGATGCCATGACTACATGTTCTGCTAAGGTGCCCAGGATGAGCGAGGGAACCCGGGACATGCACGATGAAAATAAGGAGTTGATTGGTCGTGCGAGCTAGCTCGGCCTGGGCTGTGCAGCAACACTGGTTGAACAGCTGAGCCCAAGGCAGCCCTGTCTTGCAGCATGAGCCTAGGGGGTCAAGTGGACTTTCCTCTTTGGCAGCCAACCTTCCCTGCCTCCTTTCTTTGGCCTGCTGCTCTCTGTATAGCATACACAGCTTCAGCTGTCTGGAGGCAAGAAGGAAAGGGCACAGTGGAAGAAGCCCTGGATGCCCACTCAGCACTGGCTGTTGCATTACCAAAGCAGGGACCATCTATGCTGCCTTAACCCTGTCTTACCTTTGTTATTGTGCTGCCAGGTCTTGGGCATGCCCAACCTGCTTCCTCAGTCCCTGGCTCCAAAGGAGCTCACCCCAAGGTCAATCTTGCTGGATTCATGTTTTTCTGCTGTCTAGTGCCCTGCTGTGGCTTCTCTGGCCCTAGGAACCGCATGGGGCTCTTGAACTTCCTGACCTGACCATATTCTTATATTTCCTATCATTGCTGCCACTTCTGCTTTCTTCTCCCTCTCTCCATTTGCTATTGATATTTATTATTTGTGGTGAGGTGTTGGCTGCTTCTTCTAAAGAAATGAGGAGCAGCTCCCACCCCCAGGGAAGGACCCTTTCCTCACCCCAACTTCACAAAGCAAAAAGAACCGGACCACCACTATTCATCTATGGCATGAAGTAGAGCACCTGAGGAAAAATGATCCTAGAGTCTGGGCATTGCTAACAGGGCATCAAGACAGGACAGCCTCTCCACATCCTCAGCTTAACTGAGTGTCCTTGCTACCATCCCTACCTCCTCCCTCCCTCTGTCTTCTGCACATGCCCCTTCATTGCTGATATCCACTGCCCTTGTTATTCTTAGGGTCTTGGCTCATCCCCATCGGAAGTTTCAGCTGTTATATGGCTGCACAAGGCCCCCACCCTCTCCAAGTCTCCAGGGAAAGGGGAGGCAGAGCCTCCTGGCTAAGAAATTGTTTTGCAAATGGATCTATTTTTGTATAAGATGTTGTTTTTTAGAAAATATTAAAAAAAAAAGCTCTCTCTTCTCTGATCCCTGCCCCCTCTCCCTCCTGAATGTCAGAGTTCCTAGAATTTTTCCCCTTTGCTTATCCCCAGAAACCAGGACCTGCCTCATCTGAGGGCCTCATCTGATCCTGTCCTAATGGGCAAGTTCAAATTCCAACCCCCAGCCAGTAGTTCTGGATTATTAATTTCTGAGGTCTATGGGTGACTTGGTACTTTTTCCCTGACCAGACAAGGCCAGGCCAAGGAGCTGAGAGGACCCAGGTACTGCTGAGTTTTTTATAAATTTAATATATTTGAAGAGCCAAATGTGCAAATGCTAACTGGGCACTATGGGGGAAGAGAGAGGTCCAGATTAAGGGATTAAGGGATTGGGGTAGGGGGAAGGGTAGAATCATGTAAGTAGGATACAGAGGCACTGTGCCCTCACCCTACACTGGATACAATTGTTGTGCCATATCCCCTAGAAAGGTAAACCTAGAATTCCCAAATGCAGCTTGAATCATCCCTGCCCTCCTCATGTCCCCTTCATTTCCTTACTTATAGACAAGAGGAGAATGGGACCCTTTGAGGAGAAAATCTAGAAGGCTCAAAGACAGGGAATTCTGGGAGTTGGGGAGGTCAAAAATCCTGGGCCTAAGGTTTGGGGCAACAGCAGCTGCTGTGAGAACTTTTTTCAGATGCTGTGTCATGAGGAGTACTTGCTACTCCCATTGTCCCTCCCTACTGGCTGACAGTCAAACTTTGAACCTTTCTTTTTTAAATCACTTTTGCTAAGATGCATTTGATAAAAAAAAAAAAAAAAAAAAAAAAAAGCAAACAAAAAAAAAACCCAATAATAATAATAAAGGGCAAGATACAAATCTATTTCCCTTGCTTTTTGGGCTTCTGGGACATGTCATCATCTCTGATTTGTTGGATTTATTTGTTCACAACTGTTAATAAAGCATTGGAACAGTATTCGTTCATTCCAGTCTTCTTTGTGAGGTTTTAGCCCACACCTCTTCCACGCCCCAAATATATAACCTTCCCTTCTCAGTCAATTTGAGAAAATCCAAGGGCCTTGTCCCTCCTTCTGGATCAATATCAAGTTTGTTGCTTCCCAAGCATCAATTCATATTAACAATATTAAACACCTCCTGTTCAAGAAGTGCAAGTCTGGAAATACAAGTGTGAAAAATGAGAATTCCTGTGCTTGAGCTTAAAATCTAATGGAAGGGTACAAATAAGTATAGAATATTAATAAATGAATGTGTAGAAAGTTTGCCAAAAAAAGAAAGTTCTTTGTGTGTGTGTGTGTATACACACACATACACACTCCTTTGGAGCTTCACAACAGTCCTAAAGAGAAGTCTAGTAAGTGGTGTCAAATTCAAATAGAAATGGATAGTATCTGGGTGGTATGTTGACATAAAAAACCTCCCCACAAATTAACATTGTGTTGCATTTTTTATTTTGTTAAACGTTTCCCAACTACATTTTTATCTGATTAAGGCCACACTTAGGACCTCTGGTCTTAAGTGAAGAGGAAGCTTCAAATGATGGGATGACCCTCAGCAAATTCCTTAATTTCTCAGTTCTTTTGACAACTCTTTTTAGATTATAAATTGCAGTCTAAGCATAGATCTAGGAGTTCCCCATAACAAGTGAAATCATTGCTTATTCATCAATCAGTCTCTAAAAAGCATTATGTTTAAATGGATCCCTTGCAATAATGGTCCAAGGCCTGTCTGAGTACTACTGCTTTAAAATAATTTTCAGTGGGAATTAGGGGAGGAAGCACAGAAAGCTTCATAGAGATTGTAGCATTTATAAACCTTTAAGGAAGACAAGATTTTCCACAGACAGAAGGACATTGTAGAGAGCAAACAGGAATTAGATCAGGGAATAGCTAAGAATTGTTTGTCTAGATAATGGAATGTGGAAAAGAGGAGTAAATGACGTGATTTATTACTACTAGGAAGCTGAATTGTGAAAGATGTGAAATGTGAGGCTAGAGAATGTCTTTTGTACTGTGTAATCGTGGTGAGTCACTTTTCTGTGCCTCAGTTTCCACCAAATAAATGGATTGGACTAGGTTTCCAAGGCCCCTTCCAGTTTAACATCCTATGATCCTGTAGATATTTGTTCATTTAATAAATTTTAAAGTATTGTATAGAGCATAGGTGCTAAGAGAGAAACAAGTTTCTAAGAGATGATTAGTTGTTTTCAGTCTCTTGTATGTACTTGGAATAAGGCAAGCCTAACTAATAACATAATTGCCTAACAAATTTGGAGAAGGAAGAGGGTGAGGAACCAATTCAGACTTGATTTTATCTCAGTAGAGAGTTCCCAGTGTAGAAACTTCCTCTGCAGATTGATGCAGATCGGCAACTCATCTGTAAATTGATATCTTAATTGCCTGGGCCATTAAGATGATGTGATTTATCCCTTGGACATATAGCTAGATGTTTCAAAGGAGACCTGAACCCATCTCCACCTCAGACTTTCCTCTTTATCATAGCATTTTGCCTATTGAAAGTACAGAAGAGACTCATGAAATGCTATATGAATCTTAAGAGGTTTATGACTTTCTGGAGGGTCAGCTAAGGCCACGTGGAGGAAGTTACTATCTTTGACTTTGAAGAATAGTAATTGGATAGGCAAAAAAAAAGAGGAGAGTACTCCAGATATAAGAGGTATGGAGGAAAGGTTTGGAGGGTCTTGGGTACATAGAGTGAGCCATCTTGATTCAAGGGTAAAGTGCAGAGAATGATGAAATGGTCAGACTTGAAGAGCTTTATCATTATTAGGGCAGTTAGAGAGTATATGGGCTCTGAGGTCCTGAAACAGCTGCTGCTGTTACTGCCACTGTTGCAGCTGCCTCCTACTGTGGCTCAGGGGCTACACTCACCCTAGTGGTACAGACCTCTTTTTCAGACTTCCCTAAGTTGTCTTAGGCAACTTTTATTGGCTCTGCCAATTCAAAATTTTATTTGAGGCATTACTTTAAAGTTATTTGGAAAGGGATATCGGGATAGTTCAGCTGTGTCCTTGCTTGTATTCCATCATCTTTACCTCTTAGTTTCTGGCCCTGCTTTTCAGCCCATGCTTACCTTTGAACTGTGCTCCATCTCTGCAATTTATACCAGGCAGGGATATCCAAGTCAATCAATAAAAATCTAATTGCCTACTACGTGCCAACCCCTGTGCTAGATCTGGCAGTGTCTGCCTTCAAAGAACTTGCCTTCTATTGGGTAATTACTACATGTTCACAAATAAAATATAGGTCAAATATGTATATTCTTTTGTCTTCATGCATATATGTAAATGGAGTGGGACAAGAACAACCAAGAAAATTTTTGAATAACATTTTCCCCAACTATTTGTAAAAATAATTTTTAACATTTATTTTTTCTGAATTTAGTAGTATTTTATTTTTCCGATGATATATAAGGATAGTTTTTAGCATTCATTCCTGCAAGACTTTGAATTCCAAATTCTCTTTTTTTCCCTCCAATATAGTAAAAATCCAAAATTGCTAACAATCATTTTTTTCAATTGTTTCAAATTCTCTCCCTTTCCTTTCTCCTCCCTGAAAGTTTGATATGATATAAACAATAAGCAGTTTGATAAAATGTGCTATCATGCAAAACATTTCAATATTAGTCATATTGTGAAGGAAAACAGAACAAACCCCATTCCACCCCCCAATAAAAACTTGAAATAAGTGAAAAATAGTATGCTTTGATCTGCATTCAAACTCCATCAGTTATTTCTCTAGAAGCAGATACTATTTTGCATCATGAGTCCTTTGGAATTGTCTTGGATCATTGTATTGCTGAGAACAACAATGATCATCACCAATGATCATTATTGCTGTTACATTGATCAATATTGCTGTTATAATAGACAGTGTTCTGAATTTGTTCATTTTGCATCAGTTCATGTGAATCCAGATTTTTTTCTGAAATCATCCTGCTGTCATTTCTTTTAGCCCAATAGTATTCCATTGCAATCATAAACCCACACTTGTTCTGCTATTTCCCAGCCATCCCCTGAATTTCTAATTCTTTACCAGCACAAAAAGAATTGCGAAAAAATGTTTTGTACAAATAAGTCCTTCCACTTTGCACCCTCCCCTTTTTAAAATATCTGGAATGAAGACTTAGTAATAATATTTTTGGGTAAAGATATACACAGTTTTATAACCCTTTCAGCATAGTTCCAAATAGCTTTTCAGAATGGCTGGATTAGTTAACAAATCCTCCAACAGGGCATTAGTGTCCCAATTTTCCCACATCTTTGCCATAATTTATTTTCCTTTTCTGTGATATTAACTAATCTGATAGGTATGAGGTGATACCTCAGAATTGTTTTAAATTTCTCTAATCAAGTTATTTAGAGCATTCTTTCATATGACCATAGAGAGTTTTGATTTCATCTAAAGCCTACCTGTTCATATCCTTTGAATATCAAATAGAGAATGACATATTACAAATTTGACTCAATTCTCTATATATTTGAGAAATGAGGCCTTTATTAGAGACACTTCCTATGAAGGTCTCCCTCAGCATCTTGCTTGCATTGGTTTTGTTCAAAACCTTTCTAATTTAACTGGAGTAATTTTAAAAGAAGATGACTTGGACTGAAACTTGAAAAGTCTTCCAAAAAGTAGAGGTAAAGAGAGCAATTCTAGGTATAGGGGCATGCCTGTGCAAAGAGACTGATTTGATTGTGGTGTGGGGTATATGAGGGTGTCAGGAAGTAATCAGCTTGGAAAAGTAGAATGAAATCAGATCATGAAGTGTTTACAGATTTCCAAAGAAATAATGAACAATAATTTGTGTTTCATCATGTGGACCATTATGTGCATAGAAATAACATGATCAGAGTTGTGCTTTAGGAATATCAATTTGGCAACTAGGTGGAACATGGTTTGGAATGGGGGATATTTGAAGCAGGGAGACACATTTTTTTTTTTTTGCAATAGTACAAAGAGAATTAGGGTAGTTTTAGTATGGGTAGAGAAGAGAACAGACGCAAAAGATGTGACATCTTGAAATTTGTGACTTGACAAATTATTGAATATGGGAGGGGGGCAGATATAGAGAGAGAATGAGTCCAGGATGATTTTTATTTTGTGAACCTGGGTAGCTTTTAAGATACTGAAGTAAGCAAATAGAGGTTTAGGAGTTAAGGCAAGGACTGTTTTGGACATATTGAATGTGAGATGCTTGTGGAACATGGAGGTAGAGTTGCAATTAAAAATGGGTGATAAGCTTGGAAGAGATGAAGGCGGGGTTTGTAGATCTGGTACTTATCTTCATAGAGATGATCATTAAATCCATAAGTTCTAAAAGACAAAATAGAGAGGGGAGATACCAGAACCAAGCAATGGGATATGTCTTATGTCTAAGGAACAGAATACAGGTAACAAAACTGAAGAGAAAATGGAAAAGATAAGAACTATGCTAGAACAGTGTTACAGCAACCCGGTGAGTATCCAGGAGGGGGTGCTCAACAGTACCAAATGCTGAGAAGGGATCAAGGATGCCATGGTTTTAGCTATACAATCTGGAGAATCGTGCTGTGGACTTAGGGGCAAGTGAATCAGTGGTACAATACCCTTGCTTTGTTCCTTTCCCCACCTTTTGGTCATTAGCCCACTAGAAACTTGAACCACAGCTGTCCCCAGAAGCCTTTGTCTGGGGTTTTCAGATAAAAGCGCAGGAAACTCCCTGCCATAAGTGAAACGTGAGAAACACAAAAAATTCTAGGCTAGGAAGTGATAGTATATACATAGTTCTCAGACCTCTGTCTAGCCTGGGGCCAGGACAGCCGCGACAGTGTGGTGCTGGGGCTAGAAATAAAGCCCTTTAAATAGCCCTAGAGTCTGGATGTTTACAGCCCCATCATGACAGGAGGTGAGGGGGCTGTGGGCAAGGCAGGGCCTTGATCTGTGAAGTGGAATGTAGCTGGCAGAGGGAGGGGCTGCTCCCTCGTTCTCCCTCCTCGACCCCAAGGGCTTTTTATGCCTTTGTGCACACATACCAATCTGGGGACCACAGCTGCCCACGCATCCATTCAGTCTACAACCCTGCCAGGAATAGAACCCAGGCGTCCAGAACCCGCAGGGCCGCCTTCATCTCTTGCCCAGCTGTCAGGAGCCAAATCCAGGCTCCCATCCTAGTTATATACTCCTCCCACTCTAGGCAGTTGCTCCCAGAAACTCAGTGAGAAGGTTGGGTTTCCATGACAACGCACTTCGGGTGCTGGGAAGGGTGAGATGGGACTGAGAGCTAAATGCTGAAAGGGGGGAGCATCCCCCCCAGCTCTGGGGTAGCCCAGCTTTCCCTCCTATGACTGCGTTTGTCTCCGCTTCCCCTCCCCCCACGTCCCCTCCTCCCAGGGTTTTTGCCGCATCTCAGGCAGCAACAACCTTCGGAATCTAAATGTTGCTACGGGGAGATTGGAGAGAAAGGGGGAAGGAGGGAGGGAGGGGGAGAAACAGATTGGTAGAAAAGGGAGAGAGAGAGTGAATGGAAAAAAACAGGAGGCAGAAGCCGGGGGCGGGGGGGCGCTAGCACAGAGCTAGCTGTCTGTGTCTGGGTGATGTACATTTCCTGCGGATGCTCCAGGACTATCGGGCCTGGGCAGGGGGACCCTCGGACTGCTGTAAGGGAGACTGCAGAGTTACAGAGGGAAAGTGTGGGGGCGGGGTGGAATCTGCACTTCGGGAAACTGCGGTAAGGGCTGCCTGTCCCCGGGGCAGGAGGAGGGGCTAGCTCAGCGTCCTCTGGCCTCGCAGCCCCTCAAATGCTGTGGCAACCCCCGATGTGAAAGACTCCGCCTGCTCTCGGGAAGCAGCCATGCTAGAGCCAGGGATTATTTTTAGCGGAGAGAGGAGGGGGCTGAGGAAACACCACCTCCCCTCTCGATTCCCTCTTTCCCCTCCCCCGCCCAGTTGGCTTCCCAGCTCTGAACGCTCGCGGCTCCTGGCCAGCCAGCTCCAGTCCCCTCCCCCCTGCCTCTTCTTTTGCCTGGATACTGGTGTTAGGAGATGTAGCTGCACGTACAGCACCGCACAGTCCCACTCCCCAGAGACGCCCTCCGTACCACGTGCCTGCACACACTCACGCCGCCACACCCAGCCACACGCGCCTCCACCGCACACCGAGGTGCACGATAGCCAGCCGCGCCCAGTTACTCACACAGCCCCCCCCCCGGCGGGGGTCCCCGGGCCTGCCCGCCCCCTCAGGCCCCCGAGACACACGGACCACGCCGCTCAGAAGAAACCGTTTTATTGTTTTCCCAAAGAAAAAAGCTATATAAATATTAGAGTATAAAACTTGCGTGTGGGGGAGGCGCTACGTGGCTATTAGGTAGAAGCTTCTATAGAAGGGGCACGGGGGTCAGCACTGGGAAAGCGAGACTGGGCTCGCACACAGACACGGCGTTAAGCACAGCACGGGACGCGGCGGGAGCCGCGGGCCGCCCGCCATCACACAAGCAAGCACACGGCACTAGCTACACACGGGCTACTCTACACCAGCTCGAGGATTTCGGTCGGGGTCTCTAGTCACTACATAAAGAGTGGCGGAATGGGGGTGGGGTCTCCTCGGTGTAAACAGGACTAGTACGGCCCCAGGCGGGCCGAGGTCAGGAAGAATGGAGGCGGGAGTCTGAGCAGTGGGAAGGAGCCCCCGGGACCCGGGAAGTTATGGAAGGGGTAGGGATGGCAAAGTAGAATCAATGGCACCTGAGAGGGCGAGGGAATACGGACTGTGAAGGGGGAGCCAAAGGAGAGCTCCTCCTCCCTCCCCGACCACCTGTCTCTGCTCCCGGGTCTTTCTCCTAATGTTGGGGACAGAGCGCGCGATGTGTTTCGGACCACCACGCATAAACTGAGGGGGGAGCGCTTCTGTATGACCCAGAGGACCTAGAACCGGCCTGCACTGAGCCTACCAAATGATGAGGGCATGGACATGGCGGCATTGGCCTGGAGATCGTCTCTCAGTTCTGTGACTAGCCTGAATTACTGCCCCCGGCCCCACTTAAACGTGACAGACCTGTCCCCGAGCACATTTGTGCCGAGCCCAGGAGCTCCATCTCATTTTGATGCCATTTGGTTCCTTTTAAATCCCCTAGGCCGCAGCCCGAGGCCCCACCTGGAGCACGCGTGTCCACTGAGGGCGTGGCTCCATGACAAAGAATACGGGGCTGGATTGGTTCAGGGAGCCCGGCCAGTAACTGGTGGCGGGAGAGCCCACCACCTCCTCTTAAAGACCCTGACCAAAGACCTGTCTAATGGAAAGGCCCCCTCCCCACACCCTCCCCACTCATCCCACCATGCCATGCTATTTCCCAACATGCAATGGATTCTTCTGCTGAGGGGGCGGAGAAAGTGTAGGAGATGAACTCTAAAAAGAAGTGGTCCCGGAACCCAACCCTGGTCCCCATTTCCGGGGCCTCGGGCAGAGGCGGAGGGTAGGAAAGTTCCCCCAGTCCAGTCCGCGCCAGCATCAGGCGGGATGAGCACTTTTGTCCCCAGCACCTGTGAGCTATTCGTGACTTCAGGCACTGGAGGGAGGCGAGGGGGAGGGGCAAGAAGGAGTAGAGAAGTTACAATATTAGAAGTTGGTTTGGAAAGTGGGAGTCAGAGATGAGTGCGCTTCCTTCCGCGCTCTCCACAGGTGAGACAAGCTCAGTCTCGTGATGGGGGTGGGGGTATGGGAATTCAAAATGTAACTGGGGCTTCTAAGCTAAGGATAGAGAAAAGGAGGGGGTTATATGTGAATATCTGCACTGTGCCCATGGGCACAGCACTTGTTTTGGGGACTTCTGGCAGTGCCCCCTTTGCATATTCAATCCCTCTGGAGGCACAGAAGGGGGTATTCACAGGGCACTTATTTGTGTTTCCCAAGAGGGAGGGTCCCCGCGTCTCCCACCAGCAGCCTGAAGGTTCAGGGAACTGGAGGGAGGCCCGGATTGGTGGAGGGGGGGTTGCCCTGTGGCCCTGTGCTTGGGACCTAATGCTGACCCTACTTCTTCTCCTTCTTGCCAGATTTCTTCTTGTTTCCATTGCCACCCGCGGGGGCCTTGCCGTCTCTCTTCCCAGCAGCGTTGGCCAAGGTGGCGGTGCTGCCCGGGATGTACACGTTCTGCCTATAGTCAGGCACGTGCTGCAGGGTGAACTGCGGCCCATAGCGGGCACTCAGCCCCATGGTGCCCGCACCCCCGCCCAGGGTCGAACTTCCGTCTGCAGCTTCTGAAGAGAGAAGAGAGAACGTCAGAAATGTGATCGAGGGGCCAGGAACCTCCCAGCTGAGTTCCGCCCCACTCCCACTCTGTGGTCCACAGTTCTGCGGCAAAAGCCACTGGGCCGCAAGAGATCAGTAGGAAAGACCTATAGCTGTGTCTGTGTCTGAGCTGGAGCCAATCTGCGGTTATCTGCTGCTAGATGGTGATGTGTACAGAACCCCGGGCCTGGAGTCTGAAGATATCAACCCAGATCTGCCCTTGGGTCCTTACTTCCTGCGCCATCTCCGCCCGCCTCAGTTTCCTCAGCTGTAAAAGGGGGACAGTATATAGCACCTAACTCCCAAAGCTGTGGGGATCAAACGAGAAAATGTTTGTAAAAAGTGTATAGCACATAGTAGGTGTTCTATAAATGCTTATTTCCTTCTTTTCTTAATACCGACATCTCCCTTTAGGAGATTATGAAATGATGGGTAACCAGACCTAGGCCCTAACTCTCCCATCCTTCCTGTTTACTCCCCCAATTATTCTGAATCTCCCAGAGCTGTGAAGATTAAACAAACAGAAAGGATTGGCCAAAAGCAGGGGAGGGTGACGAAGGGGAGCCTCATTTACCAACCTCCTCCTCTCCTGAATATGAAAAGGGATAAGAATTATGACTAAGGCTGGAGAGGTTGAGTAATCTTGGGACAGCGACCAGGGATTGGGAAATAAAGAAGAGAGATTTCCAGAGTAAACCTGCTCCAAATGAGGAGGGGAATGAAGACATTCCTCGCCCTTTTTTCTCTTTAGCTTTTGTTTATTATTCTCTGAGCCTCAGATTTCAAAAACCTTTTTAGGCTTATCAATCCAGTTTTGCCCCCCAGGACTAGAATTCTTCTCAAGAAAGGAAAAGAGGTACCTGGGAAAAGCTAGTTGCACTCTTTCTTTCCTTAAGATGGCCCCCTCTGTCTTCCTTCCAACCCCTTCCCTCTTTTCCTTTCATTCTAACATTTCTTGGTTTTTCCTAATTAGCTCAGCCTGGGAGCCTAGCCCGGCCTCTAGCTCCACTCCTCCTACCTCCCTCCAGTAGCCTCTTTCCAGCCCTGGAATGTGTGTGTGTTGGGGGAGGGGGAGAGGAGGGTAAAGGAGCTGGGGGAGGATGAGCGTTTGGCAACACACGGAAAACTGAGCTTTTCTTCTCTGAGCGGCCAAGTCTCCAGAGTGATTTATGAAGAAGAAGCCAGCAAAAAAGACACGACAAACACATTTTCTCTTTGTTTGTGTGTAAGAGAGAAAGAGAGAGGGAGGGGGGAGGAGAGAGAGACAGAGATGGGAGAGAGACAGAGGAGAGAGAGAGAGAGACAGAGAGAGACAGAGAGAGACAGAGAGAGACAGAGAGAGACGAGAGAGACGAGAGAGAGAGAGGAAGAGAGAGAAGAGAGAGAAGAGAGAGAGAGAGAGAGAGGAGGAGAGAGAGAGAGAGGAGAGAGGCAGAGAGAGAGAGAGAGAGAGAAGAGAGAGAAGGCAGAGAGAGAGAGAGAGAGATGAGAGAGAGAGAGAGAGAGACGAGAGTAGAGAGAGAGAGAGAGAGAGAGAGAGAGAGAGACAGAATAAGACAGAAACAGGCAAACAGAGACAAATACTCAGACAGTGAAAGCCGGAGAGCCAGAGAAAACTCACAGAGACAGATTAGTGGTTAGACAGAAGACAGGATATGAGTAAGGGTTGTTTGTGTGATGACAACCTTCCCTACTTTGGAAATCTAAATCTTCACAATTTTCTGGTGTGGCCTCTCTCCTTATCTCCCAGAAAGGTCACTGTGGACAAGGAGTAGTAGCCTTCCTTTATAAAAGGGGAAACTGAGACAAAGAATAATAGAGAGAACTCTGCATTTTAATTAAAAGTCCTGGATTTGAATCTGACTCTGACAACTCTGGGCAAGTCCATTTCACTGCTGTTTCTTCAATCAAATGAGGGCAGTTGGAATTGATCCTTGGTAACTCAATATTCATCAATTCTTAACAATGTATGGGGAAGAAGGACTGGGGGGAAAGGGAAACAGTGTAGGAAGGTAGAGCTTTTTTTTCCCCTCCGTCCCTCATGGACTCCAGTCTATTTCCCCAAAATCCAGACCCCAGACTGGGACCTGCTCTTCCCTTCAGTCCAGCTATGCTGAGCTTGGGACATTCAACAGGCTGTCTAGAGGTTCTGGGTCAGGACAGTGTGAGCTGTAAACCACAGCCTCCTGACTAGCTCCCTCCTTCCACTCTCACTAACCCTTCTGTTTATTTTAAAAACTCCACGATGTAAACTCCTGCTCCTTCTCCTCAGCTCTGTGAGCTTGGCCTTCAGCAGAGCTTCTGAGGCTCTGAGTCTCTGGAAAATGGGCACTAGAGTAAGAGCTGACCTCTTCACTGCCTGCCATCCCTAACCCAGCACACCCTTCACTCACTCCCAAGAGCTCTAAATTCACATGGGTCATGGCCCTGGGAGGCTGCAAGGTTATAGGGCCCTGACAGGAGACAGGAGTTTCCCTGGCACTGGGCCCCAGTTCTGAATTTAGCCCTGACCCCTATCCCAATGGGACACTGAGGGAGAGTGTTTGTGCTCATGAATGCCAATTCCATCTCTGGTTTTTAAATCTCCATTAAAAGTGAACAGGATGCTTTCTGCCATGAAGTCTTTAACCATAGCAGCTATATATACTTGACCACAGAGGTTCCAACTTGGCCCATGACCTGCATACCTCTCTTAATTCCAGCCACATCCTCAATCTCCTTAACCAGAATGATCCTCCACCTTGGACACATCTGGCAGCTTTCTTGCCTACAGCAAGCCCTGAAGCATTGAGGTATAATGAAAAGGGCACTAGATTTGCTGTTAATGGACTTTGATTCAAATTTTAGCTCTGTCAAATATTAAATGTCTGGAATTAGACAGTTCTATGGCTCTCAGTTTCCTCATCTATAATATTAATAACTGGCATTTATATAGCACTTTGGGGTTTGCAAAAACCCTTCACACCCAACATAAGCATAAGGGGTTGGACTAGAGATAATCTTTAAATTCTTTTCCAGCTCTAAATTCTATGATCTTTGTCATAATCCTCTTCTCTAGGAACCAGCTTCTCTTACTGATAGATGGAATCCCACTGAACTTTATTTAGATTAGAAAGGATCAATCCAGGAGTTTCCTAAAGCCAGCTCAAACATTTTGGTCTCCTGAGAGTTTTGTTAAATTTTTATTATGAGCATTTTGTTTAGTCATTTTCAGTCATGTCTAATTCTAATAATTTGGGGTTTTCTTGGCAAAGATATCAGTGTAGTTTGTGCTTCCTTCTCCAGCTCATTTTAAAGATAAAGAAGTAAGGTAAATAGGATGAAGTGACTTGCCCAGGGTCACACAACTATGAAGTACCTGAGCCCAGATTTGAACTCACCAAAATGAATCTTCCTGATTGTAGCCCAGGTATTCTATCTACCTGCCCATGAGCATTTACACCGGGCAATTGGCAAATATTACAAATCATGAATTGGTGAAATGTTTTGTTGATGGCTTTATCTTTTAAAGAAAGAAAATGTTAGTAATACAGATTAAACTTTAAAATGTCTCCCTTTCCCAAAGCCAAATGTTAAGCATTTATCAGCACATCCTTAGAAAGCTGTTTGAAAGAGCAGTGATGGCCCTCTTCCTATCCTATAGGAGTGAGGCATGGAACATTCTGAATCCAGGATATCAGACATGGAACCAAGGCATGGCATGATTACCAATCTCATTTTCTATATATAAAGCCTCCAGAAGTTCCTTTCCACTCCCCCCTCCCCTTTTCCCTCTCCACCTCCTGTCTCTCTCAAGTGTTCTCAACACATCATGTATCTGTAACCTGAACAACTCAGGTATAGATCATAGACAATAGGATTGAGAGATAGAAGAGACCTTAGTGACCCTTAGATCCTACCTCTTGTTTTATAGATGAGAAAACTGACACAAACAAAGGTTGAGAATCACACAATTCATAATTGTTTTAAACCAAGGTCTTCTTGATACCAAGTCTACTGTTCTACATTGCCTCCCATCTTGGGATTTGGTTATGAGACCCCAGATCCCCAAGGTCCTAATTTCCATATAAAGACATCATTCTGTGGTCATCACTACATCACTCCCTCCCATTTTATTTTGTTTTTTTTCCCTTCTCCTCACCCTCCTTCCCTGCCAGCACACAACTCACCATTGGCAGAAGCCAAGATCATTGCCTGAAGCATTTCTGTGTCAAATTGATTGTTGGGCCAGGTGCCTCCTTCATCACCATTCTGGGAGCTATAGGGAGATAGACAGATAGTGAACATTAACTCTGACCTGGGACCCTTTCTCCCTATGATTGTGTCAGCCTGAGATCTTTCCATTCCACCCCATGAGATCTGACCTCACAATTTTTTTTTTAGTTTGAAACCTGCCTTTTTATGGCTAGGGGATACACACCATTGCCTATAGGAATAATGAGAAAGGTTAGTTGAACTACATGAATTGATGAAATATTGTTCTACAAAAAAAAAAAAAAAAAAAAAAAAAAAAAAAACAATGGATGTGGGGAATTAAATAGCTAAAAACATGGTAAAGAGACAACTGAACCAGATTAAAGATAATAATGCTTCATATGAAACACTGGCTTTATATGAAAAATTATGAAATACACCTTTGTCCTCTCAAGATGAAAGGTGCTGGCTTTTACATCAAAAAATGGTCCCTGTGTTGGCTGGTTTTCTCTAACAATATTTCTTTGTGAAGGGGAGGTGTTCCTTCAGGTGGATAAGGGAAAATGTTTGAGATAAAACAAAAGGCAAACAAAACTTTTTAAAAAATGATAATAAAAATATGGGTTTGTCTATTGTAATGGAACTTCAGGAACCTGAAAAGGCATCTTTTCCCTCCCTCCTTCACTTCCTAATTTCTGGCAAAGTCTGCCATTTTATGATGACTAAAAGGATTTAAAGTACAAACACCACTTTTTTTTCCCTGATGTATTGAGAAATTATGCTGATTTTTTTCTCTTCTTTTTTCTTTGTGGTTAAAATAGTTTTCAGGAAAAGAGAGAGAGAGAGAGAGAGAGAGAGAGAGAGAGAGAGAGAGAGAGAGAGAGAGAGAGAGAGAGAGAGAGAGAGAGAGAGAGAG
Source organism: Sminthopsis crassicaudata (assembly GCF_048593235.1). NCBI lineage: Eukaryota > Metazoa > Chordata > Mammalia > Dasyuromorphia > Dasyuridae > Sminthopsis > Sminthopsis crassicaudata. Next base: position 389,775,059 of record NC_133618.1, on the reverse strand, counting down.
AGAAGGAAATTTAGGCAATATAAAGACAAAAGGGATTACCACAACTTATTTTTTAAAAATACAAATACCATTCACAGACATAACACATTACTTTTATTCATATTAAAGGGAAAATGACTAATAGTAAAGCCTTTTCTGAAACTCTTTTTGGATTATGAAGAGGGAAGAGAGTCCTGAGCCCCTGAAAAGACAGGTAGTAGAGGAAAGTTCTCCATGGGGTTAAAGAAATTGATGCTCAAAGACAGAGAAATAACTTGTTTGATGTGATCAAATGATTTAATATTTGGAAAAAGCACTTAGCATAATAGTTGGCACATGGTAGACACTATACAAATGTATTTTTCCTTTCTCTTCCTTTCCCTCAAAGTCACTAGCTTTAATAGCACCTGTAGACTGGCCTCCTGTTATTGAAGGACATGAGCCTCTCGCCTTGCAATTCAGTCTTCCATCTTATATACTATAGATCTGAAAATTGCTATCTAACCTTAATCATGGAATGTGTGCAATCTCAGTCAAAATGAGACCTGTTAAAGCCCTTAGCTCAAGAAGGCCAAGGTTTCCACTTCATCCAGGGCCATCTACAGTCATTCTGATATAACTGGCCACTGGACTCAGTTGGCTGTGGAAGGGAAAGTGAGGTAGGTGACCTTGCACCTCCTTCCTTCATTTAAATCTAATTCACTTGCATGTCATATCACCTCCCTGATGTCATGGTACTCTTCAAGAGAGCAAAGGACGAACAATAGGGAATTCTCAAGATTACTTTTTTGACAGAAAAATAACAAAAAAAAAAAAAAAGGAAATCCAAATTTCACCTATTTCATTCTAACAGCATCTCAACTGAGCACCTGCAGATGTTGTTTGTCTTTCCTTCTCAAAGAGATCAGGGAGGTGATGCCATGACATGCAAATGAAAGGGATTTAAATCAGGGAGGACTGTGCAAGGTCACCTGCCTCACTTTATGCACCAGAGCCAACCAGGTCCAGTAGCAAAATATAGATCAGGACTGGAGATGGCCCTAGATGCAGTGGGAGACCTTGGTCTTTCTGAGCTAAGGTCTTTTGCAGGCCTCAATTTGACTGAGGCTTCACCCATTCCGTGATTAAATTTAGATAACAATTTTCAGATATAAGAAGGAAGACTGAACTGCAAGGCAAGAGCCTCATGTCCTTTAGTAACAGGAGACCAGTCTACAGATGCCACAAGCTAGTGACTTTGAGGGAAGAGATGAGAAAAGAAAAATAAATTTGAATAGTGTCTACCATGTGCCAACTATTGTGCCAAGTGCTTTTTACAAATATTAAATCATTTAATAATATCAAGTAAGCTGCTTCTCCATCTCTTAGCCTCATTTTATGTGTGTATGTGTATATACATATATGTGTAATTATCTATAAAATAAGGTTGCTGTATCAGATGGTCTCTAAGCTCTCTTCTGGTCCTTATATTTCCTGACATTCCATCATTTTGATGAAGGCTGGTACTGCTAATGGCCAACCCAACCAGTGAACAGAACTCTGAACAGAGCCTTCACGAACACACACACACACACACACTTTGCCAACTGATATTAAAAGAAAACAACATGACAGGGGTGAAAAAGCAGAGAATTTGGATTTCTCTGACCTCTTACCTAGGACTCAGGGCTTTAGAAATCTCTCTTTCCTCCCTGGAGGTGGGCACACTCCCTTTATGGCCACATGACTGAATTTCTACAACCCACTTCATACCCAGCTGCATTTGACCCTAGAAGTCCCTGTTCCCAGCATGAGTTTCCCTTAACAGCCCCTGCTATATCAGAGTGGAGAGTATCGATAGATCCAGAAAGCTAAGCCTCAGGCAGGGCTGACTGTGACTAATGAGAGTGACAGGGGCATCTGGGGGAGGGGGGAGTAGCATAAGAATAGTCCATTGAGGGTGGAGCATAGAGATAGGGCAGTGATGTGGGGGATAACAGCTGTGAGGTAAAGGAAGGAGGACAAGGGAGAATTGGGCAGGATGCTAGGGCTGGGTATGCCACAAGGTTTCAAAGGAAGTGGTTACAGGCAGGCAGCCAGGGAGCCAGGCAGCCAGCCAGTTCCTTAGACTGAAGGCCTGAGGATGGGGAAAGGAGGAAGCTTTGGAATTTGGGAAGGAGGGGTCCTGTTATGGGTCATTTAACCCAATTTAGTACCAGGTCTGTGAGATGTTGGGGAAAGGGGGAAGGAAGTGATTATTTCCCTTGAAGCTGGAGGTCTGAGAACAACTTCAGGGGCAGATGTGCTTCTAAGCTTTTGGGCTGGACAGTGGGAGAGCTTGGTTAGCATGGAGCTAAGGTTTAAGCATAGTTTAATGAAAAAAATCCTCTCCACAAGAGGGAATTTTTTACTCAGGGTAGACACCCCAGGTCAGAGGCTATATATATATATATGGAATTTTAAGCTAAAATGTAAATATAGATGCCAACCTGCATGGATAGAGGGCATTTCCTATAAAAATAAAGTCACAAGTCTAGTTTTGGTAACCTATATATAGGTTGTTGGTCACCTATACATAGTTGGTAACCTAAATTGCCTTCTACTGTAGGAAAAGTTTCATTGTTTGCACAAAACTAGATATGCTTAAAAAAAAAGAAGAAGAAGAAGAAAAGGGAGTAAAAGTAACTTGGGAAACTGGGAAAGGACCCAGGATAAGCCTTTTTATGAAGTCTATGGAATTTACTTTGGTATAGAGGAAGGATGGGCTTTGAATCAAAGGATCTGTATTTGAATACCTGCTCTATTGTTTATTCATTGTGTGATCTGGGCAATTCACTTAACTTGTCTGCAAAATGAGAAGATTGAACTAAATGAACTCTAAGTTCTCCTTCATCTCTAAATCTATATACCTTAGGGAAACATAAGAAGAGAGAAGCAAAACTGAAAAAAAAAAAAAAACAAAAAAAAACCAACATACATAACTTCAGTTGCAGTTTTTTTTCCCAAAAATTGAACCATAAGCTAAGTTCATCAAAAAGAAGAGAGAAAAAAATCTAAATATTGTTTAAGCCATAAAGGAAATCAGTCTTAATCATTCTTATAGTGTAGAGTAGAGGCTTAGCTGTAGAGCAGTGTGGTGATTCCCACTAGGTCAAAGCCCACTAGGGCTTTTAGAAGTGAGGGTGATCAAGAAGATGAATTGGAATTAAGGGACAAAGATCTTCTAAATCTAGGGAATGGGGAATAGCAGAACTGGGAATCTTAGTATATCAGCTGAAAGAACTTAGAATTACATATTCTACCCCTTTTCATTTCATAGATGGGGAAATTGAGTCCCAATGAATGGAAGGGATTTGTTCACAATCCTCTGTGTGTGTGTGTGTGTGTGTGTGTGTGTGTGTGTGTTATACATATATATATACATATATGAAATAAAGAAGGCAGAATAGTACTCCAGAGGCCAAAAAGAAAAATGGATTCTCCAATGTATAAGTGAAAACTACTAGCTAGTTTTAAGCAGAAATAATGGGGTAGATTATTAGGAGCCAAACTAGAAATAATAGACAATCCAGACAGATCTGCTGAATCATCTTAAACCTTAGAAGTCCCCAAAGAAATACTAAAGAAGTGAAAGGGGCCTGCATGTGCCAAAATGTTTGTGGCAGCCCTTTTCATAGTGGCTAGAAACTGGAAGATGAATGGATGCCCATCAATTGGAGAATGGCTGGGCAAATTGTGGTATATGAAGGTTATGGAATATTATTGCTCTGTAAGAAATGACCAGCAGGAGGAATACAGAGAGGCTTGGAGAGACTTATATCAACTGATACTGAGTGAAATGAGCAGAACCAGAAGGTCATTATACACTTCAACAATACTGTATGAGGATGTATTCTGATGGAATCAAACAAATGGATCAACAAAGAGAAGATCTAATTCAGTTCCAATTGATCAATGATGGACAGAATCAGCAACACCCACAGAAGGAACACTGGGAAATGAATGTCAACTGTTTGCATTTTTGTTTTTCTTCTCAGGTTATTTTTACCTTCTGAATCCAATTCTTCCTGTGCAACAAGAAATTCGGTTCTACACACATATATTGTATCTAGGATATACTATAACACATTTAACATGTATGGGACTTCCTGCCATCTAGGGGAGGGGGTGGAGGGAAGGAGGGGAAAAATTCGGAACAGAAGTGAGTGCAAGGGATAATGTTGTAAAAAATTACCCATGCATATGTACTGTCAAAAAATGTTATAATTATAAAATTAATTTTTAAAAATGAAGTATTAAAAAAAAAACCTGAGAAGTCACTTGTAGTGCCAATCATAGCAATGAATGCATTAAACCTGAACTCAGCTAGCTGAACAGTGTAAAACTGTACTGTTGCTTTCGGTTGTTTATAGCTGGAAGCATCTTTGCTACTGATAGGCCTTGAGTGTAATGGTGTAATGGACCTGGATTTATGTCCTAACTCTGACATATACTGACCGTGTGACTCTAGATAAGTCATTTAACATCTGAGACAATTTTCTTAGACTATAAATTGCAGAGAAGATGCCAACCTGCATGGATAGAGGGCATTTCCCATAAAAATAAAGTCACAAGTCTAGTCCCTATCTCTATACAGTTGATAACCTAAATTGCCTTCTACTCTAGGAAAAATTTCATTGTTTACACAAAAACTAGCTATGCTAAAAAAAAAAAAAAAAAAAAAAAAGGGAGTAGAAATAACTTGGGAAATTGGGAAAGAACCCAGGATGAAGCTTTTTATGGGAAGAAATCTCCCTCCAACATCCTTTTCCTTTTTTAAAATCCCTAGGTATAGGAGCTGAGAAAACTCTTGATCTTCTAAATGAAAAACTTCTTAAATTGTGAGTCACAACCCCATATGGCATTTTATAACTGAATGTGGGGTCAAAAACTTATGATTTATTATCAGTAAACATTTGGTTTGCGTATATATTTTATACCTTCATACCTGACAAAAAGGGTTCATGAGTGAAAAAAGATTAAGAAGCCCTGATCTAGAGCAAGAGTTCTTAATCTTTTTTTTTTTTAATTTATTTTTTTTCCCTGAGGCTGGGGTTAAGTGACTTGCCCAGGGTCACACAGCTAGGAAATGTTAAGTGTCTGAGACCAGATTTGAACTCTGGTCCTCCTGAATTCAAGGCTGGTGCTCTATCCACTGCGCCACCTAGCTGCCCCCCCTTTTTTTTTTTAAAGTCTGGATCCCTGCTCAAGAGCTACCTTTTTCAGTAAACAATGTAAAATACATAGGATTGCAAAGGAAACCAATTATATTGAAATGCAGCTTTCAGAATATTAAAAAAAAAAGTTTATAATCTCAGTTCAGAACCTTCAATCTAGCAACTACAAAAGGGATCCTTTCCCCTTGTCTCCCAATAATGGGACTCTTAAATATAAGTCCATAGTGCACTGTCCATAGTGCATTTCCCTAGAATCTGAGACTTTCATCTAAGGTAGTATAAAAATGAAGTTAGCTCAGACAGAGGCATATTATGTTTGTTGTTGTTGCTGCTATTGTTATCTCTTTCAACAAAATGCTTTGGGTTTCCAATGTCCAGGAAGCATCAGTGACTATTGTTGGAAGTTGTATATACTATTGCAGGGATGGGAGACAAAATTGCCAAAAGAGAAAAGGATCAGCCTTAGACTTGCTCCAGGGGGCCTATAAAGGCAGGGATATGAGGAATAGGTAGATGAATCCCAGAGAAATTAAGACTTGCCTGAGATTATGTAGAGCAAGATATTTGAAATCTCTACCACTGATTCCAAATTCAACACTTCTCATTGTGTCACAAGAGCTTGGGTGGGATTCTATTATATCCAAAACTGCTTCCCTACTCTGAGTTTCAGTGAACATGCTAATTCTTTTCCCCTATGGCTTTCTCTCTTACTGCATCTTCTTCATCCCCACCCCCACAATCTCTCATAAACTTTTACCAGGGGCCCCTGAAGCAGTCCACAAGATTAGAAAATCTGGATTTAGTGGGAAGAAAATTCCCTTCACCACACATACACACACACACATTGCTCCAAATAGACTGATTCCAGTTCAATGTATCTACTTTTATCAATGGGGTAAAGGTTAGAGAAGTGATCAGAATGTGAGGGACAAGGAGAAGCAATCCTATATATGAGAATGTGTATGTTCTAATACACAGGAGACAGGCAAAGACTGACATATAGAGAGATGGAGGAGGATGGGAAGTCTAGTGGGAAACAGAGCCATTGAAAAAGGACACTATATAAATCAACAGATATTAAGAAATAAACAGGGAAACAGAAATAGATCAAGGCACAGAAACAAAAATAAACAAAGAAAATGGAAAGACAGATGATAATTGAGGACATCTAAGCATTAATGCTCCATTTCTCCCTTCAAAGGGCAATTTCCCATTGCCCTTTGCAGAGCTTTTCCTTCCCATCTCTGCAGTGTCTCCTCCTCACCACTGCCCATCCTCCCACCCCTCCTCCACTGCTCTGTGTTTCTGGGAGAAACCAGCTGCCTATTGCTGCTGTCTGCTGTTTTTCTGAGCTCTGCCTGAAATCGAGGGTCAAAATGGGAGTTGATATCATGCCAAAATCTTAGAATCAGACAAGGGGAATAGAATGACTCTCCATCTTTTTTTCCCAAAGAGTAGATATGCTCTGGATCCCTCCACAGAGATTAGAGTCAAGCAGGGATCTCTCTCTCTCTCCCCCCCACACATTTGACAACAACATGGGTTTAGGGAAAAGGGTGATGAATAGAAAAGTGACCAAGATAAAAGAAGCCCCTCTGGATCAGCTCTTATATTGACAGACTGTTTTCATTATCTGGGGATTGAGTTGGGGGGGGCAGGGATAAGGCCGCTCAAATTCCATTTAAAAACCATCCTGGGAATTTACTAATGAAATCCACAGGCTCCCCGAAGTACATTCTGAGGAATCGGAGAGGAGAATTATATATATATATATATATGCTAAAAGTATCTAGGCAGGCTTCCCTTCCCTCTGGATTCAGGAGCTAATTGTCCCAACCACTCCTGAAACCAATGGTGGGTGTGGCCAGGGAAATGGGGGAGAAATGTTTGTATTTTGTCCCAAACCTCAGGCTTCACCCTTCTCCCAATTCGGGGAAAATTTTCAAAGGAAATTAACATGGTAAAATCACCTACCCACTGGTGCCTGGTCTCTGGGCCTGAGAGAAACGCCAGTCCGTGTTGGGCGGGGCTTGCTGCAGAGGAAACAGAAAAAGAGACAAGTTTGAGTGAGGCTGAAGAGATTCATCGGCCAATCTCAGGCACATGGCAGTGAAAGAGAGGTGCTACAGGAAGCAAGTACAGGGAAGATGGAAAAGAATGGGCCCCTAAGGAAGGAAGAGGAGAAAGAGGAAATCAGAGAAACTGGGAAAACTGGGGAGGGAGGGACAGATGGTTTGGGAATTAGAAAAATCATTGTTCTCAAAGAGAAATAAATACAGAGATGCTGAAACTAAAGGTGAAAGGGACAAGATATATCGAACTCTTTTTTCTCCCAAGTTTCTGTTTCTGTATCAGACAAACCATAAAAACAGAGCCACAAAGAAAGGGTTGAGAATGTTATTTTGTTCAGAGAACAGTAAGTCAGAGGATCCTGCTTTTTCTGTGGAAGGAAATGGAGGGCACTGCATGCAGAGTAAAGCAAAGGAGACCTTAATTGAATAGCTCAGCATTAATACTTCAACATCTTCTCCTTTTCACACTTTTAGACACCAGGTTCTGGCCTATTCAGATGCATTTTCCTCCCATAGCCAAGTAAATTGTTAATTTAGGAGATGAGCCAGATATTCAGCTTTGTAAAGACATCCCAGGGGCCAAGAGGACCTCCTACCCACATATTCTATCCTGCTGGACAATGGCCACTTTGCTACAATGGATACAGAGAAAACAAGGATGCTCTGTCCGGATTTGGTGTGGGCCAATGAGACTAAGACCTCCAGGAAATCAACTTTTTCATAATTCAAGCCACCCCCTTCCCTCTTCCACTTTCCTCTCAACCCCATATTCATGATGGTTGCTATTTATAGCTACAGGACTCAGGGGATCCATAGCAAAAGGAATGGGAGACTGAGTTATTATCCATCTCTTTGATTTCTATGGTCTTGTCTCACCCCTTACCTCATTATGAAGAAAACTTGCAAGGAATATGTCATTACCATAATAACTTCAACTTATAATAGCAATTTAAAATTTATAAAGCACTTCATTTACATTTTCTCATCTGATTCTGACAACTCTATATAGACAGTACAGGTATTATCTCAGTTCTGCAGAGAGAGTTAGGAAAGGCAATGGGCAGTTGAAAAGAAAGATAAAGATTAGCAAATGTGCAACACTAACATGCCAAGAGATTTGGAGCACAAGTCCCTAACTTTTCTGTGTGTGTAGGTCCTAGACCTCATTAGCAGTCTGGGGAGTGCTATGGATTCCCTTCACAGAATACTTTTTTCATCATTAAAAATTAAATTCTAATCAGAAGACAATAAAAATAAAAATGTACTTTTTCTTATCCAAGATCATGGCTTCTTGACATCTATCCATGGATCCCTTGCCAGGAGAAGACCATAGATTACCCCTGATCCCATAAAGATTCTGAGTATATTGAATGAACATATGGAAAGTTATTGTATAGGAGAAGAGAGACATGACTTATATAGGAGAAAGTATGAACAGGTTTCCAGCTGTACTACTATTGGAGGGAACACCTGAATCAATACAATCCAGAGATTAGAGAATATACAGATGAGAAAACAAACTCAGAGGAGTTAAGTATCTTGCCCTAGAGGATGTAACTAGAATGTGTTAGAGCTTGGATTTTATCCCAAGTCTTCTGATGCCAAATACCACACTGCTTCATAAAACTGCTCTTCTTTAGACACTTTTAGAACCTTCTAGTTACTTCCTCCTCACCCTATGGCCTCTGGAAATAGTAATTGATTTTCCTGATTGCTCCCAGGAGAAGTGAGTGAGGGAAGGGGTGTGTGTGTGTGTGTGTGTGTGTGAAAAGAGAGAGATAGAGGCAGAGAGTGAAAGACAGAAAGAGAAAGACAGACAGAGAGAAAGATAGAGAAAGAAAGAGATAGAGACAAGAGACAGATCATCTTTAATTTCTCCAGAAAAAAGGAAAGCCAGAACTGAGAAGTGATTCTTCTTGAATTCAGTATAAACAACTGAGAAGAGTTGGTAGCTGAGCTAAGAATTATGGAATTCTAAGCCTAAGGCCAAAAGGAATCCCCCCATTTTAGGATGAGAGCTCCATCACCTTTCTGAGGCTTGTGATAATGATGATAGGGGGTTGGCAAATCCCTCAGACTAAAGATGATGTAGATTCTGCTTCAAGACTAGAGAATCAGGAAACTCAGGCTTCTCTCTGTCACTATCTGTGTGACCTTGGACAATTAATTTTTCCTTTTTGGGTCTCAATTTCTTTATCTGTAAAACAAGAGGACTGTGCTCTAGGATCTTTAATATCCCTTCCAGTTCTGAATCTTATGATTCTATGGATCACATATGCTTCATCACAAGTAAAAATATATTATCAGAGGTATCAAACATCAGACAAACATCAAAAGATCAAATAAGCATTCCCATCTGAAGCTTTCCTCTTCAGAAGAAAGAGCTGCCTAAGGAGACCTACAACTATCCCCTGTTCCCCCTTACCCAGTTCTACCTAAATGTGAGGTCCCACAAGTTTCTGCTTCACCCAGATGTCTACCTAGTCATAGCCAGCTTTGTGAATGTGTGTGACCCTGACAAAGACAGAGCAAATGTCTATCATTCATTGATTTCAAATTGCTATGAGAGATGAGAGTACCCTAAAGCTCAGATCTGGAATTCTGAGGCTCCTTAGCCCAACTCACCCAATATCCTGAATATTGAATAATAGTACTGATGCTTCTCCCATCATGACCTTCTCTTTGCAGGGTAATACTGCTTTCAAATTGTCACATCTGCATTAGCATTAGGACTCCACCATTCTCTTTTAGAAATTACTCTGAAACTTCCTTGCTTTTTGTTCAAGCCCTGTTCTGATTTTGCCTTGTAGGAGACCTTGGCTCATTTGATTAGGCATGAAATCTCTGAGTCCCAAGTCACTGGGGAAACAAACAGCTGTATCTTTGGGGACTCCTTCAGACTTATGTCTTTCAGACTTCCTGAAAAGGTTTTAGATTAAAAATTCTTAACCTTTCTTTTGTATCCTAGACCACTTTAGCAGTCTGGTCAAACCTATAAATTCTATTTTTAAATAAATAAAATACATAGAATTACAAAGGAATTCAATTATATTTAAATAAAAATGTAATTTTTTTTCCATACAAGTTCATAAATGCCCTGAAATCTATTCACAGACCTCTTTAAGAGTCCATGGACTCCAAGTTAAAAGCTCTACTTTAAAATTTTTGTTTATAAACTCTTACCTTCTCCACTGATCTCAATAGAGATGGCAAGAAGTAGCAGTAAAATTAGGCAATGTGTCTATATGAGAGGTGAATAGAGAAAGGGAGAGAGAGGGTGGGAGAGAAGAGGGAGAGGAGAGAGAAAAGGAGAAGTAGAGGAAGGAAGAGGGAAAGGAGAAGAGAGGAAAAGAGACAGAGACAGATACACACACACAGACACACACACAGAGAAATCCACACAGATTATTTAATGTGTCTTGTGAGAGAGATAGCCTTGTGCTCCGTGGAGAAGTTCTGTATTGTGTGTGCGAATTCTATGTATTTGTCTGTCTCTATGTTAATGTGTCTGTGTATGTGTGTTAGGTGTGTTAGTGTATCTGCTGGGAACTGTATTCATGGTACAGTTAAAGTGCACAAAAATACACATATACACAAATGCATGCATGTATATATATGTACATATATGTGTGTGTGTGTGTGTATGGAAAATTGTACCCTTTGAGTTTGTCAGAAAGGTTTAGCTCGAATAATCCCCCAAAGCTTCTAGTTCCCTCCTAACAGGGCCAAGAGATCTTATCCCCAAACGGGTTTCAATGCCCCGACCCAGCCTTTTCTCAAAATGTGGGCGTTAGGGCGGAGGTGGGATAGGGTGAGTGAGCATTCTCTCAGCCTCCTTCTTCTTACCCTTAGCCTAACCCCCCCATCACCCACTCGTTCCCATTAGAAGTGTTAACTCAGTCCTTCAAAAGTGGCTACCTGATCGTTGGGAGTGGCTGTACCCTCTGTGGGAATGCAGAATTAAAGAGCTGGGGAGAAATGCTTGAGGAGGGAAGGGAACGTCTCCACAGGTTCCCCGAGTTAAGGTAGTTTTACAGGCTTTCTCAGGGTCGAAGGCAAGTAGGGTGAAGCAGCTCACCTGGCCCGGCTCCTTCAGTGTATTGGAGCGAGACAGGCAGGCGTCAGGCTCCAAGGCCAAAGCGGAGGGCTGTGGGACACTAAGTGGCCTCAGGAAAGTGAAGTCGCTTCCATCAGAGGCCGGAGAGAAGCACGTCCGGTAGCAATGGCTCTGTGAATGAGCTGGCCGAAGAGTTACCTCCATGTACTTAAGAGTGCCATCCGAACTCAGCTGCACATTGGGACTAGATTGCTTATAGAAATCTCTGGAGGGCGAGTCTTGGCGCTTACAGCAGCTTTCCCCATTCCCGCCCCTCCTCAGGCACTTAGCTAACAAAAAGGTGAGAGAGACCAGGGAGAGGAGGCTGACAGAGCCCAGGGCTACAATAAGGTACAGGGTAAGATTAGAGCCCTCCTGCGGGTGCGTGAGGAAGTCGCTGGATTGGGGCAGCTCCTCGGCTTCCTCGTCCTGCAGGACCAGAAGCACGGTGGCAGTGGAGGAAAGCGCGGGCTCGCCGTTGTCCCTCACCAGAACCACCACCAACTGAGTATCTGAGTCACCCTCGTGCAAGGCTCGGACTGTGCGGACCTCTCCGCTGTGAGCTGACACCTGGAAAAGGCCTGGGGTTGTCGACTGAGGCAATAGCGAGTAGGAGAGCCAGGCGTTGTGGCCCGAGTCGGCGTCCACTGCCGTAACCTTGGTGACCAAGGAACCTGGGGGAGCCGAGCGCCGAAGCCTCTGGGGGGAGGCGGCCTCTCGGCCTGGACGAGGATGCAGCACAGTGGGCGAGTTGTCATTCTGATCCAGAACGAACACTTGCAGAGTGGCATTGGCGCGCAGGGCCGGGTAGCCCCCGTCCCTAACCCCGACAGTGATCTGAAGCACCTGTAGTAGCTCATAGTCGAAAGTACGCTGGGCAAATATCCGGCCGTCCTCGGGGTTAATGTAGATGAAGGAGGAGGCCGGGGCGCCCTGGATCAGACTTCCTACGATGGAATAGCTGAGGCGGGCGTTGTCTCCAGCGTCGGGGTCCGAGGCTGCCACTGTGCAGAGCAGAGAGCCTGGAGGCCGATTCTCCGCAATATAGGCGCTGTAGAACTGCTGTGAAAATCGAGGCGCATTGTCGTTGACGTCGGAGATGTTGAGTAGGATAGTCAGGCTGGTTTGTAGCGGAGGAGAGCCGGTGTCTCGGGCCAGCAGTTCTATGGTGTAGTGAGCAGTGGCCTCCCGGTCCAGCCTCTCACTGGTCAGCAGTGAATAGTGGTTCTCAAAGGGCTTAATCTGGAAGGGCAGATTAGGAGAGATTTCCAGGGTCAACCGTCGGTTTACGCCTGAATCTCGGTCCCTCACATTGAACAGTCCCACCACAGTCCCCAGAGGTGTATCCTCGGGCACTGGGTTTACCAAGGAGGTGAGCAGTACCTCGGGGGCATTGTCATTGGCATCCTCTACCTCTATCTGCACCACGCTGTGGCCCTCCATGGAGGGTTGGCCTTGGTCCCGGGCCCGCACGTGGAGCTCATAGAAACTCGATTCCTCGAAGTCCACGGGGCTCAGTACTAGGATCTCGCCACTGCGGGAATCCAGGCTGAAGAGCCCCCGGGCCGCCTCTGATGTATGGTCCGCAAAAGAATACTCCAGCTGGCCGTTGGGGCCCGAGTCAGCATCTGTGGCGTTGAGGCGGACAAGTAGCTTACCCGGGGGCGTGTTTTCCGGGAGGGTCACCCTAAGCAGAGAGGGCTCGAAGACCGGTGCGTTGTCATTTATGTCCAGCACAGTAATGGAAACATGAGTAGTGCCCGAAAGGGCCGGAGTGCCCCCATCCACTGCAGTGAGCACCAGCTGGTGGTTCGATTGCTCCTCTCTGTCCAGGGATCGCTCCAGGACCAGTTCAGGGAATAACCTCCGGTCTTTAAGGGTCTTCACATCCAGGGAAAAATGAAGATTAGGACTGAGCATATAAGAGCTCACAGTGTTCGTACCCACATCAGGATCTTGGGCACTGTCCAGAGGAAATCTCGCCCCTGGAGCAGCTGATTCAGAGATTCTCAACTCTCGCTCTGGGGTGCTGAAGCTGGGGGAATTGTCATTGAGGTCTAAGATTTCCACCTCCACACGGAACAGCTCCAGGGGGTGCTCAGTAACCACCTGCACTGGCAACAGGCAACTGGTGGTGGCTCCGCACAGGCTTTCACGGTCGATCTTCTGGTTGACCACCAGGGCGCCGCTGGCTAGATTCAGGGCAAAATACCGACGGCTTTCCTCGGAGCCCAATCGCAACCGGCGGCTCTCCAGTTCTGTCATCTTCAAGCCCAGGTCCAGAGCCACATTTCCCACCAGTGTCCCCAGCTCAGACTCCTCCACCACCGAGTATCGGAGCTGCCCAGACACCCAGCCCCAGCCAGACAAGGACAACATGTACAGTACTTGCCATTTCCAAGCCAGCTGCGGGGGCACCTGGGGCCCCATGTTCAAGCACTCTCCCAGTGACGGCCACTCTGGTGCTGTCCGGTTTCCCAGGGGACCTAGGGCCTTGGATCAGAGCGGTTGAAATCCTTTCAGCTTCTTCCAGAGGCTTTTAAAAGTGCTCCAGGGCTTGCCTGCCTGCGGCAGCTCTCCTTAGTCACAGAGTGGCGGGGGTGGGGAGTAGGGGGAGAGGCGTGAGAAGGGGAGGGGAACTGAATCAGAGCTGGAGGGGGCGAGGGAAAAGAGCGAGAAGATAACTAGCAGATCCCCCAACCCAGCTCTACGTTTGATTGGCTGAGAACTCCGTCTGTTTTGGACCAATGACGAAGACTCTTGAGTCCTCCAACCCTTAGGAACAGCCCAAGTCTCAGAAGCCTCCCACTCGCCCCTGAGCTGAATGCGCCAGGTTGATTCAGCCCCCTTGGCAGAGAAGTTTGACAGCTCAGATGGTGCTTGCTGTGAAGCCGCGGGTTTGGAAGCCGAAGTGGTTACAAAACTCCTCATTGTTCCGCTTCACAGACTTCGTGCGGGATTTCAGGCGCTTCGACAGCTTCGCCCTGAACCAGATACAAAACTTGCCTTTGTACGGAAGGCGAAACTCGGGTCTCCCAGCTGAGCCCACTGCTGGGGCTGCATGAAAAGAGGTTTGTTCAACTCGGACACACAGGCGTATTCCTAACAACAAACGATCTCACTCAGACACAGGGGTAAGACAATAAAGTCCCTCCATAGATCAGCTGGGCCTCCTCAGCCTTTCACAGCTTAAGACCACGACGGGCTGTGGAGTGCACATGCTGAGCCTGAAGCTTACGAGGCAGAGAGACATCTTCCTAGAGAGAGACAGCTTACCCACCTCCCAGCAAACAGCCTAAAGACCCCACTGGGCCTTCCAAACTCTGACTTCAGACTCTGGCCAAACACCTCCAGACCCATTTTCGGGAATATTCCGAGGAATGCTACAGTTTTGTTTCCTGCAGATAAGTAAACCCCTAAATCTAGCCCATCTAGCACAACCTTTGTGCCCCAGTGTTTGGGACCCCTGCAACCCAATAAAATGCAGCAGCTCCTAACTAGGCCAAGAGGCTCTAGTTGCTGAGACTTGAAAAGAGTCAATGACTCCCATATTTACCCAAGTACTTCCCAAAATACTAACTCCCATCCGAACTCTTCCTCGATCCATTATCCCACCCCTCTTCCCTTCATGGTCTGCCTTTCTAGACGTGGGAAGGAGGTTTGGAGGTTCTAGACAGCCCTGGCTAAAGATGCAAATCACCTTTCACCACCACCACCACCACCCCCATTCAGAAAGGGAAAAGAATGGGAAAACTTGTTGCAATATGGGCCTCACCTGCTGAATTCCAACCTGCGGTTTATGGATCACAGTTTGCTCCGGCTTGCCAGACCTGGTGCAGACATAACCCACTATATCTTTCTTGGTCACCAATCTCTTGCTCCCCAATATTGGTTTACCTCCCTCCCCAAGCGCTCCCTCCACAAAACTCACTAGATATGTTGTAAAGAGCATGAAAAGCACAGGGCCTACCCCACTGATGGTGATCTGAAAATGGTGACTCATCAGCATTGGCCCTGGTGATGGGGGTCAGATTCTCGTTGGCCTGCCTCAGAGCCCCAAATGTGGAGCCAGCCAGCGCAAAGGCGCGGCCCAATCCAGGAGCAGCATGGCTGCGGGTCTCACCTCCAGGCCGTAGAGTAGATCGGAAGGCGGGCAACTTGGGCGGACAGGCTCCCCAGCCAGAGGCGCACTCGGTGATTTCACCATCATGAAGCTATCGCTCCGAGTAGGTGCAGAAGCCAAAGGTGTGCAACCATGAGAATGACCGCCCACGTCCACAAATTTGATGGGATCTTCCGAACCCAATTGAATGCGGAGGATGCCACTGGAAGGTGGGAGCCCCTCCCTCCTTCGGGACCGACTAAGACAGGAGCAGGTCCCACCAAGGCATCTCAGGCCGCAGGCGGTACCTCGCAGGCACTTGGAGAGCAGTGCTACAAAAGAGCCGAAGGAGACAAAGCATATAGCCACCAGAGATACGGCCAGATAGAGAGTCAGGCGAGACTCCTCTTGGGGCTTCGCTGAGTGCTCCCGGAGGTCGGGAAGAGCCGGGTGTGAATCTTCCTCTAGAGACACTAGTAGTGTCACAGAGGTGGAGAGTGGAGGACTTCCATTGTCCTTCACCACGATAACCAGTTTCTGGGGTGGAAGGTCAGCTGGAATGGGGACTGCTGTCCGAATTTCGCCTGCATATCGAGACACAGCAAATAGGCTGGGATCCGGGGCCTCCAGAAGTTGATACGAGACCCAAGCATTATATCCTGAATCCAAGTCTACTGCAGTCACCTTGGTTACAAGGTGTCCCGCGCCCACCGACGGGGGCAGTGCCTGTGGGCACAGAGATCCTGGCCTAGCTCTGGGACGAAGTACTGCAGGGGCATTGTCATTGAGATCGAGCACAAAGAGGCGAACTGTCACCGTGCTGCTGAGGGGTGGATCACCTCGATCCCGGGCCTGCACCTCAAACTGCAGTGTCTGAGTTTGCTCATAGTCAAAGGACCTGGTGGCATGGACTGCTCCTGTCTGGGGATTGAGGGAGATGAAGGAGGAAGCCAAGACATCTCTACCTCTGGGCTCCAGAAGGGAGTAAGAGATGAGAGCGTTCAAACCTGAGTCTGGATCCGAGGCTGCCAGAGAGCAGAGAAGATCCCCAGGACGGTTGTTCTCCTGAACAAAGACCTCATGGGACCTTTGGATGAAGGAAGGTGGGTTATCATTCACGTCGGAAACATTAAGGAAAATCGTCCTGCGTGTGCTCAGAGGTGGAGAGCCTGCATCAGAGGCGGTAACCGGAATCTCATATTTGGATTCCACCTCTCGGTCCAGGGCAGTAGCAGTCACAAGGGAGAATTGGTTCTTGAAGGCCGACTTGAGTGCAAAGGGTAGATGTTCCGGGATGCGTAGGCTCACATCTCCATTAGGCCCAGAATCCGGATCTTGTACACTAATGAGTGCCACCACGGTGCCGGGTTCAGCGCTCTCCCGAAGGGTACCCAGCTCCGAGGTCAGCGTGATCTGTGGGGCGTTGTCATTCACATCCAATACATCCACTCGGAGACTGCAGTGCTGTTCCATGGCTGGGGTCCCGCCATCTCTAGCCCTCACATCAAATTCATAGTAGTTGTCAGTCTCGAAATCCAGGGGACCCCGCAGTGTGACTTGCCCCGTGGTCGAATGCAGGCCAAACAGAGAGCGCACACGTTCTGGAGTGTGATTACTGAAGGAAAAGGTGATGTTGCCGCTGGAACCCTGATCAGGATCAGTGGCGTTCAGCTGGACGAGTAAAGTGCCCGCTGGTGCACTCTCAAGCACACTAATTCTGTAAGAAGACTGCTCGAAAGCTGGGGCATTGTCATTTACGTCCAGTACAGATACCTTGAGTTCCGCGGTGCCTGACCTTGGAGGGCTGCCCCCATCGACGGCAGTCAGCACCAGACGATAGTCTGATTGCTTCTCCCTGTCCAAAGGCTTTTCCAGAAGCAGCTCAGGAACAAGACTGCCGTCGCTGCGCTTCTTCACGTCTAGGGCGAAGTAGTCATTAGGGCTCAGCTTGTAGCTGCTGATGGAGTTACTCCCCACATCGGCGTCCTGAGCCTTCTCAAGGGGGAAGCGCTGCCCTGGGGGTGCAGCCTCACCAATCTCCAAGTCTAGTTGCTGCCTAGGGAATCGAGGAGAATGGTCATTCACATCCACTATCTCCACCTCTGCCCGGTACATCTCCAAGGGCCCCTCAGTCACAAACTCCAGGGGCACAACGCAGCTGGCACTGAGCCCGCACAGAGCCTCTCGATCGATGGGATCTTTGACAAGCAGGGCTCCGCTGTCCAGATCCACGCGGAAGTACCTCTGGTTCGCCTCGCCAGCGACCTGCAGCCTGCGAGCCGACAGGCTTTCTGCATCCAGCAAAAAATCTTGGGCAATGTTTCCCACAAAGGTCCCCTCCTTCGATTCCTCCGGGACTGGGTAGCGGATCTGCCCCGAAATGTAACCTAGCTGGCAAAAGAACAAAAGGCAAGCCCCCGGCCGGATTCCAGCCCAGATCTTAACCCCGTGGCGCATCTCCGCCAGAAATGCTTTGCGCCAGGATGGACCGTAGGATCGAGAAAAGCCGACCCCGAGACAAAAGGCCACCGCAACCAGAGACACCTGCTTCCCTTTCCAGGCGCCAGCTCCGGCGCGGCTCGGCCGGCGCTTCAAGGGTTACCCGCCGCTTTCTCGGGTGGCGGGGTCGATTTGTCCGCCTTTCAGCACCCGATTGGCAGACAGCGCCGCTCGGGCTTAGCCAATAGGCAGAGCAAAGGAAGCCAAGAGCGCGGTAGGGTTAATGCGTCGCAGCATTGTAAAAACTCCGTTTTCCTCCTCCCTTCTGCTCAACAGCGTTTCTCTCCCCGCCACCTCCCACCCCGTTAGTCCCTCTCTGGACACCTAGGCAACATGTATGCATTTCTGTGACACTTAAAGTCTTTCCCTGGACTCCACCCACACCACAGAATCCCCGGTGAACACTCAGCCTAATTCGATGGCATTCAGCCGTAGGGTTTTAAAGGGTAGCTTTTCTCAATCCAACTGCATTAGAACGGCAGTTAATCAAATGCCCCTATAACACCTGCAACCAACACACTTCAGTAATTTTTTCGAAAAACGTTCCTATCTCTGTGCAATAGAGGTACCATGTTAACTTAGCCAATTAAATAAATGCAGGACACGTTTTATCGTAACAGGAGGCAACAACGGAAACCGGATCTCCTTCTAAAGGCGTCAGAGATACTACCAAAGCTTTCAAGGACAAGATGCACAGTCTGGGGCGGGGAGAAGGGGGAGGGTGAAAGGGAGAACACTAAGAAGGTGTAAAAAGAGATGTTTAAATCAGAAAAGGAACCAATCGTTTGACAGAGCTTTCTCTCATTAGCTAGCAGAATGCAGAGCCTCCAGATTTCTCCATTCGTAGATTTGCCAGGCTCACCTAAAGATTCACTTCCCTAGAAACCCTCTTTCTTGAATGAACAACGCCCCAAATTTATGGCTAATTACAATAGAAGTGATTTCAGCCTGCTCAGGATCTCTTACTAAGCCTAAGGCGACCTTTTTTGGCGCACACCTCCCAGCACTCGGTCCCTCCCTGGAGAAGCATTCACTCCTGCGCAAGCGCACAGACTTCACAGCATCCGCACCTATACCCTGCAATGCGAACACCAGCCTATCTCGAGCACCCAGAAAAAGAGGGTCCCAACCTAGTCCTTTTATGTGAGGTTTCTGAGACCACCCGAATTCTCACCCTGCTAACCACAACTACCGAGGCCAGCAGCAAGAGCCACAGACCGTTATCCTTGCTATATAGCCCTCCCAAAGCCTGAGATAGTAGGAAACTTTCCTGTGTGAGGTGAGTCAACGAAAGAAAATGTTCTTCCGCCACATCCTGAAACAAACAAATTTAACTTCCCTTGGGGTCTCGGTGGGAAGATCAAATCAAGAGTACCACTTTGGAATCTCAAAGGATTTTCCCATAAGTTGTTGCCAATCCAATGATCTATGCCCCCCCCCCCCATAGAAATTCGTCAAGAAATGATCTTTAAAGTCTTGGAGCCTCAGATTTAGAAAAGAAGTCTACATCAATACATACGCTATTTGCTTTACTAGGATTGGAGCAGCACAGAAGCTTAATTCTAAGTCATTGACTACACCTTCCTGTTCCCAGCATTTCAGATACAGACCAAAATTCCCCACTAATGACATCTAATTTCCATGGGAGCTACTAGGGTCGATTGACACACCATCTCCAACTTCTTAAGAAGCATTCCAGGTAATCACTTAATGGTGTACGAGACTAAGATCCTGGGAGAAAGTCTGAGACAAGACTTTATCCTGCTTACATTGGATTTCAAGGGCTAGGGTACTTAGTGCCTTGATATTTGAAAATGGAGTCATAAAATCCCCCAGAATATATTTTCTACCTCTTAGGTTCATACAATGGCATCTTGAAAGAATGGATGTTCCTTTGAACCTGTGTACTCTTTGGTGGAATCACAGAAGGGATTTTAGAAGTTTAGAAGTTCTTATTTGAAGTATGAATTACTTTTCTGATATCCCAACAGCTTCTTCTTGAATACCTTTAACTAATGAATATATGCCACTGGAAATCCCAGGTTGGGAGAAAAAAATGGGGTTTTCCCTCAGTTTCATCCTTTCATTCCCTGAGACTATCTCTTACCCCCACTACAATTTTTTTTTTATACAGGTGATACAAGACAAGTAAAGGGGCTAGACTGATAGTAATAATACCATGCATTGGTATATATAACTTTATAGTTTACAATCCACTTCCCTCACAGTCACCAGGTAGGAAAGTGCAAATATTATTTCCACTTCACAGGAGAAACGAAAGGTCACAATAAGTCCACAATAAAGTTTTCCCATACCTGGCTAGGTGGAAGTAGCCTTTTTTAAATGTAAAAAGCCCTAGTTTTGAGTCAGAAACCAGAGATTAGGCTCTGCTTCTTGCAATCTGTAAGACATTGCAGGTCATAATCTCTCTGGCCTCAGTTTCATGTTAAAGGAAAGGACTAGACTTTAAAACTCCTAAAATATCTCCCAACTCAAAATTTATAATCCTTGTTATATGCAAACCACTATTATAACCTAATTTACAAATGAAACTTTTATTGGCTTAAATCTCATGTAGTTGAATTTACTTGTTTCCCCCCCCCCCAGTTTCTTGCAAATAAAAATGTGTTTCTGATTTTCTCCTTTCACCAGAAAAAAATATATTCTGAGGGCAGAAGCAACAGTTTAGGTGGGCAAGCTGTAAGCAAATCATAAATTTATCATTATGCACAGTAAGTGACAAACTTTATGATTTCAAACATCTGGATGATGTTTGTGAGATGTTACATAATAAAAGGGATCTAATTTAACCCCTCATTTTATAGATAAAGAAACTGAGGCCCATAGAGGTTTGTTGTCTCCTTGCCAATCTCTCTGTCTCTTTCTGTCTCTCAGAGATAGAGAGAGAAAGAAAAAGAGGGGAAGAGAAAGAGGGAGGGAGGGAGCTAGGACTCAAATCCAGGGCTTTCCTCAACACCATGGTGCTTCTTCTAATGGGATCTCTTGATTACAAGAAATTTGCAAGAAATACATTGAAGAAAATTTCCCACTCTCAATAATTTACACCAGTTTAGGCCTAGACTGCCATCGATTTTTACCTCGGGGTTAGTTTTCAAAGCATACATAATCTTGAGGATGAGAACGCTGTTAGTTATTTAGACTATTATACAAAATTGCCGTTTGTGGCCAGCTATTTCTCAAATGAATGACACGGAAAAAAGATGAACTAGAATCCCAGTTCTTCAGATTTACTGGGTAGGTTAGGAGCACCAGACAGTAGTTTAAAAGTGTATAGGAATGTTGATGTAGACACCGTTCCTTACCTGGACCGAAGGGGCGCTCTCCGCACCTAACACTTGCCTATAAAAAGCAGGATCGCAGCTTCGGAGCGTGTTTTGGAGACTTCCCATCGGACTTGGAGCACAGGGCTTCTTTAGTAATAAATCGCTGCGACGAGAGTCTGTAGTGAGGTATACCTGGTGGTAGAGGTGGGGAGACATCAGGCCTCCTCGGACCGCATCCACGTGCAGGGAGGGCCCTGGCGTTCGGTACAGCGAAGTTCCGGAAGAACTGTACAAGTCCTTTGATTTCCTCCATTTGTAAACTCGAAATATTATCACTCCTAGCACGGTGACTGCGAACGCCACAGAGACCAAGATAACAGACAAAAGCAGATAGAAGGTGAGATTTTTATTTTGCTCTTGAGGAGCCAAGCCAGATGGGAACTCGACCTTGGCATCAGGGAGTAGCTCTGTCACTGATACTGTCAGAGTCACAGTGGTGGACAGAGAGGGCTCCCCATTGTCTTTTATCAGGATCTCCAGCTTATGCCATGCTGGATCATTGTCTTGGACCGGTCGAGTGGTGCTGATTTCTCCAGTTCTGAGACCTACCGAGAAGAGGCTTTGGTTTGAGGCTCCCAGAAGACTATAGGAAAGCCATGCATTATGGCCTGCATCTGCGTCCCAGCCTACTACACGCGTAAGCAAGTGGCTGGCACCACTGCCTCGAGGCAAAGTCTGGGTGGAGCTCGGACCAGATCTCGGGTAAAGGACTTGAGGGGCATTGTCATTACGGTCAATGACAAACACGTTCACGCTAATGTTGGTGGATAGGGGTGGGTTGCCCCCATCGCTGACTAGAACTGTTAGCTCAAACTCACGCTGATCCTCGTAGTCTAGGGGCACCAGGGCGGACAACACGCCGCTCTCCGGGTGCAAGGCGAAGTATCGGCCCACTAGCCCAGTTTGGTGACCTCGGTCCAGCAGTGAGAAGGATAGACGGGCGTTGTTTGGGGCGTCAGGATCCCAGACGCTCAGGTTCAGGATTGCAATCCCTGCAAGATTGTTCTCTTCCACGTAGACATCGTAGGAGGACTTTGTAGCTTGTGGAGGGTTATCATTAATGTCAGATACTTGGACTCTAAGTGTAGTGACTGTTGAGAGGGGCGGGGACCCTGCATCTCGGGCTGTGATGCTGATGTTGTACTCTGGAACAGTTTCACGGTCCAGGGAGTCACTGGTTGTCAAAGTAAAGTAATTTTTTAAGGAAGAAGTGAGGCTGAAGGGAAGTCCAGATGGAATCTCGCAACTCACTAGGCCATTATCCCCTGAATCCAGATCAGTTACGCTGAGCAAGGCGACCACGGTCCCTGGAAGGGCGTCCTCGGGAACCGGACTGTACACGGAGGTGACAACGATCTCTGGGGCATTGTCATTCACATCTATGACCTCAACCAACACTTTGCAATGGGCTCCTTCGGGATTGGGGCCCTTATCTTTCGCCTGGATGTAAATCTCGTACAGCTTCGTGTCATCGAAGTCTAGCCGCCCTCGAACTGTCAGCAGTCCAGTGACCAGGTCTAGAGAGAAAAGGTCTCGCACTCGGGCTCTATTGTGGCTGCCGAAGGAATAAATGACTTCTCCGTTTAGTCCCTCGTCCAAATCTGTTGCGTGAACTTGTACTACTGGAGTGCCCGGGGCCGCATCCTCCCGCACACGCGCCCGATACAGAGAATGGTTGAACTGGGGAGTGTTGTCGTTGGCATCGAGCACAGTGATTAATATAGGGAGACTAGCAGAACGGGCTGGTGTTCCTCCGTCCAAAGCAGTCAGCACCAGCTCAAGAGCCCGCTCACGCTCACGATCTAAGGCTTCTTCTAGCACCAGCTCTGCATACTTGCTGCCATCCTCTCGAGTCTGCACGCTCAGGATAAAGTGTTCATTTTCACTTAGCTCATAAGTTTGTAAAGAGTTAATTCCCACATCTGGATCGTGTGCACTCTCGAGAGGGAAGCGCGCCCCCGGCACCACGGCCTCACTGATTTCGAGTTTCATTCCATTGGTAGGGAAAGAGGGATCGTTGTCGTTGACATCCTGGATCACCACCTCCACCCTTTGCAGTTCCAGGGGTTTCTCCATTAGCAGCTCCAAAGTCACAGTGCAAGACGGAAGTGTCCCGCACAATTCCTCCCGGTCCAGTCTTTCATTCACGAACATCTCTCCAGTCTCCCGATTCACCTCAAAGAACCTCCGGCCAGTTCCGGACGCCACAAGCAGCCTGCGCTCCAACAGACTGCTAAGATCCAAACCCAGATCGACGACCACGTTGCCCACTCGGAAACCCTTCGCCCTTTCTTCCGGGATCTCATAGCTGATGAGCGCGGAAACGCTGTCCCAGGCGCCAAGCAGAAGCAGGACTCCCACCACTCTCCCAGTGCTGAACCGGCGGCTTCTTCCGGCAGCTGGGACCATCTCACTTAGTAGCAACTTCTTTAGCCCAGATTGTCCTAGTAGTTCTCCCCGCGAAACTTTCTTTCAGCCCGTCCGCGCTCTGAGGTTTGAGGCTGGAGCGCTCCGCGCAAAGTCGGACATTGCTTTTTTCCTCTTTCCGGGCGCCTTTGATTCGTTCGCCCGCTCCTCAGTCTATGCCTTGTCCCGGGGCACAGTGAGGGGGCGGGGGGGACCCGCAGCGGCCAGATCTCCAGGCTCTTCATTGGCCGACAGCGGCACACAGAGTCCCAGCCAATAACTGCACGAGGAATGTGATTTCGCAGGTTCTAGTTGTAGGACACCGCGGCGCGCAAAGAACCTGAGTTTCCTTTCGATTCTCGCCTGTGTTTCCAGGCATTAGGAGCTTACTCACGTCCGGAGCAAACTAAACGAACCTGAAGAACCAAGTCCTTTGAACTCTGCTGGGGCACAGTAATCCAAACTAAACCTCCGCTTAATTAAACGCTTGGACCATTTTGTTCTCTGCATTTTCTCCACTTAGAGCAAAATTTAGCGTAGTGAAAACAGTTTGTAGTGAGAATTTCGCGCAATAGTATTAAGTTCTCGTTCCTGGGATAATGCTTTTGGGCACGAAAACAATATTCATTACATTGTGTGAGCATGAATACCTGTGTTGCCCGTCAGTTTTGACTGGCTTAGAAGCAAGCTCGGACAAAACTCGACTGTCTGGAGAAAGGCTGTGTATTGGGGAATATTCAGATAACGTTTCCCTCTGTAAAGACTTTAATAGTCTCTTTTGGCATCAGATGAGAGGGGCGACCAATTATGTTTAATTTGCCTCCTTCCTATGAAAGCCAGAAAATACAGCTTGAATTTTTCCCTTAAAAGTGTGTGTGCCTTGATATTTCTTACTTGCCAGGAGCCAAAGAACAAGAACAATTTTCTAATCTGCCTTTCCCTAAAACCCCATAAATTATTACTTTTCCCAGAGAGAAAATCTGAATTTTGGTGTGTCCCAAGGAATTGGTATCGTTGTTGAAATGATCTGGAATGCTATCCTGCTGACAATGTCGGGGTGTTTGCAAATTGAGTGCAATGTGCAAGGATTTTCTTGGAGAGAAACAAAGACTTTAGTAATAATAGATTCAACAGCCACTGGCCTGTGTTTCATCTACTTTTGTATTCTCTAGCGTTGGAGACATAGTAGATAGATGTTCAATAATTATTTGTTGAAATGATTGAAGTACTATCCCTAAAAGGACTCATCAATTAAGAATATACAAAATAAATTTTTAATGTAAATCACAGTATTGGGTACTGTATTAAACTTCCTGGGGCAGATACAACAGATGAGTATGGGGAGGAAAGAGGGGAGCCACTAGACTTGAAGTCAAAACATTGGGATTGGATCCTCAGTCTTCCAGTTTCTTTCATTTGAAAACCTCCATAAACTGGCATTTCATTGCCTTCCTTCAACATTGTCCCATTGGGACAACTCAAAATATTGGGATGTTTTCCCTTAAGTTGAGTTGAAATCAACCTCATGTAGACTGGCACACCTCAGTCCCCACTGTGGTTTGTGAAAAAGTTGACCATGGGAATTAAGAAATTGGGATGGAGGAAGAAAAAAGTTTGACTGGGCCAGATTATATAGATATGGTAGAAATCCATAGCAGCAAAGATCCTATTTTGAAAGCATTAAAGCACTTTTTAACAAGATATTTTATGGAAGGGAATAATGAAAATAATGGGAAAAATCATGGGTCATAGTCACATGATAAAAGAGATAGAGAAGGCTCTTGAATCACATGCTTATTTTTTTTAGCTTTTTGAGAATGAGCTACACATGCTTTTGTGGTATCCTTGATGAAAATATGAGAAAGGAAAAGGCAAGATTTTGAAAATGATTATTACATACAGAAGAAAGCATCTTTATTGTCATGAAACTGAATGAACAGTGTGAGAATACAAGTTCTCATAATTTATTGTTTATTGATTTCTAAAAAAGTATTTGACTCATTAAAACAAAGTCTATCCTTGAGTCTGTCTTCCAAAGAGAAATTTTCAATGCTTATATTAAGGTTATATAAAATTCCTTGATAAATGAACTAAACATATCTATTTAATACCTTATTACTAACATCAAATAATGCATAAAGCAAAGAGATGCCAGATTGGGGAATGGAAAAACAAATTGTGGTATGTGGATTTCATGGAATATTATTGCACCATAAGAAAAAAACAATTATGATAAATTAAGAGAATCAGAAGACTTATCTGAACTGATGAAGACAAAAGTAAGCAGAACCAAGAAAATAATATGCATTATACTATAGCAATATAAAAGGAAAGCACAATATAACCAAAATCTTATATAATTATAATGATCAAATTTGAATCACATAAAAATTATAAAATGAATTTCTCTTCTTTCATTGGAGAGGTGCAGAACTATAGATATAAATATTGCATTTGCCAACAGACAACACAAATGTGTTGAACTTACAAAAAAAAACCCCACAACAACTTTGTTTAAAAAGAGAACCTTTTTGGATAGAGGAAGTATGTATTTAGAAAGTAATATGATATAAAAACAAAGGCATCCTTGTGGATTAAAAAAATACAGTAGATACTTTTTTTAAATAAATTTTTTAAAAGGCAACAAAGAAATATGTGCTTTCCAAAGTTTCACCTGTCATGGAAGATAGCTTAAACAAAGTCCAAATAAATAAGCCTTCTTTATAAATAATGAGTACCTACTTTTGCTCTTATTTTCAGGTGAAATTGTGTTTTTTGCATCAAGAAGCTGAAAATTACAGGGCCTCAGCAATGACAACCTCAAAATAGCCAACAATTCACATAGGAAAAGCTACATGGACAAAAACTACCTATTGTTCAAGTATGCAGCTGGATGGTTAGTAGAACTTAATGGATTAGTTCATTAGTACATAATAGCAATAGAAATGGACAATAAATTGACCCTAGTATTAAAGAGAATGCTGAATTAGTTTTTGAAAATTGTATCAAGCTTCCCTTTGATGCTGCAACCATTCAAGTGCATGCCTTTATCATCTCAGGCCTAGACTTTTCCAATGGTTTATCAATTGGTTTTCCTGCTTCAAGTTTCTTTTCACTTTAATACATTATCCATACTTTCAAACTGAACTTTCTTTTTTTTTCCTGTTGTCTGATTTTTTAAAATAACTTTTTATTGACAGAACATATACATGGATAATTTTTTACAACATTATCCCTCGCACTCACTTCTGTTCAAACTGAGCTTTCTAAAACCCAGGTCTGACAATAACATCCTCTTCCCCAATTCAATAAACTCCAATATTTCCCATTTATCCTCAGAAACAAATATAAAATCCTCTGATTGATTTTTAAAGTTTGTAGCCAGGCTTATAGTCAGTTTAAATCCAGCCTCAGACATGTACTAAATGTATGATCCTGGGAAAGCTCTTACTACTGTTTGTCTCAGTTTCATCATCTATAAAATAAGCCAGATAAGGAAATGGCAAACCATTTTGGATATTCCAATATGTTTACCAAGAAAGTCCTAACTAGGGTTCATGAAGAATTAGACATGATTGAAAATTACTGGTAGTCAACTACAAAAATAAACAGCCTAGTCCTCCAGATCCTGTTATGCAGAAACTTTTAATTCTAAAACTGGAAAAAAAGATCATTGCACCAGATCAGCCTCAAGCCCTATCAAAAGGATCTTGACCATGACTCATTCTCTGTACTGTCCCCCATGCTTTGAACCCTATATAAACTTTGATTATTGTTCATTTGGGGAGTCTTTGCCTCTTCAAGTGTGGATCACCTATGAGCAAACTCAATAAACCCTAGCTGGTCCAAATTATATTTCTGGACCAATCTATTGTTCCATTTCCCAACATCAACAAAGCTTGTTGATCTTGTTCTTAAATTTAGTCTCTTCTTAGGGGCAGTTAGGTGGTGCAGCGGATAGAGCACCAGCCCTGAATTCGGAAGGACCAGAGTTCAAATCTGGTCTCAGACAGTAATACTTCCTAGTTGTGTGACCCTGGGCAAGTCACTTAAAACCCAGCCTCAGGAAAAAAAAAAAAAAATTAGTGCCTTCTGTCTGAGACTGTTCCCAATTTTTCCTTTATATATCTTATTTGTGCATAGTTGAGTGCATGTTGTCTCCTCCCTTAGTCAGGAAAGTCTTAGAGATTTTTTGGTTTTTCTTCATATCCTTAGAACTTAGTACAGGGCCTAGAATGTAGTAAATGTTTTTGATGGATTGACTGATTTCCCAGATAAGAAAATATTCTTCTAGTTCTGGGTATTGTTGTGGATCTTGGAACACTAAAATTCCTGAAGAATAAAAGTTGCAGATATTCCAAAGGGAAATGAAGGAGACTGCTGCATATTTCCAAAGATGATATGTGTACAAGGAGTGGCATAAAAATATATCATCACAAAAATGTATTATGCAATAAAAGAGAAGGGAAGGTCACATGAGGTCACCTATGGAACTATTGGACATTTCAAACTGATAGACTTGTTGATTTACTAAAACAGAATTCATCATTTCTCCCCCCTCCCCAAATCATCCCAAACTTAGCCCTTTTTATTACTTTCCTAATACTATAAAGAAAACCACCATGTTATCATTAACATGATATCAGTTTCATAACCCTCTTAGTTCATAATTAAAATTTTCATTTTCCCTTACCCAGGTAAGCCAATCAGGTAGAGGAGAAGAGAGTGATCCACAATATCTAAGATTTGAATGTGTAGAATGATGAGGATTGCGGAAAGGCCACTAGATTCAGTAAATAAAAGATTATTGGAAATTTTGGAAAGCAATTTACAATTGAATGATGAGGTTGGAAAGCAGACTATAGAGCTAAGAATATAATGAGAGAAAAAAAAAGAAAGTGGAAGTATTATTGATAGACAGTCTTCCAAAGGAGCTTAATCACAAAGGACAGGACAACTATAGTATAATACCTGATAGAGTGAATAAATCAAGTGAGGGTTTCTTGAATGTGGGAGAGAAATGGGTATGTTTGTGGTAATAGGGAAGCAGCTACTAAATAGGGAGAGACTGACAATAATTGAGACAATGGAGATGATTCAAGGGCCAATCTGCTGGAGAAGATAAGATATTTATTCATGTAGAGAGTTTTGCCTTGGCCAGGCAAAGGGTTACTTCATCATGAGGAACAGGAATAAAGAAGGAATGATGGTGGCAAATAGAAGACATCTGAGCTTATGAAATAAACAAAGTAGAAAGAGAACTTTTTGCAAATGGCCTGTTTTTTGTTTTTTTTTTTCCCCCAGTAAAATGTGAAGCAAGGTTCTCAATTGAGGGAGTGGGGAAAGCCCACTGAAAAAAAAAGCCCATAAGGAAAGGGATTAGTTTTATTATCCAGGACCTCAGAGGGCAAAACCGAACATTGAGTGGAGGTTGCAGAGAAGCAGATTTGTCTTAATACTTCGGACTCAAGAGTTCATTAAGGAAGATGTTGTCATAACTTATTTCTTATGACCTACTCTTCCACCCCACCTCAATTGCACACAAATACCATTAATTTTGACATCATCTGTCCATCAATTGGAGAATGGTTGGGTAAACTATGGTATATGAATGTTATGGAATATTACTGTTCTATAAGAAATGACCAACAGGAGAAATACAGAGAGGCTTGGAGAGACTTACATCAACTGATGCTGAGTGAAACGAGCAGAACCAGAAGATCATTATACACTTCAACAATGATACTGTACGAGGATGTATGCTGATGGAAGTGGATTTCTTCAACATAGAGAAGAGCTAATCCAATTCCAATTGATTAATGATGGACAGAACCAGCTACATCCAGAAAAGGCTGGGAAATGAATGTAAACTGTTATTTTTACCTTCTGAATCCAATTCTTCCTGTGCAACAAAAAATTCGGTTCTACACACATATATTGTATCTAAATTATACTGTAATATATTTAACATATATAAGACTCCTTGCCATCAGGGGGAGGGGGTTGAGGGAGGAAGGGAAAAAATCTGAATAGAAGTAAGTGCAAGGGATAATGTTGTAAAAAATTACCCATGCATATGTACTGTCAAAAAATGTTATAATTATAAAATAAAATAAAAAATTAAAAAAAAAAAAATTTTGACATCATCCACTAGTTCATTATTTTGATATTGATGAGCTTTGAAAACCTTATTTGGTCACAATCTATTGGCATTTCATCTCACTCTCTCTGCTTTCCAAAACCTAACCTTGTTTTTCATTTACACTATGACCTCTAGTCTCTCAACTCTCATTTCTCTCCCAGATCACGACCTCTGCACTATTTATACTCTTTTCCTTTCCACAACTTGATCCCTTGATTAATCAATTCAAAATCGTGGTCACCCTTCTCAGTACAAGTTCTATTTTATAATGAGAAACAGGCTGACTTCAGGAAAGTCTGGAAAGATTTGCATGAACTTATGCTAAGCAAAGTGAGTAGAACCAAGAACATTGTAAACAACAACAAGATTATGTGCTAATCAACAGTGATGGACTTAGCTCTTTTCAAAAAGGAAGTGATTCAGGGCAGCCAGTTTGTATAGTCTATAGAGTACCAGCGCTGAAGTCAGGAGGACCCCAGTTCAAATGTGACCTCAGATATTTAACACTTCTTAGCTGTGTGGCCCTGGGCAAGTCACTTAACCCCAACTGCCTCAGGGAAAGAAAAAAAAAAAGAGGTGATTCAAGGCAATTGCAACAAACTTGTGATGGAAAGGATCTGCAGCCAGAAAGAAAACTATGGAGACTGCAAAGCATGGTATTTTTTTTTTAAATTTTTATTTTATTATTATTATTATTTTTAATTTAATAGAAAATAGACAGAATAGAAAAATAAAACAAAACAAAGCAGAACATTGTCATGTGCCCAGCAGAATGTTAGGGAAGATTCAAAATATAATAATGAATTTCCAGTTTAAGAAAGAATATGCAATAATAAAAGAAATTATATTCAAAAGTATAGTATTTTCACCTTTTTTGGGGGGGTATTGTTTGCTTGCTTTTCTTTCTCATGTTTTTATTTCCTTTTGATTTGATTTTTCTTGCTCATCATGATGAATATGGCAATATATTTAGAAGAATTGCACATGTTTAGCCTATATTACATTGCTTGCTATCTAGAGGAGGGGGTGAGAGAGGGAGAAAAATTTGGAACACAGTTTTGCAAAGGTGAATGTTGAAAACTATCTTTGATAACTGTATAAATATGTATACATATATTGTATTTAACATATACTTTAACATATTTAACATGTATTGGACTACCTGCCATCTGGGGGGGGGGGGGGAAGAGGGGAAAAGTTGGGAATAGAAGGTTTTGCAAGGTCAGTGTTAAAAAAAACTACCTATGCATATGTTTTGTAAATAAAAAGCTATAATAATTTTTTAAAACTATCTTACATGTATTTGGAAAATTAAAAAGCTATTACAAAAAACAAATTCTATCTTATCTGTCTTTCTAAAAAGGTATATTTATACATAACACAAATAGGAACTTTATTTTTATCTTGTGCCACACTGAGTTAGCCTAGATAATATTCACTTCTCCCTCAGAAGCTACTTGTACTATGGGCACATTCAGTGTAATAAGGAAGACAAAAATCTCAAATATTCATCTTGAAATGCAATATCTATTTACCTATCATTTCTAACTTATTTGTTGTCTGTCAGTTAACAAACATTAATTAAGTGCCTACTATATGACAAGTACGATGCTAAATACTAGGAATACCCCCCCCCCCTAAAAAAAAGGCAAAAGATAGTTCCTGTATTAAAGGACTTTACAGTCTAATGGGGAGGGGGCGCATGCAAACTATGTACAAATAAGAAATTTATGGGAGAATTTAGAGAAATCTAGAGAGAAGACATTGACATTAAGATGGATCAGGGAAAGACTTCTTGTAGAAAGTAGGATTTTAGCTGGCTGACTTGAAGTCAGAGAAGTCAGGAGGTAGAAATGCAGGGGGAGAGAATTCCAGACATGAGGGATAACTAGTGAAAATTCTGAGTTGGAGATGAAGTGCAGTATTCAAGGGATAGCAAGGAAGCCAGAGTCACTAGATTACAGAAAAATGAAAGAAGTAAATTATCAAGAAACTGAAAGAGCAGGGAGGGGTCAGATCATAAAATGCTTTAAAAGTAGGGTGTTACAATGCCAGTTGTTGAGAAGGTAATATTGACAGGACTTGGCACTGGGTTGAATATGGAATGTGAGAGACTGAGAAGATCACCTTTAGGTTGTGATCCTTGGTTACTGTGAAAATGGTGGTGCTCTGTACAATCATAGGGAAGTTTCAAAGAAGGGAATATTTAGAGGGACAAATAGTGAGTTCAGTTTTGGAGTTTAAGAAGTCTGTGAGCCATCCCAGTCCCAGATGATCAATAGGTATTTGAAAAAATAAATCTGAAGATTAAAAGAGAGGTTAAGGATGGTTAAGCAGATTTGAGAAGCATTAGTGTAATAATGATAACACAATCCATGATAATGATGCAACCTATAGAAATAGCATAAAAGTAAAAAAGAAGAAAGTCCTAGACAAATGCCTGTGGAACACCACATACCAATATGTCCTAGACTGTGTAAAGGAAGTTAAAAAGGAATAATCAGAAAGAGAAGAGAAGATCCAGGATAGAGTGGTGTCCCAAAAATCTAGAAAGAAGAGGTGGTTGGACAATGTTGAGGTTACAGAAAGGTTAAGAAGTATGAAGTTTGGGGAAAGTCTATTATATTTGACAATTAAGAGGTCTTGGTTACTTTAAAGAGAGCAGTTGAATGGTGAAGTAAAAAACCAGACTATAGAGTTAAAAAATAAATGAGAGGAAAAGAAGTGAAGGCATCAAGTATAGATGGCATTCTCAAGGAATTTAGCCACAAAAGTCAGGAGAGCTATGGGAAGATAGTAGGAATAAATAAATCAAATGAGAGTTTTGGATTTTGTTGAGGATGGGGGAGACATGGACATATTTATAGACAATAGGGAAGAAGTCAGTGGACAGAGAGACTGAAAATAAGTGAAAGAATAGAAATTATAGAGTAGAAAATCTTCTGGAGAAGATGGGATGGAAGAGGATCACTTGTGCATGTAGAAGGATTGATTTTGGCAAGGAGAAGAACCACTTCATCATCTAAGACAGGAATCTGTAGCAGTACACATCTGATTGATGTGAGATAAGAAACAACAGAAAAAGAAGCTCTTTGCAAATGATCTTGGCTTTTTCAGTGAAATATATGGCAGGTTTGTCAGCTGAGAAGGTAGGGGTACTGGGAGCCATGAGAAACTTAAGAGTTGAAATGATTGGGAAAAGCTACTTTGGTGAGTATGATGATGAATCCATTATTAAGTATAAAAGAATTGTTTTATATCAGTGAAGGCCTAGCTGAGGTTATGTGACATAAATTTGTTATGGATTCATTCTGCACAGATTCTTAACTTCACTTTCAGGTATATTTCCAAGCTTTCTGATTTATCTCAGAGATTTCCAACCCTAATTATTGGTCTGGTACATTCAGAAAGAAGATAAGTGTTAGATCATAAAGTTAACATTCCTT
Organism: Sminthopsis crassicaudata; assembly: GCF_048593235.1. NCBI lineage: Eukaryota > Metazoa > Chordata > Mammalia > Dasyuromorphia > Dasyuridae > Sminthopsis > Sminthopsis crassicaudata. Next base: position 389,741,778 of record NC_133618.1, on the reverse strand, counting down.
CCCTATGAGTATAGAGTCCTTCCAGGCCCTTGGACTTAAAACCTAAAAGTCATTCAGGATTCTTCGCCATTTTTTTTTAAATCTCTCTAATCCCCTCCCCCTGTTGAGCCCATATCCAATCTAGTGTTAAGATCTGTTGATTTTACCTTTGCAACATCTCTCCTATTTATCCCTTCTCTTCCTGACACTTCCACCATTTGTTTACTTCATACCTGGACTATTGTAAAAAGCCCCCTGTTAGGTTTGCCTGACTCAAGTTTTTCCCTGCTCCAATGTATCCTCCATTCAGCCACTAAAATGATTTTCCTAAAATACAGGCATGATCATGTACCTCTTTTACTCAATAAACTCTAGTGGCTCCCTTTTGTCTATAAGATCAAATACAAAATGCTGTTTGTCACTCAAAACCATTTATAACCTAACCCACTCTTATCTTTCTAGTTTCTTTATACCTTACTCCTCAATTTGTACTTTTTGATTCAGGAAAATACTGACCTCGTAAATATTCCTTCACCACCACCACCACCACCACCACCACCACCAACAACAATAACAACAATCATCTCTCAGCTGTGGATATTTTCTCATGCTGTTCTCCTTGCTTAGAATGCTTGCCCTCCTCTACTTCACTCTCAGTCTTCCTTTAAGTCCCAATTATAATCCCACTTGTTATTGGAAGGTTTTCCTAAGCCCTCTTAATTCTAGAGCTTTTCTTTTGTTAACATTTCCAGTTTTATCCCGTAATAGCTTGTTTTGTACCTATTTATTTGCACATTTTCTCCTCCATTAGAATGTAATCTCTTTAAGGGCAGAGACCATCTTTTGCCTCTTTTTGTATCCCCAGCATTTATCATGGTCCCTGGTTCTTAGTAAATATTGAGTGATTTAGAAAAGTGGGTACTTTAATGCAACATTCTTAGATCTACAGGGTCATGGAATCTCAAGCTGGGAGTTGGAATATCATTTCCTCCACTCCCTTCTTTTTACCTCTAAGAAAATTGAAGTCCAGAAAGAAGTATTAACTTATGGGGAAGCTAGATGTGGCAGTGGACAGAACACAGGACCTGGATGCAGGAGAACTTGAGTTTAATTCTAGTCTTATTTAACACTTACTAGCTCTGGGACTCTGAGCAACTCACTTAACCCCAATTGCCTCTCAAAAAAATAAAAAATTAACTTATACAAAATCAAGCAGTTAAGGAAGATTGCTGGGATTTCACTCTTGGTCCTCTATCTTCAAACCCAGTCTGCTTTCCACATAGTACACATTAGTAGAATTACAGATTCAGAGGTGGGAGAGTCCTCAAAAATCATCTAGCCCAATTCTTCAGCTTAATAGATTAGGAAACCGACACCAAAAAAGGTTCAATATCTTGCCTAGAATTATAGAGGAAATAAGTAATAGAGCTAGGAATTAAACCCAGGCCTTTTGATTCCTAGTCTATTCCTTCCATTCCATTATCAGTCAGTTCATAAGCAGGATTTAGAACAAAAGGCATAAGAGTTTGATGCTAATTTCTCTCCAACAATATATAAAAAGTCCCATCATATCACTTTGAGACCATTTTTGGCATTAAGCCAGTGAAATTTCAATGACACCATATTCACCGAGTGTAGTGGCGAGAAAGGGAATGTGTGACACATTTAGCATGACCATATAATTCCTCTCCATGCTTTGGGAGAAAATGAAATCCTGATAATCCAAGTAACTCTTCCAAGTCATCACTAACTCTAGTGAATTTTGCTTAATGAACTGCGAGACTAAATGCAGCTGCTGGAAATTTATTCTTGGTGAAGCCACTGAACTATAGCTATGCATATATCTTGCTTAGTTTGCAATGTCCCACATATATCAGGGGGAGATATGACCAGTCTTTGCTGGACCTATTACTACCTAAAGCTTTAATCCTTAAAATTAATTTCCAGGGAGTCAGTCATTGATGTGTGGGAAAAATTCTAGTTAACATCCTATCAAGAGATTGGAAAAATGGGGGTGGGGATGATGGAGGAAGGATTAATATGTAATCTTTCTAAAATCCATGTTAAGCAGTGTGCCTGTAATTCAATGATTGAATTTTAATCTCCTATATTTAAGTAGTCAACTTTGTCAGATTACTTGGAGTTAAAATATAGTCAAAGCAAACAACTTACCAACATATTCTTGATTTGCTACCTTTGGTCCATAAAAAACATTTCCACCAAACATATCCCTATTTATAATAATTTAGTTTTTAAAAGCTGCTAAGAATGGGATAATTCAGGAACATATATTATGAACAGCTAGAATAATATTTTTATCTTGTACCATAAGGTTGTAATGCTAGAGAAACTGAGGCAAGATAGAGATTAGAGAGTATTTAATAATTTATTTGAAAGGGAGAGATTTACTGGGACCAAATGGATCCATGGTTTGGTACCAGGGCTGAATGAGACTATCTTCTCCAAGAATCCAGCAGCCAATGTGAGTTCATATGGCTCAGATATAGAGGGTAGACAGAGGCAGGGGCGGAGTCAGAGTGTTAACATCGGGAACTGGACAGGGTGGGGGGAGGTACCGGACATTCTGGGATTGGGAGAGGCATTCTGATGAGTAGGGAAGGGCTGGGATCTTGATGTCTAAGATAGAAGGTCTTTTATCCTTATCAAATATTCTGATAATTAGGAGGGAGGTGTTGCAGGATTGAGCAGAACAATTAGTAACTGAGGCAGAACAATTTAGGGAAACCAAGGCAGGACAATTTAGGGAAACTGAGTCAGGATAATTAGGGAAATTGAGTCAGGATAATAAAAGAGAACTGTGGCACAAGGTAAGAAGAAAGAAGGCAAAGGGAGTAAGCATTATATAGCACCTACAATGTGCTAGGCATTCTGCTAAATGCTTTACAAATATTATCTTCTTTTATTCTCAAAACAGTCCTGTAAGATAGGTCTAGTTATGATCTCTGTTTTACTGTTGAAAAAACAGACAGTGCAGTATCACATAGCTACTAAGTGTCTGAAGCTAGATTTGAATTCAGATTTTCCTGACTTTAGGCCTTGTGCTCAATCCACTAAGCTGCCTCAGAAATACACACAGGCACTCATACACAGACACACACTCTCATACCTATATATGTGTGTATATGTGTGTATGTGCATATACACACACACACACACATATATATATATGCATTTTTGTATTATAAGTATAGTATAATTATAAACTATATACACACACGCATACATATTTGGATATGCAAATATGTATGCATGTGTGTATATAAAATAGGATATTTATGCATACACTTACATATGTGCATCTATGTTTTATGTGTATGTATATGCAATATATTGTATATATATATATATATATATATATATATATATATATATATACACTTACATATATACATTATCTCAAGGATAAAATGTAGAATGTTCCATTTGACTTTCAAAGTCCTTTCTAAACTAGCTCCCTCCTACCTTCTCAGTCTTTTTACACCTTATCCCTCAACATATGCTCTTCAATTTAGTGATAAACATTCAGACATTCAGTAATATACTTTCACAATCAGTAAACTTTGATTCAGTATACACACATGTATATATGTATATGTACACATATGCTCATACCCACAAACATGTATGCGCAATAATAGACATACACACACCTATATAAACACATACATACTTGCATGCATACACACACACACAGAGCTGAGGTATGCAGAGTCTGGGTGAGAGTGATTTTTTTCAAGAGTCAAATAACCAATAAGTGTCAGAGGCAGGATTTGAATTATGAATAATGATTAATGAACAAATTGAATGGCTTAATGTTTGTGAACATCTGAAGCTCATGTGAATTTCAGACTTTGATATGAAAACACTTAAGAAATTATTTGATTTCTCACCAACAGAATTATTTCTTTTAAAACTGGAGAGCCTTGAACTCCAGAATTGTTTCATGATTGAACAAAGTACCACATTTTCATTGGAAAAAGTCAGATAAAGCAATAAACTTATATTAGAAACCAAGGCATCTAGGTAGCATAGTGGCTAGAGTTTTGGACTTGAGTTAGGAAGGTCTTCATTTAAATCCTGCTACAAACCACTTAATTACTTGTGTAATTCTAGGTAAGTGGTTTAATCTCTCTCAACCCAATGTGGATAATAATACCTCATCAAGGAGTTATGAGGAACAAATGTGATAACATATAAATGCTCTGCAAACATTAAAGTGATTTATAAATGGTAGTTATTTTTTCTTTTTCTTTATTATTGTTATTATTATTAGAACAGGAGAACCTTAGAATTAAAAGAAATTGGAGATTCATGAATATCAAAACTGTTGATTATTGAGAAATAGATCATTGTCTGGTTACGACCTAGCCTACATTAATGAAAATTTGGGAAAAATACTAGACTTAGATGGTCACCATAAGTGAACTCTCTCACCAAGAAAGGAGTCCAGTCTTGAGTCAGAAAGTGTTGTGGAAGGAAAAGATTAGATCTTTCTCCTCCCACCTCCTGTCTATGGGCTGAGACCCTGAAGAAGCAGTTGGAAAGACTTCTTCCAAGTCTAGACTAAGGGACCCCTTGTTTTTGTTTTTGTTTTTGTTTTTTTCTGAAAGAAACCGAAGGTGGGAAAACAACTAATTGTACTTGACTTTCAATAATTCTCCTTAATTATAAGAGGCTGTGTCCCCTTGGTGAGATCTCAAGCACAGCTACTAAAATTTATTTTTTTTAGTTATCAAACTGTGCATACCCTTTGACCCAGCCTTACTACTACTGGGCTTATATCCCAAAGAAATACTAAAGAAGGGAAAGGGACCTGTATGTGCCAAAATGTTTGTGGCAGCCCTTTTTGTTGTAGCTAGAAACTGGAAGTTGCCCATCAATTGGAGAATGGTTGGGTAAATTATGGTATATGAAGGTTATGGAATATTATTGCTCTGTAAGAAATGACCAGCAGGAGGAATACAGAGAGGCCTGGAGAGACTTACATGAACTGATGCTGAGTGAAATGAACAGAACCAGAAGATCACTGTACACTTCAATGCTGTATGAGGATGTATTGTGATGGAAGTGGATATCTTCAACATAAAGAAGATCCAACTCACTTCCAGTTGATCAATGATGGACAGAAATAACTACACCCAGAGAGATGGAACACTGGGAAGTGAATGTAAATTGTTAGCATTACTGTCTATCTACCCAGGTTACTTATATGCCTTCGGAATCTAATACTTAATGTGCAATAAGAAAATGGTATTTACACACATATATTGTATCTAGGTTTTATTGTAACACATGTAAAATATATGGGATTGCCTGTCATCGGGGGGGAGGGAGTGGAGGGAGGGGGGGATAATTTGGAAAAATGAATACAAGGGATAATATTATAAAAAAATTAATTACTCATGCATACTGTGAAAAAATTCTAAATAAAATTAAAAAATTTAAAAAATTTAAAAAATTTAAAAAAATAAAATTTATTTTTAAAAAATCCTTACTACTTACACTAGATTCATTTTAGTCCCTGATTTACAGAATCTTGACATTATCACACACTTAGAAGAGCTCCTTGATTTCTTTATAAACAATCAACACAAAAGTAAAACTAAATTTGGATAGTTTAAAATGTAGAATTTGGCTAATATTGCTAAATAGGAATAAAGATTGGATTTGTGATTTCATTGGTATGAAAATTCCTAGAAACTCCTGCCAGTGCAGGTGAACAATATAGTCTTAGATACCCAGGGCACCAAAAGCTTAAATCTGGAGATTATGCATAAAACATGTCTTGAACTCAGTTCTTTCTGATTTCAGTTTTAAATCTATTATATACACACATATGTACACACACACATACATACAAACACATGCACACATCCACTATAATGTCTCACTAAATTGTTGCTAAAAGAGTAGTGGTATTTTTCATTCTATCTTAATTATAGTTCATGTGATTCCATTCCTTCATCTTTTTTTTTTTTTTTTTTTTTTTTTTTTTTTTTTTTTGAGGCTGGGGTTAAGTGACTTGCCCAGGGTCACACAGCTAGGCAGTGTTAAGTGTCTGAGACCAGATTTGAACTGGGGGTCCTCCTGAATTCAAGGCTGGTGCTCTGTCCACTGCGCCACCTAGCTACCCCCTCATTCCTTCATCTTTATGAGTGTATATAATGACACAAAGTAGAATTCAGGAGCAGGCAATCTGAACTTCAGGTCGCTTTCAGAAATTCAAGTCCATTTACCATAAAAACTGAATTAAAATAGAATGCCTTTATCATACAAAAGAGCACTAGTTCTAGCATCAGAAGACTTGGGTTCAAATCCTGCTTCTGATACTTTTATGAGTTTGGGCAAATCATAAGCCGCAATATTCTCATTTGTAAAATGAGAGGATTGAAGTGGATGAATTCTAAATTGAAGATTTGTTTATTTCAATTTTAAAACTTTTGACAATAGTAATGATTGTAATGTCTGAAGTGCACCTCTTACAATTCCACTCAATCAGTCCCTATTAAATATTTACCAAGTTCTAGGTCCAGGGGGTTACAAAGTCAGAAATTAAATAGTTTTTATTCTCAAGGAACTTACATCTTCAAGGAAACTTCCCATGCCACCTCTGTGGAATTGAATAGGGCATAAATTGTTGACCCATGAAATTATTATTATACTCTAATTCATTATCTTTATTTCATACAAATGTATTTTCTTTCCATTGCTATAATAAAGAGGGAGAAGAAATGAGCTGAATTGCCCTGTTTTAAAAGGTGCATAAGTGGATATTTATACAAATCATTAAGGTTACAGACTTTTCACATACATTATTTCACCTGCTCTTATAAAAGTAGATTTTTTTTCACAGTATTGAGAAGCGCATTTCCAGTTTCAATATATATAATCCTTTCCTCTCCCTAAAGCTTAGTCCCTTTGCTACATAATTCTTCTTAAAAAGTTTGGGAAAGCTGTCCAGAATGTTAAAAATGTAACATGATTTATACATGTTAATAATGAACAGTTACAGGCTTCATCATTAGGACCATTCCAGCAAAGCTTAAATAGTTTTCTCTATAGAAGAAAAGGAAACTTTATTTGGCCATTATTTGAACTAGAAGATGCTTTCAAAGCTTAGTTGTCCATCAAATTCCTTAGTAACTAGAAATGAGAATTGTACTAATGGGTCTAGCAGGAGCCACTAGTAGCAGATGAAAACTAAAGAAATTATTGGTTGCTATGGTGATGGTGGCAGAGATGTGACAGCCCTGTGGGGAAGAGTTGGAGGAAAGGCCACTATACTGGCAAAAACATCTATGATGGATCAGTTTTGTTTTTTTTTAAATCCAACCCAGAAAAAAAGGGTGGCTGCAAAATAGGGTATGTAGAGTCAAAGCTTAGTGGAAAGAAAATGTAAAGAACTCTAGATTGGTTGATATAGAAAAAAATAAACAAAAGAAAGAAAAGTGGTACCTACAAGTTGTTGGTTCGAAGAACTTGTAAATTATTTGGAATATAGTGGAAATGCCCTCAAAATATACCTATATGATTTAAAATGGGTGCAAGAAGACATTAAAACATTTATTTTTAGATATTTCTCCATTTTAAAATTTAACAACGTTATCTAGAGACCATCAGGTGAAATGTTTAAACTCACATTCAAATTTAATGTGAAAATAGATTAAGTGGAAGACCATTGAAATATAAAAATAAAAACAATTGGCAAAATTATAAACAAAATAGTTTTAGGGCTGAAAAAAATTGGACTGCAAAAATTCTCGAGGATGGGGGGAAATTTTTCAAGTTCCTATGGGATTATAAGGTATATACTTAAAAAAAAAAAAAAGAGGGGGGAGACATAGGAAAGGAAGGAGATAAAGAATTCAGCTCAGTCACAGTCTCAATAATAACTAAAAAAAGACATATTGAAAACCGGATAAAATATTATCAACTTGGGGAATGAATGTCAGAATAAATAATCAGAGTGGTATAGATCCTACTCTAGTAACAAATAAGATCCAAAATTTCCCTCTGTTTTCATAAGATCTTCCCTATCTTAGTTGAAAATATCTCCTACATACTTTCAACAGTCCTTTTGCCCCATCTCATACTCAATATTATATGATAATTCTTTGTTTGACTCTTAGACTGTAAGAATTTTGATAGCAGGGCCTTTCTATCCCCAGCATTAGCATTTTTTTTTTTAAATAAAATCAGAAATTCTCTCAGACTTTAAGATTCAGAGAAAATGACAATCTGTGCTAATAGAGGAAGTTTCTTACCAGGAGCTCCCTTCTCTTAAAAATAAAAATAAAAACAATAATAGTTAAAATTCATATTATATACATATGTTAATTCATTGGATCATCACAACAATCCTTTGAAGTAGGTTCTATTATCATCTCCATTGTACAGATGAAATTGAGCTGAGAAAGGTTAAGAATCCTGTGATCACACAGCTAGTATCTAGGGGAGGATTTGAAATCACATCTTCTTGATTCAAGTATATACAATGTTTACAAATAGAGATAGATTTATTTCTTTCACCAGTTAAAAAGTGGTAATTGATAAAATCCACCTAATCTATTGTTTTTTTTTTTCAGAAAAGTATATTCATAGGATCATTTAGTTGATCAAAGACAAAGCTGAGAGAGACCTTAAAGATATAGTACATTTTACACACCATTGAAGTCTGTGAGTTTACTTTAAAAATAAATATTAACTGTATTTCAATGTAACTGGTTTCCTTTGTAATCCTGTTTGTTTCATTTTATATATTTTAAAACTAATTATTCTGAGAAGAGATTAGAGCCATTACTGTACTGCTAAAAGGGTCCACAACTCAAAGTTTAAGAACCCCTTAAGCTTTTATTCCTTAGGAGTTTACTGAAAGTTTATGAAAGAGACCTTAGAGGAGCAGCTAGGTGGGGCAGTGGATAGAGCACCAAGCCTGAGTTCAAATCTGATCTCAGACACTTAACACTTCCTAGCTGTGTGACCTGGGCAAGTCACTTAACCCCAGTTGCCTCAGCAAAAAAAAAAAAAAAAAAAAAAGAGCATAGGACTGTTTTCAGAAGAGTTCCTTATAGTCAAGTGGCTTTTCAAAATAAGGTCCAAGAATATGATCCTGGAAATCCCAAGATTTTTTCAAGGGATTCTTAAGGTCAGTACTATTTTACAAGATTAAGATGTTTTCATTTCTAATTTAATAACTAATAGAAATAGATATAAATAACACATAAACTAAAAGTCTCCTGGGAGCTCCTCGATTATTTTAAAGAATGTAGTAAGGTCTTCAAAGCAAAAACTTTGTGAACCCCCTCCCTACAGTTAAAGCAGCTTTATTCTCTGTCTCACTAGAAGATAGTGCAACAATGTACAAGATACACACAAAGATAAAATAAAGGGCAGGAGTGGAATTTATTATTTAAAAAAAAAAGCAGGGGTAGTAATTATGATCTCAGACACAGTTAAACTTAAAATAGATTTTATTAAAAGAGAAAAATAGGGAGGAAAAAAAATCCTTTGATTATTCTACTTCAGTTTCCCTAATTGTTCTACCTCAATTTTCCTGAATTGTTCTGCCTAGTTGCAACATCCCTCTTAATCATCTTGATCCAGATAAGGAGAAAGATCTTCTGTCTTAGATATCATGACCCCAGACCTTCCCTACTTAACAGAATGTCCCGTACCTCCCCCAACCCAGTCAGAACCAGATTGATAGTCTTCCCACTCTCAATGCTCTTACTCAACCCCTGCCTCAGTCTACCCTGGTCATTTGGAGCCATGTATGTGTGTATTTATACTTAATGGGAAGCACACATTAGTGACTGGATGCTGGATTCTTGGAGATGATAGTCTCATTCAGCCTTGGGACCAAACCATGAATCCATTTGATCCCAGTAAATGCTTTCCCTTTCAAATAAAATATTAAAAACTCTTTAATCTCTATCTTGTTTCTCTGGCATTACAAAACTACATTGTGTGTTAGCAATATTATTCAATATTGTTTTAGACTATTTAAAACAACTAGATAGAAGAGAATACCTGAAAGTATACCTGTCAAAACTGACACAGGAACTATCTGAGTAAGAACATAAGCCACTTTTTATACAAATAAAGTTAGATCTAAATAATTGAAATGGCATTTATTGTTCATGGGTAGGCAAAGCCAATATAATTTTAAAATTAGTTTTACCTAATTATTTATTCAATGCCAACCCCAATTAAATTATCAAAAATTATAATGATCATAATAAAAATAATAAAAAGATCATTTGGAAAACAAAAGGTCAAGAATTTCAAAGAAAGCAGGAAAAGGAAGTAGATCTAGTAATATTGGACCTTAAACCATATTATAAGGTAGGAGTATTGTGGAAGTATAAAATGGATAATTTCAATTATCATAAATTAAGATTTTCTTCAACAAATAAAACCAATATAGCCAAGAATAGAAGGAATGTAGAAAATTGGGAGAGGGGTAATTCCATAAAACAATCTCTCAAATAGTTTGTAATTATGTTGGAATATTGCTGTGTTGTAGGAAATGATGAGCTGCTTGATTTAGAAAAACATGGAAAGACTTAGACAGCTAAAGAAAGATGTTATCCACCTTAAGAAAAAGTGATGATAATTGTAAATACACACAGTACAGTTTTACATATGTGTATATTAGTGTATATGTGCATATGTATATGTATTTATAGATACCCATATACATGTATTTATATATGTGTGCATTTAATTTTAGCCTCCTTTTGAGGTGGAGAAGGGAGAAGGGAGGGAAAAAATAAAGTAAAATGTGCAGGGTTAAGAAAAAAATCTACAAGGAAGGAAAGAAAAGCTGGGTAGCTTTGAAAATAATGTATAGTATTTATTATGACAATTATTATGAGAGGATTTCTCATGTTCTATTGTGTACCTGGTAACATTCTATTTTTTTTTCTTTTTTTATTTGTTTTTAAATTTAAAATGAATAAAAAATTTACAAAAACTCCAACAATAATGTATAAGAAGTTACACTTACTTAACTCCTTTCACCTCTTGGTTGCATTTCTGACTTTCCAGATTGTACTAGCATAGTATGGGTCTCTCTTCTACATTCCCAATCTTCAGTTTCCTTTTTTTTTTTCCCCTCTTAGCTTCCATTCCACTAGAATGGACATTTCTTGAACATAGGGCTGTCTTTTTGCTTGTATTTGTAACCACAGTGTTTAGCACAGTGCTTAAATATTTAATAAATGCTTGTAGTCAGCTTGCTTTAAATTAATAGTCATCCAAGAATCTATTCTTTGTTGCTAAGACTTTGGCCTTTTCTTGGATTCTGAGTATGGGAAGCTTGTTATATTGAGCAACAGGAACCAAGTTATAATATACCAAATTATCTGATCACTATGAATCCCTTTTAGGAGCAGCATCCATAGATCTATAAGAACCCAGCTAGACAGACATTAGGAAGATTTCTCTGTAAACCAGCCTTACTGGTTTACTCTACTCTATTTTTTTCCCTAAGATTTTTTGCCATTCTTTAGTCTAAAAACCTCAAGTCAGTAATGTGTTCCAATATATAACACATTGAATAATATCATAGAAGTTCAAATGTTAAATTCTATGATGGAAAACTTTGCAGATAAATTATGATTAGATATCCATCCAATTTGTGAAATGTTTTGGGCTGTTTGTTGAGTAAAATATTATGATGTATTTTATTATGAGATAACATGTAGCCAAATCTTTACTCTTGCCATTACTTGAATATATGATTTGAATACAAATTAGAACTAAATTTAATTTGCTAACAATGTGACTCTGAGCAAGTCATTTAATTTCCATGTACCTCTGCTCCTCTGTATATAATACTAATAACTCAAATATGAATAGGGCTCCACAATACAATACAAATATCCAAAATATCATCTCATGAGTGTCCTGCAAAGGAGGTGAAGGAAGATGGTATCAACCCATTAAGTTTCCAATCTGGTCTCCTTCTTTGTGGAGGAGAAGAGTAACAACATTTATTCTCCAAATGCTCCCCTCACACACACCTGAACTGCTTATGACTCTGAAAAGACTTTATCATCAGGCAAAATCCTATAGATACTGAAAATCAAACTAAAAATCTACCCATTGACTAACAAATAGCCTCCCCCCTCCTCTCCCTCAGTCATATTGAACCCATCCTACCATTCACTGCCACAACTGCCTGATCCCTTATTTCTATTTCCCTTAAACCCCCTTCCCCAAGTCCCATTCCAAAACTACCCATCTTTTCCATTATACCCTCTGAAGCACTTAATCTGTAGGCAACAAATTTGCTTTCATCTTAAATCTTTCCATTTCCCACTCCTTCCAATTTTGGCTCTCCTTGAAACATCCAAATGATACAGCTTCCCTGATTACTCTTTCCAGCTATGGGATGTACTTTGATTGATTTTCTCCCCTACTCACTGGTCAAAGTAGACGAGGTGGAATTCTCCTTGCTTCCCATTGCTACTCCTTCCCACCACCATTACTCAGAAATCACTTCTAGTTTGAGGTTCACTCAATCTACACCTACCAGCCAATCAAATTTCTGGTAGCTGTTGCTACCAACTTCCAGGTCAATCCCCTTCCTTCCTTAATGAATTCAGTATTTGATTCACAATCTTTCTTTCCTTCAATTCCAGTTATCTTATTAGAGTATTTCAACATACATTTTGATACTTCCTCTTATACCCCAATCCCAATTATTTAAATTACTAATTTCTTATTACCCACTCTTCTATCCCACCTTCCACCAACTACAAATACATCACTTCCTTGTTAATGATTTTACCACTCCCTTTGCCTTCCAAAATCAAACCTTTGTCTACAGCATGACCTCTAACCTCCAATCTTCAGTTCTCTCCGAGGCCATCATCCTTTCATTGAATATACTCTTTTCTTTTTCCCAAGATAAATTTTTGGAATCGAACTAGTTCATCTTGTAAAAAGATAGTGTAAAACTATTATCTTCTATTGCCTTCATATATTATCAAAGATCATTTCTTGTCAAGTCTAACTTTGGCTCATCCATTGGCTTTGCTCTTATTCATATGTTGCTGAATGAAGGAAAAGAAAAGCATGAAATCACAATAACTGGGTCCACTACAAAGTTATGTTACATAAATTGAACTGGACCCATCACTGTTGTAAGGGAATACTTTTACTCATCCAAAATTAACTCACTATTCCATTCTTAACAGTAGCTTTTCCAGACTTTTTCATCCTTCCTCAAATCTCCTCATGGATTTCACTACCATGATCCTCTCACCGGAGATCCTTGCCTCATATTTTATTGAACAGTAAGTCCATTCACCAAGAGTTCTCTTTTCTTCTTTGTTTCTCATTTCACATCACTCAAATGTGTTCTGACACTGTATCCTCTTATCTCACATAATTGATTGATCTCTCTCTTTGCCAAGACAAATAGGCACAAACGATCCCATTTCACCCTGTCTTTGCAGAGATTGCCTCCTTTACTGTCCCCATTGTTTCACTCACCTTCAATCTCTTCCTGTCTAATAGCTGGTTTTTGTCTTACTATGTAGAAACATACCCATATATTCATGATCTTCAAAACCTTTTCCCATCATCCATTCATTCCTACTACCAATCATTCCTTATATCTCCTGTTTTTTTGTGACTAAACTTCTTGAAAAGTCATCTATATTTGAAGAATTCTTTCCCTTCCTTTCATTTTCTTCTTAACATTCTGTAGTCTTGTGTCTGATCTCATTATTTCTACTGAAATTTCTTTCTCCAAAGTCACCAATGATTTCTTAATTGTCAAATGTAGAGGTCTCTTTCTGGTCTTTCTGTGCCCTTGACAGAATCACTTCCTTCTCTTTGATACTTCCTTCCTGTTATACCTGATAATGCAGTTATCCTAGAGGGCTCTTTCCTGGGCTCTCTTCCTTTCTCCTACAATACTAATTCACTTGATTATCAACTTGCCTGGATTGAAGTTATTATCTTTATGCTGACAATTCTCAAATCTGCTTTTTTTTTTTTTTTCACTCCTACCTTCTTTGTTGACCTCCAGTCTTACATTTCCAACTTCCTATTGGATACCTTGAATTTGATGTCAACATAATCAAAACTTGACCTTCTCATCTTTCCCCAAAAACTTCTTCTCCCTTCCCAAACCTCTCAATTATTGTCCAATACACCACTGTCTTCTCAGTTCCACAGGCTATCATTGTAGGTGTTACCCTTGCCACCAACTTCACTCTCTCACCTCTCATCAATCTGTTGATGAGGCCTATCAGTTTTGCCTTTGTAAAGTCTCTAAAATATGCCTTCTCTTCTCTGACACCACCATCACCTTAGTGGGGGCCTTTATCACCTTATAACTGGACTATTACAGTAGCCTACTGATTTGTTTCCCTGCCACAAGTCTCTCTCCACTCCAGTCCATCCTTCACTCAGCTGTCGGGGTGGTTTTCCTAAATCCCAGGTCTGCTCATATCATCACTCCCTTGTTTGATGAACTTAAGTGGCTCTCTATCACCTCCAGGATTAAGCATAATATTTAATTTTTAAAGCCTTTTATAACTTTTATAACTCCCTTCCTAGTCTTTTTATACCTTTCATATAGTCTTCAATCCAATGACATTGATATCTTCACTGTTCCTTCAACAATGCACTTCATCTCCCAACTCTTTGTTTTCACTGGCTGTCCCCCATACCTTGAATGCCCTTGTCCTTTGTCTCTATCTCTTGAATTTCCTGGTTTCCTGCAAATTCCAAATAAAATCCTACCTTCTGAAAGAAGCGTTTCCCTCTGTTGGTTTATTTCCTGTTTATATAGTTTGTTTGTGCAGAATTTTTTGCACTTTGTCTCCCCCATTAGATTATGAGTTCTTTGTCAGGAATTGTCTTTTGTTTTTCCTTCTATCCTAAGCACAGTATTTAGAATGTAGAAGGCACTAAATAAATGCTCCTTGACTTTTAACTAAAACAGCTTTCTGAACTAAGTTTTGGAAGTCCTTTACAAGTAAATAAACTGAAATGAGGAAATGCAAAATTAGTATTTCCTATTGTAGAATCTTGAGGAAATACTTTCTTCCATTCAGACAAGGACATTGAATAGAAAAGCCAAGGCATAATCTGACTTTCAGTTTTTCCTACAGATCAAGTTTTACAGCATCAAAGTAATTGCCCAGTTATGTGCAACTCTTCAGATAGAATGGTAATATCTGAAGATCTCTATTTTCAACTTCTATTAGCATTACTCTTACAGTTATACAAAAGGAAAGAATGACAGTTCCAGCTTTGGGAGTTGAGAGAGCTATATGCCCAAGAATAAAAACACTCTCATACAGTTCTGGAAATAGCAATAAGACTAGAGAAGGAAATCAATATTGTAAAGATAGACAAAAACCAGATAAAATTATTCCTATTTTCTCATGACATGATGATTTACTTAGAAATTCCTTGGGAATCAACAGAGATATCAATTGAGACAATAGCTTTAGCAAAATTGCAAATCTAACCATTAGAATAAGCATTGAAAAAATCAATAGCATTTCTACATACTTTTAAAATCTAAGAGGCAATACTAGAAAGATAAATTCTATTCCAAATAACAAAAAAATTTTGTTAAGCATCTGAGGATCAATATACCAAAGCTAACAAAGGGCTTGTGTAGATTCAGTTACAACATACTTCTTAAAAAAATACAGAACAAGTTAAGGATGGAAGCATAGTCAGTGCTCATAGATGCATCATGTCAATATAATAGTAAAAATGACTGTGCTACCCAAATCAATATACATTTTAATGCCATACCAATTAAATTATCAAAAAGATATATAGAACTTGGTAAAAATAATGGCAAAATTGATTTGGAGAGACAAAAGACTTAGAATATAAATGGAAATGATTAAAAGAGATAGTGATGAAGGGAAAACAGTACTTTTACACTTCAAACTATCTAAAGCAGCAGTCATTACTATCACCTGAAATTGGTTAAAAATATATAGAAAGCTAAATGAGTGGAATAGACTAGATAAAAGATAATCAGAAACAATGGAGCTTGATAGCATCATTTGATAAAGTGGAAAAAATAGATTATTTCAGAAAGAACTTCATTTGATACAAGTTGATGGAAAAGTTGAGAAACTTCGGCACAAGTTAGGCTCAGATCAACAACTTATGCTACGTTCCATAATACATTCTAAAAGGATACCTGACCTTGATTTTGAAAAACACAGTATAAAAACCAAGAGTAGTTATATACTTATAACAGTTATGGATAGAAGATATAGTCTTAATCAAATAAGGGATAGTGGACATTTCAAAAGATAAAAGAGAACATTAATTATATGAAATGGAAAAGTTTATATACAGGCAAAATTAATTCAGTTAAAAGAAATCATAGGACAGTTTAAAAAAACATGTTTACTGGCTGTTGCTTTAGTCTCCACCATCTTCAAAACATAATCATTTGATCTATCCATGTCTGCTACCACCCCATGTCTCACTTGCCTTTTTAAACTTCTTGAGAAGGCCATCTACAATTGATGTAAATTATTAACTACCGAATAAAAAGATATGCCAGATCACTAATAATAAGAAAAATGAACATCAAAACAACCTTAAAGTTTTACCTCACATCCTGCAAATGTACAAAAATGATAACTATCAATAGTCAGTGCTGGAGAGGTTGTGGCAAACTAGGCACACCACAGATTTATTGATAGAGCTGTGAAACACTACAGTCATTTTGGAAAGTGATTTGGAATTGTGCAAATAAAGTGACTAAAATATTCATATACTTTGATCCAGAAATTCCATTACTAAGCTTAGTATAGGAACCAAGGAGGTGTTTGATAACAAGGAAGTCTAAAGCTAGAAACTAAGACAAAGATTAAAACATTTGTAACAACTTTTTGTGATAAATATTTTGAAACAAAGTAAATGTCATGGGATGGTTAAACAAAATTCACGATGCAGAGATGGAATATTAATGTGCTGTAAGAAATTATAAATGTGATGAATCAAGAAAAACACCAAAAGACCTACATGAATTGAGGCAGAATTAAATATCCAGAGACAAAAAAAAAAAAAAAAGATATACACAACAGAATACAACAATGTAAAGGGCAGTGGGGGGAGAGGTGGGGAGGTGAGAAAAGATTGCTTGTTGTCTTGGGGAGGGGAAAGGTAAAGGAAGAAGGGAGAAAAATTTGGAACACAAGGTCTTATAAAGATGAATGTTGAAAAATATCTTTACATGTAGTTGAAAAAATAAAATACTAGTGAGGAAAAAAAGTCTTTTATATATAATGGCTCTCTGAGAGAAGGAGGAAAAGGATACTAGAGAAAATCATGTTATGAAAAATTAGACATAGATAAAAACTAATTAAAATAAGAAAGTGTTCTTTCTCTGAGTTGCCCAGGGAGGAAAAATAACTTTACATTACAGGAAACTCTGCTAAACTTTCAAATGATCAGGAGTAAAGAAGAGAGTAATACATTGTCAAAGAAGGGGAAAAAATTCTGACATTTTGTCAGAGAAGGTAGGGTATGTCCATTGTCGATATCACGGTAGAAAAAAAATAACAACATAAAAACAGACAAAATAATGAAACGAATTACTACAAAAGTACTGGAACACTACATACACACATGCATACTAGCTACTGGAAAGGAGTGTCTAAACTTCTGTTTCCCACAGATAGTTTCATTTTGTTTCATCCTGACTCCAATATTAGAGAGAGTACAAGTAATCTCCCTTTCTTTAGCTCATCTAAAGTATAAGTTTAGTCTAGAACTACCAGGTGAAATAATCTTTTTAGAAACGGAAATGTTACAGAAGTATGGCCAATGATTCACTATTAAACTCTTGGTGAAGAGAAGATTTTGGGAAATATTATACAATTAAACACTTTGAGCATCTTTCACTTGATCAAAGGAAGAATGGAGAATGGTTGTTTGCCTTTGACATTTTCAGCTAAAAAGCAGGTGCCTCGAATCTGCAACAAGAGGAAATGACGAAGTAAAGGACAAAAGGGGAGAAACAAAAAAGATAGTACAATTAAGTTCTCCAAGTTAAGGACAAGAGAGGCTCTATTTAGGGATTTCTGTGATTCATACTTTGCAGTGGAATGAAAAATTGAGAACTACGTGTTGGCTTATATTTAATAAGGCATCAAATTGTCAGGCATTATGGGTTCTGAATGATATAGAACAATTTCAGTTATTCATGTTTGGCCTTTGGATAAACAAGAGCCTCACCTTAGAGGGAGAGTTCTGGTCCCTGAGTTCAGGCTGACCACCAACTCTGGCGTTGATTTCAGCAGCTAGGTTGCCTTTCAAATCTGTTTGGTCTGTCTTGAGAAAAGTGAACTCGCTTTGTCCTGGATCTGAAGCAAGACACACCTCGTAGGAATATGGCAATGGCAATGTTCCATTCATGCATTTACTGATGCCTCTAGGTTCCAGGGTAGAATAAAGGTCAGTGGGAAGAGAATCCAAGACTAGGTGCTGTTTGGGTTTTCGACACTTAAAAACCAGCACAAATATTGCAGTCAGAAGGAATACAAAAGACACTAAAGCCAATGCAATGACCAGAAAAAAATTAACTTTCCATTGCGTGGATACATTTTCAGAGAGTTCCTCTTTCATCTCCGGCATCGCCTCTTGCAGACTGTCTGCAAAGACTAGGTGCAGAGCCACAGTGGCCGACAGAGGGGGCTGGCCTCCGTCTTGCACAGAAACCAGAAGGCGGTGCCGGGCGGCGTCTCTTTCAGCCAAAGCCCTAGCAGTCCTGATCTCACCTGTGCGCAGTCCCAGGCTGAAGAGTCCCGGATCCGTGGCCTGCAGTACTCGGTAAGCCAACCAGGCGTTGTGTCCCGAGTCTGCGTCCACTGCCACCACCTTGGTGACCAAGTATCCTGGCTCCGCAGATCGAGGGACCATGTCGAAGAGGGCAGATCTGTCAGGTCCCAGGGCCGGATAGAGGATGTTTGGGGTGTTGTCATTGAGGTCCAAGATGAACACTTGCAGGGTAACATTGGTACAGAGGGCCGGGGAACCAGCGTCACAAGCCTGCAGAGTCAGCTTGAAGGTGCGGACCTGTTCATAGTCGAAAGAGCGCTGAGCAAAGATGGCTCCGCTGTGGCTGTTGACCGACACGTAGGAGGACAGAGGCAGAGGAACCAGGTCACTGCTGACGATGGAATAGGACACTCGGCCATTCCCGTCCAGGTCGGCGTCAGAGGCTGAGACACTCGTGATGGAGGCTCCAGATGGGTTGTTCTCGGGGACGTAAACGACGTAAGACGATTGGAGGAAAACTGGGGGATTGTCATTGACGTCAGCTATGTGCAAGGTGAGGGTTTTGCTGGTGGACAGAGGAGGCTTTCCCTTGTCTGAGGCAGTGACAGTAATGTTATACTGTGGGGTCTGTTCTCGGTCCAGGGGCCCATCTGTCAGCAGTTTATAGTAGTTCCTGGAAGAGGATTCTAGTCTGAAAGGGGCATTTTCCTGTACGTGGCATGTGACTTCCCCATTGACTCCAGAATCTCGGTCTGGTGTTTTCACCAGAGCTACCACTGTACCAGGTGAACAGTCTTCAGGAATCAGGGCTGAAATAGAAGTGAATATAACTTCTGGGAAGTTGTCATTTACGTCCAGAACTTCAATTTCAACTGTGCACTGAGTAACTAGACCACCTCCATCCCTGGCTTCCAACACCATTGAGTAGTCTTTGATATTTTCAAAGTCCAGGTTTTCTAGAGTTGTAATTTCCCCGCTATTTGGATCCAGAGAAAACACCTGCCATTCTTTGTGCGAAGAGCGGTCAAAGGAAAAAGTGATTTCCGCATAGATCCCCTCATCCCTGTCCGTGGCTGCCACGCGCAGCACAGATGAGCCCGGGGGCAGGTTCTCTAGCAGACTGACCTTGTAGACGTCCTGGCTGAAGACAGGGGCATTATCATTGGCGTCAGCGACACTGATTCTGATCTGAGCTGTGCCACTTCGGGCTGGATTCCCGCCATCCACGGCAGTCAGGACCAAATGATAGGTACTTTGCTTTTCCCTGTCTAGAAGTTTCTCTAACACAAGTTCGGCATATTTACTGCCATCTTTTTTCTTTTTTACTTCGAAGGAAAAAACAGGATTGGTGCTTAGGTAATAAGTTTGTAGGGAATTGAGCCCTGTATCTGGATCATGAGCAGGTTCTAATGCAAATTTTGCACCTGGCAGGGTAGACTCAGAGATGTTTAAATTGATGATGTTTCTCCTGAACTGGGGCGGATTGTCATTTATGTCTTCAATTTCCACGTTAACATGGAAAACATTTAAGGGGTTTTCAACTACAGTTTCTAACGTCAGAGCACAAACTCTTGTTTGGGGGCATATCTGTTCTCTATCTATTCTGTCCCTTACAAGTAAATCACCTCTTTCCGAGCTTACACTAAAGAATTCTTTTTCTCCATTGATCCGGAGCTTCCGGAAGGATAAATCGTGGACCTCTAGTCTCAGATCCTTGGCGAGGTTCCCCACCACCGACCCTTTAGCCATTTCCTCGGGAATTGAGTAACGAATCTGCTGTGAAAGCGCTCGGCAGAACAAAGACGCCAAAAAAGGAAACAGTACTTGCCTCCTGAGCCGCCAGCCCCTCGGTTCAGCACCACTTCCCATCTCTCGGGCTGCTAGGATCGCTGCCTTTCCAGGTTAGGGAAGTCGCACTTCAAATCATTTCTGGATTTTAAGACTTCCCCTACAGCGAAGAAGCGTCACTACCCAGTGCCTATTGATCAGAGCATACAGAGCAAACCCTGTTGAGAAGAAAGCTCCAAACATTAAAGATTGGGTCGCTTCTGTGATGTGAGCCCCAGGACCGTGCAGGAAATCACAGTGTGGGAGCCTCCTCCAATAGATCTCGAGACTCAGTTCTGGCTCGGTATTGGACAGCGGCGCTCTGAGTCTCTTTTGTAGAACTGCATTCAAGTAAGTAACTAAGTGCGCCACCAGGAGTCTATAGAACTGAGTGCAAACAGAACCTTTTCTCTTGTGAGACGATCTCGGAAGTACGATAAAACAATCCTATTGGTCGGCTAATGATTTCCTGAGGAGTTTATTACATGTTGGAGTTTGCTCTGTTTCTAGTCTTTTTGTTCAATAATTTCAGTCGTGTCCGACTCTTCCTGACACCATTTGAGGTTTTCTTGGAAAAGTTTTTGGAGCTATTTGTCATTTCTTTAAGGCTCCAGATCATTTTATAATGATGGAAAACCGAAGAAAGCAGGGTTAAGTGCCTTGCCCTGAATCACACAAGCTAGTATATGTCTGGGACAGATTTGAACTTGGGAAGATGAATCTTTCCCACTTAAGTCTGGCACTGCGCTACTTAGATGCTCACGTTTTCTCAGTCTTCTAGTTTTATTAGAAATACATTTTGATGTAGTCTTGAAGTTTATTTGGTGCCGATTTCCCTCCCCTCTTTCAACTTCTGAAAATACAGAATGCTATCATCTGGTAAAGAACCTTTGATGAGATAGTAGGCTGGAATTATGTAGAAGTTTCCATGAAATCTCATAATATTGAATTCTCTTGGGTCGGGATATTCACTTTCAAAATATTGCTCATTTTAGATTCTCTGTAGAAAGTTCGACAAGTCCTCACTAATTATTCTGGCTAAGATGACAGAACAGGAAAATGATTCATGTTGGAAGGGTTTGGGAAAAGAGGCATACTAATGCACTGTTGGTGGAGCTGTGAACCAAGCCATCCATTCTGGAGAACTATTTAAACCACACTCAAAGATCTATAAAACTGTATGTATCTTTTGATCAAGCAATATGGCTACTAGGTCTATATCCCAAGAAGACAGAAGAAAAAGGACTCATATGTGAAACATATTTATACCAGTTGTCTTTCTTTCTTTGGCAAAGAATTGCAAAATGAGAGAATATCCATCAATTATAGGATGGTTGAACAAGTTATGGATGTGATGTAATCATTTTATAAGAAATGATAAAAAGTATGATTTCAGAAAAAAACAGAAAGACTTACATGAATTGATGCAAAGTAAAGTAAGCAGAGCAATATGCACAGTAACAATAACATTGTAAAGATAACTTTTCCCTATTAGACAGTTTAATTCACTGAAAGACATAGTAGGATCAAGACAGTAATCCACCACAACTTCAAAAGACTCATAATATAAAATACCTTTCACTTTCAGATAAGATGGACTAAGCTGTAGAATAAAACATATTTTTTTTTCCTCTCTCGTTCTTCTTTTTTGCTTTTTTTTTTTTTTTTTTTGCCTTTTGGGGGCTAACCTGGGAAAATGGATATTTCGGTTCTGAAGAGGCTACCATTTTGTAAAAGAACATTTCTATCTGAACTGTCACAATTATCCCTTTCCCAATTCCTCCCGTCTTTGTCCTTCAATTTAGGGTTTGCTGTGAGAATCAATCAGCTCAAAGATCAGCATATCAATATTTCCTAAGAGATTAATGATTAAAAAAAAATCCATTCAATGTGTGTTAAGGATCCTTTAAAAGAAACCATCTATTTTTTTTTTTTAAATGAAGAACTGAGATAAACTTAAGAAGAATTATAGGAACTAATTCACAGTAAAGCAAGCAGAATCTGGATAACAATGTACACAATCATTACAATAACGTAAATGAAAATATTAGAAAACAGCACTATCATCAAACAGTGACATAGTAAAGTTTGATTCCTCACTTTAATCAGAAAAAAAGAATGTGACTGCAAAATGAGATATGTCTTCTCAGACTTAATGAGTATCCTTATATGTTTTGGTTAACTGTATTTTGTTGTTGTTATAAAGAAAAGTTTATGGGGGAATCATTAGGAAGTGATAGCAAAAAAGAGAAAAAAGATGATTAAGAAAAAAAATTTAAAGAAAAAGATTAGATTATGCCATTTCTCTGCTCAAAACCCCTCAATAGAATTCTTAAATACTTAAAACCTCCACAATTTAGTGATTTTCACTCAGGCAATCTCACAACATTCTTCTCAAATACTCTGTGATCCAGGTAAACTGGTCTACTTTCTCCAAGACAATATACATTCGGATCTTTCTCACTTCTATGTTTTGGATTATGATTTAATCTACATTTGGAGTGTCCTTCCTTTCTTCACCTTTTATCCTACTTCCCATCTCCTTCTGTTAACTTCCTCTCCTTCAAGGAATAACCAAATTAGGTATTACCTTCTCTATGGAGTGCTATCTCCTCTGATGCCCCCAACTCAAGCAAAAGCTCTCTGAGCTTATCTGATATAATAGAATGGAGTACTCTTATAATGCTTATTGTATGTAATTGTATTACAGTTATCTGTGTATGTGCATTCCAACATCTGTTAGACCATAAACTTTGTGAAAGAAGAGAATCTGACTCATTTTTTTCTTTAGACATTGCACATAGTGAGTACTTAAGTGCTTTTATCAATCTATTAATGAATAGGCAAGAAAATGAAGGAATTATTTTAAGCTAGCTTTTTAAAACAACAAAACGGGGAAGAAATAATGATAATGTGTATTCCCTTAATGACATTATAAACACTAAAAAATGGACTGAACTTAAACAATATTTTTCTACAGATCTATAGTTTAAATCTATAGTATAAATAATTTAAGATGTCCTACAAACAAATGAAAACTTAGAAAATCGTTACACTTAAAATGTTATCAAATAAGAATGTATATCAAGTATTTTGTGAAAACTTAAATGAACTATCTAAAAGGAGATATTTATATCATTATTTTTATTTCCCACGACGATCAATATGGTCTTCCTCACTTATAACTGCATTAATTTCTGTCAAGTAAAAGTAAGTAAAATAACTACTGCACACTCCGTCAGAGAACTACTTGTTACCACGAAATAAATGGTCAACAAAATATCCATAACATAAGAAATTCGAAGTGCAAGTTGCATTTGGTGAACTCTGAAAGTAAATCAAGGGCATTTCCCTATAACTTCCGGTTTTAGGCTTTTAAAAATCAGTCTTTGGTTCTACAGTTACTTTTATTCAAGATAAAAGGGAATTCTGTAAACATTGCATGGTAGCAAAATGGCAAAGAAATGAACTCACCTGAACCATATTTTGATTTCCTTTACTAAACTCTGAATCACTGGAGAACAACAGTGGTGTATTTTTATCACAGCTCTGCAGACTTAGGAGTGTGTCTGCATAGTTGGGTTGAGGAAAGACCAGTTGACTCTTCCGAGAGTCAGTGGTAAGGGAAACCTCGTGAGAATATGACTGGAGAAAAGCTCGGACTCCTTCTGTGCCCACAAAGTGGGAGGCGGGTACTGCTCCAAATTTGTTACTACTTACTCCCAATATGTGTAATCTCCACCATTTGCGTAGCCTGAGGGCCAGTAAGGTGATAATGAAGACAAAGAATAAAAAAGAAACTGAAGCCACTGAGATAACAAGGTAGAGTGTGAGTTTTGAGTTATCAGTAGTTTCTGGGATCTCCATTATGCTGAGATCCGAGAGAATCTCAGGGATGCTGTCTGCCACAATCACTGTGACACTTACAGTGGCGGAGAGGGGTGGCTCGCCTTTGTCTGTGACTGCCACCACAAGATTCTGCTTGAGGGCGTCTTTGTCGAGGAATGACCGAGCAGTCCTGATCTCACCATTATGCAGGCCCACCGAGAAAAGCCCAGGCTCTGTGGCCTTGAGCAGGCGATAGAACAGCCAGGCGTTCTGGCCTGAATCTCCATCCACTGCGACCACCTTGGTCACCAGGTAACCTGGCTCTGCCGATCGGGGAGCCAACTCTACCCCTCTGGAGCCATCGGTGGGAAAAGTGGGATATAGGATTTCCGGGGAGTTGTCATTTTGATCTAGGATGAAGAGAGTCAGAAATACACTGTTGTTGAGAGGCGGTTCCCCTGAATCGGTAGCTGTCACTCTTAGCTGCAAGTCCCGGAATTTTTCGTAATCAAAAGAGCGCAGAGCATAGAGGACACCAGTCTCCGAATTAATGGAGACATAGGAAGAGAGAGGATCCTCCTGGAAGATGTCATTAACAATAGTGTAAGTGATTTGGGCATTCTTCTCACTGTCTGGATCACTGGCAGTCACTGAATAAATGGAAGCGCCTCTTGGATTATTTTCCCGGATGTATGCAGAGTACGAAGTTTGACTGAAAGTAGGCGGGTTGTCGTTGACGTCGGCCACGTGCAAGATGATGAGAGTGTCTGTGGAAAGAGGCGGAGCCCCGAAGTCCGTGGCTGTCACCGTGATATTGTACTCTGAAACCTGCTCCCGGTCCAGGGCTGTGTTTGTCACCAAACTGTAGTAATTTCCATAATTTTTTTCTAATTTAAAGGGCAGATTACTTGGGATGGAACATGTGACGATACCGTTCTCTCCCGAGTCTTGATCGTGTACATTTAAAAGTGCGATGACGGTCCCTGAGGGAGAGCCTTCTGGGACTGAGGTGATCAGAGATGCGATGGTCACTTCCGGAGCATTGTCGTTTACATCCACAACTGTTACCAGCACATTTGCTCTCGAAAAAAGCCCTGCATTATCTTTAGCTTGCACTTCCATTTCGTAGAACCCTGATTCCTCATGGTTCAGATTCCCTACTGTCGAGATTCTGCCCGAATGACTGTCCAACTCAAAAATCTGTTTGGCTTTGTTGTGGATATTCCAGAAATAGGTCACTTCCCCGTTGACTCCCTCATCCGGGTCGGTGGCGTTCACTGTGACCAGCCACGTTCCCACAGGCACGTTTTCGGGAATGCTCACGCTGTACACGGACTGAGTAAACACAGGGGCGTTGTCATTCGCATCGAGAACAATCACTCGCACTCGCACGGTACCGGAGCGGACAGGATCTCCTCCATCCGAGGCCGAGAGGATGAGGTGGTGAACAGGTTCCTCTTCCCGGTCCAGGGCCCGCTCTAGCACCAACTCTGGGTACTTGGCCCCGTCTGCTTTGCTTTGCACATGCAGAGAGAAGTGACGATTCGGGCTCAGTTGATAGCTCTGAAGACCGTTCATTCCCATATCTAAATCCCGTGCATTAGGAAGACGACATTTTATTCCTAGGGTTGCCAGTTCACTTATTTCTATGTCTACTTCATCTTCCTGAAAGCGTGGAGCATTATCATTAATGTCAGTCACTTCTACTTCTAGCCCATAAATCTTCACTTTGTTCTCTAGGAGAATCTCTACATTTAAAAGGCACTTTAAGGATCCCGGGCAAAGTTCTTCTCTGTCTATTCTGTCCACGGTCACTAAACTGCCGCTTCTGACATTCAGAGCGAAATGCTGCTTCTTACCTCCGGAGACAATACGGGCTCCTCTTTCCGAAAGCTCCCGCGGCTTCAGCTCAAGATCCTTGGCGATGTCACCCACGAAAGAGCCCTTCTCCATCTCCTCGGGCACCGAGTAATGGATTTTCCCGGTCCCGGTGTTCCATAGCAGCCCCAAGAGACAGCAAAACAGGATTCGCTCTCTGCTGGCCTGCTGCCTGTGTGATGCAGTCATTTCGTTTTTCCTGCTTGATTTACCACCTTCTTATGTTCTTTCATTCAAATTCGGTCCGGAGCCAGTCTAGGATGATCCATATACACAGCCAAGCTCAGAACCGGAACGGCTTGTGGGCTTATTTTCCGTGCAGACCCAGAACTTGATCTGCTCTGCTCGTGCTTTGCGAGGTAGGCGTGGGGAGGATCTGACTGGATCTCTCCTTGTTTTTCTCTTCCTGATTGTTGAACAGCGGCGCTCAGAGTCTTCACCAAATAT
The DNA here is from genome assembly GCF_048593235.1 of Sminthopsis crassicaudata. NCBI lineage: Eukaryota > Metazoa > Chordata > Mammalia > Dasyuromorphia > Dasyuridae > Sminthopsis > Sminthopsis crassicaudata. Next base: position 389,715,012 of record NC_133618.1, on the reverse strand, counting down.
TGCAGCAACTTAGTTTTTTCCCCATCATGCTCAATATCTGCCGCTGGAGATCCCGGTTCGTCAAGACTTTAAAAGATGAACTACATATGTATGTATGCATGTATGTATGAATGAATGTATATATACACATTTGTATTTGTTTCGTCAAATATTTCCGGAAGACATGCAAAATTTTTTAACATCATTTTTAAAAAGTTTAAGTTCCAACTTCTCTCCCTCCATTCCCCCCCCCCCCCGTTTTTGGAGCAAGCAATTTTATATTGAGTATGTGAAGTCATACAAAACATTTCCATATTAACCATGTTGCAAAAGAAAACCTAAGAAAAATTGTTTTTTAGTTTTACTTCGATCTTTTTTCAGAGTTTATTAATTCTCTCTCTGAAGGTGGATAGTATTTTTCATCACGGGTCCTTTGGATGAATATCTGTTTTAAAGGAAAGTTTTCTTTGTCTCCTTAAAGCTTTCTTCAATCTTTATCTTAGCGAGATGATTGTAAGTGATTATTTTGTGATCATTTCAATTTATGTTCTTCAGCGACTTTGTATGCTAATTAGAAACATCGTATGTGAATGACTTTAGTTGTTGCTGTTGAGTCTGCTGTTTCCCCCACACACGCCATACATTCTATGAAATTAGTGTGTTAAATTCAATTTTCTTTCTTAATACATTTTATGAAACCAATCTGCTAAATGCAAATAGGAAAAACAACACTGGATTATGCTGAGGTTGGCAATGGGGAAGATAGCAAAAAAAAAAAAAATTCTTCAAGGCAAATGTACACTCATTCTAGAATCGAGAAAAGGAGATGATATGGAACGGAACAGCTTGCACAGTAAGTTGCATTATTCAAATGCCGATCACCCCTGTAAGTAGTTTGTAGAAACTACCTTGGAGAACGTGAAGATTTTTGCTTTAGAAGAATTGGAAACTTAGTTCCTGTCCCCAGCAGTCGAACCCCCTCAACTCTACCATATGCATGAGACATACGATGGCTAATTTCTGTCAATTTAGAATTTATATCTAAATGAGCTTCTTCTGGGATTTTCTTTTGGAAATGACTTTTAAAGTAAATCTGAATGAAATTATTATTTCAAGAATTAGTACTGTTAATTTAGTGTTGAGGTAGCTATTAGAAATGGGAGAGAGAATAAATGAGCAATATGTACCCGAAACCTAAATCACACAAGACTGCCTCAGATTTACCCTCTGGACTCATGAAACGCATTATAAAACAGCAGCAATTTATAGCATTAATACGAATACAAAGAAAACATAGCTTATTGGAGAGAAAGAATTAGGTGTGCCTTTCAAATCTTCTGACATACAACTAAAAAATTAAGAGATCTGGGGAAATCCAGAAAAAAATTACATTCAACAATGTCAAAAACTCACCTCTTCGTAGCCAAGTGGGTTGGTCTGCAAATCATTAGGAATTTCAGAAGAATCATTTGCTAAAGCATCAAAAGGACTATAGGAAAGGAAATTATGCCCTGCAGAACCTTGGTTATTGGGCTTCAGAAAAGTGAATTCATATTTTCCTAACTCTGTAGGCAAAGGTGGTTGATTGGAATAAGGCAAAGTCCCATCTTCATAACTGGATGGGATTGCAGGCTTTGAGTAGGGATCTGGTGAGAAACAACCTAAAGTCTTGGGATTGTTGTATCTTCGAAAGCGTAGAATGATGGTCAGTATTATTGTGACTAGAAACAGAATCGAGATTAATGCTAAAGCTACTACCAAGTAAAATTGTAGCTCAGATTGGATATTAGAGGTATCTGAGTGCTCCTCTTTCATCTCCGGCATCGCCTCTTGCAGACTGTCTGCAAAGACTAGGTGCAGAGCCACAGTGGCCGACAGAGGGGGCTGGCCTCCATCTTGCACTGAAACCAGAAGGCGGTGCCGGGCGGCGTCTCTTTCAGCCAAAGCCCTAGCAGTCCTGATCTCACCTGTGCGCAGTCCCAGGCTGAAGAGTCCCGGATCCGTGGCCTGCAGTACTCGGTAAGCCAACCAGGCGTTGTGTCCCGAGTCTGCGTCCACTGCCACCACCTTGGTGACCAAGTATCCTGGCTCCGCAGATCGAGGGACCATGTCGAAGAGGGCAGATCTGTCAGGTCCCAGGGCCGGATAGAGGATGTTTGGGGCGTTGTCATTGAGGTCCAAGATGAACACTTGCAGGGTAACATTGGTACAGAGGGCCGGGGAACCAGCGTCACAAGCCTGCAGAGTCAGCTTGAAGGTGCGGACCTGTTCATAGTCGAAAGAGCGCTGAGCAAAGATGGCTCCGCTGTGGCTGTTGACCGACACGTAGGAGGACAGAGGCAGAGGAACCAGGTCACTGCTGACGATGGAATAGGACACTCGGCCATTCCCGTCCAGGTCGGCGTCAGAGGCTGAGACACTCGTGATGGAGGCTCCAGATGGGTTGTTCTCGGGGACGTAAACGACGTAAGACGATTGGAGGAAAACTGGGGGATTGTCATTGACGTCAGCTATGTGCAAGGTGAGGGTTTTGCTGGTGGACAGAGGAGGCTTTCCCTTGTCTGAGGCAGTGACAGTAATGTTATACTGTGGGGTCTGTTCTCGGTCCAGGGGCCCATCTGTCAGCAGTTTATAGTAGTTCCTGGAAGAGGATTCTAGTCTGAAAGGGGCATTTTCCTGTACGTGGCATGTGACTTCCCCATTGACTCCAGAATCCCGATCTTCTGTTTTGAACAGGGCAATCACAGTCCCTGACACTGCATCCTCTGCAATGGCGTTGGACACAGAAGTAAACGTCACTTCTGGGTGATTGTCATTTTCGTCTAGAATTTCGAGTATAACTTCGCATTCAGAAGTCAGACCACCCCCATCTCTTGCTCCTACGCTCAATGTATAACTCTCAGTGTTTTCAAAGTCTAGATGCCCTTGGGTTGTTATCTGTCCACTTTTATGATCCAAGTGAAATGCATTAAGAGCATTATCCCCTGTGATTTTAAAGAAATAGGTGATTTCTGCATTGATTCCTTCATCCTTGTCGGTAGCCATTACCCTTAGCACTGAGGAGTCTGAGGGCAAATTTTCTCGAAGACTGACTTTGTAGAAGTCCTGGCTGAAGACTGGTGGATTATCATTCGCGTCAGTGACGTTGATTCTGATCTGAGCGGTGCCACTTAAAACTGGGTTGCCTCCATCTACAGCCACTAGAACCAAGTGATGGGAACTCTGCTTTTCCCGGTCTAGAGATTTCTCCATGACTAACTCTGGATATTTCCTACCATTGGGACTCTCCTTTACAACCAGAGAGAAATGCTCATTAGGGCTAAATTGATAACTTTGTAGAGAATTGACACCCACATCTGGATCTACAGCAGATTCTAGCCCAAATCGAGAGCCCTTGGGGGCAAGTTCATTGATCTGTAAATTGATGATATTTTGAGGAAAATGAGGTGGGTTGTCATTAATATCTTGTATGACCATGCTTACATGAAAAACATTTAAGGGATTTTCAGCTACAGTTTCTAACGTCAGGACACACACAGGCTTCTTTCCGCACAATTGCTCCCTGTCTATTCTGTCCCTAACAAGTAATTCCCCGCTCTGAGTGCTTACCGCAAAATGCTGCTTCTTTCCATTAACTCGCAGCTCCCGAGCCGGCAAGTCCCGCACATCCAACCCCAGATCCTTAGCGAGATTCCCCACCACAGACCCTTTCTCCAATTCCTCAGGAATAGAGTAGCTGATGTGCTCAGAAAGCGCCCGACAGAACAAAGAAGCGAAGAAAGGATATAGAACTTGCCACCTCAGTAGGTGATCCCTGGGTGCTGCGTTCCTTCCCATACTTTCTGTGATAGGATTACAGTTCAGTCCCGAGAATTCGCCTTGTATATTTCCCTTAGTTCTTAAGAATCCGCTGGAAAGAAGTACTTTTAATCGGTGTTTCTGGTGAATCCGGAAGATCTGGGCAAGGATCGGTGGAGCAGAGAGCCAAAATAAGTGCCGTTTATCTTGTGTGATGTGATCTTGTATGGCTCTGCAGGAAATTACCCTGCAGTAAACTGGCTCCAATTCTTTTTCTCTCGGTATTGGTCGACAGCGGCGCTCAGAGTCTGATTTGATGAACTGCAAGAAGTAACTCTTCCAAATATTTGATTAGCTACCAGAGGATCCATTCCATTGAACAAAGGCAAGAGAATCCTCAAACTTTGTGATCGTGGAGTTGGTCGTTTTAGACTGTCAGTTTTTCAGGTAATGAGTGTAAGTAATCAGTGACTTCCAAAATGGAGCAAATAGCAATGGGGAAAGGATGTAGTTTTTAATATTTTTATTTTATTATTAGAATACTTTTTTTGGGGAGGAGGGAGGATATTTCAGGTGTATATACTGAAAGAATATTACATTGTTATATATTTGGTATAAGTTACTGGAAAGTCATACATATTATAAATCGTTTCCCCACCTGTTTAAAGGAATCCTTTATTTAATATATTGTTTTAAAATTCTTTCTGACCCCAATTTTAGGGTTTCCTTGGTAAAGATACTGGAATGTTTTGCCATTTCCTTCTCCAGCTCATTTTACAGACGAAAAACCGAGACAGTGTTAAATGACTTGCCCAATCATACATTATAATGTCTGAGATCGGATTTGAATTTATTGAGATGAGGCTTCCTGATTTCAAGCCCAATTTCTACCCAATGCGCCACCTAGCTGCCATTATTTAATATTACTAATAGCATTTCAAAGATTCATTTTGTTATGTTTAACACTAGCTCCTAAATACAGCCTTCAAATCCATCGCACAATGACATACACTTCTCATTTCAATCAAATTAATACTTTATATTTTCCATGATCTTTGCTCTTCCTCTCCTAAGTGTGTAGGACATAGCACTAGGTTTCCTTGTTGGTCTCAGCAGATACTTTCAATTATATGACAACTCAGAGACAAGTCCTTTTCCCACATATGCACACACAATCCTTAATTTCACCCAGTAGCAAATAAAAACTCTTTCCATTTATTCCTCAACTATCCTAGTATACATTTTTGTTCTTCCTTCATGCCTTCCTCTCCCTTCCATCTTTTCTCTTTCCCCTTTTCCCCCTCTATGTGTGTGATTTTTTTCTCCTTATTTGATTGAGATTGTCTTCAAGACAACATTATTGCACATCCTATTTAACTTAAACATTTATTATTGATTTCTTTACATTTTAATATTTTTTCTTTTTAAATATGAGATTCATTTCTATTTTATTGACTTTTATCTAAGTCTAAAACAAGCAAAATAAAATTTAAAGTGAAATTTATTGTTTCAGGTATTAAGGGAAAGAATTCTATTCTGTCATTCATGAACAGAAAGAGCAGAGCCAGGGCAGCGAATGATATTGATTTATCTACATTTTGGGATTAGCTCAATATTTGAATCCACTCCATAACACTTCTTTTCATAATGACTTCCTAGAAGCCAGTTACATTTTTTTAGAGCACACATAGAGATTACAAGCCTCTTTCTGTTTTCACAATAACTGAGGTGAAGTGAAAGAAATGGGGTCAGAAGATGTGAAGAATTATAGCATTTGAGTTATTCATGAATTATTGATTGTTAATACTTTAAATATGGGGTCCTTGTTCATTGGCCAAAAAGCATATTACTATGAAAACTGAACTGAACCGCTAATGATATTTTTATCATAAATTGAACCAAAATCCAAAATTAAATTGTGACTGAATAGAAAAATGCCTCAAGGAAAAGCAAAAGAGTTTGAAAAGTAAGTTTCATCTTGAGTCCAAGTAAGGTTAGAACCATACTTTGCCCCATCATCTTGCAGTGCTTCTGACAAGCATGAAAAAAAAAAAAAAACACCATGAAGATACTTGCTATCAATATCTGCTATCAAGAATAAAGACTCCGAGAAATTCTGAGAAAAATGTCACCAGCTCCTCCACTAAGACCAATGTATATATTCATACTTAATACAGTAGCTGGGCATTGGAGAGGTTGAAGAACAGATGTGTGAAAATTCATTTTGTATTTATAAACTCAAAGATCAAAGGCTCAAAGAGAAACCTCTACTCAAAAACCTCATTCCCATAGATCATTAACATTTTCTATAGAAAAAGAGATAGAGGACTCTAAACATGTTAAACACTGAGCAATATTACAAAAGTAACATTGATAGTCTATCTACAAAGGATAAATAAAATGTTACTGATATAAAAGAAATAGCTGTGTATGATCAAACCACTGACTAGCTATGGAAAACTAAAAAAGATGTGAAGGTGAAAATTAATCTGTAGAAAATTTGTTATGAGTCCTAACTAAACAATATCACTTCAAGATTATTCACAGATGAAGTGACAATGGATAGGCAAAAAATAGATCATCATCATTTTTATAGCTATCTATTTTCATCAACAATATCACATTTTTATTCTATCCCTTCAGTACCTGAAGGAAGAAAAATGGCACATAAGACACTTTAGGTTGAGTGGCTGACTGGACTAGACCAGGTACAAACAGAAGAAATCTCAAACAATTTGGAGATACATCATTGTACAAGATACCACAGGGAGGAAAAATATTATAAACAACTGGTGGGAAATGCTTTGGGCATTTATAACCACTAACACAAAATTTGACTTTCTTATGTTCATAACATCTTTATGAGAATGATCTATCCAAAATGTATCTATGATGGAAATATCACATATGAAAAGGGAGGTTTTCCACAATATTATCTATATTAGAGCTTATCTTAAGTCACACAAATACACAAATGGTACACAGAATACAAGATCTGTGTGTATATGTATTACTCTCTGTCTCTGTCTGTCTCTGTCTCTGTCTCTCTCACTGACTCTCTCTCTCTGTATGGGTGTGTGTGTGTGTGTAAATTTTGTTCTGCTGAGCCAAGAAAATTTGGTTCCACAGAACAAAATCCATCCTTAAAAAGTCTTCTTTCAACAAAGCATCTCTTGCTTGTATGGTTTCTTGATAAAAACAATGATTGATATCTGTTTTTTAAAATGTTTGATTTTAAAATGTCAAGAGATGTGATTTAGGAAGAAATATATTTAATAAAGATGTTTATATTATCATGGAGAACATTCTGCAAAAAGTTCAAGAAGAGAGATTCTCTACAAATGTTTCTGTTTCCAGATGATATTGTGCTAATTGCACCAAGCATCAGAACATCAGAAGGCATTCTCAATAAAATCTATGACTACTCCAAAGAGATCAGTTTAACAATTTATATGTAAGTGGTTGGGAAATTGTCCTCTCCCCCCCACCCCCCAGACTATGATATACAATTGAATGATTATTGTCATGCACTACAAATGGGAATGAGTTGGAAGAGAGAACAATGAATTGCTTTTAAGAGAGAAGTTTTTTAATGATCCTAAACTTCATCCTAGCACAAAAGCCCATCTAAAAACAATAACAAAAAAGACAAACTAGAAATTCCCTATCGATGATAACTAGTTGTGAATCCTTGGACATATAAAAAATTCAAGTTGTAAGTAAGTTGCACAAAAATCAGTGGAGAAATGTATGATGATTGATAGTAGAAGTAGAATTTCCATTATCTCCTATATGCAAAATGGGGTATAAGGATACCATTCAAAAAAAGTAGAGTTGGATAGTATAGTGAGAGTGAGAGATAAGAGATGGACAATTTGAATGACAATCCGGTTTGCACAAAACGTAAAACAAACCAAAAACTGGAGAAGACTTCTGCTATATTAATTCTCATTGGAAAATTGCTGGAAAATATAGACATAATTTGGACAAGATGAGGGGAAAAATGGTTTTCAATCAGCACTGATGATTGTCCAAATAGATCATTTCCCAGAGCCATTAAAATGTATGTGATACAAAGTGGGTTTTACAAAATATGTCTGTTATTCATCATTGGACAGAATCATTGATAGTCTATTTACAAAGGATAAATAAAAGGTTATTGATGTAACAGAAATATTTGTGTGTGATCAAACCACTGACTAGCTATGGAAAACTAAAAAGATGTGAAGGTGAAAATTAATCTGTAGAAAATTTGTCATGAGTCCTAACTAAAAAATATCATGTCAAGATTAATCACAGATGAAGTGACAATGGATAGGTAGAAAATAACATTAGAGCTTCATAATTTTTATAACTATCTATTTTCATCAACAATATCACATTTTTATTCTATCCCTTCAGTACTGAAGGAAGAAAAATGGCACATAAGACACTTTAGGTTGAGTGGCTAAAGACAATTTTGGGGCTTTCATAACAAATAAGGATTTCTTTTGATCTCAAAAGAATTAGATCATTACACTAGATATGTACAGGACTTAAAAACAAACTTACGAATGAGAAATAGTAGAGGGAGATGACATAATCTTTTTTTTTTTTTTTTTTTTTTCCTGAGGCTGGTCACACAGCTAGGAAGTATTAAGTGTCTGAAACCGTATTTGAACTCGAGTCCTCTTGAATTCAAATCTGGTGCTCTATCCACTGTGCCATCTAGCTGCCCCAACATAATCTTGAAAACCCAAATTAATAATAGAAGAATCATTCAACTGTTCAAAGAGACATTCCTTAGAGCAAGTTTTTAAACTTTTTCTACTCACAAACCTTTTCCTCCCAAGAAATTTTTATGTGACTCTAGGTATTTAAATAGGTATACAAAACAACCACTTACTGATAATAAATCACAACTCATAACCCCCATATTTACTTACAAGACCCCATCTGGAATGACAACCAATGGTTTAAAATGGTTTAAGAAGCTGGGCCCTAGAGCAATACAAAAGTTCAGATCTAACCAAGCCATTTATAAGATCACATGGCTTTTACAATAAAGAATCCCCATTTAAACAAGTTTAAGTTTTCAAACAATTTTTAAGGATAGTTTAGATCTTCGATATCCTTGATACAGAAAATTCTCAGTTGAGAAAGCTCATTCTACCAATGGTAAATTGAAATCTTCTCTTCTGAGAAGCCATTTAATTTTAAGGAAAATTATTCCAAGAATGAAAAACAAGTGTGTTGCTACATACCTTTTCTAAGGATTCAAAAAGTTTACTCAACTGTTCAATTAAAAAAACAATTTTAAAAATCAAACTGCCCTTAAGTTGAGGAACAAGGTAAATACAAGTATATTATCCTGTTGAACATGCTTAAAGATATCATTCTTTTAGGCACATTCTGCATATTACCAGAATACTTTGTCAAAGAAGCCAAAAGAAAAAGAAAAAAAGAAAGGAAACTCACCTGAAGACAGTGCTGTTCATTTTGTAATAAAACTGTACCAGGTATACAATCTGATACCAACACAGAGTCCTTTTTCTCACAACTATCTTGACTAATTAAAGTATCTGCATAGTTGGGTTGAGGAAAAAGCATCTGGCTCTTTTGAGAATCCATGGTGAGGGAAACCTCATGGGAGTAAGTCTTAAGGTAAGCTCTAACTCCATCAATGCCAACAAATTGTGAGGCATCAAGCCCTGAAAAATGTCCATTGGCTGATTCCAACAGTTTGGAAATCCGCCACTTTCGGAGCCTAAGTGCCAATAAGATTATAATGAATATAAAGAAAAAGCAGGAAACAGTAGCCACAGAAATGACTAGATAGAGTGTGAGGCTTGTGTCCTGTTGGTCCTCAAAGGCCTTTGAGTTGCTAAGGTCTGAGAGTATTTCTGGGATGCTGTCTGCCACAGCCACTGTGACACTAACTGTTGCAGATAAAGGAGGTTCCCCATTGTCGGTGACTGCCACCACTAGACTCTGCTTTAGGGAGTCTTTGTCATGGAAAGCCCTAGCGGTCCTGATTTCACCTGTGTGCAGTCCCAAAGAGAAGAGGCCTGGCTCTGAGGCCTTGATCAGACGATAGGACAACCAGGCATTCTGTCCAGAGTCTCCATCCACTGCCACAACTTTGGTCACTAGGTAGCCTGGCTCTGCAGAACGAGGAGCCAATTCTACTCCTGTTGAACCTTCTGTTGGGAAGGTTGGGAACAGAATTTCCGGGGCGTTGTCATTTTGATCTAGAATGAATAGATTCAAGGTTACTTTGCTACTTAGAGGAGGGCTCCCGGAATCCTGAGCAATCACTGTTAGCTGCAAATCCCGGAACTGTTCATAATCGAAGGAGCGCAGAGCATAGAGAACACCAGTCTCAGAGTTAATGGAGACGTAGGAGGAGAGTGGAGCCCCATAGATGATATCTTCCTCGATAGAGTAAGTGATATGGGCGTTTTCCCCACTGTCCGGGTCATTAGCTGTCACTGAATAAATAGAAGCAGATCTAGGATTATTTTCCCGTATGTAGGCAGAGTAGGATGTTTGGCGGAAGTTGGGTGGGTTGTCATTGTTGTCTGCCACATGCAGAGAAATGTGGGTGCTTGTAGACAACGATGGAATCCCTTGGTCTGTAGCTGTCACGGTGAAATTGTACTCAGAAACCTGCTCCCGGTCTAAGGCTCTGACCGTCATCAGACGGTAATAATTTCCATAAGATTTTTCTAATTTAAAGGGTAGATGTTCGGGAATGGAACATATGACTCGACCATTATTTCCGGAGTCTCGATCATGAACGTTTAAAAGGGCAATCACGGTCCCAGGAGGTGAGTGTTCTGGAACCGAGCTGGTTAAAGAAGCGACAATAATCTCTGGGGTGTTGTCATTCACATCCAGAACTGTAACCTGTACTTTAGCTCTGTTTAAGAGACCACCACCATCCTGCCCTTGAATTTCCATTTCATAGGCTGTAAACTCCTCAAAGTCCAGAGTTTCTCGAGTAAAGAGCTGAGCTGTGTGAGAATCCAGATGGAAAATCTCGGAAGCTTCGTCTTTGAAGTATCTCACTGAATAAGTCACTTCCCCATTAACTCCTTCGTCTGGGTCAGTGGCATTGGCTGTGAGTAGCAGTGTCCCCTTAGGCACATTCTCAGGAACACTCACGCTGTATTCCGACTGAGGGAACACTGGCGGGTTGTCGTTTGTATCCAGAACAACCACACGGATTCTCGCAGTTCCTGATCGCACAGGATCTCCCCCGTCCATGGCTGTAAGGGTGAGGTAGTGGACAGGTTCCTCCTCCCGGTCTAGTGTCCTCTCCAGCACCAGCTCTGGGTACTTGGCCCTATCGGTTCTACTTTGCACGTGCAAAGAGAAGTGACTATTTGAGCTTAGCTGGTAATTCTGGAGGGAATTTATTTCCAAATCTGGGTCCCTAGCATTCGGAAGTGGAAAACTCGTCCCCACTGCTGCATTCTCATTGATTTTGATTTCCACTTCTTCTACCCGGAAGCGGGGAGCATGGTCATTAATATCCATCACTTCTATTTCCACTCCATAAATGTTGATTTTGTCGTCCATTAGAATCTCGACATTTAAAAGGCACTTTGGGGTCCCGGGGCAAAGCTCTTCTCTGTCTATTCTATCCGCGGTCAACAAATTGCCGCTTCTAACATTCAGAGCAAAAGGCTGCGTCTTACCTCTGGAGACTATGCGGGCTCCGCTCTCCGAAAGCTTCTGAGGCTCCAAGCCCAGATCCTTGGCCACATCACCCACAAAAGAACCTTTTTGCATTTCCTCCCACACAGAATAGCGAATCTGCCCAGCTCCGTTCTCCCACAGCATCCCCAGGAGAAAACAAAAGAGGATTCGGCCCCAATAGTCCTGACGCCTCGGAGCAGCCTGAGCCATGGTTGTGCTACAACGAAATTGGCTTTGCCTTGCTTCCTTTGTGTTCTGGGTTACCGGCTTTCGGAGGTCAAATCGCGGACTAGGAGAGCTTTCTAGTTCAAGCAGTTCCTAGGGTGTGCGTGAGTCTAATCTCGTAGCGTTTTCCCTTGTAGGAGTGGCCAAGATCCGGATGGATCTCTCCCATTACATTTATCCTCCTGATTGGTGAACAGCGGCGCTCAGAGTCCTAACCAATTATTGCACCTTTCTAGGAAAACTAGATAGATTCTAACAAATTGATGTTATATATATTTCTCTTCTGTGCTTTGTTCCGGTGTCTCTCTGACAGTGACCACAAACCTTATATCTCAAATGATCACTTATGCCTATGTAAATCTTTCTCATGATTTTAGAATACCTGGGATCCTGATATTTCATTATAGGGAATTTTTAAAAAATCATCTCTTTCTATATGTATTTTTCCTTATTTCATGAAAATTCAAATCCCCATTCCCGCATTAAAAAAAGGAAATGATGCTGAGAAGGTTATTAATTCTCTGAGTGAAATTGAATCAATTGAGCCAAAATGTAGTCACTTGCCTGTTAGGTCCATAAATGTTAAGATTTTCCATATCAAGATTAGTACAAAATAGCCACAAATTGGAGAATTAAAATTGCAAAGATAATACTAAATGAGTAGAAAAGTTCTAGAATGGTTATCAAATGATCCCTAAAGCTACAAGTTCACCACTATTCCTGAGAATACACATACTTTTGAAAAACAACAATGGCCACATTTTTAAAAGTGCAAGTTAAGGAATGGAGGAATAAGTGGTAACCATTATTAATTCTAGAGGATCACATTTGTCTCACATACTTTCTCAATTCTCATCTACATGGCTTCACATATATTTGACCTTATTGACCTTTTGTGATCATTATTTTCTTAATGCAAATTATATAAGATAATTAAAAATAAAGCAATCGGCGTATAGAATGATAGTTATATATTTTGAAAGGCCAGTGATAACATTTCATACATAAAATATCATAAAATAAAGAACCCACCTGTGTAAGAGTATTTCTTTGTGAACTGACATCATTATTTACTCCATTGATTGAAGTGGAAGAAACATCTGTGTTGAAAATATTGAGAGATGGAGGACATTGATCAACTGATTTCAAGTAATTGAATTCGGTGTTTCCTGGGTGTGAAGACACACACAAATTATAGGAATAAGGCAATGTCCTTTCACTGTAGTTTGGGGGGATGTTGGACTTAGAGCAAAGATCAGCTTGGAAACAGCCCCATCCTTTAGGAGTAGATGATCGCCGAAGGCGAAGAGCAATGGCCACTATCACTGTCACGAGAAACAGCATAGATATTAAGACTAGAGCCACTACCAGGTAAAGCTGTAGTTCAGACTGGGAATTCGAGGTGTGTGAATGCTCCTCTTTCATCTCAGGCAGCACTTCCTGCAGACTGTCTGCAAAGACGAGGTGCAGAGCCACAGTGGCAGACAGAGAGGGCTGGCCTCCGTCCTGCACTGAGACCAGCAGGCGGTGCCGCGATGCATCTCGGTCAGTTAAAGCTCTTGCTGTCCTGACTTCGCCTGTTCGTAGCCCCAGGCTGAAGAGCCCGGGATCCGTGGCCTGCAACACGTGGTAGGCCAGCCAGGCGTTGTGTCCTGAGTCAGCGTCCACTGCCACTACCTTTGTGACTAAGTAGCCGGGCTCCGCAGAACGAGGGACCATGTCAAAGAGGGCAGAGCTATCTGCCCCCAGTACTGGATAGAGAATATTTGGGGAATTGTCATTACGGTCAACTACGAATACTTGAATGGTCACATTGGCACTGAAGGAGGGGGAACCAGAATCCCGGGCCTGTAGAGTCAGCTGGAAAGTTCGGACTTGTTCATAATCGAAGGAGCGCTGAGCAAAGATGTCTCCACTGTGGCTATTGACCGACACATAAGAGGCCAGTGGCAACGAGTCACTATTGATGATGAAGTAAGACACCCGGCCATTCTCTTCTAGATCTGCGTCATAAGCTGAGACCCTGGTGATTGACGATCCAGAGGGATTGTTCTCGGGAATGTAAGCTACGTAGTATGGTTGGAGGAAAATGGGAGCATTATCATTGATGTCAGCAATATGTAAAGTGAGGATTTTAGTGCTATACAAAGGAGGGTTTCCCTTGTCTGTGGCAATCAATGTGATATTGTACTCTGGTGTCTGCTCTCTGTCTAGGGCCCCGTCTGTCAGTAGCTTGTAGTAATTCCTAGAAGAGGATTCCAGTCTGAAAGGAACAGAATCTGACTGCATATAACATGATATTTCTCCATTATCTCCAGAATCTATGTCACGTGTTTTAAAGAGGGCAATCACTGTTCCTGATAGGGAGTCTTCCAGGACAGAACTGACTAGAGATGTTACTGTTATTTCAGGTGCGTTGTCATTCTCGTCTTGTATGTCTATGACAACTTTACACTGTGTGGAAAGACCTCCCCCATCTTTAGCTTCTATATCCATTGTGAATCTTTTTGTGATTTCAAAATCCAGGGACCCCTTGGTTCTGATTTCACCTGTGTTTGGGTTCAGAGAGAACATCTGCCGGGCATTCTGAGTGATGCTGGTCAAAGAGAAGGTAATTTCTGCATTGACCCCCTCATCTTTGTCTGTGGCTGTCAGACAAAGCACAGAGGAACCTGGGGGTAAATTCTCCCTAAGAGTAGTTCTATAGAGGCTCTGACTGAAGACTGGGGGATTGTCATTGGCATCAGTGACATTTATCCAGATTTGAGTAGTTCCACTGAGAGGGGGATCTCCCCCATCCATAGCTGTTAGGACCAAATAATGAGAAGTTTGCATTTCTCGGTCCAGAGGTTTTTCCAGTACTAATTCTGGGTATTTTCCTCCATCGAGATTTTCTTTTTGTACCAATGAGAAATACTGTCCAACACTTAGATAGTAATTTTTGAGTGAGTAGACCGTTATATCAGGGTCAGTGGCTGATTCAAGAATCCATCGCGCACCTGGCAAAGTAGACTCAACAATTTCTAAAATTATTTCATTTTGACTGAACTGTGGAGCATGATCGTTAATATCCTCAATCGATACAGTCACGTGAAAAATATTTAAGGGATTTTCAACCACAGCTTCCAACTGCAATTCACATACAGGTCTTTCCTCACATATCTCCTCCCGATCTATTCTATTGCTGACCAATAATTCCCCGCTCTCCTTTCTCACGCTAAAGAATTCCCTCTCTGCACTCACCCGCAGCTTCCGATTCGGCAAGTCCAGGACCTTTAGCCCTAGATCCTTGGCTAGATTCCCCACCACCGAGCCTTTCGCCATCTCCTCGGGAATCGAGTAACTGATGTGTTCGGAAAGCGCCAGGAAGAACAAAGATGCCAAGAAGGCATAAACGATTTGCAGCTTATGGATCTGTTTGCTCTCCACCGGGTTCCTTCCCATCCTTCTGGCTTCTTTTATGTTGTCTTTCTAGCTTTGCCGAATAGCTATTTGTACCACTGCCGTAATCCTGCAGAAATCTGACTCTTAGACCCAGGTATCTTCCTTTGAAATGAGGATTTCCCAGGAAAGGGTCTGTGGCACAGCGAGAGCGAGTGAATCTGCGCTGATCCCCTCCTGTGTGTTTTATGACGATGCAGGAAGTACTAAGAAGCAATTCTGTTTCAGTTCTAATTCCGAACTGGCCAGCAGCGGCGCCCAGAGGTTCATTCCCAAATTGCAACAATATTTTACTTTCTTGAACCAATCTTTGCAACTCAAGAACGTAATTATTTTTCTTCCTGCAAGAGCTTCGTCTTTAAAATATTCAACGGGTTTGAATTTTTCTTGTGTATGTGCCGGGAACACAAGAATACAGGAAATGCTGTATTTAGTCCACCCATTGACTAAACCAGTATGACAAAGACTTCAAAAACATTTTGCTGAGGAGGAAAAAGAGATGGGTAGAGGCAGAAAGGGATATTGCAAGAAGACACGGATGACGTTTCCTTCCATAACAGCCGGCCAAGTTAAATCAGATTTTTTTTTTACCTCCAGTAAAGTTATAGAGTTAAAGAGTTATAATTTTCTTGTAAGACATAATTCTGTGAACTTATTTTTAAAAGTCTTTTGGAATAGATATTTCCTATAATAATTTTTTAAAAGATGTATTTCACAAATAATGTTTAGACATTAGAATACTCTGAGTCTCATAATGATGGGAAATAAAGTCAAACTGATCATGATATTCATTCTCACCAATGATAATCCAGTTGAAAGAATTTATGAGTCAATTTCAAGGCTTCTTTTCAAATCTGCCATTAACAACCCCCATTAAAAAGGAACAACTGCCCAGAAACAAGCTATTCCTATTCACTTTAGTGAACATTTTTGTTTCATCTTTGCTCTAATATCAATGTTTCTTTCCTTAAAAAGTCCCAGAAGACACTTAGCACTTTCTTAGCTGTTAAAGAGATATTTCTCCCTCCATTCTCCTCACCTCCTACCCTAGACATCAATAATAATTTCTAAGTAAAAATTTGTATAGGAAACAGCAGAGTGGGCAAATTTACTATTCTAAACTGTTTCTTTAGGGGTGTCCCTGGATTTGTGATGAGGAAAAATTAACTATGAAAAAAGAGCTGGGGAAATTTAAGTCTTCTACAAATTTAACATTTGGCATTCTGAGTTTATGAAATCAGAGTCCTAGAGAAAGATGCTCTGTTTACCAAGTATTATCATGAATTTCAAAGTCAAAACATAATTGGAAGAACACAAATAGGAAAGACTAAATAAATTCAGTGTTGTAAAGAGTGATATCATAAATTAGGGAAGCATGGAAAAATGTCTTTGTTGGATGTATAGATAAAGAAAGAGTTAGTGACCAAATCAGATAGAAAGGCTCTTGGGAAGTAAAATGAATAATTTTGATTACATGGAAATAAAAAAGTGTTTGCACAAAGAAAACTAATGACATAAAAATAGAAGGCAAACAGGAAACTGGGGAGAAATTTTACAAGTTTCTTTGATAAAGGCCTTATTTCTTATTCAGCCAAATTTACAAAAATATGATCCATTTCCTAGTTGATAAATGATCAAAGAATTTGAATGTCAGTACTCAGAAGAAGAAATCAAAGTCATAAATAGTAACATAAAATGTTCTAATTCACTATTGATTAGAGAAAAGCAAATCAAACAATTCTGAAATACTCTCACATTTATTTGACAGAAAAGCAAAATGGTATGCTGGAAAGGATGTGGAAAAATCAGGACACTACTGCATGGCTGGTGGAATTGTGAACTAGTCCAACAATAATGGAGAACAACTTGGAATTATGTCCATAGCTATAAAACTATGCATATCCTTTGACCCAAGAAGGTCACTATCAGACCTGTACCCTAAAGAGATTAAAGAAAAGGAGAAAGCATCCATATGTATAGAAATATGTACAGCAGCTCTCTTTCTGTGATGATGAAGAATTGGAAATTGAAGGGATGACCATCAGTAAGAAATGGCTAAGAAGTTTTGGTTTATGATGATGATGCAATACTATCATGCTATAAGAAATGATAAGCAGCATGGTTTAAGAAAAACCTGGGAAGACTTATATGAATTGATGAAAAGTTAAATGAGCAGAACCAACAAAGGATTGTAGTCCTCAACCGCAATATTATAACCATGATCAACTGTAAAAGACTTAATTACCTGACAGACAATTGTCCAAGACAATTTCAAAAGACCTATGATAAAATGCTATACATCATTATTTAAAAAATTTTTTAAATAATTGCTTTTAATTTTCAAAGTCCATGCAATGAGAGTCTTCAACATTCATTCTTGCAAAACCCTACATTCCAAAATTTTCTCCCTCCACTCCCTCCATCTCCTACCCTAGACAGCAAGCAATCTAATATATGTTAAGCATATACAATTTTTCTATTCATATTTCCACATTTATCATGGTGCACAAGAAAAATCAGGTATCCATCTTTAGAGACAGCTGATGAACTTTGAGAGCCGAGGGAAGCGTGCTTTCAAAACTTTATTTTTCCTGTCATCTTTTGTGTGTGTTTTCTTTTGCAACATGATTAATATGGAAATGTTTTGCATGACTTCACATGTAAAATGAATGACATATTGCTTTCCCTCTCAAGGAACAGGGAAAGGGAGGAGACAGGGAGAAAATCTGGAACTTAAAAAAAAAAACTTTAAAAATGAATGTTAAAAATATTTGACATGTAATTTGAAATATTTAATGAAATAAATAAAAATATATTGAATAAAAAGCTTCGTGTTGAACTTATTTAATTGCAAGTCAATTCCATAAATTCCATGATTTTAAATGGAATATTTAAAAATCACAATCTTCACTAAGAGTTACATATATATATGTATATATATGTATGTATGTATTTTGTAAGAAACAAGTTTAGCTCTAGTGTGCTTATACTATTATATCAACTCTCCTTCCCGAGTTACAAGAAAGAGTCCAAATTTGTCTCATAGGGATAATGAATTTTATCTGGGTAATAAAGTGCACTACCTCTAGAGGATTCTAGCTCCTTTAAAGACTTAAGAATCTAATGTCCAGATGCAAGACTGAGTTGGTAAGAAGGTGGGTTTCCCCAGAGCTCAGGAGAGAAGCAACTGATAACCAAAACATCAACATTTGTAATTTTCTATGAAAAATTTCAAACTAAAACAATAAATTTATTAAGTCAGTCCTTCCCCCTCCAAAAAAAAGAAAGAAAGAAAGAAAGAAAAAGAAAAAAGAAAAAAGAAAAAAAAAAGAAAAGGAACAAAAAGTTAGTCTAGTGCTAACATTGGACCTTCTTTAGCAATTTTATGGCCAAATAGAAAAATGAATTGTCTGCACAAATATTACAGTCCATATGTAAAAAGAGTACAAATATGAAAGGCATCACTAGTTTAATTATGATAAATAAAAGAATGTGTTTTAGTAACCTAGAAATGATTAATGAAAAATAAATAAAAATTTCATAAGTGAGTTATTCAAATTTTTTTGTAGGAAACTAAAGTGAAAACCAACTATAGTAGATAGTGAAGAAATGAAATAATTATTGATGAGATGAAAGAAACTCACAGAAATGAGAGCAGGATCTTTGATAGAATACCTCGAATCTTCTGGTATTAATAAAGGCTCCTTTTTCTCACAACTCTGCTGACTAATTAAAGTATCTGCATAATTAGGCTGAGGAAAAATTAATTGGCTCTTCCTAGAATCCATGGTGAAGGGAAACCTCGTGGGAATAAGTCTGGAGAAAAGCATGGACTTCATCGAGGCCCACAGACTGGGGAGGGAGGAATGTTCTTCAATTGGCCACTGGAGGATTGTAACTGCCGTGAATTTTGCCGGTATCTTAACTTGATCACCAACAAAACAACAATGAAGATAAAGAACAGAGAAGATATCACCACGATTGCGATTACAAGATAGAGAGTGAGACTTTCATCTTCCAGATGCACTGTAGTCTCCAGATTGCTGAGATCTGAGAGGATCTCGGGGATGCTGTCAGCGACAACCACTGTGACACTGACAGTGGTAGACAGAGGTGGTTCCCCATTGTCAGCGACTGCTACCACCAGACTTTGCTTGAGGGCGTCTTTATCTAGGAAGGTTCTAGTTGTCCTGATCTCCCCAGTGTGCAGACCCACTGAGAAGAGTCCAGGCTCTGTGACTTTCAGCAGCCTGTAGGATAGCCAGGCGTTCTGGCCAGAATCTCCATCCACCGCCACAACCTTGGTCACCAAATAGCCTGACTCTGCAGATCGAGGAGCCAACTCCACTCCAGTAGAGCCATCTGTTGGGAAGGTAGGATACAGGATTTCCGGGGCATTATCATTCTGATCCAGGATGAATAGAGTTAGAGACACATTGCTGCTTAGAGGTGGGTCTCCCCCATCCTTAACTGTTATTTGAAGTTGCAAATCCCGAAATTGTTCATAATCAAAAGAGCGCAAAGCATAAAGAACGCCAGTCTCAGAGTTAATGGAGATGTAGGAGGAGAGAGAGACCCCATGGAGAATGTAATCCGAAATGGAGTAAGTGAGTTGGGCGTTCTCTTTGGTATCGGGGTCACTAGCAGTTACTGAATAAATGGAAGAGCCTCTTGCATTATTTTCATGGATGTAAGCAGAATAAGATGTCTGACCAAAGTTGGGTGAGTTGTCGTTAATGTCTTCTACTTGTAGGGGAATGTGAGTGTCTGTAGACAGCAGTGGAGTTCCTTGGTCTGTGACTGTTACTGTAACATTATACATGGATATCTGTTCCCGATCTAGAGCTCTGTCAATCACCAAACTATAATAATTTGCATAGGATTTTTCTAATTTGAAAGGCAACTGATCCGAAATGGAACAAGTGACGTGACCGTTATCCCCGGCGTCTCGATCATATACCTTTAAAAGGGCAACCACAGTTCCCGGAGGTGAATTTTCTGGGACTGAACTGGTGAAAGAAGTGACCATCACCTCTGGAGCATTGTCGTTCACATCTAGAATTCTGACCAATACCTTTGCACTAGTCATAAGACCACCACCATCCTGCCCTTGAATTTCCATTTCATAGATTTTCGATTCTTCATAGTCCAGTGATTCTACAAGTAATAATTGTCCGGTTTGGGAATCCAGTTGGAAAATCTCTGAAGCTTTGTCATCAATGTTCCGAAAAGAATAGATCACTTCTCCGTTCACTCCCTCATCCGAATCCGTAGCGTTCACCCTGAGCAGCCGGGATCCCTTGGGCAAGTTCTCCGGAACACTCACACTGTATACTGACTGAGTAAACACTGGGGCGTTATCATTCGCGTCTAGGACTAGCACGCGGATTCGAGCAGTGCCTGAGAGACCAGGTTCTCCCCCATCCCAGGCCTTCAGTAGAAGGTGATGAACAGATTCTTCCTCCCGATCCAATGCTCTTTCCAACACCAGTTCCGGGTACTTGATCCCATCTATCCCACTTAGCACATTCAGAGAGAAGTGATTGTTCTGGCTTAGCTGGTAGTTCTGGAGGGAATTTACCCCCACATCTGGATCCTTCGCACTGGGAAGTCCAAAACGTAAACCCGGTGCTGCATTTTCATTAATTTTTATTTCTACTTCATCTGTCCGGAAACGTGGAGCATTATCATTAATGTCAATCACTTCTACTTCTAAGCCATAAATTTTCACTTTGTCCTCCATTAAAAGCTCCACATTTAAAAGACAGATGGAAATCCCGAAACAAATTTTTTCTCTGTCTAATCTGTCTGCGGTGACTAAACTGCCGCTTCTGACATTGAGAGTGAAATGCTGCTTACCTCCGGAGACTATACGGGCACCGAGCTCTGACAGTTTGCGAGGCTCCAGTCCAAGGTCCTTGGCTATGTCACCTACGAAAGAGCCCTTCTCCATCTCCTCAGGAATTGAGTAATGAATCTGCAGGGCTCCGGTCTCCCACAGCGATCCGAGGAGACAGCAAAGCAGCATTCGTCCTCTGCAGTCCCAAAATCTCTGCAGGAAGATCATCACTGTATCCGCAACCGAATGTTTGGATCTCCTATTTTTCAAGTTAGCTCTGGACTGATTCTTATTTTTTCAAGACGTCGCGATTATTACTGGAAGATTACTGGCAGAATCTGAAAGGCTGCAAGGCTTTTGATATACCTCCGTGAAAATCAGGAATAAGCTTTTCTGAGCTGGAATTCTTTGTATTGTAGGAGAAAGGATAGGCTGAAGGGATCTCATCACGTCTTTCCTCTTCCTTTTTCCTCTTGATTGGTGAACAGCGGCGCCCAGAGTCTTAATCTGTTACTGCATCCTCTTAGGCAAACAGTAGCTTACCAGAACATTAACAGTGTGTAACTTTCTTGTTTTTGTTTTACATGGTGTTTTACATTTACATTTACATTTTACATTCTCTACAAAAGGCGCACCAGTCATCCGGAAATGAAGTTTTCAGTTAAATATATATATATTATTATATTATATAATATAATATTATAATATTAATATATAATAATAATAATATATAATATAATATAATAATATAATAAAATATATATTTATATAAATAAATATAAATACTCGTTGTAGCTTCTAATTACAATTACCTTTCCCCATTTCACACTTGGAATATCAAGGTTTCATTACAAGAAATCCTTATAACAAAAAATAAAAGCCAAAGAAGCAATTTAATCACGTTTAAAATACATTTATATGAGAATAAATTTTCATCTCAAAAAATGTCAAATTTATGTTTTCTCATGCTAATTTGTAGAAAATACTTCCCTAATAATTTACTTTTTGAACTTTCACCTAATTAGCCAAACCCGTCAAAGTATGGACTCTATCAGAATCTGAATATCTTGACTTATTTTAAAAACAGTCTATGATAATGCAATAACTTTAATAAAACAAGTGACATTTCTTATAATTCTCAACAGTAAGAAATTGATGAGATTTACTCCAAACCATATTGAAAGAACTAACTACTTCCAAGTTTACCACCATATCAATTCTGTTGACAAAAGTTTGTAAGAAAATACAGCAGATATAACACTTCCACATAGAATTAAAGATTCAAGTTGACAGACATGTTGAATAGTGCTGAAATGTGTGTCTGTGTGTGTGTCTCTGTGTGTGTGAAAGTTGCCATCTACTTTATCTCCTACTTACATGGAACTAAGGATGGAATGATATTATGCCATAGGTGCACAACTATACCAACCAATCAAAGTAAAGCAATTTTAGATCAACACTATAGCTAAACCCTTGGGTTTGCATATGATTTTAGATATGAAGATGTTAATGAAACTTGATATTATGCAAAATAGTATGATATTTAGTAGAAGCCTACCTGTGAAAGAGGGCTCGAATCACCATTTAAATTATTCTTGAATAACATGGAAGTGACATCTGTGTCCATCCAAAGGCCTGGAGGACATTGGTCAGTTGATTTCAGGTAATTAAATTCTGTGTTTCTTGGGTGTGATGATACACACAAATCATAGGAATAAGGCAATGTCCCTTCACTGTAGTTTGGAGGGATGTTGAGTTCAGATTTAGAGCAAAGATCAGCTCGAAAACAGCCCCATCCTTTGGGAGTAGATGATCGCCGAAGGCGAAGAGCAGTGGCTATTATCACTGTCATGAGAAACAGCATAGATATAAAGACTAGAGCCACTACCAGGTAAAACTGTAGTTCAGACTGGGAATTCGAGGTGTGTGAATGCTCCTCTTTCATCTCAGGCAGCACTTCCTGCAGACTGTCTGCAAAGACGAGGTGAAGAGCCACAGTGGCAGACAGAGAGGGCTGGCCTCCGTCCTGCACTGAGACCAGCAGGAGGTGCCGCGATGCATCTCGGTCAGTTAAAGCTCTTGCTGTCCTGACTTCGCCTGTTCGTAGCCCCAGGCTGAAGAGCCCGGGATCCGTGGCCTGCAACACGTGGTAGGCCAGCCAGGCGTTGTGTCCTGAGTCAGCGTCCACTGCCACTACCTTTGTGACTAAGTAGCCGGGCTCCGCAGAACGAGGGACCATGTCAAAGAGGGCAAAACTGTCGGGTTCCGTTGGCGGGAAGAGGATATTCGGAGAGTTGTCATTTCGGTCCAAGATAAACACTTGCAAGGTAACATTGGCGCGGAGGGAGGGGGTGCCTCCATCCTGGGCCTGCAATATCATCTCGAAGGCACGGATCTGCTCATAGTCAAAGGAACGCTGAACAAATAAATCCCCACTGTCACTACTGAGGAATAAATAGGAGGACACAGACAGAGGGGCTAAGTCGCTACTGAGGATGGAGTAAGACACATGGCCATTCTCGTAAAGATCCAGGTCAGTAGCTGAGATTCGGGCTATGCAGGATCCAGAGGGGTTATTCTCCGGGACATAAACGACGTAGGAAGATTGGAGGAATATGGGAGGATTGTCATTGATGTCCGAAATGTACAGGGATATGGTTTTGCTGGTAGATAGAGCAGGATTCCCCTTGTCTGTGGCGGTCATGGTAATGTTATATTCCGGCGTCTGCTCCCGATCCAGGTCCCCGTCTGTCAATAATTTATAGTAATTCTTGGAAGAGGATTCTATTTTAAAGGGAACAGTTCTTTCAATATGACACACAATCTCCCCATTCTCTTCAGAGTCTCTATCATATGTTTTAATCAAAGCAATTACTGTTCCAGACACTGTATCCTCAGGGATAGTGCTGGACAGAGACATTAATGTTATTTCCGGAACATTGTCATTTTCATCCCTAACTTCTAAAACAACTTTGCATTGAGCAACCAGAGAGCCAGCATCCTTGGCTTCTATATCCATGGTGTATACCTTTGTTTCTTCAAAATCCAAAGTCTGCTTAATAATGATTTCTCCAGTGGTGGGATCCAGTCTAAACTTGGATAAGATGTCTTTGGCGATTCTTGTAAAGGAGAAGGTGATATCTGCATTAACTCCCTCGTCCTTATCTGTGGCTGTCACTTGAAGCACAGAAGATCCCGGGGGCAAGTTTTCAGACACGTTTGCTCGGTAGACATCTTGACTGAAGATAGGAGGATTATCATTAGCATCCGTGACTCTGATGCTGATCTGAGTAGTGCCACTTAGGACGGGGTCACCTCCGTCAACTGCTGTCAAGATCAGGTGGTGAGAACTCTGGACTTCTCGATCGAGGGATTTCTCCACCACCATTTCTGGGTATTTGCTCCCATCGGGATTATCCTTCACCCTCACGGAAAAATGGGGGTTTGAATTTATCTGGTAAAATTGCAAAGCATTGAACCCAACATCTGGATCCTCTGCTGATTCCAAAACTAATCTAGCTCCTGGAAGCACAGACTCGCTGATTTCTAAATTTAATTCATTTCGAACGAATCGCGGCTCATGATCATTAATATCCTGAATCGTTACGACTACATGGAAGATATTCAAAGGCTTTTCAACTACGACTTCCAGTTGTAGTTCACAAATCTGTCTTTTCCTACATATCTGCTCTCGATCTATTCTATTACTGACCAGCAGATCTCCATTGTCAGCGTTCACAGTAAAATATTTCTTCTCCCCAGTAACTCGCAGTTTCCGAAGCGATAAATCTGGAATGTTGAGTCCCAAATCCTTGGCAAGATTCCCCACCACCGACCCTTTCTCCATTTCCTCTGGAATGGAGTAACGGATCTGCTCGGAAAGTACGCAGCCGAACAAAGAAGCCAAGAAGGGGAACAATACTTGCCTCCTCAGAGTCGTATTCGGCTCCCGGGAGTGGCGCAGCATTTTTTGACCTCAGAACAACAGTCTCCGTGATCCTGAGAAGCTGTCCTTTAAATCAACGTTATAATAGTCTCCAGTGAAGGAAAATCGGTCCGTGTCTCAGCTTCGTGGCTTAAAAGCCGTTTGTTTGGGGGGCAAGATCTGCGCAGCAGGAATACTAACTGAGTATGCGCTGGGTCTTCTCTGCACTCCCAGACTAAAGCCTGAGCAGGAAATGTCTTTGAAGGAAGTTACAGGGCACGGCTTAGTCATTTCTCTCCCCTTTCTGGTCAGCAGCGGCGCTCCGAGGCTTTTTTAGGAATTGCAAAACTATGAAGATTCTAGAATCAATCTTCCTGGTCCCAAATTTTATTATTTTAATCCTTTAGAAAGACTCGGCCCACGATAGTAAAATAATTTGAATTTTAGTTCTTTTTTTTTTTTTAATGACAGCTTCAAAAGATATTTCAAAGCCTATTCTTTCCAATTTTCCCAAGAAATAGTATGATACCACAAACCTCTCATTTATGCTTTTATCCGAATCCTTTCTAAATTCAAACTTTTGCAAAAGAAGATTTTAAAAGCCATTTTTCTGCAATTCATTTTAGGGCGCAACAGAACTCTAATTTGCCTTAAAAGAGGGACGCTAAGAAATGCTGAAAAGTGAACTAATCTAATGTAATCACCAAAATCATCACCATGAATCACTATGAAAACTTTCACCAGTTTTTACTCGTACTTTCAATGCTTATCTTCAAATTTTCGAAAGCCATTAAAATGAGGTGAGAAAGAAGAAGGAAGCCACTTAAACAAAGCTAATTTATTGGAATAGGCCATTTCTTCTCAAGTTCAGAGATAGTCCTTTTCTTAGAGCGAAGCAATCGAGTTAGTTTTGATTGGCTATTCTTGGGAGATGCTTACCTAAGCTCAATGTTCTATAGAACTGTTCCTGTACTCTGCTCAGAGTTTAGGAAAACGAACTGGAGCTAACAAAGAGAAAGCAGAGAATTTTCTCTCCTAAAATGTTCCTCAAGGACTGCCTTGAACTCTTGCTGAGTGAGTTCCAAATGTGAAAAAGAAATTAAGAACTCTTGCCCCCATATTTTAGTGCTTATATTTTTATGCCTTTTTCACTGCTGATATTCTCATTAGGCAGGCAGGATTGAAACTACTCTGCCATTTAAGAGAACTTTTGAGACCGGCCAAAAAATTAATCATCTGTTGATTTGTCTCTCCAAATTTAGTTAGATTGGTCCATTGATGGTGGAGGTAGTATCTGTCACTAATCTATGCTCCAGCTCTTTCCATCTTTATTGTTATGGTGGCTGTTAACTCTTTAGTGGTATCTGACTTTTCATGACACCATGGACAAAATGAAGTTTGTTTTGTTTTGTGGGGTTTTTTGCAAATATACTTGAATATTTTGCCATTTCCCTTTCCCGTATGTTCCCATTTTACAGATACAAATTGAGGCAAATAGAGGTTAAGTGACTTGCCCAGGGTTATACAATTAGAAGTGTATGAGGCCAGATTTGAACTTATATCTTTCTGATTCCAAGTACACTTCCTATCTTCCCCTTTCTTCTTTATAGGACCTTTCAAAATTTGTATTTTCTTGGCATCATTTTCTAGTCCCCAGAGAACCTTCACTTCAGATGAGGCACGTATGTAGAATCTTTGGCATTCATTTTGGAATTTAAATCTTTAAGGAATCCCAGAAGGAAGAGCAAGGTTCATATTGACATGAAATTGAATTGAATGAAAATGAAGGAATCTGCACTATTCCTTTTGTATATCTTTATATAATTCATGCATATGCAACAATAACAAGTCCTTTAGTAAGGACCATATATTTTGCTCAGTGCATTTTTTTTTTTTTTGCATCAGCTCCCTATTTCAGAAAATAGCTTTTTTTTTTTTTAAGTGAAGTAATGTATATAGCCTTGACTTTGATTCATATAATCAGAATATATAATATGCTTAGTGTGATTTGGGAGAACTCAACTCTTGACTTTACCTCATTAGCATGGATTTCTAATCAATTTAGATAATTATTGGTAAAAAAACAAAAACAAAACAAAACAAAACAAAACTATTGTTTCCACTAAGCTGAGATCAAATCTAAATCTTATGCATAGACCCTTAAATAATTATTACGTAGGATATTGACAAAAATGCCAGATGAATGAGATAGATACTGACACATTCATTCCATCTCAATAACATGGCAGTTTCAACAGAAGGTAAATAGGAGCAGGAGAAACTTTGTCAAATTTCTGTTAAACCACATAATATAAACCATACCAAAACAAATCCCATTAGATAATGAAGAAACAAGAGCAAAACAGATCAGAACACAAACTCACGGTAGCCAAAGAAGGGTCATGAGCAGAACACCTCAAATCATCTTCTGGTACTAATAGTGGTTTTGTTTTCTCATAGCTGTGCTGGCTTAAGAGGGTATCAGCATAGTTGGGTTGGGGGAATATCAAATGGCTCTTCCGAGAATCAGTGGTAAGAGAAACCTCATGACAATAAGTCTGTAGAAAAGCTTGAACTCCATCAATGCCCATGAACTGTGAAGCAGAGACATCCCCTAAATGGTCACTACCTGAGCCTAAGAACTGAGAGGTCCTCCACTTCCATATCCTAAGTGCCAGCAAGACAATGATGAAGGCAAAAAACAAGGAGGAAATGGAAGCTACAGCAATGACCAGGTAGAGTGTGAGACTAGACTCTTCAAGATCAGAGGAGGCCTCTTGGCTACCGAGATTTGAGAGAATTTCAGGGATGCGGTCTGCCACTGCCACTGTGACACTGATAGTGGCAGACAGAGGTGGTTCCCCTTTGTCAGAGACCATCACCATCAGATTCTGTTTGAGAGCATCTTTGTCCGTGAAAGCCCTGGCAGTTCTGATTTCTCCAGTATGTAGACCCACAGAGAAGAGCCCGGGTTCTGTGACCTTGAATAGATGATAGGACAGCCAGGCATTTTGGCCAGAGTCTCTATCTACTGCTACCACCTTGGTCACCAGGTAGCCTGGCTCTGCAGACCGAGGAGCCAACTCTACTCCTGTGGAACCATCGGTGGGCAAGGCAGGATACAGGATTTCCGGGGCGTTGTCATTTTGATCCAGGATGAATAGAGTCAGAGACACGTTGTTGCTGAGGGGAGGGTTCCCTGAATCTCGAGCTGTCACTTGAAGTTGCATCTCCCGGAACTGTTCATAATCAAAGGAATGCAGAGCATAGAGGATTCCATTTTCTGAATTGATAGAGATATAGGAGGATAGAGGTGCCCCGAGGAAGATGTCCTCCTCAATAGAGTAACTGACATGGGAGTTCTCTTCACTGTCCAAATCACAGGCGATCACAGAATAAATGGAGGCTCCTCTAGCGTTGTTCTCCTCAATATAAGCCGAGTAGGATACCTGACTAAAAGTAGGAGGGTTGTCGTTGGTGTCTGCCACCTGCAGGAAGATGTGAATGTCTGTGGACAGGGGCGGGGTTCCCTGATCTACAGCTGTTACGGTGATGTTGTATGCAGAAACTTTCTCTCTATCTAGGGCTCCGTTTGTCACCAAACGACGATAACTGTCAATTGACTTTTCTAGTTTAAAAGGAAGATTCTCTGAGACGGAACATGTGACAAGGCCATTCTCCCCTGAGTCTTGGTCATGAATGTTTAAAAGGGCAATTATGGTTCCTGAAGGAGAATTTTCAATCACTGGGCTAAATAGAGAAGTGATGGTTACTTCTGGACTATTGTCATTTAAATCCAAGACAGTAACTAGCACTTTTGCTCTTGCTAAAAAAGCATCGCCATCCTCAGCTTGTATTTCTATTTCGTAGAAGTTCGATTTCTCATAGTCTAGATCTCCAGCTGTTGTTATTTCCCCAGTCTTTGGGTTAACCTGAAATATCTGTAGGCTTTTTTCATTCTGCCTTCGGAATGAATAGGTCACTTCCCCACTGACTCCCTCATCTGGATCAGTAGCATTCACCGCTAGCAGAAGGGTCCCCTTAGGCACGTTCTCGGGAATACTCACACTATACACGGACTGAGTAAACATTGGAACGTTGTCATTTGCATCAAGGACAGTCACAAGGACTTGAACTGTGCCAGAATGCGCTGGATTTCCCCCATCCGCGGCAGTGAGGATGAGGTGGTGAACAGGTTTCTCCTCCCGGTCCAGGGCTTTCTCTAGCACCAACTCTGGATATTTGGCTCCGTCAACTCGGTTTTGCACAAGCAAAGAGAAGTGGTGTTTGGGACTCAGCTCGTAGCCCTGGAGGGAGTTCATCCCCACATCCGGATCAAAGGCTTCCGGAAGAGGAAATCGCATTCCAGGAGCTGCTGCTTCAGTTATTTTAACTTCTACTTGTTCTACTTGGAATTTCGGTACATTATCATTAATATCTGTTATTTCCACTTCTACTGCAAAGAGTTTTACTTTATCTTCCACCAACACATTGAAATTCAGCAAGCACTGGGCGCTCTGAGCGCAGAGCTCCTCCCGGTCTATTCTGTCCGCAGTGACTAAATTGCCGGTTCTGCTATTCAGAGCAAAATGCTGCTTCTTACCTCTGGAAACGATGCGGACTCGGCGCTCCGCCAGCTCCCACGATTGCAACCCCAGGTCTTTGGCCATATCGCCCACAAAAGAGCCCTTCTCCATCTCCTCCGGCACCGAGTATCGGATCTGCGTGGCTCCAGTATTCCCCAATATCCCCAGGAGAAAACAAAGCAAGACTCGTCCTCTGCAGTCCCGGAGCCTCTGAAAAGCAGCCATCGCTTTCCTGCTGCCAAATTATCGAATTTTCCAGTAATGTATGCTGTGTCTACATCCCTTCTTGTATCTGTATCTGAAGTTATCATCCAAAGGTTGAGACTTGAGCTTGGAGAGTAGAGGGGCTGTCTATGTGCGGCTCCAGACTGTGTATGACTGATTTGCTGAGGCTTTGTGCTTTAAGAGTTGTGGGAGCTCTCCATGTCAGTTCTCTTCCTGACTGGTGAACAGCGGCGCCCAGAGTACTAAGCAATTATTACAATCGCGCACACGTTGTTGGAAAGAAAAGGAAAACCACCCAATATTCATTTTGTGTCTTTGTTTCTTACTACATAATATTATTCCCCATCCTCTTCTTGCTTATTATAGACTGAATATAATAAATATAATATAATATTACATAATATAGTTATTCTTTTGTTTCAGAGGCAGAGGGGATGACAAAAGGAAATAAAGGTCTATAGCATAATTAAATGTTAAATCCAACAAACTGTTTATTGGTCCTAATTGGAACTCTTAACGTCCTATTCACATTTGCCAGATTTTCACGAATGTCTTGGAAGCGAGCTCCTTCCCCCGCCTTCCCTTAGTAACAAAGGGAATACTTGTGCTTTACTTTCCGTTTCTTTTAGAAGTAGTAATTTAAATATTCCAATTCATTTTGAGGGCTACAGTCTTAGTATGAGTATATAAACGAATGTAATTCTTAAATATATGACATCACAGGTTTGTACTTTAGAATTTCATATAACTGGCACTGTAGGATATCAATATTGTTTGGAGGACAGTTTTACTTTTACTCCCCTTTCTTTTCTTTCTGAAATAATTTTCAGAAGAATAAATAAATACAAAGAGTAAACCTTTTCTCCTTCAATCCCAGATTTTCATTGAGAAACACAATTTGGAAGATTACTTACATAGTTTATTAGATCTTGTTTCATTTGGTGCAGGAAACTCCCCATCACAGCTGTTCTACAAATTATAGTCTTAGAAAGTTGTCTGAGGGTAATGAGATATTAAAGGATTTACTCAAGATTATACATACAATATAGGTTAGAGGCAGAATTTGAGCCCTGTTCTCCACCCTCTGAGACCTTTACACTATCCACTATCCCATGATGTCTCTCTTAAATATATTCTTATTAGGTAGTTAATATTATAGGCCATTAAACTGATGACATTCAATAATTCAAGCAACGATAGAACATATGTAAATTAGTTGCATACTAAATGTGTAACTAAAGAATTATGTAAAAATTTGTTACTTGGGATGACTTTTTGAGAGGAAAAGGAAAAGAATACTTGGGATTACTGTGATGGTATAAGAAAAAGAAGTCAATAAAAATGTTTTTTAAAAGAAGGAAAAGTAGCTGCTTCCAACTCTACTGTTACCTTGTAAGAATGTATATTGCATATTGTTTATCCAAAACCTAACATATAAAGAACCTTAGTATTAAGTAAAGCCAAATCTGTAGTAGAAATGAAAGTAGAAAGTAAGGTCAGAATCAATCTAGTTCCAGGGACTTAGGTCTCCAAACCACAAGATACTAGAGGTGTGTGGGTTTTTTTTTTTTTTTTAATGTTGCTTATGGAATGAAAGGGGAAAAATGGATATGGGAGTAGGGGGAGTTGTACATAATTATTTTTTTTCATAGAAATATTTTCCTTTAGTAGCTAAACAAAACCAAGGCTAGAAAAGAGATTGGCTTTGGCTAGGAGAAAAACTGGAGCGCATTTTGCATGGAATAAATTGAAGAACTTCAAGCTGATGTAGATTCAGTAAGTGAGAACAAAATCTTTTTTTCTGAAGTTGTGATAGGAATAGAAAGGGTTAGGAGCTAAAGAAGAAGAAAAATACTTAATTATATCTTAGCGTTTTCGTTAAACCTTCCCTCTTCCCCTCCACAATGTCTGGATATATATAATATTTGTTTTAAAATAATTAGCTATTCACATTAAAATATAGTGAATCTAGAAGGAAGGAGTCACCCATCAGAATCTCAGGACAAGTATTACTATGTTTCCTTAATTCGTCAAACTACTCATACCCTGATGGGTGTGTACATAAAATAAATGCGCAGCTTTGGCCAGGAAAAGAAAACGGTTCGCAGTTGGAAATGGCAAAACCAGGATTACTAAACTACAGCTTTGTGATACTATACGGCTTACTTTCCTGAAATGAGTTGTCAACTATGGTAATGATAAACTGTGGGGATTAAATGTAGGAGGGAGGGAGGGAGGGAGGGAGGGAGAGAGAGAGAGAGAGAGATAGAAGAGTCAAATGAAAAGCTCACCATAATTAGAGTCTCAGAGCAGGAAGTTGAATCATTGATTCCAAAAGGTGGGTATGAAGACTGAGACGAATCAAAGGAAAGAAGATCCTGTCCTGGATTTAAGGGACCATTGCATTTGGGGACATTAAACGTTATCTTTCGCTGGTCCGTGGTCACACGGAAATTGTAGGAGTAAGGCAAAGTACCTTCGCAGTAGTTTGCTGGAAGACCGGGTCCAGACTTAGAGCAAAGATTTGATTGCAAACAACCCCACTCTTTGGGACTGGAGGATTTCCGAAGGTGCAATGTGATGGCCATAATTATTGTGACCAAAAATAGCATGGAGACCAGAGACAAAGCTATTATCAAATAAAATTGTAATTCAGATTGAGGGTCTAACGTATCAGAGAGCTCCTCTTTCATCTCAGGTAGCGCCTCCTGCAGACTATCTGCAAAGACTAGCTGCAGAGCCACAGTGGCAGATAGAGGAGGCTGCCCCCTGTCCTGCACGGAAACTAGAAGTCGGTGCCGGGTAGAGTCTTGTTCAGTTAAAGCTCGTGCTGTCCGAACCTCACCTGTTCTCAGGCCCAGGTTGAAGAGACCTTGATCCGTAGCCTGTAATATGTGATAGGCCAACCAGGCATTGTGTCCTGAGTCAGCGTCCACTGCCACCACTTTCGTGACTAAGTAGCCAGGTTCAGCTGAGCGAGGGACTATGTCGAAGAGGGCTGAGTTCTTCGGGCCCAAGGTAGGGTAAAGGATGTTTGGAGCATTGTCATTTTGATCCACTATGAATACTTGCAGGGTAACATTGGCACAGAGAACTGGAGATCCTGAGTCACAAGCCTGAAGAATCATCTCAAAGGTTCGGACCTCTTCATAGTCAAAGGAAGACTGAGCAAAGATGTCCCCATTGTGGCCATTGACAGACACATAGGAAGATCCTGACATTAGTTCACTGATGATGATGGAATAGGACACCCTGCTATTCTCTTCTAGGTCTAGGTCAGAGGCTGAGACTCTAGCAATGGAGGCCCCAGAAAGATTGTTCTCAGGGATGTAAACAACATAAAAAGGGAGTAGGAAAATAGGAGCGTTATCATTAACATCACCCACAACCAGGGTGAGAATTTTGCTGGCGGATAGAGAGGGGTTTCCTTTGTCTATTGCAATCACGGTGATGTTATATTCTGAGATTTGTTCTCTATCCAAGGGCCCATCTGTCATTAATTTGTAAGAGTTTTTTGAAGAAGGCAATATTTTAAAGGGGACATTACCTTTTATTTTACAAGTCACCTCTCCATTGTGTCCAGAGTCTTTATCATGTGTTTTGATCAATGCAATTACTGTATTGGGCAAAGTGTCCTCTGGAATCACAGAAGGTATGGATTGTAATATAACCTCTGGAGCATTGTCATTTACATCTAAAACTTCAATTTCAACTGTGCATTGTGTGACTAGTCCACCTCCATCCCTCGCTTCCACCACCAATGAGTAGTCTTTGTTTTTTTCAAAATCGATATTCTCTGCAGTTGTAATTTCCCCGCTATTAACCTCTAGATCAAATACGTGCCAATAGTCTTGGCCTGTGCTTCGGAAAGAGAAGGTGATTTCTGCATTGACCATCTCATCTTTGTCTGTGGCCATCACTTGGAGCACAGAGGAGCCCAGGGGCAGATTTTCTGGAAGACTGACCCTGTAGACGTCTTGGCTGAAGACAGGAGCATTATCATTAGCATCTGTGACCCTGATCCGGATCTTAGCAGTGCTGCTTCGAGCAGGGTTTCCACCATCCACAGCAGTCAGGAACAATTCGTGAAAACTCTTTATCTCCCTATCCAGAGATTTCTCTAATGTCAGTTCTGGGTATTTACTGCCATCTTTATTCTCCTTATTCATTAGTGAGAAATCAATGTTGGGACTGAGTTGGTATTTTTGAAGAGAGTTGATGCCTACATCTGCATCCTGTGCTGATACAAGGATAAATCTGGCCCCTGGCGGGGTAGATTCGCTTATTTCCAGATCAAAGGGGTCTTGATTAAATTGTGGCGAATGGTCATTAATATCCTCTATCTCCACAGTTATGTGAAAAAAATTCAGTGGATTTTCAGCGATTGTTTCAAAATCGAGGGTACACACAGGCTTCTTTCCGCACAGCTGCTCTCGGTCTATTCTTTCTCTGATCATTAGTTCCCCGCTCTTTGAGCTTACAGAAAAATATTCTCTCTCTCCACTAATCCGCAGGTTCCGAGCTCGCAAGTCCCGGACCTTCAGCCCCAAATCCTTAGCGAGGTTTCCAACCACATACCCTTTCACCGTTTCTTCTGGAATAGAATAGCGGATTTGCTCTAAAAGCCCTAGGCAGAACAAAGACACCAAGAAAGTAAACAGTACCTGCAGCTTCGGTACCCTGCTGGTCTGGTTTTCCATTTTTTTTTCTCTATCCTGCTTTCTCTCCAACTCAGGGAAATCTGTTTTTCTGTTTCCAACTGCACGGGGATCCTAAGAGTCTCTGCAACCAAGGATATTCTGTGTGGCAACAAATCCGTGCGGGGTCTCCCGTGAAGCTAGCGGTAGATACTGAATGCCGGCTCTTCTCTGAGTGTGATCTGGGTGATTGCAGAGTATCGCCCAGCCGGAAGCTCCAACAAATGGGTGATTCAGTTCTGCTTCTGTACTGTCCGACAGCGGCGCTCAGAGTCCGCAAAGGAAACTGCAGTCCTTGATAAATCATATCTTTTCAAAATATTTCCAGCTTCTGCATAATGTAACGATTCAATGTTTTGAAATATCAAATTCCTCAAAACCATGCCATATTAGATAGAATGATGGGTTCAAATCCTGTTTCAAGAACTAAGCAACTGTGACTGATCTCCCGGAATGTCAGTTTCTTCAGAGGGATAATAAAGTTGTAACATTCAAAATAAAGAGCTCTAGCTTCTCTGTGTTGATTGTAATCACCACTTCTGATTTCTGTATTAAATTACCCTTCTACAAATTTTATTTTCAATTAAAAATGCTCTCTCCATGTTTGAATGTACAATTTCTAATATTTCCTAATATCTATATTAGTCCTTTAGTGTTTGAAGACAGGAACGCATCCAACTCTTCCAAGCAAATAAAAATTATTTTAGGCAAGATAATATGAACTCCCTAATTTGGAACTTTCAATGCTCTTGCCATTGCAGAGTAATATGGACCTCAAGATCACTGGAGGTTTATTTGGGCCAATTTTGCACTCTAAGGAAAGCTATCAGCTTGACTAATCGTATTGAGTCAAAAAACATAGGGGTAATTTATCTAATGAGTTGGTCATTGGATACTTGTTCTATTTTAAAATTTTATGAAGTCCTTTGAGACTGGGAATGGAATGGTGAACATTTTTTTTTTTTTAAGAAAAAGTGATGAATCCATTTTAACAGATATGTTTTCTCTGTCAGGAATTTCCTAAATTAGAAGAGAGCAATACACCAAATTTTCTTTTTAAAAACACCAAGTATATAACTGACAAGATGTAATCAAGTACACATATCACCACATTAAGTTGGTTCATTTAAATTTCTAACAAATTAGTTTGAAAACTATTTTAATTTCTGGTCACTTTTCATTATTATTTGACCAAATATCATTACAGTGATGCTTTGTTGAAAATCTAGAGTTATGGGGCAGCTAGATGGCATAGTGGATAAAACACTGTCCTATAATTGGGAGGAGCTGAGTTCAAATTCGGCCTTCAACACCTACTATCTGCATGATCCTGAACAAGTCACTTAACCCCAATTGCCCCTCAAAAAAAAAAGTGAATGCTAAAAATCTTATGAACACCCTTTTTGAATACTGACACATATCATACACTGATAACACAGCATCTACAGAACTTTCGAAGCTTTAAAAGACAGATAAAGAACATCCAAATAGCCCTGTATTGAATCAGACCAAGAACCTGCTTTAGGCCTATTCCTGAATTTCTTCCAAATGGTCAGGAACTCTGTCCAGCTGCTTCTAATTTTCTGTAGTTATGAAACTGGAATTCTACCTCAGAATAAGAAGCTAAACAAATTACCTTTCATTCCTCATTTTAAGAAATTATAAAAAGGAAGCTACCTTATGCAACTTAGGCAGTTTCAACATATACTGCTTACATAAATTAGTACACTTATGAACACATTCAATCACTCATCAATTCACAAAGATCCTTTCATGAGATAAATCCTAGGGATTAATACCAGGAATGCAGGGACTGGTTCAATTTTAGGAATAGGCATAATTGACAATATCAACAACAAAACAACAACAAAAGTAATATCATTATATCAAAAGATGCAGAAAAAAGCTTTTGACAAAATAAAACACTCATTTCTATTAAAAACAGGAACAAATAGAGTTTTTATAAGTAGTATCTGTTTGAAACTAAGTGCAAGCATTATCTGTAATGGGGATAAACCAGAAGCCTTCCCAAAGAACAAAAGTGCAACAAAGATGTCCATTATCAACTTTATTATTCAATATTGTGCTGGAAAAGCTAACTATTGCAAAATGAGAAGAAAAATAAATTGAAGGAAGAAGGAAGAGAAAAAAACTAAACAAAGCTATCATTTATTTGCTGATGATATGATGACATACTTAGAAAACCATAGAAAAGTAACTAAAAAAATCTAGTTGACACAACTAACTTTAGCAGTGTTGCATTATATAAAGTGAACCTATATACATTAATAACATTTCTATATATTACCAACAAAATCCAGCAGGAAGAGATAGAAATAGAAATCCCATTTAAAAATTACAACAAACAGTATCCTTGCATACAAACAGTATCCAAGTATAAAATACTTGGAATCTGTCTGCCAAGACACCCTCAGGACCTATGTGAATACAATTACTAAGCATTTTTTTTTTCACACAAAGACATATCTAAACAGTTGAAGACTTATTAATTACTTATGGGTAGGTCAAATCAATATAGACAATTCTACCTAAATTAACTTACTTATTCACTTCCATGCCAAACAACCAACCAAAGAATTATTTTATAGATCGAGAAAAAATAATAATTGTTCTGGAAGAACAAAAATTCAAGAATTGTCAAAGTAATCAATAAAAAAGGAGGGAAGACAGTCTAGCAATACCAGATTTGAAACTATATTGCAAAGTGGTAATCAAAACACTCTGGTACTGGCTAAAAAAATAGAGTGATAGACTAGCGAAATAGATTAGGTACACAATACATGGAAGTAAATGACTATAGCAATTTAGAGTTTGAAAACCCTCAAAATCCAAGATATTGGGACAAGAACTCACTATTATACATAAATTTCTGGGAAAACCGAAAAGCACTTCAGCAGAAACTGGTTAGAGATCAACATTTTACACATTATACCAAGCTACATGCAGTCAAAATGGGTACATGATTCAGATATAAATGATGACATGAGCTAATTATGGAAGCATAGAAAAATTATCTGTCAGATATGTCAAATTAGGGGAAATTTTATGACGAAACAAGAGATAGAAAGGATCACAGAAAGCAAATTGCATGATTTAGGTTAATTAAATTTAAAAAGTTTTGCACAAACAAAATCAATGCAGCCAAAAATAGGAAGGAAAGCAAGAAATTGGAGGAAATCTTTTCTTTTCTTTTCTCTCTCTTTCTTTCTTTCTTTCTTTCTTTCTTTCTTTCTTTCTTTCTTTCTTTCTTTCTTTCTTTCTTTCTTTCTTTCTTTCTTTCTTTCTTTCTTTCTTTCTTTTTTACAGCAAGTTTCTCAGATAAAGGACTTATTTCTCAAATGTATATATGGAACCAAGCCAAATTCATAGAAACAAGAACCATTCTTTAATTGATAAGTGATCAAGGATCTGAAGGAAGTTTACTGAAGAAATTAAAGTTATCAGTGGTCATATAAAAATGCTCTATCTTACTAATAATTAGAGATATGCAAATTAAAATAATTCGCACACCCATCAGATTGGCTAAAAACAAGAAAGGAAACTGACAAATATTTTGAATGATTTCACAAGTATAATTGGTATCATATTATTTGCCTTCTTCATGGAAAGGGGAAAGGCTGAAGGGAAAGAACAGATTTGAATTCAAAATAAAAATGAATGTCAAAAAAATCTCTTATTTGTGTAAGCAACATATGTTGATGACAATGAAGAATTCAAAGAATATGGGAAAACATGAATTGTTGCAAAGTGAAGTAATCAGAACCAGGAATACAATAGGCCCAATGTCTACTATAAATTAGTAGGAGATAAAATAAAAGGAGGAACGAAATACTATCACTAAAATGACTAAACTAGGCTCTAGGGAAGAATTGAGAAAATGCAATGTCTTCTCTTCTTTGCAGAGATTATGGGCATGAGATATTGCATAAATTGTTTTAAAAATGATTTATGAGTTTATTAGTTTTTTGCCTTTATTATAAGGATTAATTTTCTAAGGTAGGTTGGGGAAAGAAATATATTCATGAACAAATGTGATGTAAAACAAAAGATGACAATAGAATGAAAATGAAATAAAATTTTAAAAGTATAAGTATAGGATAAATAACATGGAAAAGGTCTTATTCTCCAAACAAGTGAAACCATACTGAATGACATCCTGCAAGGTTCATATTTTAAACATTATCAGGGAGTATACCAAACCAAATCTTATATACTTTTAAACATCTTTGAAATAAAAATTTTAACCAACTGCACCTTTTAAAAGGTCAAACGAAAACCCTAGAAAATATATTTTCTTTAGAGCAAATATCAGGAAAGAACTAAACTCACTTGAACAAAAGCAGAATCATCTTTGCATTCTTGCAACCCTCTGGCTGTTGATAAAGATTCCTTTTTATCACAGCTCTGAATACTTAGGAGTGTGTCTGCATAGTTGGGTTGGGGGAAGATCAGTTGGCTCGTTGGAGAGTCTGTGCTGAGGTTAACCTGATAGGAATAGGTCTGAAGAAAAGCTCGTACTTCATCTATGCCAGCCAAATGAGTATCAGGGACTCTTCCAATATAATCATTAGTTGACTCCAACAACCTTGATGTCCTACATTGACATAATCTGAATGTCAGTAAGATGATGATGAAAATGAAGAACAAACAGGACACAACAGTTACAGCGATGACCAGGTAGAAAGTGAGGCTAGAGTTATCTGAAGACTTAGGAGTTTCTAGGTTGCTGAGGTCAGAGATTATCTCAGGGATGCTGTCAGCTACAGCGACTGTGATACTGACTGTGGTAGATAGAGAGGGTTCCCCATTGTCAGAGACTGCAACCACCAGTTTGTGCTTACGGGTATCTTTGTCTATGAAGGTCCGGATAGTCCTGACCTCCCCTGTGTGCAGTCCCACTGAAAAGACTCCAGGTTCAGTGACCTTGAGGAGATTGTAAGACAGCCAAGCGTTCTGTCCTGAGTCTTTATCCACTGCCACCACTTTGGTTACCAAATAGCCTGGCTCTGCAGAGCGAGGAGCCAACTCTACTCCAGTGGAGCCATCCGTGGGAAAAGTGGGGTATAGGATTTCAGGAGTGTTGTCATTCTGATCCAGGATGAACAGAGTCAGAGACACGTTAGTGGTGAAAGGAGGGTCCCCAGAGTCTTGGGCTATTACTCGAAGTTGTAAATCTTGGAACTGTTCATAATCGAAGGATTGGAGAGCATAGAGGACTCCTGTCTCTGAGTTGATGGAGACGTAGTCTCTCTGAATGTCACCTTCAATAGAGTAAGTAATACAGGAATTCTCTTCACTATCGGGGTCACGAGCAGTCATAGAATAGATAGATGAGCCTCTGGGGTTGTTCTCCAGAATATAGGCAGAATAAGATGTTTGATTAAAGCTAGGAGGATTGTCATTTATATCTATAACCCTCAGAAAAAGGTGAGTAACTGTAAAAAGAGGAGGAGTACCCTGATCAGAAGCTGTCACCGAGATATTATATTCGGAAATCTGCTCTCTGTCCAGAACTCCTTCTGTCACCAAACGTTGATAATTATTAATAGACCTTTGGAGTTTAAAGGGCAAGTTAGACGGGATTGAACAAATGACATAACCATTTTCCTCAGAGTCTCGGTCATGCACATTGAAGAGAGCAACGATTGTCCCAGGTGGAGAGTTTTCCGTGACTGAGCTGGTGAAAGAAGTCATGGTAATTTCTGGGGCGTTGTCATTCACGTCCACGACTTTTACAGTCACTTTTGCTCTCCCAGAGAGCCCTGGTCTATCATTGGCTTGAATTTCTAACTCATAAAGCTTAGCTTTCTCATAATCCAAAGACTGCTTAATTAGTATTTCCCCTTTATGGGAATCTAAGTGAAAAATATCTGAAACTGGTCTTTTAAGATTCTGGAATGAATACGTCACTTCCCCGTTAATTCCTTCATCCCTATCAGTAGCGTTTACTCTGAGTAATACAGTTCCGACAGGTACATTCTCTGGAACGCTCACACTATAAATGGATTTAGTAAACACTGGTGCATTGTCATTCAAATCCAAGACTACCACGCGAATGCGAGCAGTGCCAGAGAGGGGTGGATCTCCTCCATCCAAAGCCATAAGGGTGAGATGATAAATAGGAACTTCTTCCCGATCTAGGGACAGCTCCAGTACCAGTCCTGGATATTTGACTCCGTCGTCTCCAGTTTGCACAGAGAGGGAGAAGTAATTATTTGGGCTCAGCTGGTAGCTCTGGAGGGAGTTCATTCCCACATCTGGATCCCACGCACTAGACAGCCCAAACTGCGTTCCCCGAGCTGCATTTTCATTGATTTTAACATCTAATTCTTCTGCCTGGAAATGAGGGGTGTTGTCGTTAATGTCTTTTATTTCCACTTCTATGTAATACAGGTCCATTCTATCCTCAACTAAAAGCTCAACATCTATCAAACACTGCGCGCTCTGGGCGCAGAGTTCTTCTCTGTCTATTCTGTCTGCTGTGACTAAGCTGCCGCTTCTGTCATTCAATGCAAAAAGCTGAGTCCTACCTCGTGACACGATGCGAGCTCCGCGCTCCAACAGCTCCCGCGGCTCCAGCCCCAAGTCCTTAGCAATGTCGCCCACGAAAGAGCCTTTCTTCATCTCCTCGGACACCGAGTAAATGATTTTCCTAGTCTCCGACTCCCAAAGCGTCGCCAGGATAAAGTAAAGCAAAATTACTTGCCTTCTGCAGTTCCCGAGCTTCAGTCCAGCCGCCATCGTTGCAGAATGACTGAATTGTTTTATGTATTCTGCCTAGAATACTACGTCCCAAGTAACCGTGGGTTCCTCAGAGTTGAGGCAATCAGCATTAATCAGTAAATTTCTGAGTTCAGAGGACTCAGGGGTTGAATTTCCGAGCAGCCTCTTCTGTTTATGTCTGATTTGCTGGTGTGTTAGAAGATGAAAGGCGGGGATAGTCCTGCTGGATCTTTGGATATGCTTCTCTCCTTGACTGGTGAACAGCGGCGCCCAGAGTCTCACACTGTTACCACACCATCAAGTAAACGAAATTGTTCAAAATTTTTAAATCAAAATTATTTTAAAAATCCATTATTTCTTTTAAATATAATTGAAAACAATATCTTAGTTACTTCTTTTCCAAAATTCAGCGAAGCTAGAAAGCACATGGTCATTATTTGTAGCTATTCTCTCCTGAAAACACTCTTTATCTTTCTTTCAGTTAAACCAATTTGGCAATGAGTTGTTTCAAATTTCTTTTCAATGATTTAGATGAAGGCAAAATATGATAGTATAATTATCAGATTTTTCAGACTCAAATATGGAGAAACACTTAATCTGATCTAGGATAGACTACCAAAAGACCTTTACAGAACTAAGACATTGAGCTGAACCTAGGAATGTAAAAGTCAATAAGGACATGTGGAAAGTCTTACAATTGGTTCAATAAAAGCTTTACAAGTACAAGATGGTTGATGGCATGATTAGATAGCAAGCTAAAAAAATCTGGGCTTCTTGCAAATTGGATATATATACACACATATATATGCATATACGTGTTTGTGTATATCTACATTCATGTAAACATAAACTCAGTATGAGGTGGCTGTGTATGATGGTGACAGCCAAAATAACAAATGCAATTTTGTGCTTCACTAAGAGAAGCATTTTTGTCAAGAAGGAAATGATGATTCTTCTGTGTTCTTCACTACTCAGACCTGTAACATTGTGTTCAGTTCTTGGCGCCATGATTTAGGAAGGACATTGATAAGTTTCAGAGTGTTCAGAGGAGCAGCTAAGTGGCACAGCCTGGAGTCAGGATTTAAATCCACTCTTAGACACTTATTAGCTGTGTGACTCTGGGCAAGTCACTGTCTCCTGTTTTCCTTAGTTTTCTCATCTGTAAAATGAGCTGAAGAAACCACTCTAGTATCTCTGCCAAGAAAACCGCAAACAGAGTCATGAAGAGTCAGGCAGCACAACTGGGATGCTGAAGTCTAGGCTCAGTTGAAATAATTGGAGATTGTATCCCAGAGAAGAAAAAGCTCAGGAAAGCATGAACAATGTTTTAAAGTATTTGCAAGACTGCACTATAGAGAGGAGATCATATTTATTCCGACTGGCTCCAGATGACAGGAGCCAAGACAATTTGTGGAAGCAGAAAAGATGCAAATTTAGATTTGATGCCAGGTGAAACTTCCTAATCATTGAAACAATTTTTAGGGTGAATAGCCTTGGGTCGAAGTGTATTTCTTCCTCAGTGGAGAGCTGAGACACAGGCTGGATCACCACTTGTAAAATATGTTGTAGTTGGGATTCCTTCTTGAATATAGGTTGGACTAGTTGGTTACTGGATTTTTTCCAACTCTAAAATTCATTATTCTGTGATTATTTTATTTTCT
Organism: Sminthopsis crassicaudata; assembly: GCF_048593235.1. Classification (NCBI taxonomy): domain Eukaryota; kingdom Metazoa; phylum Chordata; class Mammalia; order Dasyuromorphia; family Dasyuridae; genus Sminthopsis; species Sminthopsis crassicaudata. The sequence continues at coordinate 389,672,209 of NC_133618.1, read as the reverse complement.
TCTTTAGGGACTTTCATTTCCTTATTATAATAATAATTATGAATAGCTACATTATATTTGCCAAGTTAGAGGATATAAAACAGGTGACTTACAAAATCACAGTAAATAACCAATAGAATAGAATGCATCAATGATCTATATATTTTTACACTACATTAACTTGAGACCTGAGAAAATTAAATATATAAAATGTAATATAATACATGTGAATAACATATAAAGAATAGTTCATATTTCCCAAACATTCAGACTTCATTATCTCCATGTTACTCAACTTCAACAGCATGTCAACAACTTCAACATTCCTAACAATATCTGTTCAAAAGAAAAGTTTTGACTAGGACATGAATAAACACGATGCCATTTCCTTATACTGTCCTGAAAATATTTGATTAAGAATTCATTGGTAGGGGGAAGTTTGCAATTCCAAGCAATGAATGGGGGTGTTGGTAAGATTTGTAATAACTTTAAAGTATTACATATTTATAAAAAATTCAAGGCAAAACAATATATATATTTTTTTATATTGATAGAAGCCTAATTGGTACATATGCTGGAAAAAGTAAAACCTTAGAATATAAAGAAAATGCTCTAATTTCTCAAAATTATTTGTTATTTTGCCACCAAATATATATATAAGCCAATACTTCAAGGGCTTGTGATTTTCTGGTTATGCGTGTTCTTCCAATCCCAGAAGCTAGTAACTCCTTTAAGACTTAATAAATATATGTGGAGAGTTGTTGTGGTAAAACAATTAATTATGCAAGAGTCGAGCCAGAGATGAGATTCTCTGAATTTAAGTAGGCTCATCTTCCAAAGCTACAAATACTGACAATACTTCAAACCTTCCAGTTTGCTGGGAATAGTAAGAGATTGTGTTTCTAAAAATAACTTTCAAGAACCTAATGATATGTTAATGGAAGAATCAGAATATACTGTCTTGTAAGTGGAAGCTGGTACGTAATAGACATTTTTCTTAGAACAAATAATGTTATACTATTCGCATTTTAAAAACTAGACAGTTGACATGAAACATCAACACTAAAAAGAGTGAATGAAGAAACTCACGTGAGAAGAGATAACCAAGTCAGAGATGACCTTTGTATTTTCATCACCGGTACTGAAGACCAAGGAAGGATCATTAGAAAGTAAATCTTGCAGGGGAGCCACTTCCCCCGTCAGTTTAAGAAAATTATATTCCACTTTTCCAACTTCCGAAGCAGCACATAGATTATAAGAATATGGTAAAGTCCCCTCACTGTAGTTTGCAGGGAGATTGGGACCAGTCTTAGAACAAAGATCCACCTGAAAACAGGGATCTGATGATCTTCTTAATCGAAGAGCAATGGCTAGTGTTACCGTGGTGAGGAATAACACGGAAATGAGTGCTAAAGCTATTACCAAGTAAAACTGTAGCTCAGACTGAGAGTCTAAGGCAATCTTGTTTTCTTCCTTCATTTCCGGCAGCGCCTCTTGCAGACTGTCTGCAAAGACCAAATGCAAAGCCACAGTGGCGGACAGAGGAGGCTGGCCTGCATCCTGTACAGAGACCAGAAGGCGGTGCCGGGCAGCGTCTCTTTCAGCCAAAGCCCTAGCAGTCCTGATCTCACCTGTGCGCAGTCCCAGGCTGAAGAGTCCCGGATCTGTGGCCTGTATTACACGATAAGCCAGCCAAGCGTTGTGTCCGGAGTCTGCGTCCACAGCCACTATTTTGGTCACTAGATAACCGGGCTCAGCCGAACGAGGGACCATGTCGAAGAGGGCGGATCTGTCTGGTCCCAGAGCAGGGTAAAGGATATTTGGGGCGTTGTCATTGCTGTCCACGATGAACACCCGCACAGTGACATTGGCATTGAGAGCTGGAGAGCCAGCATCCTGGGCTTGTAAAGTTAACTCGAAGGTACGGACCTGCTCATAATCGAAAGAGCGCTGAGCAAAAATATGCCCATTCTGACTATTGACAGAAACGTAAGAAGACAATTGTAGAGGTTCCAGGTCGCTATTGACGATGGAATACGACACTCTGCCGTTTCCCTCTAAGTCCAAGTCAGTGGCTGAGACACACGCGATAGATACTCCGGAGGGGTTATTCTCGGGGACGTAAACTACATAGGAAGGTTGGAGGAAAACTGGGGGATTGTCATTGACGTCTGTAATCTGCAAGGTGAGAATTTTGCTGGTGGACAGAGGTGGGTTTCCCTTGTCTGTGGCGATTAGAGTAATGTTATACTCTGGGATCTCTTCACGGTCCAATGAACCATCCGTAACTAGTTTATACAAGTTGTTGCTGGAAGAGGATATTTTAAATGGAACGTTATCTTTTACACGACAGAGTACTTCACCATTTATCCCTGAATCTGGATCAAGTGTTTTGATCAGGGCTACAACGGTTCCAGGCATGGAGTTTTCAGGTATGTGATTGGATACTGAAGCAAAGGTCACCTCGGGGGCATTGTCATTCTCATCTAGAATTTCTATTTGAATTTTACAGTGAGCAGTATGACCTCCTCCATCTTTTGCTTCTACTCCAATAGTGTAACCTTCTCCTTTTTCAAAATCGAGTACTTCTTCAGTTGATATTTCTCCATTTTTAGTATCCACTCTGAACAGGTGTTTCGATGTCTCCATTGTGCTGATAGAGTAAGTGATTTCCGCATTGTTTCCTTCATCTTGGTCCGTAGCTGTCACTTGAAGCACAGAGGACCCAGGGGGCAGGTTTTCCCTCAGACTGATCCTGTAGACTTCCTGGCTGAAGACTGGCCAGTTATCATTGACGTCTGTGACGTTGATTCTAATTTCTACGGTACCACTTCGAACCGGGACTCCGCTGTCTACAGACGTCAGGACCAAGTGATAGGAGCTCTGCTTTTCCCTGTCCAGTGATTTTTCCAATACTAATTCTGCATATTTGCTGCCATCCGGATTTTCCTTTGTCAGTAAGGAGAAATGGGAATCCGGACTTAGAAAATACTGCAGTAGCGAATTCACACCTACATCTGGGTCCTGAGGAGTTTCCAGTGCAAACGTTACCCCAGGCAGAGCTATCTCGCTAATTTCCAAGTCAATTATATTTCTGCTGAATCGCGGAGGATTGTCATTAATATCATCGATCACGATAGTTATACGGAAAAAGTTCAATGGCTTTTCAGCCACCATTTCAAATTCCAGAGTACACACTGGCTTCCTCCCGCAGATCTCTTCCCTGTCTATTCGGTTGCTGACCAGTAAGTCCCCATTCTCTTCACTCACTCTAAAGTATTCCCTCTCTGCACTCACCCGCAGCTTCCGAGCCGGCAAGTCCCCGACCTCTAGCCCCAGATCCTTAGCTAGGTGTCCCACGACCGATCCTTTCGCCATCTCCTCTGGAATCGAGTAGGTGATGTGTTCGGAAAGTACCCGATAGAACAAAGAGGCCAGTAACAGAAACAAGGTCCGGTCCCCCTGCTCAGTGATCCTTCTCATTTTACAGCTTCTTAGTTTGTGCTGATTCTTCAGTCCCTGAAAAGCCTTGCTTCAAATACTTACTGAGGGTCTGTTATCTGGGCAATGAATCAGTATATTCCGGGGCAGAATCTATGAAACAAAGAGTCCGAGTCTTTTCTGGGATGGGATCTTGGTGACTGTGCAGAAAATAGCTTTAAAGGAAGCTCCAGGGTATCTCATCTAGATTTCTGACTTGGTATTGGCCGACAGCGGCGCCCTGTGTCTGTTCAAAGAACTCCAACAAGTCACGGATTAATAAAGTTCCTTTTGAGCCTAATGCGGTTCAAAGAATGCAGGGCTTGGATTCAGAAAATGCCTGCGTTGAAATGTTGCTTTTGAGTTTTATTAGCTACAGGAAAGTCATAGAATGCTAGCTCACCATCTTATAAAATTAGAGTTGGAAGGGAACTAACAGATAATTACCTAGCCCAATCCTCTGTCTTTACAGATAAAGAATTGAAACCCAAAGAGATTTAAATGTATTGTCTATGTCATGCAGCTAGCAAATAGCAGACTAGGATCTGAATCCAGGTTTTCTGAATCCGAACATATTGTTATTTTTATTGAATCATGCTGCCTTTAATCACAATAAATAAAATAATGAATGCATTTGGGATTGGACCTGTGATTTCATTGGTATAGATTGTAGGAACTAGATGAGGCAAATCTTCTTGCTAACAAGGCAACTCTTCATCTTTTTTGCAACTTATGATCTTAGAGAATTGCTTAGAGCACTGGAAAGTTAAATGATCTGTTGGAGGTCACTAGCCAGGGTGCGTGTAGATATATATACTATTCTTAGTAAATCTTTAAAATGATGTTTGGAAGTGCTACTTTCAGTGATTTTGGAGATTACCCCCCATCACTTTGCAAAATTTCCTTTTTCTCAATGAATTTCTTTCAGTAAATTTTAGATTGATGTATTTGTTCGAAAACAAGTTCTCAGAACTTTGTTCCCATTTTCATTCACTTCATTTATATAATGTAAGTTAGGTTTTTTCATCTGCAATTTATTTCCTTATTTTATTCATCCTTTCATCGATTCTTTCATTCAAACACTTGCTAAATTCTTCTTATATAAAATACAAAAATTTCTAGTTGATTACTATTTCTATTTGTGCCGTTAATATAATACTTCTTAATTAATACCTCAATGCCTCTTTAAGGTTAACAATACGATAGCTCCTTCTAATGGCATATGTTGTCATACATTTTTTTTAACCATGTGATTTTCATCCATTTCTTTCTCCTTTCCAAATCCTCCAGGAAAGTTTTAAACAAACTGGCTTTTTTGCTGGTGTTTTTCATGCTATTTCTTATTGGCAAATTGGCATTAGTAACATGCTATATCTTATTTAACCCACTAGATGTCAACTGCACACGTTTATTTCTTGTACATTCAGGTTTTTTTCAATTTTTTTCTTAAATCATTCACTACACGATTTCCCAGACTTTCCACAATATAATTCTTAAACAGTTCTGCTTCCAGTAAAGTATCCTTCTCCAATGACTTCTTTTTAGATATGTGTTTTGATGATGATGAAATGTGTTTTGATGATGAAATCAAGGGCTGCCCATCCAAATTCATTCCATAGGACAATGTGCATTCTGAATTCATTTTCCTCATGCATAGTTAGGTCAAAGTCTTTTTGGTAATTGTCGAACTCATGATCACAAAAATCCTACACCAACATTTCATTGTGGCATGAAGGTTATTTTGGATTATTAATGGTTTTAATAATGGAGTCAAGATTATGCAAGATTCTATCAAGTTGGAAAGACTTTGAATATGATCCTAGGAATGGACTATATTTATTGTTTGAGAACCAATCTAGTTAAATAAAGTAATTTATAACCACCAAATGATGAATTCTTTATATCTATCTGGGAAACAATGAAAAAGTAAAAGTGGCTTTTTGTCTTGGGTGGGCTTCCTTTTGCTTCTTGTAGAGTACCAGAAAAAGGGTGCAGAGATGTTGAGAACTGATCATCCGTTTATAGATCATCTGCAAATATTGATTTAACTCTCAAAGCTGGAAAATTAATATTTCAATACAATGACCAAAATACTGATAATATTGAACATCAATATTGAAACTTTCATTACGTTTCATTCTGAAACCAGAAGACAAAAAAGTGAAAAGAGTGTATGTCTCTCTTTTGAAGAATAAATAAAAGTTATGGAAGTTGGAGTCATTTTACATTCAAATACATAAAAATAATCTCAAAGAATATTTTAATGACTTCACTCAAAGTGAGAATCAGAGAAAAGATCGTCATACATGTAATTGTAGCTTTCACACCCACATGTGTTGTATAAGATGAATTCATATTGAAACATTTTATAAAAGGTTTAACAAGATTCTTCAAATCTAGGAAAACTATGTTTGGTAACTTAAATGCAAAGAACTGTATAGGAAAAATGGCAAAAAGAGAGCATGTGGTCCTTGAGTAGGAAACCACAGAGACCAAATGATTGCAAATTACCCACAATACTTAGGTCTACATATGAATACTTTCTGTAAGGACAAAGTGAGTGATGTAGGTATATGTTGAGAAGTAATTGTGATATTAAAAAGAGCATCATTAAAACGCAAAAAGATTTAAAGTAGAGTCAAAAAGCATTAAACATAACTACTTAACATAAAAAAAGCTGACAATCTTGAAATGTAGAAAATGATTACTTATTTATGTGGAAATCATTTCAGAATAATCTAGAGAGCAATTAGACTGCTTATTAGGGAAAAAAAAATCACAACCAACACGAAATTAGAAGAAACAATAAGATGAAATGAAAAATCTTTTGTCATTGCAACAACTAAAATCTGACATGTTAAAATAAGTTATTGGTATTGAGAATAAAAAATGGATAAAGACAAAGATATAGAATAGAATTGTCACTATTTTGCAAAGAAGTTTAACCTATGTAAAAATATAGCAATCAGGAGACTAATAGAGTGCATAATCTGGTTAATAAGTAAACATCTTATCTCTTTTCCAAGCAAAAAGACATGGCAGCCAATAACTTCAAAATTTCCTCCACTTAAGATTAATGCCGATCATCAACCAAGATTAATGAAAAACCAGAAGACTACACTAGAACAATTAACTAATGTTGTTGCCTTAGTATCCCAAAACTTAACTTTTATTTATTCAGGTAGATAAAAGCATTGCAAACTGACAAACTTTCCAGAGGTACTCACATCCTCCAAAAAACGTAATGTGATATTAGTTACTGAATTTTTTTTTTAAAGGCATACATTTCTTAAATAGCAACAATACTATATAAAATAAATCAATGACTGGTCATTATAGTTCAATTCATAACCATAGTACTTACTGTGGATAAGACTTTGTTAGGAGATGGGAACACAAAGACAAAAGTGAAACATTTCCTGATATTAAGGAATTCATATTCTGCCAGGGAGATTTCATATCATAAAAAATATGATGATTATAATGAATCATTGGTTAAAAGAATTATTTGTTCCTAAGAATCACAAAGATGTATTAAAGAGTTTCTTTATGAATATTTCAGTTCATAATAGCAGCAAATCTCTGGAGCACACTAATTTGGAATCAAGAATTTAGTTATGGAGTAAGGAAAAAACAAGAAAATAATATATACAATGACTAAAACAATGTATATGGAAGGAATAATAAAAGAAATCAAATGGCCAAACTTTATAGTAGGATAGAAATAAAGAAATAAAATCTCAATCCTTCTGAAGAGAGATAAGGGACTAAGGATGAAGAATGTAACATGAACTGTCAGATTGTGAAGCCTCTGTAGTCCCCTTTGACAGAAGCTAAAGGAGTATCAACTTCTAAAGAAACAGGATTTAGATTTTTCATCATTAGGGAAAAACTCTTGTTCAACACCTGTGTATCTATTCATGATATCTCATGGGTATATTTTAGTATCCTTTATGTCAGAACAAAATCTAAATAGTGTCCATTGCAGAGAGGGCCCTTCTTTAGTCAATAACAGAGAGGATACTAGGGGTCCTATTCTTGATCTTGCTTAGTTTTTGCTCAGTTGTTTCTTCTTTTACAACTCTTTGTTTTTAGGGAAGACCTATTGGATGAGGAAGGACAAGAAGTACATTCAGAAATGGATGTGATGTAAAAAACAAAAGCCATCAATAAAAAATAAATTCCTATGAAACAAATTAAAATAAACAATTTTGAATATTTCCTCATCCATGCTTCTTAAATTCAAGATATACAAATACCCAAAGATAATAGAAGCATTTCTTAAACATAAAACGAATTCTTTCAAAAATATAATAGAATAATATTCACATAATCAAAAAACCTTGATTTGAAAGGAACTTCAGAGATTAGCTATCCAATCTATAACCTACTCCCCCCCCAAAAAAAAGAAGAACTTCTGCAATATCAAAAAAGTCATTATCCAGACTTTGCTTGAGGATTTGGAGTGAGTGGTAATCTCTTAATTTATCACATTCAACTTCTGGAAAGCTTTTTCTTAACATCAAACAATAAACCTGCCTCTGTACAATATTCCTTTAGCATTTGTTGCTCCTAGGTGAACCCTATGGAATCAACCAGAAGATGTCTAATATATTTTTCTATGTGACAACTCTTCAAAAACATTTAAAAATGGAATTAATCCAATTGAGATATTTTTTGTTGGAGCTATGATAATTTTTTTTCTCTTAAAAAAAGTTTACTAACCCCTCTATTACTCACAGGTTCTAGGATTTTTCAAGGAATTGAAATCAAGCTAAATAAATAATCTATGGTCAGCACATACACCATCATCTCTTCCCCATACTCCTGAGAATGGAAACATTTATCTTTTTTTCAGTCCTGAGGTATCATTCCCATTTTCGATGACCTTTCAGCAATTAACTCTGCTAGTTTTTCATCACCCTTCGATATAATTCATCTCGATTGTTTTTGTTCTGTAAGGAGAGCATTGTCCAAGGGCAAAGAAACAAAATAAGAGCTGAGTAGTTCTGCTTTCCACCATTGTCGTCATTGTCATCACCACCACCACCACCACCACCACATCCGCCAAAAGAGGTAGTCTTGTCTCTTTGATCCTTTTTTCCCTCCATTCTACCTTTTTTTTTTAATAACCCCCTTTTTCTTGTATTCTTTAATATTCCTTACTGATTTCAAATAGTTCTGAGCTTTGCTGCTCTTAATAAATTCTTACAGAACCTTGCCTAGTATTCGCCCATCGTTATCTACCCCTGCTTTCCCCCCCTCCCCTTTCCTTTAAAACAATCTAGCTTGAAAACACAAAAATAAACACGCAGATTTCTCTATAAGTTCCGTGAATAAGCATATTGGTTATTGTCAGACAACACTTCCTTTTTTACTTTTTCTAAAAATTGTATCTCTTTGTGTCTTTAGAATTTCATTCTTGAGTATTTCTGATTTCCCGCTTATAATTGTAGTCCACGGAATTAAAAGTGAAAAACAAATTCAAATGATATAGTTCACTAAATGCAGAATTCTGAAAATACGTACAAACATGAAAATATTTTATTTTTAATTGAATAGTGTTTCCAATAATAATTGTTTTGTATCCATTACTTTCATTATTTCAAGGTAAAGTGATTTAATAAGATGTTAAACTAACATTCTGACAAATAATTTTATATGAAGCTGGAAAGAGCATTCGATCTCTCACTATGTTTAGCTTTATCACATATTGTTTATATTTGAAAGGAAATTTAATCTGACATGGAAATCAGAATATTTAGAGTTTAAAATGACTTCAAAGACAAAATGTTATTTTCAAGAGGAGAAAAGTGAGATGGAAAGAAGGAAAAATCAAAGAATTGGATCTGACTTTCCTTCCAATTTTTCTTTCCATAACAGTCATATATTTTCACTGTTTTTGTCAACATGAATTAAGATGCAGTCATATTTATTGTTTTCCAGATGATAAAACTCTAAAAATGATCATTAATGATGAGTATAATTTTTGTTATAATGTTCCAAGGTATATAAAGTATATTAAATACATTATTTCATATATCCTTCACAAGTACCTTTAAGGAGGAATATTCCTTTAAGGGGTATATACAAAATGTAGTATAATCTGTATTTTACATCTGAAAAAAAATCGAAGTTTAGAAAAGTTTAGTGGTTACACATTTAATAGGCCTGAGAAATTTGATTTGAACGCGGGTCTATCCTAACTACAAATCTGGCGTAATTATTTTTCACTATGACACTGCTTCTTAGTTAAAACTCTAACACCAAAACATCAAATTAGATTTAAGAATATTTCAACAAATTGGAAAGTTTAACAAAAACTAATTAGTGCTATGCAACAGTGACAACTTTGTGTGGCTATCAAACTCCTTGAGGCTAAAAGTGTTTGGGCAGAATTTTTATATAGTTCAAATAGGGATAAAACAAAAGCGACTCCTGCATTGTTAAATTACTTCTAAGGTGTGTTTTTTTTTTTTTAAATTTTTTTTTCTAAAATATCACTAGTAAATGTAGAATTGAAAAATCATACTTAATGTATCTAAACTAACAGGTCCAGAACAAATTTATTAGGGAAGGACAAACTTACCTGAATAAATGAATGATCTTCTTTGCAAAAAACTGACTCATCAGATATTAATAGAGTCTCGTTTTTCTCACAGTTCTGTTGCATGGTTGACGTATTTGCATAATTAGGTTGAGTAAACATCATCTGGCTTTTCCTAGAATCTGTGGTGAGGGAAACCTCGTGAGAATATGACTGCAGGAAAGCTCGTACTCCATCTATACCCACAAACTCTGAGGCAGGGATATTCTGAAAATGTCCACTAGTGGATTTCAATATTTTAGAGGCTTGCCATTGGTACAATTTCTGGGCCAATAAAATGATGATGAAGAAAAAGAAGAGGCAGGACACTGAAGCCACTGCAATAACCAAATAGAGTGTGAGGTCAGAGTCTTTGGGAGGCTCTGAGGATGCCAGACTGTTGAGATCAGAAAGGACTTCAGGAATAGTGTCAGCCACCACTACTGTGACACTGACAGTGGCAGAGAGAGGAGGCTCTCCATTGTCCACCACTATCACTACAAGATTCTGCTTGAGGGCATCTTTGTCCACAAAGGCTCGCGCTGTCCTGATCTCACCACTGTGCAGGCCAACGGAGAAGAGCCCAGGTTCTGTTGCCTTGATCAGGCGGTAGGACAGCCAGGCATTCTGGCCAGAATCGCCATCAACTGCTACTACCTTGGTCACTAGGTAGCCTGGCTCTGCAGATCGAGGAGCCAGTTCCACTCCTGTAGAACCATCCGAAGGGAAGACAGGATACAAAATTTCTGGGGAGTTATCATTCTGATCCAGGATGAACAGAGTCAGGGACACGTTGCTGCTGAGAGGAGGCTCTCCAGAGTCCTTGGCTGTCACTCGTAGCTTCAGTTCTCGGAACTGTTCATAATCGAAGGAACGCAGAGCATAGAGGACACCGGTTTCAGAGTTAATGGAAACATAGGAGGAGAGAGATGCACTAAGTACTGTGTCATCCACAATCGAGTAAGTGACATGACTATTTTCTTCGTTATCAGGGTCTCGGGCAGTCAGAGAGTAAATTGAAGTTCCTCTGGGATTGTTCTCCATAACATAAACTGAATAGAATGTCAGGGCAAAGGTCGGGGGGTTGTCATTGATGTCTTCTATATGCAGGGAGATGTGAGTGTCAGTGGATAAAGGGGGACTCCCTCCATCTGTGGCTGTCACAGTGACGTTGTACATGGAAACTTGTTCCCGATCCAGAGCCTTATCGGTCACCAAACTATAATAATTTCCATAGGACTTTTCAAGTTTGAAAGGGAGGTCTTCTGGAATGGAGCACGTGACCTGGCCATTTTCTCTAGAATCTCTGTCTTGCACATTGAAAAGGGCAATCACCGACCCTGCAGGAGAATTTTCAGAGACTGAACTGGCAATGGAGGTGACGGTGATATCAGGAGCATTATCATTCACATCCAATACTTTGATGAGAACCTTGGCTCTGTCCTGAAGTCCAGGACCATCACGAACTTCTATATCTATATCATAGAAACTAGATTCTTCATAATCTAGATTTTCCAATACTGTTACAGCCCCAGTCAAAGAGTTTAATCTGAATACTTGAGTTTTTTGGGTTATTTTCCTGAAAAAATAAGTCATTTTCCCATTGATTCCCTCATCTGGATCAGTGGCGTTCACTGTGAGTAACCACGTTCCCAAAGGCACATCCTCAGGAACACTCACACTATACAAGGATTGAGTAAAAACTGGAGCATTGTCATTGGCATCAAGGACAGTCACAAGAATGTGCACAGTGCCAGAGCGAACCGGATCTCCCCCATCTGAGGCTGTGAGAGTTAGATGGTGAATAGGTTCCTCCTCTCGGTCCAATGTCCGTTCCAACACTAGTTCCGGGTACTTAGCTTCGTCTGTTCCTCCATGCACATGCAGAGAAAAGTGATGGTTGGGGCTCAGCTGGTAGTTCTGGAGGGAATTCATCCCAACATCTGGATCGAAAGCCTCAGGAAGAAGAAACCGTGTTCCTGACACTTCCTTTTCAATTATTTTTATTTCTGTTTCCTTTGTCTCAAATCGGGGGGAGTTATCATTAACATCAGTTATTTCCACTTCTACGCCATAAATTTTCACTTTGTCTTCTACCAGAATCTCTATATTAATAGTGCACACTGGTGCTCTCCCACATAGGTCCTCCCTATCTATTCTGTCTGCCGTGACTAAGCTACCGCTTCTGACATTCAGTGCGAAAAGCTGCATCTTACCTCTCGAAATTATGCGGGCTCCACCCTCTGACAGTGCCCGAGGTTCCAACCCCAGGTCCTTCGAGATGTTGCCAACGAAAAAGCCCTTCTCCATTTCCTCGGGTATCGAGTAGCGGATCTGTCCGGAACCGGAGTCCCACAGTGTTCCCAGAAGAAAGCAAAACAGGACTCCCTCACAGCAGTTCTGCCGTATCCTCCGAACCGCCATTACTTTCTCGCTAAGAAATTTTCTTTTCGTCTTCTGTATGACTGAACTCTTGTATTTTCTGAGTTTCAAAGAATAACATTAACCAGAACCCTAAAGCCAAACAGCTTGTTTCCTTGGTTTCTGTACAGATTCTGAAGGTGTGCAAGCATCTGGGGCTCTACGTAGTTTGAACTGCAAGAAGGCTGGGCAGGGAGTCTGGCTGCTTTTCTCATTTTTCTCCCTGGTTGGTCAACAGCGGCGCCCAGAGTCCTAACTAATTATTACACAACTTCTAAGTAAAAGTTGCACAATTTTTACAAAAGGTTTTTATTCCTGATATTTCTCCTTTTTTCGAAACAAATCATATCTTGAAACTTCATCTCTGTTATTTTACGAAAGACTTGTTGACAGTGTCTACATACATAACACATATATGTGTGTGACTCTATACATATATGGATATATGTGTATCTCTCTGTCTGTCTCTCTGTAGCTAAGTGAGTGATGCTAATGTCACGTTTCCGTTTATATTAAGCTGTCTTACTCCACCATTTTTCTACTCCACCACATACAATAATATTCCTGCAAAAAAGATTTCTAAGAGGTGAACCTCAAGATCATTATACTTTTATTTCTACCAAATGAATCCTACTAAGTTTTGAATCGCACAACTAAAATGGAGACATTCTTATTACTATGTATGTGTCCATGTTGTAGACTCAGCAAACTATCTTTTCTTATGTTTAATGAAAACAATATTTACAATCCGCTACAATTCCGAGCACTTTAAGATATGCGTATGTATACAGAAGTTTTCTTACACTAAAGTACCAGACATTAAAAAATTGTACATACATTTACAGAACTCTGGATTTGAACCTAAAGCTTTCTGATTTCCAGCCCAACAATTTATCCCTTCTGCTAAGTTGATTTTAATGCCTTACTTACTAAGACATTTTAAAAATCCTGATTTGTGTGATGCCCGATTGAGGAAACTCTACTAATGTAGAAAGACAGTTGCAATGTTAACTTATTTGTATAAAGTCATATAGTTAGGATGTCAGAAGAGGACTCAGGTTTTTCAGGGTTTGGCCCTCAGTCTACTACAGTATGTTGTTAGTCCCCAAGGAAAGTTAAAAGTCACAGAAAAGAAGGAAGAACCAAACTACACCAACTTATCGCTTTTAAGGTAAAAGAAACGATATGGAATTAAGAGGCCTGAAAAAAGGAGCAAACATTAAAATATGATGCAAAAAACTTACGTGAGAAGAAATGACAAAGTCAGAAATGACTTTTGATTCTCCAGTACTGTTATCCAGACCACAGGAACCATCATTAAAGAGGAGGTCTTGTGGAGCGGACATATCCCCAGTCAATTTGAGAAAATTATATTCCATTTTTCCAGTCTGAGAAGCCACACACAGATTATAAGAATATGGTAAAGTTCCCTCACTGTACTTTGGGACTATTCCAGATGCAGAATGAGAGCTAAGATCTCCTCTGAAACACCCTAATACCTTGAAATCTGAAGATTTCCGAAGGCGCAGGGCAATAGCCAGTACTACGGTGAGAAAGAATAGTATGGAGATTAAAGCTAAAGCAACGACCAGGTAAAACTGTAGCTCAGACTGAGGATCTGGGATCTCTGAGTGCTCCTCCCTCATTTCTGGCAAAACCTCCTGCAGACTGTCTGCAAAGACCAGATGAAGAGTCACAGTGGCCGACAGAGGGGGCTGGCCTCCGTCCTGCACAGAGACTAGCAGGCGGTGACGAGCAGCGTCTCGGTCAGCCATAGTTCTAGCTATCCTAATCTCACCTGTGAGCTGTCCCAGGCTGAAGAGCCCAGCATCTGTGGCCTTCAGCACGCGGTAGGATAGCCAGGCGTTGTGTCCCGAGTCGGCATCCACTGCCACCACCTTCGTGACTAGGTAACCGGGCTCCGCTGAGCGAGGAACCATGTCAAAGAGGGCTGATCCTTCGTCCCCGAGGGCCGGGTAAAGGATGATTGGGGCATTGTCATTTTTATCCACTATGAATACTCTCAAGGTGACATTAGTACAGAAGGCAGGAGAGCCAGCGTCACAGGCCTGAAGAATCAGTTCGAAGGTGCGGACTTGCTCATAGTCGAAAGAGCGCTGAGCGAAGATTTCCCCGCTGTGGACACTGATCGATACATAGGAAGACAACAACAGCAAAGCTAGGTCACTGCTGATAATGGAGTAGGATAAGAGACCGTTTTGCTCCAGGTCTGGGTCAACTGCTGAGACACAGGAAATAGATGCCCCTGCGGGATTGTTCTCAGGAACGTAAGACACATAAAAAGGTTGCAGAAAAAGAGGGGCATTGTCATTGACGTCTGCTATGCGTAGAGTGAGGGTCTTACTAGTGGACAGAGGGGGATTCCCTTTATCAGTAGCTGTCACAGTAATATTATACTCTGTGATCTGCTCTCGGTCCAAAGCTCCCTTTGTCAGTAACTTGTAGTAATTCTTAGAAGAGGATTCTAATTTGAAGGGAATATTGTCTTGAAGATAACACATAACCTCTCCATTTTCTCCCGAATCTCTGTCACGGATTTTCAGAAGTGCAATGATAGTGCCAGGTTCAGAATTCTCTGGCACTGGACTGAACATAGATGCCACAGTTATTTCGGGGATACAGTCATTTTCATCGACAATTTCTATATGGATTTTACAGTGTGATGCTAGATCTCCAAAGTCTTTTGCTTCTATGCTCAGGGTGTAACTACTAATATTCTCGAAGTCCAGATTATCCTTAGTCGTTATTTCTCCTGTCTTTTGATTCAAGTCGAATAAAAGTTTCACATCCTTTGCTGTATTTTGGAAGGAGTAGGTAATTTCTGCATTGACTCCCTCATCCTGGTCAGTAGCCGACACACGCAGTAGAGTGGATCCTGGGGGCAGGTTCTCCCGCACACTGACCCGGTAAACTTGCTGACTGAATACCGGGACATTGTCATTGGCATCCACAACATTGATTCTGATCTGAGCTGTGCCATTTTGTGGTGGCTGCCCACCATCCAGGGCCATCAAAACCAATTGATGTGAACTCTGCTGTTCTCTATCCAGAGATTTTTTCAGTATCAACTCAGGATATTTTTCGCCATCTGGACTCTGTTTCACTGTTAGATCAAAGTAACTGTTTTGTTCAAGGTAATATCTTTGCAGAGAATTACTTCCAACATCTGAATCTACAGCGGGGTCTAGAGGAAAGGACGAGCCTACTTGAATGGATTCTGAGATTTTTAGATCTACTTGAGACTGTTCGAATAATGGAGCATTATCATTAATATCGAGCACGACCACAGTTACATGGGAAATATTTAGGGGATTTTCTGCAACTGTTTCGAAATCAAGAGAGCACACGAGCTTTCTTCCACATATCTCCTCTCGGTCTATTCTGCCACTGACCAACAATTCCCCGCTCTTGGAGCTGATACTGAAGTATTCTCTTTCTGTGCTAACCCGCAGCTTCCTACTCGGTAAATTTTGGATTTCTAGTCCCAGATCCTTGGCGAGATTCCCCACCACCGATCCTTTCGCCATCTCCTCTGGAATGGAGTAGCGGATCTGCTCAGAAAACGCGCAACAGAACAAAGACACCAAAAAGGGGACCAGTACCTGCGGCCTCAGAGTCAGAGCTCTTTGCCCGGCGATCCTTCCCATCTCTCAGGTTCTGTGCAAACAGAAACTCTTTAGCTCCTCAGAAGACGAAATGTAGATGATCATGAGTTGTAAGAATCAATATTAAAGAAGGACCAATTTCCCTGTCCAGCCTGTTTTAGCTGCAAATCTGTGCGCTCCAGGAAAGATTCTGTGGGACTGGAGCTTGAATGAATACAGGGTTTGTTGGCGAGCAGGAAATTACCAATCTGGAAGCTAGCTAACAAAGGATTCTCTGTTCCAGCTCTCCCTCCACATTGGCCGACAGCGGCGCCCAGTGTCTCTGTATGAGAACTGAAATAAGTCTTATAAATTGATTTTCTTTCCCAGGAAAAAACATTTCAGTGACAATCAGGATTAACAAATATGTTTTTCTTCTATGAGTGTCCATTGTTATTTTTTCCCATACCACTTTAAAACTTGTCTTTCCCTCTATATTAAAAATGCTGGTTGTGACAGAAAGAAATACTTAACTTCGTGGGGACACTGGAGCTTTGCCCAATTGAGCAGTCTGGCTAAAAATAAGTCGAGGGTTACTGTCTATCCTAAGCATGTGAAGGCTTCTTCCGGCGGAATGGTTAGATGAAAGCAATTCATTCCAATGGCAACAAAGGGCAAGGAAGCAGATGTTGTGCGGTGCTTATAGCTTGGTCAGCTATAGAAGACGCCAGGGTTTGCCACTTAGGCTATGGAGTTTTCTTGACTTTTGTCTTGCAACTGGATTCTGATAACTTTGGAAGACCCTGAGGCACTTTGTATCTCAATTAAGTCCAGGTCACTCCGTGATGCTAGTCCCCTTCAAAAGTGGAAGAACCAACCACAATTAAATCAATTGTATCTATTTGATACCTACTGCTATTCCTGCTTCAGTGGATAAGGAATTTCATTGATATGAACCCTCTTTCTTCCTAGGTACATTTGCCATCCATCTCTGCAAGTTTATCCTCATTTTTGTTTATCTTCTTCCATAAATTCCTCAAAGAGTTATTAATTTTCATGGGTGAGGCTCTTCCAACAGTATTTATTTAAATATTTTGCCAGTGCAGATTGCATATATCTTACTCCTTGCTTTGTCTACATAACCTCATTTTTCTGACAGAATTTTCGACCACAACTTTTTTTTACATACTATATATTTTTTTATTAAAGCTATTTATTTTCAAAATACATGGGTGGATAATTTTTCAATATTAAGCTTTGCAAAAACTTGTGTTCCAATTTCCCCTCTTCTGCCATACCCTCTCCCAGTGGGGCAAGTAATTCAATATATGTTAAATATGGTAGAAATATATGTTAAATCCAATATATGCATACATATTTAGGTAATTATCTTGTTGCACAAGAAAAATCAAAACAAATTTTAAAAATGAGAAAAAATAAAGTGCAAGCAAACAACAACAAAAAAGAGTGAAAGTGTTATGCTATGAACCACACTCAGTTCCCACCATTCTCTCTCTAGATGCAGATGTTTCTTTCCATCACAAATCTATTGGAATTACCTTGAATCAACTCATTGTTGAAGAGAGCCACTTCCATCAGAATTGATCATTGTATAATCTTATTGTTGCCCTGTACAATGATCTCCTGGTTCTGTTCATTTCACTTTGCATCAGTTCATGTAAGTCTCTCCAAGGCCTCCCTGAAACATGCTGCTGATCGTTTATTATAGAACAATAATATTCCATAACATTTATATACCACAACTTATTCAGCCATTCTCCAATTGATGGGCGTCATTCAGTTTCCAGTTTCTTGCCATTACAAAAATATTTTTGCACATGTGGTTACCTTTTCTTCCTTTAAGATCTCTTTGGGATATAAACCCAGTAGAAATGCTGCTGGGTCAGAGTATGCACAGTTTGATAACTCTTTGGGCATAGTTCCAAACTGCTTTCCAGAATGGTTGGATCTGTTAACAATTCCATCAACAATGTATTAGTGTCCCAGTTTTCCCACATCTTCTCCAACATTTGTCATCATCTTTTCCTGTCATCTTAGGAATCTGAGAGGCGGGTAGTAGTATCTCAGAGTTGTCTTAATTTGCATTTTTCCAGATCAATCGTGATTTAGAACACCTTTTCATATGTCTAGAAATGTCACTCACAACTTTTAGGTCGTTTATTGCTATGTGATGTCGAGTGTGTGTGTGTGTGTGTGTGTGAGTGTGTGTGTAATAGACAGTATAGCCTATTTACAAACAAAGCCTATTTCTGTATTGTCATTTTGTGAAATGCTATTGTGATTTTTTCTTCACATAGTGGGATATTTCATCATTTGCAGCATTATTATAAGACTCCTGGAATATAGCTATATAAAATATGAGATTTGGGGTCTGAGAGTACCTAGAAATCTTTGAAAGCAACACAAAAATTGCCAAATGATATTGTCCAGATTTAAGAATTCTGATTAATAAAATGACCAACCATGATTCCAGAGGAACAATGATGAAGCAAGTTACCAATAAACTGACTGAAGGATGATAGGTTCAATTTTGCAGGATGAAACATTTTTTCCCCTAATAGACCAATAGGGGGATTTGTTTTTCTGGATTATGCATTTTTTTTTCCGGAGTTATTTTTTCTTGTTTATGAATGGGGGGGGGAGAGGAGAAGAGAGATTTGGAGTAGGTAGGTTAGGTTTAGAATTGCCAAAAAGAAGAAAAAAGAAAAAGAAAGAAAATGGTGTTATTGAAATATTTTGAAATGTATAGATAAAAGCAGAATGAAGGCTAGCAGAAATCACAGATGAGCAGAACAGTTTGGAAAGTAGTTATATGTTCTATTTGTTATATACTTTAAAAAAAATCAAGTTGTATATAATGGACACTCTTAGTTTCTTGTACGATCCTTAAAAAAATTCTATGTGCCTGTGGAAAATTCCAATCTTCTTTGTTGTTTCTTAGTCAGGATCTAAAAAAATGTAGCTTGCTTTTCTCCTATTAAACCTTGGGCCAAGATTTTTGTCCATCTACAATTTTTGTCAATCAATGAGGTAACTGCGAATGGTAATCTAGACAATCAGTGTTCTTGTGTGTGTATCACAAATTGTATTGTCAAATATATTTCTTTTCTGTGGCAATGGATCCCATTTTGGAAATTCTGTATTGTTCTAACACTCGATGAAATCGGTACGATTTAACTAAAGCCAATGATATAGAATACCTCTAATTTGTAACCTGCAAGACATCATCCTTTACAATGTTACACACCAGTTATGTATGTATATATGTATGTATATATGTGTTTTATTCCTTGATTGATATTCCTTATGATAGTAGTAGGAACTGGAGATATGATATAATTAATATAGTGAAGTCTTAGGGAAGGCAGCTCCTATTATTAACACAGAATGTCACTTTATCTGCAATTTAACATTTGTTTGGGATACTGAGAGAATAGATAGATGTCTTGCTCAAGGTCGCCCAGTAAATATGTGTCACTGGTGAAACGTGAACCCAGGTCTTCTTGGCTTCAAAGTTAATGCTCCATCTACTATTTCATGCTGCCTTAATTAGAGGATCATTGAATAAAGTTATCCACGTATCTTTTTTGCATATTAACATATACACTGAAATACATATCAAAAAGGAGATTCTTAAAAGTTATATTTTGCTTTAACCAGTAAAATACTTATTCAAGAATTAAACAACAGAATATAATATTCCCTAGAAGATTTGGATTGCTTCAGAAATTCATCAGTGATGAAACATTTTTTCAGAAAATGAAAGATTCAGTGAGTAGAGGGAAAGAAAGGTTTCAGGAAATAACTGGCACAAAAACAAAATGCATAAATTAACCTTAAGAAAAAAAGAAAGACATAATCATTTAAAAAAATTCTGTTTACTTTGAGGTACTACTTCACACCTCTCAAATTCGTTAAGACGATAGGAAAAGATAATGATAAATGCTAGAGCTGATATGGGAAAACTGGGACGTCGTTGATGGATATGTGAACTGATCCCAACATTTTGGAGAGCAATTTGGAACTACGCCCAAAGAGATATTGAACTTTGTATACCCTTAGATCTAGCACTATGTCTACTATGTATATATCCCAAAGAGATCATAAGAAAGGGAAAAGGACCCCAAGTGAGCAAAATATTTGTGGCAGCCCTTTTTGTGGTGGCAAAGAATTGGAAATTGCAATCCTGCAGTTTGGGCAGATGGGAGCCGAATGCCCATTGTTTGGGGAAAGGTTGAATGGGTTATGGCATATGGATTTAATGGAATATTATTGCTTGATAAGAAATTATCATTAGGATATGATGGAAAGATTTACATGAATTGATGCTAAGTGAAGTGAGTAGCACCAAAAGAATCATTGTACAAAGCAACAACAAGATGATGTGATGATAAACTGTGATGGACTTGGCTCTTTTCAACAATGAGATGATTCAGGCCAATTCTAATAGACTTGTGATGGAAAGAGTCATCTGCATCCAGAGAGAGAACTATGGGCATTGAATATGGATCACAACATAGTATTTTCATGTTTGTTGTTGTTGTTGTTTGCTTGCTTGTTGTTGTTTTTTTTTTCTCTCTCTCATTTTTTCCTTTTTGATCTGATTCTTCTTGTTCAGCACGATAAATATGGAAATATGTTTAGAAGAATTGCATATGTTTAACCTATATCGAATTTCTTGCTGTCTAGGCTGAGGAGAGAGGTGGGAAGGGAGGGAGAAAGAAATGGTACACAGTTTTGCAAGGTTGAATTTTAAAAACTATCTTTGCAAGGGCAGCTAGGTGTTGCAATGGATAGAGCACCAGTTCTGAAGTCAGGAGGATCTGAGTTCAACTCTGGCCTCAGACCCTAGGCAAGTAACTTGACCCCAATTGCCTCAGGAAAAAAAAGTCATCATGTTAAAACTATCTTTGTGTATATATATATATATATATATTTAAAGCTATTATTAAAAAGTTCACTTACTAACTGTACAGTAGAGAATGAAAGAAAACATACAACGAAGGAAAGAAAGGATAGCTAGCTCTGAACACAGTATGTGGTATTTATTATATAAGCTTTTTTGAGATGGAAATTTATTGGTTTATATTTTGATTACTCTCCTATGTTCTATTCTTCACATGAAAATTATCCCCCCAATTTTATATTTAAATTTAAAATAAATTAAGAAAAAAACAACGCTTTCTTATTCCCTTCTTACTATTTCTTTAAGTAAACAAGACACCAGACATCATTATCTATGACAAATGAAAAGTGAGTATCTCACAGAGGTCAATAAAGAGTCCAATGGAAGGCATGAGTGGGCTGCAATACATTACACTGAAGCATCCCTTTTTTTCCACCAACAAATTTAGACAATACAAGCCAATAGATATAAAAAAATAATATTTTCTTTAAAAGTAATGAGATTAATCAAAAGTAACATGACTATTTCAAAAACAAAAATTGAAAGCTAAATAACATAATGATCAGTTAGAAGATACTTCTATTATGAGCTAAATAAAACACTAAATTTCTAGGAACCATTGTGGTACAGTAAAATCACTACTTTTCAGAGTTATGGTAATTGATCTCTAGTGTATAACATTTTGAAGTATGTCCACTAGTATTGGGTAATAAATTTAAATGTGTATTCTTCTTAACACTGCATACTTTTTATTCGAAGTTTCTTGAATAAAAGTCACAAAAACAAATGAACAAATTCAACTTTCTGATAAAATATATTGCTAGTCTAGAAAAAGATAAAAATTGCAAAAATAAAAATGCTATCAAATAAATGATGAGACAGTTTCTAAACATTGATATGACAAAAACTTTCTACTTTGTTCCAATAAGAAGTTTGATATTAATTTCATTATCAATTTCTCCTTAAAGAGTGGCTTCTTAAGATCTTAAGACATTTTGATGTTTGATTGTGGGTACTACATTAGGTAGCTTAATTACATTGAATAAAGAGAAAGATAATCAGAGATTGATGCTAATGTAACGGAGTACCATAAGATTTTATCTATGACTACAATTGAAGTCAAAGAATATATACAGATGGAAAAAAGACTAAAAAAACCCCTAGGATCTAGCATCATTATTTGACAGAAGAGAAGGAGAAAGCCAGGGAGAGGGAAGTGATGGTACTAGAAATAAAGTCTCTTGAATGTCATTCACTCTTCACTCCTCCATAGAGCACAATCTTATTCAACATGTTGCCCAACATATGTGAAGAATTAAAAATCATTGGGTTTTTTTGGGGGGGGCATATGACATGGATATGCACAAAACAATGTTTTTTTTATGAATCTGGATTCAAAAATATATCAACAGACTTTAACTACAACAAGTATAAGGATAAATAAAATGCTATTCTTTAGCCCAAAATCAATAGTGAAAATATAGGAGAGGTAAAATTGATTTTTATTAATGAATCTGAAAAATATATTAGGCATTACAATCGAAAGAAAACTCAATACGTTAGTTATATGATCTAGGTTAATAAAATAGTGTTCAAAGAGAAGGAATAATATCACTATTTTCAACAATGATCAGTTCACGTCCTGAGTTACTGAATTCAGTTGAGAAGATGACAAAATATGAACTTCTACAAGAAGACGTACAGACAATAAAGTTTCTTTAAACCAAAGAATATACTGAATAGTTGAAAAAGTCAGGAATATATAGGAAAAAGATAAGACATTGAGTAAGCTAAAGCAATCTCTATTTGAAGGCTGCTTTACATGTGGAATTAGATCTACTCTATACAAAAATCAGTCGACTCAGTTAAAGCTATCTATATGTGTGGTCAAAGTAAAGAAATGGCTAACAATTAGAAGTTTAAAAAAAAAAAAAAACCGACAAAATAATTTCCGGAACAGCAAGATGATGAAGTGGATAGAGTTCCGACTCTGAAGTCAAGACGACCTGAGTTCAAATTCTGCCTCAGACACTTAACACTTACTAGCTATGTGACCCTGGCAAGTCATCTCAATTAATTACCTTGCTCCCCCCCCCAAAAAAAAAAAAAAAAAAAAAAACAAATAACAAAAAAACCTTTCTGAGCTAAGATACATATTTTGAAGATCTTAAACAGAGAATCACTATCTCACAGCCCAGATTATTACGAAGAAGATTGCCATAGTAAAGTTGGAAATTTGGCTAGATATTGATACTATTTCACAACTCGAGTAAAATATGTCAGGTATTAAATACTATTTAAAAAACAGCATACCTGTAAGAAGGACTGATCCTCATTAGAGAGAAATGACTCGTGAGGGATTAATGGAGGTTCCTTTTTATCAGAGCTCTGCTGGATTGATAAAGTATCTGCATAATTTGGTCCCAGAAATATCAATTGGCTTTTCCGAGAGTCAGTGGTGAGGGAAACTTCTTGGGTATGTGTTTGGAGAAACGCTCTCACTCCATCAATGCCCACAAACTGGGAGGAATGGATGTTTCCAAAATGCCCAGTAGATGCACTCAGAAACTTCGAGGTCCTCCACCTGTGTAATTTGAGCGCCAATAAAATGACAATGAAGGTAAAGAACAAACAGGAAACCGCAGCCACAGCGATGACGAGGTAGAATGTGAGGTTGGAGTCTTTAAGGTCATCTGATGGCTCGGGATTGCTGAGCTCAGAAAGGATCTTGGGGATGCTGTCAGCCACAATTATGGTGATACTGACAGTGGCAGAGAGGGGGAGCTCCCCATTATCTGTCACTGCCACTAGAAGATTCTGCTTGAGAGCATCTTTATCCAGGAATGTCCGGACAGTCCTGATTTCTCCTGAATGAAGACCCACAGAGAAGAGACCAGGCTCTGTGGCCTTGATCAGGCGGTAGGACAGCCAGGCATTCTGGCCAGAATCTCCGTCGACTGCTACCACCTTGGTCACCAGGTAACCTGGCTCTGCAGAGCGAGGGGCCAGTTCTACTCCACTGGAACCATCTGTAGGGAAGGCGGGGTACAGGACTTCCGGGGCATTATCATTCTGATCCAGGATAAACAGAGTCAGAGACACGTTGCTGCTGAGAGGAGGATCTCCAGAGTCCATGGCGATCACTCCTAGCTTCAGTTCTCGGAACTGTTCGTAATCAAAGGAACTCAGAGCATAGAGAACGCCAGTTTCAGAGTTAATGGAAACATAGGAGGAGAGAGATGCACCATGTATCAAATCGTCCATGATGGAGTAAGTGACGTGACCATTCTCCCCGATATCGGAGTCATGAGCAGTCAGAGAATAAATAGAAGTTCCTCTGGGATTGTTCTCCATGACATAAGTCGATTCGGATGTCTGGACAAAAACTGGGTGGTTGTCATTGATGTCTTCTATGTGCAGGGAGATGTGAGTGTTAGTGGACAGAGGGGGACTCCCTCCATCTGTGGCTGTCACCGTGACGTTGTATATGGAGACTTGTTCCCGATCTAGGGCTCTGTCGGTCACCAGAGTATAATAATTTCCATAGGACTTTTCAAGTTTGAAAGGGAGATTTTCTGGAATGGAGCACGTGACCTGTCCATTTTCTCCGGAATCTCTGTCGTGCACATTGAAAAGGGCAATCACTGATCCTGCAGAAGAATTTTCAGAGATTGAGCTGATAACAGAAGTGATGGTGACTTCGGGAGCGTTGTCATTCACATCAAGTACTTTGATCAGAATCTTGGCTATGGCCAGAAGTCCAGCCCCATCTCGGGCTTCAATATCTATAGTATAGATATTGCATTCTTCATAATCTAGATTTCCCAGTACTGTTATACCTCCAGTCAAAGCATTCAAATGAAATAACTGAGATGTTTTTTCTGTAATTTTCTGAAAATAATAAGTGACTTCCCCGTTTATTCCTATATCCATGTCGGTAGCACTCACTGCGAGTAGCTGTGAACCCTGTGGTAAATTCTCAGGTACATTCACGCTATACAGAGATTGAGTAAACTTTGGCGCGTTGTCATTCGCATCCAGAACAGTGATAGGAACTCGTAGAGTGCCAGAGAGAATCGGATCTCCACCGTCCGAAGCCAAGAGAGTGAGGTGATGAACAGGTTTCTCCTCTCGGTCCAGAGCATGTTCAAGCACCAACTCCAAAAACTTGCTCCCACCTGTTCGTTTTTCCACATGCAGAGAGAAATGATGATTCGAACTCAACTTGTAGCTCTGAACGGAGTTCATTCCTATATCTGCATCAAAAGCTTCCGGAAGGGGAAACCTTGTTCCTGGCACTGCGCTTTCGCTGATTTTGATTTCCCGTTCTTCTGTTCCAAAGCTGGGGGCGTTATCGTTGATATCAATTATTTCCACTTCTATTCCATAAATTTTCACTTTATCCTCTAATAGAATCTCTGCGTTTACAACGCACACGGATGCTTTCCCACACAACTCTTCCCTATCTATTCTGTCCGCTGTGACTAAGCTTCCGCTTCTGACATTCAAAGCAAAATGATGCTTCTTACCTCTGGAAACTATGCGGGCTCCGTGCTCTGACAGCTTTCGGGGCTCCAACCGAAGGTCCTGGGCAATGTCGCCCACAAATGAACCCTTCTCCATCTCCTCGGGCACTGAGTAGCGGATCTGCTCAGACCCAGTCTCCCATAGCACTCCCAGGAGAAAGCAAATCAGGATTATTCCATGGCAGTTCCCGATTTTCTGTCTAGCCTCCATTGTTGCCTCGATATTGGATTTTTATTCCTTTTGCAGGCCCGACCTTAGTATATGAATTAGCATTCCGATCTTAAGTGTCCAAGGGGATTAAGATGCCCCAGCCTCTTCCAACTTAGAGAGGACAGTTTGTGGCCGATTTGATTTTAACGGGAAGCTGACATTATATGCCTAGGCTTTGTGGGCTGCTGGGAAGTTTAGGTTGGATTCATCTCCTTACTGGTCAACAGCGGCGCCCAGAGTCCTAACCGATTACTACAACATTTTTGAGCAAAACATACATTTGGTTTAAAATAGCTTCCTAATAATTTTATTGCTTTGAAACATTTTTAAAAGGAACACATATTTCATTTAATTTTCGAGGCAAATCCAGCGAACATCCAAAAACATGTAACGATTGTAGACTTCAAAACAGTAACTCTTCTTTTATTTCGTAGAATTTATTTCAATAAGATTATTCATTGTGTATTCATGGTTTCTTTGCATTTTCTTTATTCCACCCCGTATTTTCATTATAAGTCCTCAGTCTCGGCATAAGCTATTCTTAAGTAATAAATTCCTACACCTCCAAGATGAAGTGCTTTTGTACTAAGTGAGATGAAGAGATTTGTGTTTCTAAAAATGAAAAGTGGTTTTCTTAGGAGTTGTTATAATTTTATGCCATGGACCTCATTAAGAGATTCTGAATGAGTTTCAACTCAGCCAATAAAAGTAGAAACAATGTAACAATTACATTTCTTTGCAGGCCCCTCAGAGATTTTTATTTTTTAAAATATTAAATATATTAATGTTTTATTCAAGGAATCCTCAGAATGCAAAAAAGATCTAGTTACTTTATATAAACCCTTGTGTAATCATAATTAGCTAACAATATTCAAATGTGAATGCCCAACATAAACATCTAAACACCAAAGTACAAAACAAAAGAAAATTAAATATAATTGGTATAAGTGTTCTGCATACTTGAATTTTGGCTCTTGAAATATTAAAAATCTTATTTTCCTCAATATTCATAATTTTCTGGAAGGCAGAATTCGAAAACCTCTATTATATTTACATTATATATTACCAATGTTTGATGAAGGACTTTATTTCTAGACTAGAATATACAAAATTATTGATGAACAGTAAAACCAAAGAGTAATTTTTCAATGGATATGATGAAAGTAAAAAGTTAATTAAGAATTATTTTAGTATGGCTAATGTAGAAATTCATTTTGCATAACTAGCCATATTAGTGATAGGTTTTACTTTTCTTACCTTCTCATTAGGTGAGAAAAGAATAAAGGGAGGGAAAGAATTTGGAACTGGAAAAAATTTCTGTGCTTTAAAAATGAATGTAATTTAAGTTTTAAAAAACATTCTTTTAGGAAACTGCTGTCAATAAGCTTTTTACTTAATTTGAACCATGAAATTATGGGGCGAGGGGAAATCCTTTATCAAAGTCCAATAATTTGTGAAGAATATTAATGGCTAGATCAAAAAGTGCAGACCTCACAGTTCCAGGAAAGCTCAATGTTTTCAAACCAAGGAAGGTCATAAATGAGAGATAAACTCCATCTCTCCTTCTCTTTCTCCCCCTCTTTCTCTCCCTCACTCTCCCTCTCCCTCCCTCTCTTCCTCCTTTCCTCTCTCCCTCTGTCTCTGTCTCTCTGTCTCTTTGTCTCTCTGTGTCTCTGTCTCTGTCTCTGTCTCTGTCTCTCTCTCTTCCTCTCTCTCTCTCCCTCTCTTTCTCTCTCTCTCTCCTTCCCTCTCCCCCCCCCTCTCTCTCTCTCTCACACACACACACACACTTGCCTACTTAAAATGTTTGTTAGTAAATTAGAGGACAGAGAAAGTATGTCAAACTTACAAATCCCCAACTACTCACAATCAAGCTATTTAAATTTTAAGAACTAATGCACAATGAAAACATTGTCAAAAAAAAAGAGATGATTGCAAAAACTTACATGAGAAGGAATGCCTATGTTAGAGGTGACCTGGAGCTCCCCATTAGTGTTATTCAGGATCCTGGAAGCATCATTCAAGAGAAAATCCTGTGGGGATGACATTTCCCCAGTCAGTTTAAGAAAATTATATTCCATCCTTCCCCCTTGAGAGGCAACACACAGATTATAAGAATATGGTAAAGTTCCTTCATTGTGGTTTGGGGGGATGATGTGCCCAGTCTTAGAGCAAAAATCCACAGAGAAACATCTGAATATAGATGAATTTGATGACTTTCCTAAGCGAAGGGCAATGGCCAGTGTCACTGTGACTAGGAACAACAATGAAATTAGGGCTAAAGCTATTACCAAATAAAACTGCAGCTCAGACTGAGAGTCTGGAATCTCAGAGTGCTCTTCCATTATCTCTGGCATGGCCTCCTGCAGGCTGTCTGCAAAAACCAAAAGCAGAGTCACAGTCGATGACAAAGGGGGCTGTCCACCATCCTGCACAGAGACCAGCAGGCGGTGCTTGGCTGTGTCTCTGTCAAACAAGGCCCTGTTAGTCCTAACCTCTCCTGTATGAAGTCCTAAGCTGAAGAGTTCCGGATCTGTGGCTTGCAGTACTTGGTAGGCCAACCAGGCATTGTGTCCCGAATCAGCATCCACTGCCACCACCTTAGTGACTAAGTAGCCTGGCTCCGCAGAACGTGGGACCATATCAAAGAGGGCTGATCCTTCGGCCCCGAGTGCCGGGTAAAGAATGATTGGGGCATTGTCATTTTGATCCACTACGAACACTCGAACTGAAACATTAGCACAGAGGGCAGGGGAGCCAGCATCACAGGCTTGAAGAATTAGCTCGAAGGTGTGGACTTGCTCATAGTCGAAGGACCGCTGCGCAAAGATGTCTCCTCTGTGTCCATTGACAGACACGTAGGAGGACAGTGGCAGGGTAGGGAGATCGCTCCAAATAATAGAGTAAGACAGACTGCCATTCTTCTCCAAGTCTGGGTCAACTGCTGAGACACAGGAAATAGATGTCCCTGAGGGATTGTTCTCAGGAATGTAAGACACATAAGATTGTTGAAGGAAGACCGGGGCATTGTCATTGACATCCCCAACGACTAGGAGGATGATTTTGCTGGTGGATAGAGGGGGGTTTCCTTTGTCAGTGGCAGTCACAGTAATATTATACTCTGAGGTATGCTCTCTGTCTAGAGTTCCCTCTGTCAATATCTTGTAGTAATTCTTGGAAGGGGATTCCAATTTGAAGGGAATATTTTCTTGAAAATAACACATAACCTCTCCATTTTCTCCCGAATCTCTGTCACGGATTTTCAGAAGTGCAATGATAGTGCCAGGTTCAGAATTCTCTGGCACTGGACTGAACATAGATGCCACAGTTATTTCGGGGATACAGTCATTTTCATCGACAATTTCTATATGGATTTTACAGTGTGATGCTAGATCTCCAAAGTCTTTTGCTTCTATGCTCAGGGTGTAACTACTAATATTCTCGAAGTCCAGATTATCCTTAGTCGTTATTTCTCCTGTCTTTTGATTCAAGTCGAATAAAAGTTTCACATCTTCATCTACGTTTTGGAAGGAGTAAGTAATTTCTGCATTGACTCCCTCATCCTGGTCGGTAGCCGACACACGCAGTAGAGTGGATCCTGGGGGCAGGTTCTCCCGCACACTGACCCGGTAAACTTGCTGACTGAATACCGGGACATTGTCATTGGCATCCACAACATTGATTCTGATCTGAGCTGTGCCATTTTGTGGTGGCTGCCCACCATCCAGGGCCATCAAAACCAATTGATGTGAACTCTGCTGTTCTCTATCCAGAGATTTTTTCAGTATCAACTCAGGATATTTTTCGCCATCTGGACTCTGTTTCACTGTTAGATCAAAGTAACTGTTTTGTTCAAGGTAGTATCTTTGCAGAGAATTACTTCCAACATCTAAATCCACAGCGGGGTCTAGAGGAAAGGACGAGCCTACTTGAATGGATTCTGAGATCTTTAAATTTGCATGAGACCTTTTGAATAATGGAACATTATCATTAATATCGAGCACGACCACAGTTACATGGAAAATATTTAGGGGATTTTCTGCAACTGTTTCGAAATCAAGAGAGCACACGAGCTTTCTTCCACATATCTCCTCTCGGTCTATTCTGCCACTGACCAACAATTCCCCACTCTCTGAGCTGATACTGAAGTATTCCCTCTCTGCGCTAACCCGTAACTTCCTGCTCGGTAAATTTTGGATTTCTAGTCCCAGATCCTTGGCGAGGTTCCCCACCACCGATCCTTTTTCCATCTCCTCTGAAATGAAGTAGCGGATCTGCTCAGAAAACGCGCAACAGAACAAAGACACCAAAAAGGGGACCAGTACCTGCGGCCTCAGAGTCAGAGCTCTTTGCCCGGCGATCCTTCCCATCTCTCAGGTTCTGTGCAAACAGAAACTCTTTAGCTCCTCAGAAGACGAAATATAGATGATCATGAGTTGTAAGAATCAATATTAAAGAAGGATCAATTTCACTGTCTAGCTGCAAATCCGTGTGCTCCAGAGACTGGAGCTTAAATGAATTTGTTGATTTGTTGGTGAACAGGAAATTACCCCTCAGGAAGCTAGCTACAAGGGATTCTCTTTTCCAGCTCTCCCTCCACATTGGCCGACAGCGGCGCCCAGTGTCTCGGTCGGAGAATTTCAGCCAATACTACAGAAATCCATTTTTCTCCAGGATAAAAATTTCCAGTAATATCCAAGGAATACACTTTTAAACATATATCTGCTAAAGTATTATTATTATTTGTTATTCTCAATATACCATGCCTTCTCTTCCCCCTCTCACCCCCCAACTGTACTGGAAATGTTAAACATTTCTTTTTCTGGCAGACATTTTGGTGTAGTGTGGAGAGAAAGGCTTGGGTTGGAATCTTTCCTCAGGCACTACTCAGTGTGACTTCAAGCAAGTCACTTTGCCTACTTGTGCTCTCTGTACCAATTTATTTTCTTTTTTTTTTTTTTTTGTAAAATCAGAGGGTTGTACTTTATGGAGTCTAAGATCCCTTTCAGGTTTAAATCCAATCCAATGTTCTTATAATTGAGCCATTCAGGTTGTAAATATGACTTATATGGTTTATTGAAATCATTCAAGTTCTGTCTGAATATAAAGGAAGGAAACTAAATTGGTAGTCAGGATATACAAGTTCCATGCCTGACTCTATCTAGTCCCTCAGTCATTCTCGAATTTGAACGTCTTCGGGATTGAAAGTAGACTACTGTTGCTTTAGCTAATCTCTTTGATTGTAAAAGGATGGGTGAAGCTGAGTGGAGCTCTATCAATCAGCTTCATCAATCCATGAAGAAAGCTGGTCTCCCTTGAAAGAATCTATGTATACCAAGGATGGTTTTAGTATGTTTCAAAGTTTCAAAGAAGCAAGGGAATTTGAGGATTTCTGGTTCAATGACTGCGAATTTTTGTGACACTTTCAGAATATTCTCTTTTAAAATCACCACTTTAATAATAGTGGAGTCCAGTGAACCCAATACTTCTTTTTTCCCCTGTTACAAACAAGTAGCCAAGAAAAACAAATTCCCACGAAGGCCATATCTTCACAGTATCCTACTGTGCTCCTCCGGACATATTTTAATTAAAAACTCACAGAAAGATTCTTGGAACAATAACTGCCAGAACAATACACAAAGACAAGTCGCTGATGGGATGTTACTGTACTATTAATTACACTATTCAAAAAAGGGTGATTATGTCATATAATAGATTTCATCAGCAATATTTTCATTTTTCTCCAAAGAGACAAGGTTAATGTTGGATAGTGAATATGTAAAAACTGTTCTCTTAAGAATAAATAAAATTTATAAATAGATGAAAATATTAAAATCACTATTATTAAACAATACGACTATAGCAAAACAATAACCAAGTGAATAAAAGTTCAAATGTATTAGTTCTTTGAATATTTCGATTATGATTGAAACAAAGGTGCCATTCTTCTGGAATACATTGAATATCATGGTGGATATCTGCACAAAATCATATTGGAATATCTCCAACGAATGGCAATTTAAAATATCAGAATTTGCTCCCAAAACATGCTGAAATAAGTAATTTTTAGAAGGTCAAACAATCTAATAGTTCATGGATATAAAGAATACAAAAATCAAATAAGAATAGGTCTGTACTGAAAATGAAATAATTCTTTCAAATGGAAAAATAAAATTATTCTATAAAAATCAGGTGGAAAGTATATTAATAATTTATTTATAATCTGATATGGCAAAAGTATTTGAAAATAAATGAACTTCGTACCATGTCTTTTATGTCATCTCAAAAAGGTTATTCCATGAGATCCTACAATGCCATGCTTCACATTAGGTAGATCAGGAAAAAAAAAAAGAACTGATGAAACCTTGAAAGGTTATCATGAGGTTTATTCCTAGATTCTATCACTAAAGCTATTGGATTTCCTCTGGAACAAAGTCCTTAAAGATATATTTGTCCATGACTCATCCCTCATCTCTATACCCATTTTCAAAGCTGTAAAAAATGATCACAGGTAAAGAACTGAGGTGTAAGAAATGAAGAAGCATGATTTAAGAGAAACCTGGGAAGATTTGAATTAACTAATGTAGAGTGAGGTGAACAGAACAACAGCAACATTGTACAAATAAATAATTCTAAAAGAATGTGAAACTCTGAACAATATATTGACTTATTTGAAAGCATTCATAATGAAACTTATTGCTTACATCCTCATAGAGAAGTGTTTGACTAAGTATGCAGATTGAAACCTCTTTTTCTGGACATTGCCAATTAGGGATTTGTTTTGCTTGATTACATATTCTTTTATTGTTGTATGGTTTCTCTTTCTCAATGGGGGTCAGGAGTTGGGGTGAAAATACAAAGATGAGGGTTCAAGATAAACTTTCTGACTTTGTTACAGTGATTTTTCAGTAGCAAAGTAAAATCCTATTCAAGAAATTTATCAATATAAATCAAGACCTAGAAACCATGACTTATTATTATTATTGGTAAACGACACAAATACGGAAAGGAAACAATGTTCCAGATGACAAAATTAAGACTTAAAATTAATTTTTACAGACTAGAATAGACTAGACTGTGAAGATTAAATATAAAAGGATTAAATATAGAATCTCACACTTTCATTCCAAACAATGACTGCATCAAATAAATGACTGGAGAGAATTATATTAACAAGAATTAATTTGAAAAAGTAATAACAATTTCAATCGATTGAAAATTAAATGAGTCAATAGTATGGTGCAGACGCCAAAGAAACAAATGGAATTTCATATTGAATAATAGAAATAATTTGTTGAAAATAAGAGAAGCAATAGTGCTACAACCTTGTTCCTCCTAACTTTGTACTGGTAAGCCCATAATACTGGATTTTTATCTTTTGTTAGACGTCAAATTTGATATGTACATTCATAAAATGAACATTCACCATAAGAAGCACAGATTGTCAAGTATTGAAATAAAAATAAATAAAAAACAGTTGAGGGAACGAGGAATTTTATGCATGTGTGTGACACACACATATCTACATTTCTATATGATTTAAGAAAAAAACAATAACAACTTACAAATATTCAAAGGACAAAAAAAGAATAAGCATTTATATAATGCATGCTATGTGTCAGATTATGCCAAGTACTTTTTACACCTAACAATCCTGTGAAGTGGGTGCTATTATAACCTCCATTTTACAATCGAAGAAATTGAGAAAAACAGAAGTTAAATATTTTGCCCAGGGTCACATAATTATTAAGCCCTTGAGGTCAGATTGGAAATCAGTTCTTCCTTTCAGGCTCAGTATTCTATCTACTGTGCCATCAATGGACGTTAATTCTAATTCTAAGAACTAAAGTGAATCCCTTGTCTCATCAGCTGGCTTCTAATTCTATTTATAAGAAGAATTTGACTAATTCTGTGTATCTATAGTAGAGCTATGTTTAGATGCGCACAAGTTGCAGACAGTAAAGTTGGAGCTTAATGTAAAGAAAATATGTCTAACAATTGGAACTTTTCATAAATTTTACCCTACTAAGATTTTTATCACTTGTACTCTCAAACAGAGACTAACTACTAGTAAAGTTGTTGAAAGAGATTTTGACATTGGGCTAGAAGTAAGATTGAGTGAAAACTAAAGTTCCTTTCACATTTAATCTGTGATTGAAAGAATATTAAATAATTAGTTACATTAAGAATTAAAGTTCAGCATACCTGTAAGAAGGACTGATCCTCATTAGAGAGAAATGACTCGTGAGGGATTAATGGAGGTTCCTTTTTATCAGAGCTCTGCTGGATTGATAAAGTATCTGCATAATTTGGTCCCAGAAATATCAATTGGCTTTTCCGAGAGTCAGTGGTGAGGGAAACTTCTTGGGTATGTGTTTGGAGAAACGCTCTCACTCCATCAATGCCCACAAACTGGGAGGAATGGATGTTTCCAAAATGCCCAGTAGATGCACTCAGAAACTTCGAGGTCCTCCACCTGTGTAATTTGAGCGCCAATAAAATGACAATGAAGGTAAAGAACAAACAGGAAACCGCAGCCACAGCGATGACGAGGTAGAATGTGAGGTTGGAGTCTTTAAGGTCATCTGATGGCTCGGGATTGCTGAGCTCAGAAAGGATCTTGGGGATGCTGTCAGCCACAATTATGGTGATACTGACAGTGGCAGAGAGGGGGAGCTCCCCATTATCTGTCACTGCCACTAGAAGATTCTGCTTGAGAGCATCTTTATCCAGGAATGTCCGGACAGTCCTGATTTCTCCTGAATGAAGACCCACAGAGAAGAGACCAGGCTCTGTGGCCTTGATCAGGCGGTAGGACAGCCAGGCATTCTGGCCAGAATCTCCGTCGACTGCTACCACCTTGGTCACCAGGTAACCTGGCTCTGCAGAGCGAGGGGCCAGTTCTACTCCACTGGAACCATCTGTAGGGAAGGCGGGGTACAGGACTTCCGGGGCATTATCATTCTGATCCAGGATAAACAGAGTCAGAGACACGTTGCTGCTGAGAGGAGGATCTCCAGAGTCCATGGCGATCACTCCTAGCTTCAGTTCTCGGAACTGTTCGTAATCAAAGGAACTCAGAGCATAGAGAACGCCAGTTTCAGAGTTAATGGAAACATAGGAGGAGAGAGATGCACCATGTATCAAATCGTCCATGATGGAGTAAGTGACGTGACCATTCTCCCCGATATCGGAGTCATGAGCAGTCAGAGAATAAATAGAAGTTCCTCTGGGATTGTTCTCCATGACATAAGTCGATTCGGATGTCTGGACAAAAACTGGGTGGTTGTCATTGATGTCTTCTATGTGCAGGGAGATGTGAGTGTTAGTGGACAGAGGGGGACTCCCTCCATCTGTGGCTGTCACCGTGACGTTGTATATGGAGACTTGTTCCCGATCTAGGGCTCTGTCGGTCACCAGAGTATAATAATTTCCATAGGACTTTTCAAGTTTGAAAGGGAGATTTTCTGGAATGGAGCACGTGACCTGTCCATTTTCCCCGGAATCTCTGTCGTGCACATTGAAAAGGGCAATCACTGATCCTGCAGAAGAATTTTCAGAGATTGAGCTGATAACAGAAGTGATGGTGACTTCGGGAGCGTTGTCATTCACATCAAGTACTTTGATCAGAATCTTGGCTCTGTCCAGAAGTCCAGCTCCATCTTGGGCTTCAATATCTACATCATAGAAATTACATTCTTCATAATCTAGATTTTCCAAAATTGTTATATCCCCAGTCAACGCATTCAGTTCGAATAATTGCGAAGTTTTCTCAGTAATTTTCCGGAAATAATAAGACACATCCCCGTTCATTCCCTCGTCTGGATCTGTGGCATTCACCCTGAGCAGACATGTTTTCACTGGCACGTTCTCAGGAATACTCACTCTGTACTGGGATTGAGTGAACTGTGGGGCATTGTCATTTGCATCAAGAACAGTCACGAGGATAAGCACAGTGGCAGAACCAACTGGATTTCCTCCATCAAAGGCAGTGAGTATAAGGCGATGGCTAGGTTCCTTCTCTCTGTCCAGGTCTCGCTCCAGCACCAGCTCAGGGTACTGGGCATCATCTTTTCCGTTTTGTATATGCAGAGAGAAGTAATGGTTCGAGCTCAGTTTGTATTTCTGCAGTGAATTCACCCCCACATCTAAATCAAAAGCTTCTGGAAGAGGAAATCTTGTTCCTGGCACTGCACTTTCCTGGATTTTGACTTCCCTTTCTTCTGTTCCAAAGCTGGGGATGTTATCATTAACATCAGTTATTTCCACTTCTACTCTATAAATTTTCACTTTGTCTTCTAGCAGAATCTCTAAATTTAGAGTACACACGGACGCTCTCTCACACAGCCCCTCCCTGTCTATTCTGTCTGCCGTGACTAAACTGCCGGTTCTGAAATTCAGAGCGAAATGCTGTTTCTTACCTCTGGAGACAATGCGGGCTCCTCGATCCAATAGTTTCTGTGGTTCCAGCCCCAGGTCTTTGGAGATATCACCTACGAAGGCGCCCTTCTCCATCTCCTCCGGCACTGAGTATCGGATTTGTTCGGCCCTGGTCTCCCATAGAATTCCTAGCAGAAAGCAAAGCAAGATTCTCCCTCTGCTGCTCGGAAGTCTCTGCGGAGCTGTCATTGTTATCCTGCTGCAGATATTTCTTCTGCTTAATCTCCCAATGATTCTCTCCGGATCAGTTCTTGGGTCTTCTAAATTCTTGAAGATAGGCAGTCATCACGGTTTTCTTAGTTTTGAGTGTTTTCTGGTTGATTCAATTCTGCTGGTGGAGTTGCGTGTCTGAGCAGCCTTTTCTTTATGCGTCTGAGCAACGTCTGGCTTTGTCGGTTGGAAGTCAAGAGGATCTGGCTGGATTTCTCTTCCTAACTGGTGAACAGCGGCGCCCAGAGTCCTAATCAATTATTGCATCGTTGGCACAGTGGAAACTGTCCAAACACTTGAATTTCAATGAATCCCCAACTTAGGGAAACAGATCATACATATATACATAAATATGTATGTACATATTACAGAGAGCCATGATACAAATCAGTGATTCCTTATAGACGTTATCATATTTCATGTCACTTTAAAATATTTGAAATAAAGAATTTTGTGGTGAATTGTCATTTGCATCAAGAGTGGTCACCAGAATGAGCACAGTGGCAGAAGCAGTCGGATTTCCTCCATCAAAGGCCAGTAAGTGTAAGACGCAAAATTCTTGGAGTCTGGGATTTTGACTTAAGATACAGGTATATTTGGTTGACATTCCAATCACTACTTTTAATTTAAACAAACTTTGACCAGAACACAAATAACTAGCTCATCTTCATACATTTGCCCCAGTAACTTAGTGATCATTATTTACTGGATATTTTGGGCCTCTAAACTAGAACTAAGTTTTTCAAATAAGGGCTATTTTTAGAAAAAAAAAAAAGATAGGTAGGATAACAACTTTTAAAATCTTAAAAAAAATCTTTGTTAGTTCGTGATTATCTGTATCCTTATACTTAATTTAAATCCTGAAATTCTTTTGTTGGAAAATGTATTTTTTTTTCTCTTGGCTATTCCACTCATTTAAATTCATGTCTAATGTGAATGGCCAAAAAGAAGAGTTCAGGTCACAGAATATCTTGTTTACCAAGAAAATACTGTCCGGTATATTAGGGTAGATAGACAACATTGAAAATAAACTCTTAAATATGGAGAAATATAATAATTTTAAAGAACTTATGTACCATGGAGTAGCTGAGCAAAAAGGCAAAGATGAGATTCCGGGAGGCAACATTCCTTCAGTAAATTTGAGAAAATTACATTGAATCTTTCCTGTTTCTGAGGCCACATACAGATTATAAAAATATCGTAAAATTCCTTCACTGTAGTTTGGGAAGAAATCAGATATAGTCTTAGAGTAAATATCCACATGGACACAGCACAACATGTTAGGATTGCAATATCTCCGAAGTTGCAGAGTGATGTATCATTGTGATAAGAAACACCACAGAGATTAAGGACAAAACTATTACTAAGTAAAACTGTAATGCAGACTGGGCGTTCAGGATATCTGACTTTTCCTCCTTCATTTCGGGTAGCACTTCCTGTAAGCTCTCTGCACACACCAGGTGCAAAGCCACATTGGCCGACTACGGGAGTTGCCCACATCCTGCAGGGAGACCAGAAGCCGGTGTCGA
Organism: Sminthopsis crassicaudata; assembly: GCF_048593235.1. NCBI lineage: Eukaryota > Metazoa > Chordata > Mammalia > Dasyuromorphia > Dasyuridae > Sminthopsis > Sminthopsis crassicaudata. The sequence goes on along the minus strand of NC_133618.1, from coordinate 389,634,295 downwards.
GTTACATCTTTATCAGCCAAAGCCCTGGTTGTCTTTGCCTCTCCTGTGCGGAGACTCGACTGAAAAACCAGAGATCCGTAGCCTGAAGCACATGGTAAGCCAACCAGACGTTGTGACCGAATCAGCGTCCACTGCCACTACTTTGGTGACCAAGTAACCAGGCTCAGGAAGTCTAGAAAGCAGATCGTAAAGAGCTGAGTTGTCAGATGCTAAGGCTGCGTATAGAATGTTTGGGGCATTGTCATTACAATCCACTATGAATACTGGCAGGCTGACGTTAGCTGTCAGAGGAGGGGAGCCAGACCTTGGGCCTGCAGTGTCAGTTCGAAAGTGCAGATATGCTCTTAGGGGAAGGTACGCGGTACGAAGATGTCTGCGCTATATTCATTGACAGAAACGTAGAAGGAGAGTGGAGGTTAGGGCCAGGTCATTAATCACAATGAAGTAGGACACATGACCATTCTGCTCAAGGTCAGCGTCCTCCGCCAACACTTTGGCGAAAGAGGAACCAAAAGGGTTATTTTCAGAAACCTATGCGACATAGGAAGGTTGAAGGAAAATTGGGGGGTTATCATTAACATCTGTAATGTTCAAGATGAATATTTTGCTGGTGGACAGAGCAGGATTTCCCTTGCACGTGGCTGCCACCGTGATGCTGTATTTCGGAATCTGCTCACGGTAGAGAGGCCCATCTGTCAATAGTTTGTAGTAATTCCTGGAAGACGATTCTAATTTGAAAGGCAATTTTTTTTTGGATATAACATGAGACCTGAACATTTCCTACCCCTCCTTCTCCCCACCCCCAATCTCGGTGATGTGTTTTAATGAGCAGATAACTTTTCTGGTAAAGAGTCCTCTGGAATTTGCTCAGAGATCGAGACGAAATTCACCTCCCAGAGCATTGTCATTTTCATTCAGTTTGAATGTTACAAGGAGCCGTTATGACCTCCTCCATTCTTTGCTTCTACATCCACCATCTACCTATTTGCTTCTTCAAAGTTCAATATATCTTGAGTTGTAATTTCCCCGATATTGGGGTGGAGGTAAGAGAAGATGATTTCTGCATTAACACTCTCATCCTTGTCAATGGCCGTCACACGTAGTACTGAGGACCCTGGGAGCAAGTTCTCCCAAAAATTGACCTTGTACACATTGGCTAAAGACTGGGGCATTATCCTTGATGTCGGTAACATTGATCCAGATGTGAGCCGTTCCGCTTTGGTCTAGTTCCCCACTGTCGACGGCCATCAGGACCAAATGGTGAGAGTTCTGTATTTCTCTGTCCAGGGATTTTTTCCAAAAATAATTGCGGGTGTTTACTGTTATCTGGTCTTTCCTTCACTGATAGAGGAGAAATCAGGACTGATATCATATGTTTTCAGGGAGTTGTGTTTACATCTAAATCTATTGCCAATGCCAGAGCAAATTTCACTCCTGGAAGCGTTAGTTCACTGATTTTTAGGGAAATACAGCTTTTACGGAATTGTGGTAGATTGTCATTAATATTCTGTATCGTCAAAAAAGATAACATTGGATTTTCAGCGACTGTTTCGAACTGTAGAGCACAGTCAAACTGGCATATTTTCTCTCGGTCTATTCTGCTTCTTACTAGTAATTCTCCACTCTCTGAGCTCATAGTAAAGTATTCGTTTTCTTAACTAACCTGCAGTTTCCAAGCCGGCAAGTTCCGAATATTGAGCTCCAGATTTTTGTCAGGGTTCCCCACCACTGACTCTTTCTCCATTTCCTCCTGAATGGAATAGCGAATCTTCTCAGAAAGTGTAAGATTGAACAAATATATCAAGAAGGGAAACAGTACCTGCAGCCTCAGGGCCCAGTCCTTTTGCTTCTCACTTCTTTTCATCTCTCAAATTCTCCTGCTTCTAAGGTCCCGAAAATTTGTGTTTCAGATCCTTCCCAGAGATCATATTGTTTCTGAATTCTTATGATTATGAATTTTTCAGGAAATTCTTAGGGATCCGAGTTATGGAAATGAATGTGTATGCGTTCGCTTCCTTGCCCAATGATTGCTGAAATTATTCTGCAGTCTTTTATAGAAAGTACTAATCTGTCTCAGACACTTCATAAGTAGACAGAGGCACCGAGAGGTTCATACAGAGAAGTGCGTTTATCTCAGTATCCCTTATGTAAAATAAAGAATCAAATATTGGTGGCGCCCCCCCCACTTCACCTCAGTCCCACCTCAAACATAAATCTTTACATCAGTTCTGTTTTCTCTTCTAACCTTAAACTTGATTTAAAATGTGCAAATGTTAACTATACAATTTGCCACACACCTCTAGCAAATTGCAAGGCAATTTACCTAAGCAACTTTGCCTTTGGTAATGTAGTTTTTGTTTCATTTTATACTTCTTCGAAAATCCTAAGAAAGGTTAATTTTCTTCTTATTAAGAATTTATCTAAATTCATGGGGGTTAGGCAAAAAAACCCAAGGTAGTAATCAAGGTTTCTGCAAAATCACACAGTTTGCATGTGTTTAAGTCAGCTATTTTTTTTTTCAGTTTTTATTCATGCAGTTAATTAATTCATTTGCTATTATTGAAAGTTCATTCTAAGTAATATGCGAATTATTTAATAATTTTCTATCTAGAAAATGATTCACCATCTTTATATTGTGATACACTGCATGATGATCTCATCTAAATGTAGTTTTTTTCATTTTCATTTTTAAAATTTTAGTTTTCACTTTTTTCATTCCATCTATATTCTTCTAGAAATACACTCGAGTAGTTATCTAATTGTCTCTATATCATCCTTTATGACTTTTAACATTACACTGGAACCATTGAAAGATTTGGACATGTTATCCTTTATTGTCTATAAGTGACCTTATGTATTTTTAAAAAAATTATGTCCTTTGCCCCATTTCCCTCTCATAGGAATATGCTACATATGAATTTCAAGCATATTCTTATATACAATAATAAATCATTTTCTAAAATTATCCGTGATCTTTTATTAAAAATAGAATGAAAATAAAACCTAGGAACTAAAAAAAGAGGGAGAGAAAAATATATTTGGTATCTTCTCACATAAGCCAAGTAAATTTGAGATACAAAGAGGAGAAGCCACTTAAGAAATCATCATTTCATCTTGCTTATTATGTGGAAAGTTTCTATGCAGTTCCTTCAAAAAGTCAGCTCCAAATGCCACCACTCCAATATTGGAAGTAAAGGAAGAATGTCTGGCTTTTCTTTCTTACTAATATTGGAGGGATAAAGAGTGCTTGATCTTTTAAGCATTTCAAGAATTCTCTCAAATTGATTTGTTTAATAAATAACACTAAAATCCTTTTTTTCTGTGCTTCAAGAAATTAATGACTTAATAACTGAAACTTTGAAAAAGAAGACAAATTCTAAAGCAAGATTTATGATCCAATATATACAAAGTAATTCCAATACATGGTCATCATCAATTAGTAAAGGAATACATAAAACTAAAAAGTGTTAGTAGATACAATAACAAATGAAATGTATAGCACTTTTGATTTTTGCAAAATGTTTAACATAGATGATCTCACTTTTTCTTTACATCAATGGAGATTGAGGACCTTTATGTATTGGATTATATAGAGGATGTAAAAAAATATATTTACATATAATGTGTATAAACTATGTACACACATATATGCTACATGTGTATTACTAGAAAAATACATATTTGACTATGTATTTAGCCCATTGTAAAAACTGTCACACAGAAGAGATTAATAAAAAAACTTATGGAAAGTATTGAGTCCTCTCCTCCACTCCACCCCCACCCCCGTCCCCACCTCAATTACCACAACTTCTTTTCCACTTGAAAAGCAAAAATAATTTTGAAAATTATGTATTATATGCTTCAAAAAATGATGCACTAAAAATCAACTTTTGAAGTGTTAGTCTTTTACTCAATTAAATAATTTTAGTTGAAAAGTTTGTATATTTAGTTTGTATCAGCAGTATCGGAAAGAAACTATAGGATTTTTATAGTATCTGTTCATGCACCTACCTTACACATCAGTAAATTCATAATGGACATTTTAAAAAGACTAAGAATTGAGTTTTAGATAATTTCCAGAACTTTGAATACACACATAGAAAATTAATCAGAACGGAGACAGTGAAAAAAGGATTTTTACCTTTTACAATCATACTAATTCTACTAGTATTTAACATCAGATTTGTTAGGCACTATGTTGATTTGTAAATTTCTCACAAAAGTCTTCATGGAAAGTTGATGTGATTATCAAATTCTATCTATAATATGCCCTCCCACACCTTAAACAGAAAACTCATGAAAAGTAGACATCTTGTGTGTAATCTACATGCTTTAGAAAAGGCAAAGACACATATCACTTACAAGCCATCAGGGAATTCTAATTGTGTTAAACTTTGAGGGTCATTGCAGGAAAGTTCTAGATTTTGGATACAGAGACACTCTGGAAGACATGATGAATATGTGGATTCAATAGCCACTTCAGACATATTGACTATGAAACTTTGGGGAAAATTTATTGTCTTAGTTCACGAGGCAATGGATGAAGTGGATGAAGAGCAGATTATTTTCATTTACAATGGAAAAATATTTTCTTTCCTAGAGAGGTCATATACTAGAAAGATTCCATGTCCATTACCATTATCCTTTCAAATTATGTTATTTCAAGAATATGAAATTTATTAATAGTATACAGGATGGGAGAATGACAAATGTTTCCATAGGTTAAAGAAAAATGAAATGAAAGCTAAAAGTTGGGAGGAAGGGAAGGATCTTATTAAGAGGGACTTACCTGAAAAGAAATCGATTGATCCTTATTTATAACAACATGTTCTGATGTTAATAAAGGTACTTTTTTCTCACAACTCTGCTGACTTATCAAGGTATCTTTATAGTTGGGCTGAGGAAAGATCAACTGACTCTTGCGAGAATCCGTGGTGAGTGAAACCTCATGGGAATAAGTTTGAAGAAAAGCTCTCACTCCATCTACTCCCAAAAATTGGGAGGAGGCAACTCCTCCCACATGGTTACCTGTAGCCTGGACAACTTGCAACATCCACCATTTTCTCAGCCTGAGGACCGCTAGAAGGACAATGAAAGCAAAGAACAAGCAGGATACCACAGCCACTGCTATGACCAGGTAAAATGTGAGGAGAGAGTCATCCTGAGTTTCAGGGAAGGTTTGGATGCTGAGATCTGAGAGGATCTCGGGGATGCTGTCAGCCACTGCCACGGTGACAGTGACAGTGGCAGAGAGGGGAGGCTCTCCATTATCTGTCACTGCCACGATGAGATTCTGCTTGAGGGCATCTTTGTCCAGGAATGTTCGGACAGTCCTGATCTCCCCTGAGTGCAGGCCCACGGAAAAAAGCCCGGAATCTGTGGCCTTGAGCAGGCGATAAGACAGCCAGGCATTCTGGCCAGAGTCTGCATCCACTGCCACCACCTTGGTCACCAGGTAGCCTGGCTCTGCAGAGCGTGGGGCCAGCTCCACTCCACTGGAACCATCTGTGGGGAAGGTGGGGTACAGGATTTCTGGGGTGTTATCATTTTGATCCAGTATGAACAGAGTCAGGGACACGTTGCTGCTGAGAGGAGGATCCCCAGAGTCCTTGGCAGTTACTCTCAGATGAAATTCCCGGAATTGTTCATAGTCGAAGGAGCACAGAGCATAGAGGACGCCAGTCTCCGAGTTGATGGAGACAATGGATGTCAGTGATGGTGCCTCCAAAGGAAGGTTATTCTCCATGATAGAATAAGTGACTAAGCCATTCTGCTCACTGTCTAGGTCATGAGCAGTCAAGGAGTAGATGGAAGCTCCTCTGGGGTTGTTCTCCTGGATGTAGGCAGAGTAGTCTGAGTGACTGAAAGTGGGAGGGTTGTCATTGATGTCTGCCACCTGCAAAAGGATATGCGTGTCTGTAGATAGAGCTGGGCTCCCAAAGTCTTCTGCTCTCACAGTGATGTTGTATTCAGGCACCTGCTCCCTGTCCAGAGTCCAGTCAGTCACCAGTGAGTAGTAATTGTCCACCTTCTTTTCTAATTTAAAAGGCAGGTCACCTGGGATAGAACACAGAACTTGACCATTTTCACCAGAGTCTCGATCATGCACATAGAGCAGAGCGATTACAGTCCCAGGGGGAGCATTTTCAGGGAGTGAGTTGGTGACAGAGGTGATGGTCACTTCTGGAGCATTGTCATTGACATCAAAAACTGTGACATAAATTTTAGCTCTACCCCAGAAGCCAAGACCATCTTGAGCTTCCACATCCATCTCATGGAATTTTGCATCTTCATAATCTAGATTTTGTAAAGTTGATAATTCTCCAGTCAAAGAATTGAGTTGGAATATTTGTGAGATTTCTCCAGGAATTTTCACTAGGAAATATTTTACCTGGGAGTTACTTCCTTCATCTGCATCAGTAGCGTTAACCGTGAGGAGCACAGTTCCCTGGGACACGTTCTCAGGAATATTCACTGTATATACAGATTGAGTAAACACGGGGGCATTGTCATTTGCATCCAGGACAGTCACTCGGATTCGAACAGTACCAGAGAGGACTGGTTCTCCTCCATCCCTGGCTAAAAGTACCATGTGGAGGGTAGGCTGCTCCTCCCGATCCAGGGCCCTCTCCAGTACCAGCTCCGGGTACTTGATTCTATCATCTTTATTTTTCACAAGTAGAGAAAAGTGATCGTTGTGGCTCAGTTCATAACGTTGGAGAGAGTTCATTCCCATATCCGCGTCATAGGCGCTTTCTAGAATAAATTGGGTCCCCAGAGCTGTGGTTTCACTGATTTTTAGTTCTAGCTCCTCTTCCCGAAAGCGAGGGGCATTATCATTAATATCAGTTATTTCCAGTTCCACTGAATAAATTTTCAGTTTGTCCTCAACCAGAACATTAAAATTCAGCAGGCACTGGACGCTTTTTGCACAAAGCTCTTCCCTATCTATTCTTTCTGCGATGACTAAGCTGCCGCTTCTGACATTGAGAGCGAAATGCTGTTTCTTACCTCTGGAGACAACGCGTGCTCCGTGCTCAGACAATTCGCTCAGTTCCAGTCCCAAGTCTTTGGCGATGTTGCCCACGAAAGAGCCCTTCTCCATCTCCTCGGGAATCGAGTAGCGGATTTGGGCGGCCACAGTATTCCACAGCAGTCCCAAGAGAGAACAAAGCAGGATTCCTCTTCTGCCATCTCTGCGTTTTTCCCCAGTGATCATAGCTCCTCTTAGAAATATTCTCCTTACTGTCTGTAGTTAGCTCGTGGCTCCCCACCTCCCTTTTTTTTCTGGTGGACAGTGTTCAAAGCTTAAGTCTGCAGCGACAGTGTGAGGGGGCTGAGTTTCTCTTCGTCCTGGAGCGTGTGGGTTTGGTCTTCTTGAGATTTGTGCACTAGGACCTGGGAGAATTAGACTAACTCTTTTTCTAAATTGCTCTCTTGATTGGTGAAGAGCGGCGCCCAGAGTCTAAATCAATTATTGCATACCTTCTATCAAAACTTAGAACGATGTAATATATGATTTATCCTTTTAAAGAAAGACATTATTAAAGTCATCGAGTTGGAGGTATCTTGGATCATAGCTTCATGGGATAATGGAACGAACTGCAGGTGGTATAATTCTTTGCTATTAATGTTTATAAAGTTTTTATGTCAGGTTCTGCTTCTGTTACCTTGGGTGCCTGTAAGGCTAAATAATTTGTAATTTTCCTAATAATTACTTTGTAAATATTCTGTAGAATATAAAGCTTTCTAAATCCTTTTTTGATTATATTCCTTTTCTGTCCGTAAAACAGAAATATACCAATTCTCTTTATCTCAATGTTCACGTGAATATTTATTCCTATATGTAGCAATACATATATTTGTCTGTATTTCTCATCTCGCCTATTTTAAATACATTGAAGACATTAAAGAATGTCTTTACATTATGTATACATTATGATTCTTTGGGACATGGTACTAGAGAATAATTTTTTATTTTTTGGATTGTGCAATAACTTTCTAAAATATAACCAGTGATTAAATAAATTATATGATTGTAGACTTCCTGTTCAATATAGCTAACATTACGGTAGTTAGTTGCTACATCCTTAGATGTTCTCCCATACAACTTAATACATAAATGTGGAAAATGTAGAGGTGAAAACATCATAAATAGCAATTGGGTATAACCAAGAATTTGTGAGTCTCAAATGAGATGATTGCTATGAAACACATTGTAAAGCTTAATGCATTGAATAAATGCCAGTTGTCATTATCCTCCAATCACTAGGTCTACATTCTGATTATTATTTCATTTCCTGAGTCTTATGCTGCATTGCAGTTGAGTTTAGGCAATGATTACTAACAAACTGTAAGAAAGTGGATAGGAAGGTCATGATGTCCCACTTTAGAATAATCTGTGTTCTTTAGGGTAGAGATGACAAAATGCAATATTGTTTTTTTAGAAATCAAAAGCAATATTGACTATTATGTCAAAGAAGTGAACATGGCAATATTCTTCAGCATTTCAAGGATTTGCTGTTTGAGAGTTTTTGGGACCAAAGTTTCATTCCATAAAGGAAATGATGTAATAAATCTCTTCATATGTACTTAGGCTGACGTTCATATGGTGGAAATAAAAATGCAACTCACCATAAGAAAATAGAGTGATGTTAAATTATTATTTAAATGTTCATCTACAACTTAAAAAAAACTTGTTCATAGACTCAAGAAGACACAACACCTTCAAATTAAGTGAATCAGAACTAAATCAGATTTACACACAAAAGCTGGAGTTTTACCCATACAAAACACAAAAGCTGGAGTTTTACCCATACAAATCTCCTAAGTCAACTTTTAGTAACATAGATATTTATAAAGCTTTAAGAGGAAAATTTATATTGACTATATTGTGAAAGGAAATAACTTTACTTTTAGAATTTGTTTCTCATTAAACAAATATGCACAGGAAATGCAACCATAAGTCCAAAAAAAAAAAAAAAAAAAAAGACAATCCACTCAGCTCAATCTACTTTAAATACATTGAAGACATTAAAGAATGTCTTTACAATTTAGCTACTAGAACAAATCTTTAGACTGTACTGATCTTAAAACCTATCCTAGAAGCAGCTTCATATATTTATTTACACATATCCACATACATACATGTATATATGCATATGCACACACATATAAATTGTATGTATGTTTTTGTGTGGACATATATACAAAACTGTAAAAATGCAGTAGTTTGCCAACTGAATCTATAGTCGCTTAAAATTTTAATCACAAAAATAATTGTCTGTGCTTAGTGGAGAAATTGCTGAAGGAGAGTTAAACTTCCATTATCACTAAGTATCTTCTTTGACTTTCTGAATATTAGCTTTCATTGTTTAAAATTTAGTATGTTGCCTGGATGATCTTCACAGTATCAATAAGTTCTATATTGTGTGAAGCTAATAATACTTTTGCTAAATTTAAATTCTTCTAAGACCATAAATTCATAGCCAGATTGTAATTATATTTTACAGAATAAGGTTTACCTGGAAAAATGCTTGTTTATCTTTTGCTTGAAGTAAAGATTGAGAAGGTAGTAGAGACTCCTTTGGCTCACAGCTCTGCTGACTTATCAAGGTGTCTGCATAATTGGGCTGAGGAAAGATCAACTGACTCTTTCGAGAATCCGTGGTAAGTGAAACCTCATGGGAATAGGTCTGAAGAAAGGCTCTGACTCCATCTATTCCCAAAAACTGGGAGGAGGTGACTCCCCCCACGTGGTCTCCTGGAGCCTGAACAACTTGCAGCATCCACCACCTTCTTAGCCTGATTGCCAGCAGAAGGACAATGAAGGCAAAGAACAAGCAGGACACCACAGCCACTGCTATGACCAGGTAAAATGTGAGGAGAGAGTCGTCCTGAGTTTCAGAGGAGGTTTGGCTGCTGAGATCTGAGAGGATCTCGGGGATGCTGTCAGCCACTGCCACGGTGACAGTGACAGTGGCAGAGAGGGGAGGCTCTCCATTATCTGTCACTGCCACGATGAGATTCTGCTTGAGGGCATCTTTGTCCAGGAATGTTCGGACAGTCCTGATCTCCCCTGAGTGCAGGCCCACGGAAAAAAGCCCGGAATCTGTGGCCTTGAGCAGGCGATAAGACAGCCAGGCATTCTGGCCAGAGTCTGCATCCACTGCCACCACCTTGGTCACCAGGTAGCCTGACTCTGCAGAGCGTGGGGCCAGCTCCACTCCACTGGAACCATCTGTGGGGAAGGTGGGGTACAGGATTTCCGGGGTGTTATCATTTTGATCCAGTATGAACAGAGTCAGGGACACGTTGCTGCTGAGAGGAGGATCCCCAGAATCCCTGGCTGTCATTCTCAATTGAAATTCTCGAGACTGTTCATAGTCAAAGGAGCGCAGAGCATAGAGGACGCCAGTCTCCGAGTTGATGGAGACAAGTGATGACACTGGTGATGCCTCCAATGGGAGGTTAGTCTCCATGATAGAGTAGGTGACTAAGGCATTCTGCTCACTGTCTGGGTCATGAGCAGTCAAGGAGTAGATGGAAGCTCCTCTGGGGTTGTTCTCCTGGATGTAGACAGAGTAGGCTGACTGACTGAAAGTGGGAGGGTTGTCATTGATGTCTGCCACCTGCAAGAGGATGTGAGTGTCTGTAGATAGAGCTGGGCTCCCAAAGTCTTTTGCTTTCATGGTTATGTTATACACACACACTTGCTCCCTGTCTAGAGTCCTGTCAGTCACCAATGAATAATAGTTGTCCACCTTCTTTTCTAATTTAAAAGGCAGGTCACCTGGGATGGAACACAAGACTTGACCATTTTCACCAGAGTCTTGATCATGCACATGGAATAAAGCGATTACAGTCCCAGGGGGAGCATTTTCAGGGACTGAGATGGTGACAGAGGTGATGGTCACTTCTGGAGCATTGTCATTCACATCTAGAACTGTGACACAAATTTTAGCTCTGCTCCTGAGACCAAGACCATCTTGAGCTTCCACTTCTATTTCATGGAATTCTGCCTCTTCATAATCTAGATTTTGTAATGTTGACAATTCTCCAGTGAAAGGATTCATTTGGAATATTTGGGCAGTCTCCCCAGGTATTTTCACTTGAAAATATTTTACCTGTGAATTGATTCCTTCATCTGCATCAGTGGCATTCACTGTGAGTAGTATCGTCCCCTGGGATATATTCTCAGGAACACTGACAGTATACACTGATTGGGAAAATACGGGAACATTGTCATTTGCATCCAGGACAGTTACTTTGATTCTAATAGTACCAGTCCGGATTGGTTCTCCTCCATCCCATGCTGTGAGTATAAGATAATGAACAGGCTTTTCCTCCCGGTCCAAGGCCCTCTCCAACACCAGTTCTGGATACTTGAACCCTCCATCTCTATTTTGCACTTTCAGAGAGAAATGATGGCTAGGACTTAGCTCGTAGCCCTGGAGAGAGTTCACTCCCACATCCCGGTCATATGCACTTTCCAGGAGATGTGGGGTTCCTGGAGCTGTGGTTTCACTAATTTTTAGTTCTAGCTCTTCTGCTGAAAAGCCTGGTGCGTTATCATTAATGTCTGTTATTTCTACTTCCACTGAATATATTTTCAATTTATCTTCAACCAGAACATTAAAATTCAGCAGACACTGGGAACTCTGGGTGCAAAGTTCTTCTCTATCTATTCTGTCTGCGGTGACTAAGCTGCCGCTTCTGACATTGAGAGCGAAATGCTGCTTCTTACCTTTGGAAACGATACGAGCCCCTCGCTCTGACATTTCCTTCGGCTCCAAACCCAAGTCTTTGGCGATGTCGCCCGCAAAGGATCCTTTTTCCATCTCCTCGGGAATCGAGTATCTGATTTGGGAAGAGCCGATATCCCATAGCATCTCCAAGAGAAAGCAAAGCAGGAGTCTCTGTATACAGCTTCTGTGATTTTGCTCTGACACCATTGTTTGCTTTAGAAATGTTCTCTGTATTTTGCAGCAAAATCTGGATTCTCTCTTGGATTTTTTGTTTCCCCCTGTCGTATGTGTCCTGAGCCTAAGTCTGGAACATGTAGGGTGAGAGAGCTTATTTTCTTTGTATTCCAAAGCGTGTTGTTTTTGTCTCCTGGAGCTTTGTGCAGTAGCACCCCGGAAAATTCCACCATTCTTCTTGAATTTTTCTTGCTGATTGGTGGACAGCGACGCCCAGAGGCTAAATAAATTATTGCACTCATTATGAGAAAATGTTTAGATTGGTATAGTGCACGAAATGTCATTAAGAAAGAAATAGAACAATTGAGGAATGACTCAATAAACTGTGGTATGTGGTTGAGATAGAATATTATCATTCTCTGGAAAATGATGAGTAGGATGCTCTCAGGGGAAAAAAATCTAGAAAGTCCTTCATGAACAAAATGTATATACAAAGTAGTAGCAATGTTCTGGGATGACCAGCAAAATGACTTTGCTATTCTCAGTAGTACAATCATCCATGACTATTCTGAAGGACTTATAAAGAAAAAAGCCTATCAATGCCCAGAGAAGGAACTGGTTGTGTCTGAACACTGATTGAAGCATTCTCTCTTTCTCTTTCTTTTAACTTAATTTTTCTTCAGAGCTTTTATTTTCATTAGGGTGGGAGATCTATGTTTTCTTTCACAGCTTGATTTTTATGGAAATGCTTTACATAACATTATTTGTGGTTTCTTAATTGTGGCTGGGCTTAAGGGAGAGAATCTAGAACTCGATAATCTTAAAAACATGTAAAAATATTTGTTCTGCAAGTAACTGGGAAACATATTAAATAAATAAATAAAAAGAAAGAAATAGAATCTAATGGATATATGATTTTAAAAAAGTGCTATCCTTCTCCACAGAAAGAACTTTTTCTTGTTTGTTTTTTTTTGGGGGGTAGGGGGTTTCTTTCCCTCTTCCCAGCCCCCAATGTGGCCTACACAGAAATACATTTTGCATGACTGCCCATGTATAACTTATGTAAAATTTCTTGCCTTCTTGGTGAGGAGGAAAAGGGAAGTAAGGGAAACAATTTGGAACTCAACAATTTTTTAAAATTGAATTTACAAATTCTTTTTACATGTAATTATAGAAAGATAAAACATTAAATTGTAAAAACCAAAGAAACTGATGTCATGGAATTGGACCAATCTTTGATCATAGTCTCATAGGATCATTAGTTTAATTTTGGTTGAGATCAAGGTAATGTGCATTTTGGCCAATAGTGTTGAAAAATCATTTTTAAAAGTGTCCATCTATAGAATATTTTTTGTCTGATTTTGTAACCTTTATCTTCAGTTATTCATGCCAAACAAATTATAATTCACAGAGATTACAGTGTTGTATATATTTTATAGAATAGAAAAAATTATTTTCTGTTAGTTGTATACTTTCAAACCATAAAACAGTAAATATATTGATCCTTTTAATTCCAGTTATTTTTACATATTTATCCATATAGCTAACCTTTCACTTATCTGTGTGTGTGTGTGTGTGTGTGTGTGTGTGTGTGTGTGTGTATTCTTCAGGTTACATTTTTACTTACTAATATATCCAAATTACATTTTCACTAACTAACATACTAATATATCCAGGATAATAAATTGTTAACTTTTGGATCATGTATTAATTTTATAAGTATAATCAGAACTGAATGCATTTTTATAATTACAGCCTTGTAGTTCAATAGCAGTCACAAACTGATATTAATTGCGATCAATTTTTGAAGTTCTTTTAAACAATAGTACAAAACATGATGCTGTAACATTGGAAGAATCAATTGTATCTAATTCATTGGAGTATGAAGTTCATGAATTCACCAAACAATTAAACATAAACAGAACTAAGGTTATGTTTTTCAGTGTTAAGTTGATCAAATTAAATGTAGTATTGTTTTAGAACTGAGAATAAAATCAAATTATCATTAACTTGTTGGTCAGGGCAATTAAACATGGAAACATTTTTCAATATTTCAAGAATTTGATATTTCTAAGAAAATAAATAAATGACTTCATATTTATATAAGTTGAACCTAATATGGTAGAAGTAGCGATAAAACCTAGCATAAATAGTAGAGTGAGGGTTCCTTGAAAAAGTGTAAGACATGAAAATGTATGGCATTATTAGTTAAATGTCTGCTCAAAGGAAAATAACCAATTCATGGGCTAATGGAATCAGAACTTAATGATGGTTACGCAAAAGAACTAGAACTTCGAACATGCAAATTTCCCAAGTCAACATTTAGTAAGATAGATGTTTGTAAAGTTAAAACATAAAAGTGTATATTGCCAATAACATGAAAAACAATGAGTGCCACTCAGTTTCCGGTATCTCCCCCTGATTCACAACATCCACCTATACTACATACATTTAAAACTCCAGCAAGAATTTATAAAAACACAAAAGACAAGGTAATCTACATATTTCACCCTTTCTAAAGAAGTGGAAATAACATAAGAATATATTTCAATTATTACAGTGAACTTTTACACTATGTATTGATTTAGAGACTCTTTTAGCAGCAATAGCTTTATTCATATGTACATAAATACACACCCCTACACATACACATACACATACATGTATGTATGGTTAAATATAGTATATTTTGAAGATTACTTGTTTCTTAAAAGACTTGAGTCTGTAAGCCTTTTGAATCTCAAAGAGCCCCGTGGATTTGAATACAGTGCAACAATTCTTAAGAAGTAGCTTAGCCAGTATTATGATCTTAGAAGAAAAAAAACAACAATATTTAACCTATCTCGATATTAGTTTTCATTCCTTGGTTTTTGGCTGAATGAACCCCACAGTACCTTCAAGTTTTATGTGATATTTTTGTACTTAACACTTTTATGAGAGGCGAGAACTTCTCAGACCATAAATTAATAGCCAGAATAACTAGGAAGTGCAATAGACATCTCTGGTAAACAGTAGAGAGAGAAAAGTAATAATGTGAGTTGTTGAAAATTAATTTTGTATTTCTATTTTACAGATTAAGATTTACCTGGGAAAATGCTTGTTCATCTTTTCCTGGAAGTAAAGACTGAGTAGGTAGTGGAAACTCCTTCGGCTCACAGCTCTGTTGACTTATCAAGGTGTCTGCATAATTGGGCTGAGGAAAGATCAACTGACTCTTTCGAGAATCCGTGGTAAGTGAAACCTCATGGGAATAGGTCTGAAGGAAAGTTCTTACTCCATCTATTCCCAAAAATTGGGAGGAGGTGATTCCCCCCACATGGTCTCCTGGAGCCTGAACAACTTGCAGCATCCACCACCTTCTTAGCCTGATTACTAGTAGAAGTACAATGAAAGAAAAGAACAAGCAGGACACTACAGCCACTGCTATGACCAGGTAAAATGTGAGGAGAGAGTCGTCCTGAGTTTCAGAGGAGGTTTGGCTGCTGAGATCTGAGAGGATCTCGGGGATGCTGTCAGCCACTGCCACGGTGACAGTGACAGTGGCAGAGAGGGGAGGCTCTCCATTATCTGTCACTGCCACGATGAGATTCTGCTTGAGGGCATCTTTGTCCAGGAATGTTCGGACAGTCCTGATCTCCCCTGAGTGCAGGCCCACGGAAAAAAGCCCGGGATCTGTGGCCTTGAGCAGGCGATAAGACAGCCAGGCATTCTGGCCAGAGTCTGCATCCACTGCCACCACCTTGGTCACCAGGTAGCCTGGCTCTGCAGAGCGTGGGGCCAGCTCCACTCCACTGGAACCGTCTGTGGGGAAGGTGGGGTACAGGATTTCCGGGGTGTTATCATTTTGATCCAGTATGAACAGAGTCAGGGACACGTTGCTGCTGAGAGGAGGATCCCCAGAATCCCTGGCTGTCACTCTCAACTGAAATTCTCGAGACTGTTCATAGTCGAAGGAGCACAGAGCATAGAGGATGCCAGTCTCTGCGTTGATGGAGACAATCGATGACACTGGTGGTGTCTCCAATGGGAGGTTAGTCTCCATGATGGAGTAGGTGACTAAGGCATTCTGCTCACTGTCTGGGTCATGAGCAGTCAAGGAGTAGATGGAAGCTCCTCTGGGGTTGTTCTCCTGGATGTAGGCAGAGTAGGCTGACTGACTGAAAGTGGGAGGGTTGTCATTGATGTCTACCACCTGCAAGAGGATGTGAGTGTTTGTGGACAGAGCTGGCTTCCCAAAGTCTTCTGCTTTCATGGTTATGTTATACACAGACACCTGCTCCCTGTCTAGAGTCCTGTCAGTCACCAATGAATAATAGTTGTCCACCTTCTTTTCTAATTTAAAAGGCAGGTCACCTGGGATGGAACAGAAGACTTGACCATTTTCACCAGAGTCTCGATCATGCACGTGGAACAGAGCAATTACAGTCCCAGGGGGAGCATTTTCAGGGACTGAGATGGTGACAGAGGTGATGGTCACTTCTGGAGCATTGTCATTCACATCTAGAACTGTGACATGAATTTTAGCTCTGCTCCTGAGACCAAGACCATCTTGAGCTTCCACTTCTATTTCATGGAATTCTGCCTCTTCATAATCTAGATTTTGTAAGGTTGACAATTCTCCAGTCACAGAATTAATTTGGAATATTTGGGAGATCTTCCTAGGACTTTTCATTTGAAAGTATCTTACTTGAGAATTGATTCCTTCATCTGCATCAGTGGCATTCACTGTGAGTAGTATCGTCCCCTGGGATATATTCTCAGGAACACTGACAGTATACACTGACTGGGAAAACACGGGAACATTGTCATTTGCATCCAGGACAGTTACTTTGATTCTAATAGTACCAGTCCGGATTGGTTCTCCTCCATCCCATGCTGTGAGTATAAGATAATGAGCAGGCTTTTCCTCCCGGTCCAGGGCCCTTTCCAACACCAGTTCTGGATACTTGATTCCTCCACTTGTACTTTGCACTTTCAGAGAGAAGTGATGGCTGGGACTCAGCTCGTAGCCCTGGAGAGAATTCACTCCCACATCTTGGTCATATGCATTTTCCAGGAGATGGTGAGTTCCTGGAGCTGTGGTTTCACTAATTTTTAGTTCTATCTCCTCAGCTAAAAAATGAGGGGCGTTATCATTAATATCGGTTATTTCCACCTCCACTGAATGTATTTTCAATTTATTTTCAACCAGAACATTAAAATTCAGCAGACACTCAACGCTCTGCGCACAGATTTCTTCCCTGTCTATTCTATCTGCGGTGACTAAGCTGCCGCTTTTAACATTGAGAACAAAATGCTGCTTCTTACCTCTGGAGATAATGCGTGCCCCATGCTCAGACAATTCTCTCAATTCCATTCCCAAGTCCTTGGCGATATTGCCCACGAAAGAGCCTTTTTCTGTCTCCTCGGGAACCGAGTAGCGGATCTGGGCAAAGCTGATCTCCCACAGCGTCCCCAGGAGAAAGCAAAGCAGGAATAGCGGTATGCAGCCTTTGTGGCTTTGCTCAGCTATCATTGTTTGCTTTAGAAATGTTTTCTTTATTCTTCAGCCGAATATGGATTGCCACTTGGATTTTCTGTTTTCTCCTGTAGTATGACTAAAGAACCTAAGTCTGGAGCATGTAGGATTATGGGGTTTACTTTCTGTGAATCCTGGATCCTATGTGTTTGATCTCCGGGAAGTTTGTGCTCTAGCACCCGGAAGGATTAGGCGGGTCCTCTCCCTGAGTATTTCTTACTGATTGGTGGACAGCGACGCCCAGAGGTTAGATTAATTATCGCACTTCTTCTGAATACTTAGATATCAAATGTGAAATGTCATTTAGAAAGAAATTGAAGTCATAGATTTAGAATTACTTAAAATCATATGTTCATACCATTACAAGTTTATTTTGTTTGCGACCTTCCAGGCTATCTTGTACAAATTCATTTAAGCCAATGGTGTCAAAATATCATTAAAAAAATCTTTAGAATATTTTTATTTTCAAGTTCTCTAAGTCTTACTTTTTTTTTTATCATGTTCAAAAATGATTATTCACAGAGGTTAAAATATTATATTCATTGTATAAAAGAGAAAATCTATTTTCTTTTCATTGTGTACTTTTCAGATCATAAAAGAGTGAATATATTGACATTCTTAATTTTAATGTCTCTGTGAATATTTACCCTCATGTCTAGTAATACAGATATGTGTATTTGTGAATCCATGAGTGAGAATGTGTGTGTGTGTGTGTGTGTGTGTGTGTAATCTATTTTAAATTTTGACATGGTATTATTTTGCCTGTAAGAAAAAAATTATTAGCTTTTGGATTATGAGTTAACTTTCTAGGTATAATCAGGGATTGTACGTATTATGTAATTGTAATCTTAAAGTTCAAAAAAGGTCACACACCCAAAGTTAATTGTTTATATTTTTTGATGTTGTTCCAAACAAAATAGTACAAAACATAATGACTGTAATTTTGGAATTATATATTGGCTCTAACTCACCAATATTTTTGTAAGTATTTTAAAATAATTTTTGTATTTCAATGTAAAGCTTACCAATTGAAATGCCATATTGTTTTTAGAAATGAGAATAAAATAAAAAAATATCGACTATCATGATGCAGCAATTGAACATGGGAAAGTTCTTCCATATTTCAAGTATCTGATATGTCTAGGGAAATAAGTAAATGACTCTCTTTTCATGTGGTAGAAATAGCAATACAACCTACCACGTGGGAAAGAGTGATGGTTGCTTGAGAAAGTGTAAGAAATTACAGTGTACGACATTATTACAGAAATGTCCAATTCTTGTTCAAAAGAGAATAGTCTTTTCATGAACTGATGAAATCAGAACGAAATTATGGCTGTATACAAGACCTGTTATTTCACAGATACAATTCTCCAAATCAATTTTAAGTAAGGAAGACATTTATGAAGTTATAAAAGTGCATATTGAAAATTAAGTGTAAGATAATGAGTGTGACTCCAATTCCTATACCTCTCTTTAATGCACCAAATCAAGCTACACCACGTACATTTCAATATGCAGAAAGAATTTGTAAAAATACGAAAGGAAAAGATAATATACCTATTTCTCCTCTAAATAAGTGAAAGTTATGCCATTATATTTCAGCTTCTACAACAAACCTTTACACTATGAATTGATTTGAAGACTCATTTTAGTAGCAGCAAATTCCTTCATATATGCATACATAAATATATGTTGATATGAATATACACTATATTTTTTAAAGTATTGGGTGCTTAAACTGTAATGCACTAAACACTGAAGATCAAAGGAAGTAAAAGATTTGAACCTAGAGAAGCAATTCTTAAAGGAGGGGTACCTTAGCCAGTACTGCAACATCTAGAAAATTATTTAGTCTTTCCAGATATCAGTTTTCATTTTTTGTGTTTGTTTTAACTAAATGATCAACATAATATCATCAAGCTTTTTAAAACACTATAAGACTTAAGAGTTTTCACTGAAGTTAAGCTCTCTTCACACAATCAATTTATAGCCAGAATAACTAGAAAGTTCAATGGATAACTCTAATAAATGGTAGAGATAGAAAGTCACTGAAACTTAATTTTGCAATTGTATTCTACAGATTAAGATTTACCTGGAAAAATGCTTGTTCATCTTTTGCTTGAAGTAAAGTATGAGTAGGTAGTGGAGACTCCTTTGGCTCACAGCTCTGTTGACTTATCAAGGTGTCTGCATAATTGGGTTGAGGAAAGATCAACTGGCTCTTTCGAGAATCCGTGGTGAGAGTAACTTCATGGGAATAGGTCTGAAGAAAGGCTCTGACTCCATCTATCCCCAAAAACTGGGAGGAGGTGACTCCCCCCACGTGGTCACCTGAAGCCTGAACAACTTGCAGCATCCACCACCTTCTTAGCCTGATTGCCAGCAGAAGGACAATGAAGGCAAAGAACAAGCAGGACACCACAGCCACTGCTATGACCAGGTAAAATGTGAGGAGAGAGTCGTCCTGAGTTTCAGAGGAGGTTTGGCTGCTGAGATCTGAGAGGATCTCGGGGATGCTGTCAGCCACTGCCACGGTGACAGTGACAGTGGAAGAGAGGGGGGGCTCTCCATTATCTGTCACTGCCACGATGAGATTCTGCTTGAGGGCATCTTTGTCCAGGAATGTTCGGACAGTCCTGATCTCCCCTGAGTGCAGGCCCACGGAAAAAAGCCCGGGATCTGTGGCCTTGAGCAGGCGATAAGACAGCCAGGCATTCTGGCCAGAGTCTGCATCCACTGCCACCACCTTGGTCACCAGGTAGCCTGACTCTGCAGAGCGTGGGGCCAGCTCCACTCCACTGGAACCATCTGTGGGGAAGGTGGGGTACAGGATTTCTGGGGTGTTATCATTTTGATCCAGTATGAACAGAGTCAGGGACACGTTGCTGCTGAGAGGAGGATCCCCAGAATCCCTGGCTGTCACTCTCAACTGAAATTCTCGAGACTGTTCATAGTCGAAGGAGCACAGAGCATAAAGGATGCCAGTCTCTGTGTTGATGGAGACAATTGATGACACTGGTGGTGTCTCCAATGGGAGGTTAGTCTCCATGATGGAGTAGGTGACTAAGGCATTCTGCTCACTGTCTGGGTCATGAGCAGTCAAGGAGTAGATGGAAGCTCCTCTGGGGTTGTTCTCCTGGATGTAGGCAGAGTAGGCTGACTGACTGAAAGTGGGAGGGTTGTCATTGATGTCTGCCACCTGCAAGAGGATGTGAGTGTCTGTGGACAGAGCTGGCTTCCCAAAGTCTTCTGCTCTCACGGTGATGTTATATACAGACACTTGCTCCCTGTCCAGAACCCTGTCAATCACCAGTGAATAGTAGCTATCCACCTTCTTTTCTAACTTAAAAGGCAGGTCACCTGGGATGGAACACAAGACTTGACCATTTTCACCCGAGTCTCGATCATGCACATGGAACAGAGCAATTACAGTCCCAGGGGGAGCATTTTCAGGGATTGAGTTGGTGATAGAAGTGATAGTCACTTCTGGAGCATTGTCATTCACGTCCAGAACTGTGACATGAATTTTAGTTCTGCCCTTGAGGCCAAGGCCATCTCTAGCCTCTGCTTCCATCATGTAGAATTCTGCATCTTCATAATTTAGATTTTGTAAGGTTGATAATTCACCAGTTAAAGAATTGAGTTTGAATATCTGTGATGTTTTCCCAGGAATTTTTACTAGAAAATACCTTACCTGGGAGTTACTTCCTTCATCTGCATCAGTGGCGTTAACTGTGAGGAGCACTGTTCCCTGAGACACGTTCTCAGGGACATTCACTGTATATACAGATTGAGTAAACACGGGAGCATTGTCATTTACATCCAGGACAGTCACTCGGATTCGAACAGTACCAGAGAGGACTGGTTCTCCTCCATCCCTGGCTAAAAGTACCATGTGAAGGGTAGGCTGCTCCTCGCGATCCAGGGCCCTCTCCAACACTAGCTCCGGGTATTTGATGCCATCAACTCCAGTTTGCACAAGCAAAGAGAAGTGATGATTCGAACTCATCTTATAGTCTTGGAGGGCGTTCACTCCTACATCGGCGTCATAGGCGCTTTCTAAAATAAATTGAGTTCCCAGAGCTGTGGTTTCACTGATTTTTAATTCTAGCTCCTCTTCCTGAAAGCAAGGGGCATTATCATTAATGTCAATTATTTCCACTTCCACTGAATAAATTTTCAATTTGTCCTCAACCAGAATATTAAAATTCAGCAGGCACTGGGCGCTTTGTGCACAGAGCTCTTCCCTATCTATTCTTTCTGCGATGACTAAGCTGCCGCTTCTGACATTGAGAGCGAAATGCTGTTTCTTACCTCTGGAGACAATGCGTGCTCCGTGCTCAGACAATTCGCTCAGTTCCAGTGCCAGGTCTTTGGCGATGTTGCCCACGAAAGAGCCCTTCTCCATCTCCTCGGGAATCGAGTAGCGGATTTGGGCGGCCACGGTATTCCACAGCAGTCCCAGGAGAGAACAAAGCAGGATTCGTCTTCTGCCATCTCTGCGTTTTTCCCCAGTGATCATCGCTCCTTTAGAAATATCCTCCTTGCTGTCTGTAGCTAGCTCGTGGCTCCTTTGTTTTTCTGGGGGAGTGTGTCTAGGGATCAAATTTGTAGCGTGCAGGGTAAAAGGGCTGAGTTTCTGCTCATCCTGGAGCGTTTGGGTTTGGGTTTGATCTTCTTGAGATTTGTGCACTAGGACCTGGGAGGATTAGACTATCTTCTTTCCGACATTGTTCTTCCTGATTGGTGAAGAGCGGCGCCCAGAGTCTAAATCAATTATTGCATCCCTTGTAACAACTCTTAGAACGATGTAATAATACATGACTTACCGTTTTAAAGAAAGTCCTTATTAAAGTCGTAAAGTTGGAAGTATCTCGGACCATAGCTTCATAGGGTCATATAAAGAATTACAGGTGGTAGGAACATAAATCTTTACTATCAATTTTTATAAAAAATTTTATTAACAAATTCTGTTGCTGTTATCTTGATTATTAGGTTAAATAAATTATAAATCACCTAAGTGATAATAACTTTATAAACCTTCTGTAGAATATAAAGGCTTCTCTAGTTTTTTGATTATACTTTATTTTTGTTCATAGAACAGTAAATATATTGATTCTCTCTATCTCAATGCCTATATGAATATTTATCTACATGTCTAGCAATACACATATTTGTGTGTATGTCTACATAGATGTATTATGTATACATTATAATTTTTGGTACCAGTTTATACTCGAGAATATATTCTTAATTTTTGGATTGTGCAATAACTTTCTAAAGTATAATCACTGATTAAATAAATTATGATTTAGCCTTCCAGTTCAATATAGTTAACATTACTGAAGTTAGTTGCTATATTATTAAATGTTTCCCCATATAACTTAATGTAAAAATATGTAAAACGTAATGATGAAAACAGGTCCTAAATAGCCATGGGCTACAACCAAGGATTTGTGAATCTCAAATGAGATGATGACTTTGAAGCATTTTGCAAACTTTAATTCACTATATAAATGCCAGTTGCTAAATTACTCCTCCCCTGCTATTATTATAACAACTGCTACAGCTACAAAAGCAACAACTACTGCTATTGCCACTGCTATTGCTGCTGTTATTGCTGCTGCTGCTATTTTTGCTGCTACTGTTACTACTATTGCTGCTGTTACTGCTGCTGCTATTATTGCTGCAGCCTTTTCTCCTTCTCCTTGTCTTCCCCTACTGTTCCTCCTTCTCTTCCTCTTCCAACTTCTTCTCCTTTACCTCTTTCTCCTCCTCCTATTAATTCTATTAATAGTTTCAAATCACCAGGCTTCGACTATAATGATAAATTCTTTTCCTATGCCTTCTACTGCATTGCAATGGAGTTTAAGCAATGTTGCCAGAGAAATTACAACTTAGAGCAGGAAGTTCAAGATGCCATAATTTAGAGTAAGCTGTGCCCTTCACGGTAAAGTTGAGAGAATGTAATATTGGTTTTATAAATAAAAAAGTCATCAAAAGTAAATAGTATCATGACAAAGAAATTGAATACAGAATTGTTCTTTAGTATTTCAAAGATTCGATTTCTTTTCATTGTTCATCTTTGAGAGTTTCTGGGATCAAAGTTTCATGTTCTAAAGAAATTGATGTAATGAATTTCTTCGTTTTTACCTAAGCTGAGTCTCTTATGGTAGAAATAGAAATACAACTCATCATTAGAGTGATGGTATTTGATTGTACCTTTTGTGTACATTAGAGTGATAGCCCCCTAAATGTACAGTTTCTGCTAAAAAAAAACCCAAAAAACAAACAACAACAATAACAAAACTATGGGGCTCCAGGAAACACAAAGTCTTCAAATAAAAAAAAATTAGGCTTCCACACAATACCCGGAGCTTCTCCCATGTCAATTTTCCACATCATTATTCAATACTGTAGACATTTATAAAATGGTGATAGGAAAGTTTATACTAAAATTATGAACGAGAATAAAAGAGCTTATCTTTATGTTTTTTCACCTTCATCTCATCACGAAAATTTAATCTAACCATACTACACAAATCAGAATCCAACAAAATACCAAAAATGCAAAAGGAGAATACAATCCACTTATACCACTTATTTTAAATACGTTTTATGTCATTATAGTTTAGTTACTACAAAAATCTTTTAAACTAGTAGTGACTGCAAAATCCATTTTAGTAGCAGATTCATATATATGCATATATGCAATACCTATATTAACATATAGATTTGCTTGTGTGTTAAAAGCTACATAAACATGTGAACATTAAAGGGGGGTTCAGATATCTTAATCTGTAATCCATTAAAATTTTAATCACAAAATGGATTATGTATTTGAGCTCAGTGGAGTAATTTGTAAAAAAGAAGTAACTTGCCTTAGTCAAACTGGCCTTGGTTAAATTATTCGATCTTGTTGACTATGTATTTCCATTCCTTAAAATTTGGGGTGTTGCCTGGATGATCTCTAAAGTATCTTCAAGTTCTTTACTGTATAATAATAACATTTTTGTTAAATTTAAATTCCTCTAAGACCATAAATTCAATGCCAGACTAACTGGAAATTTTAATGAATCTCTCAAGTGAACAATAGAGACAGAAAAGTATAATACTTAATTGTCAAAAATTAATTTGCAATTATACAGAATTAAATATACCTGGAAAAATGCTTGTTCATCTTTTGTTTGAAGTAAAGTATGAGTAGGTAGTGGAGACTCCTTCGGCTCACAGCTCTGCTGACTTATCAAGGTGTCTGCATAATTGGGCTGAGGAAAGATCAACTGGCTCTTTCGAGAATCCGTGGTGAGAGTAACTTCATGGGAATAAGTCTGAAGAAAGGCTCTGACTCCATCTATTCCCAAAAACTGGGAGGAGGTGACTCCCCCCACGTGGTCACCTGAAGCCTGAACAACTTGCAGCATCCACCACCTTCTTAGCCTGATTGCCAGCAGAAGGACAATGAAGGCAAAGAACAAGCAGGACACCACAGCCACTGCTATGACCAGGTAAAATGTGAGGAGAGAGTCGTCCTGAGTTTCAGAGGAGGTTTGGCTGCTGAGATCTGAGAGGATCTCGGGGATGCTGTCAGCCACTGCCACGGTGACAGTGACAGTGGAAGAGAGGGGGGGCTCTCCATTATCTGTCACTGCCACGATGAGATTCTGCTTGAGGGCATCTTTGTCCAGGAATGTTCGGACAGTCCTGATCTCCCCTGAGTGCAGGCCCACGGAAAAAAGCCCGGGATCTGTGGCCTTGAGCAGGCGATAAGACAGCCAGGCATTCTGGCCAGAGTCTGCATCCACTGCCACCACCTTGGTCACCAGGTAGCCTGGCTCTGCAGAGCGTGGGGCCAGCTCCACTCCACTGGAACCGTCTGTGGGGAAGGTAGGGTACAGGATTTCCGGGGTGTTATCATTTTGATCCAGTATGAACAGAGTCAGGGACACGTTGCTGCTGAGAGGAGGATCCCCAGAATCCCTGGCTGTCACTCTCAACTGAAATTCTCGAGACTGTTCATAGTCGAAGGAGCACAGAGCATAGAGGATGCCAGTCTCTGCGTTGATGGAGACAATCGATGACACTGGTGATGCCTCCAATGGGAGGTTAGTCTCCATGATGGAGTAGGTGACTAAGGCATTCTGCTCACTGTCTGGGTCATGAGCAGTCAAGGAGTAGATGGAAGCTCCTCTGGGGTTGTTCTCCTGAATGTAGACAGAGTAAGTTAATTGACCGAAAGTGGGAGGGTTGTCATTGATGTCTGCCACCTGCAAGAGGATGTGAGTGTCTGTGGACAGAGCTGGCTTCCCAAAGTCTTCTGCTCTCACGGTGATGTTATATACAGACACTTGCTCCCTGTCCAGAACCCTGTCAATCACCAGTGAATAGTAGCTATCCACCTTCTTTTCTAATTTAAAAGGCAGGTCACCTAGGATAGAACACAGGACTTGTCCATTTTCACCAGAGTCTCGATCATGCACATGGAACAGAGCAATTACAGTCCCAGGGGGAGCATTTTCAGGGATTGAGTTGGTGACAGAAGTGATGGTCACTTCTGGAGCATTGTCATTGACATCTAAAACTGTGACATGAATTTTAGCTCTGCTCCTGAGACCAAGGCCATCTTTAGCCTCTGCTTCCATCATGTAGAATTCTACATCTTCATAATCTAGATTTTGTAATATTGCTAATTCTCCAGTTAAAGAATTCAGTTGGAATATTTGTGAGGTTTCTCCAAGTATTTTCACTAGAAAGTATCTTACTTGAGAATTGATCCCTTCATCTGCATCAGTGGCGTTAACTGTAAGCAACACTGTCCCCTGGGGTACATTTTCAGGAATATTCACAGCATACACAGGCTGATTAAACACTGGGGCATTGTCATTTGCATCCAGAACAGTCACTCGGATTTTAGCAGTGCCAGAATGGAGTGGTTTTCCTCCATCCCATGCTGTGAGCACGAGATGGAGATTATGTTCCTTCTCCCTGTCCAGGGTCTGCTCCAGTACTAACTCCGGGTACTTTATCCCATGCTCTCCATTTTGCACTCTCAGAGAGAAGTGATGGTTGGGACTCAGTTCATAGCCCTGGACAGAATTAACTCCCACATCCTGATCATATGCATTTTCCAGGAGATAGTGGGTGCCAGTTGCTGTGAGTTCACTGATTTTTAGTTCTAGCTCATCTGCTAAAAACCGAGGGGTGTTATCATTAACGTCAGTTATTTCTACCTCCACTGAATGTATTTTCATTATATCTTCAACGAGAACATTAAAATTCAGCAGGCACGGGGAACTCTGGGCACAAATTTCTTCTCTGTCTATTCTGTCTGCGGTGACTAAGCTTCCAGTTCTGACACTGAGAGCGAAATGCTGATTCTTACCTCTGGACACAATTCGAGCCCCCCTCTCCGACAATTCCCTCGGCTCCATACCCAAGTCCTTTGCGATGTCGCCCACGAAAGATCCCTTTTCCATCTCTTCGGGAACCGAGTAGCGGATATGGGCAGCGCTGATCTCCCACAGCGTACCCAGAAGAAAACAAAGCAGAAGTCGTTGTGTGCAGACTCTGAGGTTTCGCTCAGCGAACATTGCTTCCTTTTTGAAATGTTGTCCTTATTATGCAAATGAATCTGGGTTGGCTCTTTGCTTCTCTGTTTCCCCCGTAGTATGTTTCTTGAACCTGGTTCCTCAGTATGCAGGGTTAGAAGATTTATTTTCCGTGTATTCTGGGGCGTCTGAGTTTGGTCTTCTGTCTTTGTGCCCTAGTACTTGGAAAGATTCCACTCACTGGTCCGCACCCAGAATTTCTCTCGGTTATTGGTGGACAGCGACTCCCAGAGGCTAAATCAATTATTGCACGTGTTTTGAGACACTGCATGTTTAAACTGGTCTAATGTTTGAAATGTCCTCAAGATAGAAAACGAAGTCATACGGTTGTTCATACTTTAAGTTATACCTTAGGTCACACCTTCATAGCGTGAAAGATTTCATGTTGGTTGGAAACTTGTTGGCAATCTTGTGTAAATTCATTTAGAAATTAAAATTGTAAAATGATATCAGTTCTGTAAGCTTTATCTTCTGTACTTAGGCTAAACAAATAATAATTCCCACAGATTGCAATATTGTATACATTCTATAGAATAGAAAACATCTTTTCTATTCGTTATTCACCTTTCAGACCATAAAACAGTATTAATATATTTACTTTCTTAATTTCAGTGCATCCAGATGTAATTTTTGGTGTCTAGCCATACACTTCTCTCTCTCTCTGTCTCTCTTTCTCTCTCTTCCTCTCTCTCTTTCTCTTCCTGCCTCCTTTCCTCCTTTCCTCTATATCCCTCCCTCCCTCCCCCCTCTGTTTCTTTTTCCCTCCCACACATGTACATTCATTGTGCCATGATACTAACTTTTCCTAGATAATAATTATTAACTTTTGAATTATATATGATGTATTTTGCAATTATGTCCTTGCAGTGCTATAGAGATCACCCAACATGCATTAGTTATTACCATTTTTTTATGTTCTTCCAAGCAAAATATCAGTAAATATGATGACTATAACCTTGGAATTATCCGTTGGCTCTAACCTCTTGTAGTATGAAATTCATGATATGATTAAACAATTTAAATCACTTCTGTTCATCAGTGTAAAATTGATCCATTGTAATGTAATATTGTTTTAGAAATCAAAATATAATTAATGATATATTGACTCTCAAGAAGAAGAAATTGAACATGGAAATGTTTTCTAGTAATTCAAGGATCTGAGATTTCTAAAGAAAAAAGGAAATGGATCGCTGTATTTCTCTAGGCTGGTCATCACATATCAGAAATAGAAATGTAATTTATCATCTAAGTGTAGAGTGATGGTCTCTTGAGAAACTGTAAGGCATGGAAATATGCTGCAAGATCACTTAAATGTTCAGTTCCTGCTCATGACTAACCTATTCCTGGGTTCAAGGATTCACAAAGCATTGAAATAAAGTAAACCCAAATTAAATTTTACCTTCGAACAAACATCAGAGGTTCACTCATGAAAATCTCTCAAGTCAACCTTTGGTAAGGTAGACATTTATAAAACTATAACCAGAATGATAGTACTAAAATATTTTGAAAAAGATAAAGGAGCTTTACTTTATTTCTTCCACTTACACCTCATCCAGCAAACATAAACAGTAAATCCAACCATACCTCACACCTCAAAATCCAGCAAAAAAGTAAAATATAAAAACGAGATAATTTTGCCTATTTTAATTCATAGAAGTATTATATCTTTATATTTTTGCTACTATAACAATTCTTTAAACTAGTAGTTATTAGAAAACCCATGTTAGTAGCAGCTCATATATATATATATATATATATATATATATATATATATATATATATATATATATATGTAGATATGGACAGTGTAAATATGTGTGAATATATATGTGAATGTATAAAAATTCAAAGGAAGTTTAGCTACCTGAATTTGTAAACCACGAAAGTTTCGATCACAAAAGTAGTATATGATCTCAGTAGAACAATTTTTAAAGGAGACCTAATTCATTTTAATCACTACTATGATCTTGGGTAAATTATTTGACCTTTCTCAGTATGTGTTTTTACCCCTTAAATATGGGGTGTATTCTGGGAGTCGCTTCAGGTTTGTAAGATGTTAATAATGCTTTCATTAAACTTAAATTCTTTTAACAAAATAAGTTCATAGCTAGGATAATTGAGAAATTCAATGGACTTGTGTAGTGAGCAAAAGAGATAGAAAAGTGTAACAACATGAGTTATCAAAAATGAATTTATACTCCTATTCAATAGAATCAAGTTTACCTGGAAAACTGCTAGTTCGTCTTTTGCTTGAAGTAAAGACTGAGTAGGTAGTGGAGACTCCTTCGGCTCACAGCTCTGCTGACTTATCAAGGTGTCTGCATAATTGGGCTGAGGAAAGATCAACTGGCTCTTTCGAGAATCCGTGGTGAGAGTAACTTCATGGGAATAAGTCTGAAGAAAGGCTCTGACTCCATCTATTCCCAAAAACTGAGAGGAGGTGACTCCCCCCACGTGGTCTCCTGGAGCCTGAACAACTTGCAGCATCCACCACCTTCTTAGCCTGATTGCCAGCAGAAGGACAATGAAGGCAAAGAACAAGCAGGACACCACAGCCACTGCTATGACCAGGTAAAATGTGAGGAGAGAGTCGTCCTGAGTTTCAGAGGAGGTTTGGCTGCTGAGATCTGAGAGGATCTCGGGGATGCTGTCAGCCACTGCCACGGTGACAGTGACAGTGGAAGAGAGGGGGGGCTCTCCATTATCTGTCACTGCCACGATGAGATTCTGCTTGAGGGCATCTTTGTCCAGGAATGTTCGGACAGTCCTGATCTCCCCTGAGTGCAGGCCCACGGAAAAAAGCCCGGGATCTGTGGCCTTGAGCAGGCGATAAGACAGCCAGGCATTCTGGCCAGAGTCTGCATCCACTGCCACCACCTTGGTCACCAGGTAGCCTGGCTCTGCAGAGCGTGGGGCCAGCTCCACTCCACTGGAACCGTCTGTGGGGAAGGTGGGGTACAGGATTTCCGGGGTGTTATCATTTTGATCCAGTATGAACAGAGTCAGGGACACGTTGCTGCTGAGAGGAGGATCCCCAGAATCCCTGGCTGTCACTCTCAACTGAAATTCTCGAGACTGTTCATAGTCGAAGGAGCACAGAGCATAGAGGATGCCAGTCTCTGCGTTGATGGAGACAATCGATGACACTGGTGATGCCTCCAATGGGAGGTTAGTCTCCATGATGGAGTAGGTGACTAAGGCATTCTGCTCACTGTCTGGGTCATGAGCAGTCAAGGAGTAGATGGAAGCTCCTCTGGGGTTGTTCTCCTGAATGTAGACAGAGTAAGTTAATTGACCGAAAGTGGGAGGGTTGTCATTGATGTCTGCCACCTGCAAGAGGATGTGAGTGTCTGTGGACAGAGCTGGCTTCCCAAAGTCTTCTGCTCTCACGGTGATGTTATATACAGACACTTGCTCCCTGTCCAGAACCCTGTCAATCACCAGTGAATAGTAGCTATCCACCTTCTTTTCTAATTTAAAAGGCAGGTCACCTAGGATAGAACACAGGACTTGACCATTTTCACCAGAGTCTCGATCATGCACGTGGAACAGAGCGATTACAGTCCCAGGGGGAGCATTTTCAGGGATTGAGTTGGTGACAGAGGTGATGGTCACTTCTGGAGCATTGTCATTCACATCTAAAACTGTGACATGAATTTTAGCTCTGCTCCTGAGACCAAGAGCATCTTGAGCTTCCACTTCCATTTCATGAAATTTTGCATTTTCATAATCTAGATTTTGTGAAGTTGATAACTCTCCAGTCAAAGGATTAATCTGGAATGTTTGGGAGACCTTGCCTGGTATTTTCACTTCAAAGTATCTTACCTGAGAATTGATTCCTTCATCTGCATCAGTGGCATTCACTGTAAGGAGCACTGTCCCCTGGGGTATATTCTCAGGAATATTCACAGTATACTCAGACTGAGTAAACACTGGGGTGTTATCATTTGCATCCAATACATTCACTCTGATTTTAGCAGTACCAGTCCTGACTGGGTCTCCTCCATCCCATGCTGTGAGCATGAGGTAGTGAACAGGCTCTTCTTCCCGGTCCAGGGCCCTCTCCAACACTAGTTCTGGGTACTTGACTCCTCCAGCTCTACTTTGCACTCTCAGAGAGAAGTGATGGTTGGGACTCAGTTCATAACCCTGGAGAGAATTCATTCCCACATCCTGGTCATATGCACTTTCTAGGAGATAATGGGTTCCCGGCGCTATGAGTTCACTGATTTTTAGTTCTAGCTCATCTGCTAAAAACCGAGGGGTGTTATCATTAACGTCAGTTATTTCTACCTCCACTGAATGTATTTTCATTATATCTTCAACGAGAACATTAAAATTCAGCAGGCACGGGGAACTCTGGGCACAAATTTCTTCTCTGTCTATTCTGTCTGCGGTGACTAAGCTTCCAGTTCTGACACTGAGAGCGAAATGCTGATTCTTACCTCTGGACACAATTCGAGCCCCCCTCTCCGACAATTCCCTCGGCTCCATACCCAAGTCCTTTGCGATGTCGCCCACGAAAGATCCCTTTTCCATCTCTTCGGGAACCGAGTAGCGGATATGGGCAGCGCTGATCTCCCACAGCGTACCCAGAAGAAAACAAAGCAGAAGTCGTTGTGTGCAGACTCTGAGGTTTCGCTCAGCGAACATTGCTTCCTTTTTGAAATGTTGTCCTTATTGTGCAACTGAATCTGGGTTGGCTCTTTGCTTCTCTGTTTCCCCCGTAGTATGTTTCTTGAACCTGGTTCCTCAGTATGTAGGGTTGGGAGGTTGATTTTCCGTGTATTCTGGGGCGTCTGAGTTTGGTCTTCCGTCTTTGTGCCCTAGTACTTGGAAAAATTCCACTCATTGGTCCGCACCCAGAATTTCTCTTGGTGATTGGTGGACAGCGACTCCCAGAGGCTAAATCAATTATTGCACGTGTTTTGAGACACTGCATGTTTAAACTGGTCTAATGTTTGAAATGTCCTCAAGATAAAAGTTGAAGTCATACAGTTGTTCATACTTTGAGTTATACCTTAAGTCAGACCTTCATAGCATGAAAGGTTTCATGATGATGGGAAACTTGTAGGCAATCTTGTGCAAATTCATTTAGAAATTAAAATTGTAAAATGATATCAGTTCTGTAAGCTTTATCTTCTGTTCTTAGGCTAAACAAATTATAATTCCCATAGATTGCAAAATTGTATACATTCTATAGACTAGAAAACATCTTTTCTGTTCATCATTCACCTTTAAGAGTATAAAACAGCAAATATATTAACCCTCTTAATCTCAATGTACCCAGATGTAATTTTTGGTGTCTAGCCATACAGCTCTCTCTCTCTTTCTCTGTCTCTCTGTCTCTTTTTTTCTCTTTGTCACACCCCCCCGCACACACATGTACACTCAGTGTGACAAGATACTAACTTTTCCTAGATAATAATTATTAACTTTTGAATTATATATGATGTATTTTATAATTATGTCCTTGCGGTGCTACAGAGATCACCCAGCATGTATTAGTTATTACCATTTTTTCTATGTTGTCCCAAATAAAATATTAATAAATATGATGATTATAAGCTTGGAATTATCCATTGACTCTAACCTCCTGGAGTATGAAATTCATGATGTCATCAAACAATTTAAATTACTTCTGTTCTTCAGCATAAAATTGACCCATTGAAACATAATATTGTTTTAGAAGTCAAAATATAATTAACGATATATTGACTCTCATGAAGAAGAAATTGAACATGGAAATGTTGTCTAGTAGTTGAAGGATCTAAGATTTCTAAAGAAGGAAGGAAATGGATCTTTGTATTTATTTAGGCTGGTCATCACATATCAGAAATAGAAATGTAATTTATCATCTAAGTGTAGAGTGATGGTCTCTTGAGAAACTGTAAGGCATGGAAATATGCTGCATGATCACTTAAATGTTCAGTTCCTGCTCAAATAACTAACCTATTCCTGGGTTCAAGGATTCACAAAGCAAATCAAATTATACCTTAGAACAAACATCAGAGTTTCACTCATGAAAATCTCTCAAGTCAACCTTTAGTAAGGTAGACATTTATAAAACTATAACCAGATAGTACTAAAATATTTTGAAAAAGAATAAAGGAGCTTTACTTTATTTCTTTCACTTACATCTCATCCAACAAACATAAACAGTAAATCCAACCATACCTCACACCTCAAAATCCAGCAAAAAAGTAAAATATAAAAACGAGATAATTTTGCCTATTTTAATTCATAGAAGTATTATATCTTTATATTTTTACTACTATAACAATTCTTTAAACTAGTAGTTATTAGAAAACCCATGTTAGTAGCAGCTTATATATATATGTAGATATGAACAGTGTAAATACGTGTGAATATATATGTGAATGTATAAAAATTCAAAGGAAGTTTAGCTACCTGAATTTGTAAACCACTAAAGTTTCGATCACAAAAGTAGTATATGATCTCAGTAGAACAATTTTTAAAGGAGACCTAATTCATTTTAATCACTACTATGATCTTGGGTAAATTATTTGACCTTTCTCAGTATGTGTTTTTACCCCTTAAATATGGGGTGTATTCTGGGAGTCGCTTCAGGTTTGTAAGATGTTAATAATGCTTTCATTAAACTTAAATTCTTTTAACAAAATAAGTTCATAGCTAGGATAATTGAGAAATTCAATGGACTTGTGTAGTGAGCAAAAGAGATAGAAAAGTGTAACAACATGAGTTATCAAAAATGAATTTATACTCCTATTCAATAGAATCAAGTTTACCTGGAAAACTGCTAGTTCGTCTTTTGCTTGAAGTAAAGACTGAGTAGGTAGTGGAGACTCCTTCGGCTCACAGCTCTGCTGACTTATCAAGGTGTCTGCATAATTGGGCTGAGGAAAGATCAACTGGCTCTTTCGAGAATCCGTGGTGAGAGTAACTTCATGGGAATAAGTCTGAAGAAAAGCTCTGACTCCATCTATTCCCAAAAACTGGGAGGAGGTGACTCCCCCCACGTGGTCTCCTGGAGCCTGAACAACTTGCAGCATCCACCACCTTCTTAGCCTGATTGCCAGCAGAAGGACAATGAAGGCAAAGAACAAGCAGGACACCACAGCCACTGCTATGACCAGGTAAAATGTGAGGAGAGAGTCGTCCTGAGTTTCAGAGGAGGTTTGGCTGCTGAGATCTGAGAGGATCTCGGGGATGCTGTCAGCCACTGCCATGGTGACAGTGACAGTGGCAGAGAGGGGAGGCTCTCCATTATCTGTCACTGCCACGATGAGATTCTGCTTGAGGGCATCTTTGTCCAGGAATGTTCGGACAGTCCTGATCTCCCCTGAGTGCAGGCCCACGGAAAAAAGCCCGGGATCTGTGGCCTTGAGCAGGCGATAAGACAGCCAGGCATTCTGGCCAGAGTCTGCATCCACTGCCACCACCTTGGTCACCAGGTAGCCTGGCTCTGCAGAGCGTGGGGCCAGCTCCACTCCACTGGAACCGTCTGTGGGGAAGGTGGGGTACAGGATTTCCGGGGTGTTATCATTTTGATCCAGTATGAACAGAGTCAGGGACACGTTGCTGCTGAGAGGAGGATCCCCAGAATCCCTGGCTGTCACTCTCAACTGAAATTCTCGAGACTGTTCATAGTCGAAGGAGCACAGAGCATAGAGGATGCCAGTCTCTGCGTTGATGGAGACAATCGATGACACTGGTGATGCCTCCAATGGGAGGTTAGTCTCCATGATGGAGTAGGTGACTAAGGCATTCTGCTCACTGTCTGGGTCATGAGCAGTCAAGGAGTAGATAGAAGCTCCTCTGGGGTTGTTCTCCTGAATGTAGACAGAGTAAGTTAATTGACCGAAAGTGGGAGGGTTGTCATTGATGTCTGCCACCTGCAAGAGGATGTGAGTGTCTGTGGACAGAGCTGGCTTCCCAAAGTCTTCTGCTCTCACGGTGATGTTATATACAGGCACTTGCTCCCTGTCCAGAACCCTGTCAATCACCAGTGAATAGTAACTATCCACCTTCTTTTCTAATTTAAAAGGCAGGTCACCTAGGATAGAACACAGGACTTGACCATTTTCACCAGAGTCTCGATCATGCACGTGGAACAGAGCGATTACAGTCCCAGGGGGAGCATTTTCAGGGATTGAGTTGGTGACAGAGGTGATGGTCACTTCTGGAGCATTGTCATTCACATCTAAAACTGTGACATGAATTTTAGCTCTGCTCCTGAGACCAAGAGCATCTTGAGCTTCCACTTCCATTTCATGAAATTTTGCATTTTCATAATCTAGATTTTGTGAAGTTGATAACTCTCCAGTCAAAGGATTAATCTGGAATGTTTGGGAGACCTTGCCTGGTATTTTCACTTCAAAGTATCTTACCTGAGAATTGATTCCTTCATCTGCATCAGTGGCATTCACTGTAAGGAGCACTGTCCCCTGGGGTATATTCTCAGGAATATTCACAGTATACTCAGACTGAGTAAACACTGGGGTGTTATCATTTGCATCCAATACATTCACTCTGATTTTAGCAGTACCAGTCCTGACTGGGTCTCCTCCATCCCATGCTGTGAGCATGAGGTAGTGAACAGGCTCTTCTTCCCGGTCCAGGGCCCTCTCCAACACTAGTTCTGGGTACTTGACTCCTCCAGCTCTACTTTGCACTCTCAGAGAGAAGTGATGGTTGGGACTCAGTTCATAACCCTGGAGAGAATTCATTCCCACATCCTGGTCATATGCACTTTCTAGGAGATAATGGGTTCCCGGCGCTATGAATTCACTGATTTTTAGTTCTAGCTCATCTGCTAAAAACCGAGGGGTGTTATCATTAATGTCAGTTATTTCTACCTCCACTGAATGTATTTTCATTATATCTTCAACGAGAACATTAAAATTCAGCAGGCACGGGGAACTCTGGGCACAAATTTCTTCTCTGTCTATTCTGTCTGCGGTGACCAAGCTTCCAGTTCTGACACTGAGAGCGAAATGCTGATTCTTACCTCTGGACACAATTCGAGCCCCCCTCTCCGACAATTCCCTCGGCTCCATACCCAAGTCCTTTGCGATGTCGCCCACGAAAGATCCCTTTTCCATCTCTTCGGGAACCGAGTAGCGGATATGGGCAGCGCTGATCTCCCACAGCGTACCCAGAAGAAAACAAAGCAGAAGTCGTTGTGTGCAGACTCTGAGGTTTCGCTCAGCGAACATTGCTTCCTTTTTGAAATGTTGTCCTTATTGTGCAACTGAATCTGGGTTGGCTCTTTGCTTCTCTGTTTCCCCCGTAGTATGTTTCTTGAACCTGGTTCCTCAGTATGCAGGGTTGGGAGGTTGATTTTCCGTGTATTCTGGGGCGTCTGAGTTTGGTCTTCCGTCTTTGTGCCCTAGTACTTGGAAAAATTCCACTCACTGGTCCGCACCCAGAATTTCTCTTGGTGATTGGTGGACAGCGACTCCCAGAGGCTAAATCAATTATTGCACGTGTTTTGAGACACTGCATGTTTAAACTGGTCTAATGTTTGAAATGTTCTCAAGATAGAAATTGAAGTCATGGAGCTAAAGTTACTTGAGAAGATAGTTTCGTAGAATCACAAGTTTGGTGTTGATTGGGACCTCAAGGCAATCTTGTACAAATTTATTATGGCCAATATTGTTTAAAACATCATTTTAAAATGTCAGTTTTTATAATCTTTTAAATATCAGGTTTTGCAAGCTTTACCTTTTTTTATTGAGGCTAAACAAATTATATCTCACACAGAGTATAAAATCATATCTGTTCTAAAGAAAAGAATATTTATTTTCTGTTTATTATTTACTGTTCAGTCCATTAAACAATAAATATATTGAACCTGGCAGTTTCAGTGTATCTGTGCATATTTATCCCTATGTCCAACCATTCTCTAATCTCTCTGTCTGTTTCTAAAATTTATTTTTCAGGCTACATTTTCAGTGTAGTGTTAACGACACTACAGTATTAACTTTTACATCATGTATTTAAAGTACAAATAGGGATTAAATGCATTCTATAATTGTAGGCTCGCAGTTAATAAAGATCCCACTACCAGAGTTAGTAGCTACCAATTTTTTGATGCTTTCTCAACATAATAGTACAAAACATGATGGTTGTAACCTTGGAATTATCCATTATCTGTACCCCACTTAGAATTATGAAATCCATGGTGTCACAAAGCAATTTAAAATAATCTCTGTTAGTATAAAACTGACCAAGTGAAATGTACTTTTTTTTTTTTAGAAATGAAAATGAAATCAAAAGCAATATAAAGTATTAATAGAAAGCAATTGAACATGGAAATGTTCTTTGGTACTTTGAGGATTTAACATTTCTAAGTAAATAAGCAAATCAGTCTCTTCACTTTTATCTAGCCTGGTCCTCATAGGTAGAAATAATAATACAACCTATTATTGTTATGACCCCTTCAGAAATTATAAGATATGACAAAATGTGTTATTATTGCTTAAATGTCTAATTTCACCTTAAAAGACAACAATCTTTTTAATGGGCTGATGGATCCAGAACTTAATTATGCTTGTGCATAAGAACTGAAATTTCAGAAACAAATCCTTCAAGTCAACATTTAGTAAAAACAGACATTTATATAATGTTATGAGAAGTGCATATTGACAATTTAATAATAGAGAATAAGTGTGACTCATGACTGAGTCTTGAACCTCTCTAATACAGTACACATCTCAAAATTCATAAGGAATTTGTTAGAATACAAAAGGACAAGATAATCCATTTATTCTCTTTCTCTAAATAAGCTACTACAACAAAGCTTCACATTATATATTGTTTCAAAGACTCTATTTTAGTAGCAGCAATATCTTTTGTATATGTATACATAAAGGTATAGAAATATATGTATGTTTATATGTATACTATATATTCTAAAATAATAATTAGGTGCTTAGGAGAATAAGTTTGTAATGTACTAAACTTTAAATCTCAAAGAAGATCATGGATGTGGGCCTAGTGGAGAAATTATTTTATTTATTTATTGGAAAAATAGTATTTATTATTAGTATTATTAGTACTAACTTCATCAGTACTATGGTGCTGGAAAATCATTTAACCTTTCCAGTTATTAGTTTTCATTTCTTCGGTCTTGACTAGGATGATCTCTATGATATCTTCAAGTTCTACATGTTATTTTCATACTTAGAATAATTTTACTGGAGTTGAGCTCTTTTCATACCATATTATATAGCCAGAATAAGTAGAAAATGCAATGGACCATTCTAGTGAACAGTAAAGCCATAAAAGTAATGACATGAATTGTCAAAAATTAATTCATAATTCCATTCGACAGAATCAAGTTTACCTGGAGAAATACTTCTTTATCTTTTGCTTGAAATAAAGATTGAGTAATTATTGGAGATTACTTTGACTCACAGGTCTGCTTACTTATCAAGGTGTCTGCATAGTTAGGCTGATGAAAGATTAACTGACTCTTTCGAGAATCCATGGTGAGAGTAACTGCATAGGAATTGGTCTGAAGGAAAGCTCTGACTCCATCTATTCCCAAAAACTGGAAGGAGGTGACTCCCACCACGTGGTCACCTGGAGCCTGGACAATTTGAAGCATCCACTATTTTTTTAGCTTGAGAGCCAGCAGAAGGACAATAAAGGCAAAGAACAAGTAGAACATCACAGTAACTGCTATAACCAGATAAAATGTTAAGAGAGAGTCATCCTGGGTTTAAGGAGAGGTTTGGCTGCTGAAATCTGAAAGGGTCTCAGGGATGCTCTCAAATACTGCCACGGGGACAGTGACAGTGGTAGAGAGGAGGGGACCTCCCCATTATCTGTTACTGCCACAATGAGATTCTACTTCAGTACATCTTTGTCCAGGAATGTTCGGACAATCCTGAGCTCCCTTGAGTGCAGGCACATGGAGAAGAGCCCTAATTGAGTGGCCTTGAGCAGGCAATAGGACAGCTAGTTGTTCTGGCCAGAGTCTGCATCCACTGCCACCACCTTGGTCACCAGGTAGTCTGTCTCTGCAGAACATGGGATCAGTTCCACTACTTTGGGGTTATTCGTGAGGAAGGCGAGGCACAGGATTTCCGGGGTACTTCTGATCCAGAATGAACAGAGTCAGGGACACATTCTTGTTAAGAGGAGGGTCCCCAAAGGCCCTGTCTGTCACTCTCAAATTCTTGAAACCATTCATAATTGAAGGAGCACAGTGCATAGAGTGCAGTCTCTGAGCAGATAGAGACAATGGTTGACAGTGGTGGTGCCTCCAAGAAGAGATTACTCTCCATAATGGAGTAGTTGACTAAGACATTCCAGTTGCTGTCTAGCTCACGAGCAGTCAAGGAGTAGATGGAAGTTCCTCTGAGGTTATTCTCCCGGATGTGGGCACAGTAGGCTGACTGAATGAAAGTGAGTGAGTTGTCATTGGTGTCTGTCACCTGTAAGAAGATTTGTATGTCTGTAGACAGAGTTGGGCTCCCAAAGTATTCTGCTGTCACAGTCATATTATACTCAGACACCTGCTCCCTATCCAGAGTCCTGTCAGTCACTAGTGAATAATAGTTTTCCACTTTCTTTTCTAATTTAAAAGGTAGGTCACTTGGGAAGGAACAGAGGACTTGACCATTTTCACCAGAGTCTCAGTCATGTGCGTGAACGGAGCAATTACAATCTCAGGGCGACTTAAAGAGGCCTTCTATTCCAACAAAAGCAACAATCTATTTAACTTCCTAAGCATCTTTATAAAATATTTATGTTAATATCTGTGACCATTACCTTCTTGACCTATTAGGTTACCTTAACTTAAACTTACTCTTCATTGTACAATAGAAAATATTTTGTGTAACTTCGTTATCAAATCCTTTTATTGTTAATTATTTATCTCTTACCTCATAATAAATACAAGATTTTCACATTTCACATGTTAATATCCACAGTTTATATTTGTATCTGTAATTGCATATTTATAATCTCTCTAAATCCTTACATCCATTTTTATGTATCCATCTATCTTTTTTTTTTTTTTTCATCAAAAAGTACTTTGGCATGAAATTAACTTGAACTTTTCAATTCAATTGTGAATTAAATTCCACAATCCAGTTAGTTGATTTGAAGTACAATATAGAACAGCTAGTATAATACAGAAGTACAATATCATCACTATCTAATCTTTTGTTTCCCAAAAGAGAATTGTACAAAGGCATAGTTCCATGCTAGATCAGTAACTTGTTACCATCTCCTGGAATAGGCATGACAAGATATGTGAGAGAAATTCTAGGAGCCTTGCAATAAGGTTGAAAGATAAATCTGGTGGCAAAGAACTTGGCTTTTATTGGGGGACTGGTTGCTTACAATATATGTGCCCTTATGTAGTTTCCTAACTTCTCTGGTTTTTTTTTTCATTCATAAAGAAATTAATGTCTTAGATCCTATAATTTCAAGTTCTTTAAATTGTATATTTATATCTCTCTAAGCCTTTGCTAAGTGCTTTAGTGTAAAATTGGTGAGTTGAAAGTGTTATATTTGGGGGGATAAGAAAGACTCCAAGAGAATAACATGTGTAACAAAACATCTGAATGTAAGAGAATGTATCAGTATGTCCAGTATCTGTGTGGTTCAAAATGTAAGTGACCTCTCCTCTAACATATCATATCTAACAAATCATCAAACCACTTGGTTGTTTTGGTAATCAACATTTTGATTACAGCTACTCTAATGATTAATGTCTTATATTTTGGCTGAACTAATCTTCCAATAGCCGATACAGAGACTTATATGAAGACCCCAGTGGAGAGTGTAAATTACTGCAAAACACCAGTAAATTATTTTAAACAATCAATTCACGATAAAAGAGATAGCGATTTTGTCATTGCTTCTGGAAATAATGACGATAGTATTAAAATGTAGTGATTCTCTATGACTCACTACCATATCACATCTATAAATCAGTGATGAGAATTGATGAAACAGTGTGATCTAATGGACAAAATTCATATAGCACTCAAGGAGAACTAGATTCAAGTTCTTGCACCAACAAATACTCTGTATGTGACCGTAGGGCCATTTAATCTTTTCGTGCTCTGAGAAAAATCACAGATTTAGAATAAGTGATGGTCTTCATCCATATGTGTACTTACTTCCCTCATTTGGAATGCACTACACTAATGAAATCCTAAGTCCGGTCCAATAAAATAAAA
The DNA here is from genome assembly GCF_048593235.1 of Sminthopsis crassicaudata. NCBI lineage: Eukaryota > Metazoa > Chordata > Mammalia > Dasyuromorphia > Dasyuridae > Sminthopsis > Sminthopsis crassicaudata. Next base: position 389,593,062 of record NC_133618.1, on the reverse strand, counting down.
TAAAAGACTTAAACCTTAAAAAGAATAATAACAAAAGAAAGAAAAGAATCACATAGTGAAAGTCTACTTCCTAGATTTTTGTGGTCCTCCTTTATTGTGGCAATCCAAAACCATAGAGATAAAATTGCAGCAAGAATACAAGAAAGCATAAGAAAACCAAACAATCCTTTCACATCAACTTTTCTAAACGAAGAAATTAACACTATTCAGGCCATTTTGTCACATCTACAGTGCTATGTTTCTAGATTTTTTATTTGGAGATTAATCATAATTGAAATAACATTTACATATTCATTAAAATGTATGACTGAATATTTCTTTAGTAATAGATACTAAAAATCTTATCCTAAAAGAGTGTTCTAGATACCACAATATTGGGCCAGTCCTCTTAAAGAAGTTAACATAGCCTCCTGAGCAACCTTGGCCAACCCACTGAAACTTTCTGAACATCAGTTCCCATATCTCAAAAAATATTTTGAATAGATAATCTCAAAAGTATGTTCTAGTTCTAAATCTTATGATGCTATTATCATGTTTACTAGATTCATATCCTCACCAGAGAAAGTGATATTTGGTGTAGAATAAACATATCATGCAACTAACATCCAGTATAGAGAGACAAATAAAGTCATGAATTTTAAAATAAGTTACAATTCAATTTCACAATTTTTTTACTTGAAAAAGTGTTTGGTTAGCTTCAAGGAAAGACGAACAGTAATGTTAATTTCTTGTAGCTTTGCTACTTTAGAAGGGCTGTCTGCATATTTCGACTGGGAGAAGATCAACTGGCTTTTGCAAGAGTCAATAGTAAGAGAATCTGCATGTTAAAGGTATTTGAAATATATCTTGAGTTTCATTAGCGTCCAAAAATTGGGATGTGGGAGTGGCCATAAAATGGGTATCAGATGATTTCAAGGTGACTGTAATCTTCTTCACTGATGGAGTTTGACTCAGTAAGAGAATGATGAAAGAAGAGAGAGAGAGAGAGAGAGAGAGAGAGAGAGAGAGAGAGAGAGAGAGAGAGAGAGAGAGAGAGAGAGAGAGAGAGAGCGCAATTATTGCTACGACTAAGTAGAATGCGATGTTAGAGTTCTCTTGAATCCCCAGAACTGCCTGGCTGCTGGGATTTGAGAGGATCTCAGGGATGTCAGCTACTGCCACAATAACACTGATAATAGCATAGAGAGATCTCCCCATTATTTGTCACTGTCACTATGGAATTCTGTTTGAGGATATCTTTGTTCAGGAATGTTCAGAGAGTTCTGATTTCCCCTGAGTGCAAGCTCACGGAGAAGAGCCCTGGCTCTGTGAACTTGAGGACAGCCAGACATTCTGGCCAGAGTCTGCATTCACTAACTTGGTCACCAGGTAACCTGGCTAGAGCCAGAGCTTGGTCAGTTCAATTCCACTGGAGCAATCCGTCGGGAAGGCAAAGTACAGGATTTGGGAAGTGTTGAAATTCTGATTCAGGACAGTCAGGAACACGTTGCTGCTGAGAGTTCCTGGCTGCCACTCTCAGTTGTACTTCCTTAAAAAAGTTCATGTCAAAGGAATGCAAAGCATAGAGTATATCTGTATCAGAATTAATGGAAACATAGGTAGAAACATATGTCTCCTGGAAAGTGTCCTCTATAATCGAGTAAATGACTTGGGCATTGTTCTCCAGGTCGGGATCCAGGGCATTCACTGAATAAATAGAAATTTCTCTTGAATTATTCTTTTGGCTGTAGGCAAAGTAAAATTACTGAGTGAAAAGTGTGAGGGGTTTGATGTCAACTATATTCAATGAAAGGTGAATATAAGTCTTTAGCGGTGGAGTCCCTCAGTCTGTGACAGTCTCTGTGAAGTTATACACGGAGACTTGCTCCCTGTCCAGAGCCCTGTCTGTTAGAAAACTGTAATAATTATGAACTGTTTTTTTTTTTTTTTACTTTAAAAGCAGATTCTCTGGAACTAAGCATGTAACATGACCATTCTCTCCAGGATCTGATTTGTGTAGATAAAAAAGGGAAATCACAATCCCTGAGAAATAATTTTCTGGATCTGCATTGATGAAAGAAGTGATGGTCACTTCTGGGGCATTGTCATTTATGTCCAGAACTGTAATCAAAACCTTAAAGGCACTGGCCATTAAACCTGCTCCATCTTGAGGTTAAATTCCCATTTCATAAAACTCTGATTCTTCAAAATTCAAAAATATTTGGTTTTTTATTTTACCTCTATGAGAGTCTCAGTGGAAAGTTTCGGTTGATTTCTTTTTGATGTTCCTAAAAGAATAGATCACTTCCCCATTGACTCCTTCTTCTGGGTCACTGGCATTCACTGTGAGCAGTCACACTCCTTCAAGTACACTCTCCGAAACATTCACACTGTACACGGGCTGAGTAAATACTGGCGAGTTGTTATTGAACTGAAAGACAGTCATAAGAATATGCATCATGTAAGAGCGGACCATATCCCCCATTTGAGGCCATGAGAGTGAGATGATGAATAGGCTCTTTTTTCCGTGTCCAAGGCTCCTTCCAGCACCAGTTCTGAATACTTGACCTCATTTATTCAGCTCTACACACCCAGAGAGAAGTGCTGATTTGGGCTCACTGATAGCTCTGAACTGAATTCACACTTACATTCAGGTCCTGCACAGAAGGGTATGTAGTTCCTAGAGTGATTGTTTTTTCAATAATTTTGAAGTCCAAATCATCTGGCCCAAAACGAGGAACGTTATCTTTAATGAGTAATACTTCTACTTCTATAGGATAAAGTTTGAACTTATCCTCAATCAGAACATTGAAATTCATCAGACACTGGGAGCTCTGAGCACAAAGCTCCTCTTTGTCTATTCTGTCCAAGGTCCCTAAATTATGGCAATAATAAATTATTTCAGAGCATCTGAAAACAATTTTAGATCCGAGTTCTGACTGTTCCTGAGTCTCTGACGCCAAATCTTTGGTGATGTCATCCATAAAAGAGCCCTTCTCCATCTTCTTGAAAACTGAGAAGTGGATCTGGACAGCCCCATGTTTCCACAGTTTCCAGAAGAAAGCAAAGCAAGACTGATGTTCTGCAATCGCGCTTTCTGTGTCCAGCAGTCATTGCTATCTCTGCCGAATTCTGTTCCCCCCCCCCACACACACTACTTGTGTCTAAATTCAGCTCTTGGATCATCTATGTCCGGTCGAGTATCTGCAGTCAAATTCAGGGTGCTCAGAAGCTGAATCTTTGTGCTACTCCAAATCTTTTTATTTCATCGGAAGATTGTGTAGCAGAGAGGAAAAGGCTTTCTCAGATTGGTAACCAGCGATGTCCAGAGTCCCAAGCAGCTACTTCAGGATTTTTGAGAGGATGAAATAAATTTTATTTTGCATTGTTTTTCTTCCTAATCATTACCTAGATCTTTTTTTTTTTAAACATTCTATCATTCTCTATGAAAATCATGGATGGACCAAAATTACATTTTCATTGTTTCAAGTTACAACAACTTCATAAGAAGTTCTCAAAAATGTTGATAAAATTTTAAAAAGAACTTATCTACTTTGTGTGTGAGATTTTATTTTATTTTTTGGCCCCAAATCCAGGTATCTGACAAAATTTCAAGTGAATTCATCACTTTTCCTTTCTAGAAGAGTGTCATTTAGAAAGCACTCCCAAGAGGTCAGACTTCTGATAAACTAGTAAGCCTACTTGTGGGAAGTTAGAAGATGTGAGTTGGATCATTGTAGTTCTCCCATTCCTTACTTGTTTGACCTTAGCTAAGGTCTTTTTTGGTCTTCAGTTTAAGGTCTATAAAGTTAGGTGGTTGGACTAGGGCTTTAATTCTAAATCTATCGATTGTAAAAATTTTAAAAAAGAGCTTTTTTGTCCATGTTGTCCTATATGTTTTTTGGACTCTGGTAATTTGTTCAAGAAGATTCTGGCACCTTTGCTTCTACTACTTTTAATCTGAGTAAGGACTTTATTAAGGTTTTGAAACTCTCTCCACTTAAGTGTGTCATAATTTTTGACTCCTTAAAGATGTGCTTAATTTCTTTTATTAAATTTTTTTAGTAACAAAACTCATCATAGCATTTTTTGAAAGCTATGAAATAATAAGGAACCTCCCCAAACCAACCAATAAAACAAAGCTACACAAAAAGTGGCCACAATGACAATTTATGTATTGTAACCCTTCCTTTACATGGTCTAGATCTTTGGTTTCATCATCTGTGAATGGAGCTCCTGATAAAAAAAATTCTCTCTACTGGAAAGTTTGTTAGTTTTAAAGAGTTGCCTGAATCATTGAGAAGTTAAATCATTTGCCCAGGGACACATAGCTCATATGACAGACAGAATTAAACATAAGTCTGATTGTGAGGTGGACACTACAGCCACCAGAAAAACTGCCTTTTTCTTGGGATCTTATGATTGTCATACTTATAGTATGACATCAGAATCAATTCAGTCCAATTCCTTCATTTTACAGATGAGGAAACTGAGGCTCAAGAAAGTTCTTAAGGTTGCACTGGTAACAATTAATAAAAACAAATCCATATGCATTATTGTTAGCAAAATAGCCTCAATATCACTCTTAGCATTTGCTCTTAATTTTGCTGTTGTTTGATTTTCTTTTCTTTATGTGGTATAAGTAAAAATATATTTTTCTCTTTTGCTTGTGCTTTTTCATTATCTTCCCATGCTTTTTTTGCATTTTAATATACCATTTCATACAACTCATTTTTATTTATTTATTAATTATTATTATTATTAAAGGAGGCAATTGGGGTTAAGTGATTTGCCCAGGGTCGCACAGCTAGGAAGTGTTAAGGTCCTCCTGACTTCAAGGCTGGTGCTCTTCAGAGCTGTGCAATTTTTCAGTTTTTAAGTAACTTTTCAGGATGTTCTTTTAGCAGTTTAATAAAGAAAAAAGAGTAGTGAATATTTTCTCTGCTCCTCTTCCCTTCAATATTTATAATTTTTATTTTTGTCATCTTTGCCACTTTAATAAGTGTGAGGTGGAATATCAGAATTGCTTTGATTTTTATTTCTCTAATTCATTGTCTTTTGGAGCATTTTTCATAGATTTCTTGGGTTTCACCCTTTGAAAACTAGTTGTTCATATCTATAGCTCATTTATCAATTGAAGAGTGTTTCTTTTTCTTATAAATCTGAATCAGTTTCTTAGCTATTTTGGAAATAAGATCTTCATCACAGATATTTAATACAAAGATTTTTTCCCCTTTTAATTGCTTCTTTTTAAATCTTTGCTTTATTAAGTTTATGCAAAAACTTTTAAATTTTATCTTCTTGATCTTCTCTGTTCCTGTTTAGCCATGAACTTCTTTATTATCTACAGATCTGATAATGAAATATGCTATCTATTACAAAGAGGTGATAAATTTGGGATTCAGAATGAAACACACACACACACACACACACACACACATATATCCAATGCGGAACTTTGTTACATTTCTTTTTCCTTCTTTTTTTCCCCCTTTGGGATGTGGAGTGGGGAGGTTAAAATAGGAAGATGAGGAATATTAAAATGTGAAATGTTGCATATACTTTCAGATGAAGCTAAGATGTTATAAGTTTTACTTTGCTACAAGAGACCTGTCTGGAAGTAAGAATAATAAGTAAATATTTATAATATAAAAACAAAATTGATGCTTAAATAAAAGCTTTCATCTGTATTACCCAGTGGTATGATATAAAATCTACTTATTATTTTTATATCTGAAAAAATCCAAAGTTGGAGTACTTTGTATGTTTGCAGCTTCCCAAGACATCAAGAGAAGGTATACAAAGGCAACTATAGAAATGCCTTAGGATAAAATCTTTGTATCTACAGTCCCAATGACAAGTTTTTAAAAATGTATTCAGTCAATATTTCTTTTGAGAAAAGATATTTTGCTATAAAAGATGTAATGTTAGTTGATGGTTCCAGAAGTGTCAATAATTTTTTGTAGCTCAACTGTAATCTTAGAATTCTGGAGTATTTGATTCTCCTCTCCATTACACAAAACCAATATTTTGCTGAAATAAGTTTGTCTGCTAAGACACTTTATAGAAGATGCAAAAAGGCTACTTTCCTGTATGGGAGAACCTATTAATCAAAGGGAGGTCTTAGAGCTGGAGATAAATTATGTTCTAATAGAAATAATTTGTCCATTCACTGATTCATTCATTTATTAATTATGAGATGCTCATAATTATATTTGGTGTTAAAAGAGATGAAAAAATAAACACTCTGGTTTCAAATAACTATAAAAGCCATTTCATTTTCATCATATGTAAAATGAAACAATTGAACTAGATGTAATTTAACATGGATTCATAAGCGGAGCAATGAATTTTCTAGATAACTTATTTAAACATGTTTCCTAATATGCCCTCATTGATACATTTTTCTGTTATTATTTCCCCCCAACTTTATAAAATTGTTTCTTGATGGTTTGATTGTTTTGGCACTGAATAAGTAAATTAATTTAGATAGAATTGTAATTTTTATTATGTTGGCTCAGTCTACCCATAAGTGATTGATATTTTTCCAATTGTTTGGCTCTAAACTATGGATGCAACTTTAATGCATGTTTAAAAACAGCTTTCCTTTGTCAGAAGCCTTCTTATGCATATTTCCCTTTTCAGGCTTGTCCTTTCCTGCTGCTGATCATAAAAGAGAATCCTGAAATTGAATGAGTAACAATTACCAATCTTTACCAATTCAAGGAACATAGTATTTACCAGTCAAAGGGAAATAGAAACTCATGACAGTGATAGAAGAAAGCTATAGTATCTAAGCAAAACATTTCAAAGATTTTTGAAACAAAATTGACTGAAAGTCTTGTACAAGCATTTGGAATCTGACTCTAAAAATGAAGATGAATTGAAAATGATTCTATTCAAGTTTAAAGACAAAAAGGAAGTTAGATTAAATAGTGGTCATAAAATTTAAAAAATATATAAATAATTGTTCAAAGATACCTGGAAAGACTTGTGTGAATTGATATAGTGTAAATAAGCAGAAGCAGAAGAACAATTCAAACAACAACAATTTTGTGAAGACAACTTTGAAAGACTTAAGAAGTCTGATCAACACAATGACCCACCATGGTTCTAGATTCTTTTCACTTTCTGAGGGATGATGCGTGGGGTGCAGAATAAGATATAATGTTTAGACGTGGCCATTGGGGAAATTTATTTTGCTTGATCATTTATATTTACTGCAGATATTTGGCTGCAGTGAGGAGAAAGCATTTTTGTTCACTTAAATTAAGTTATATGAATAAAAATGATGTACAGCAAAAACTAAGTGTCAATAGAATATGTTATTTTATAAAGAGACAAAAAATAAACATGCTGGTTTTTGCGCTGATAGATAAACTACTGAATCTTTTGAAATATTTGAAACTTGATAGATTAAAAATCCAGTATTAGTTATAATCTCAGAAGCCACAAAAAGCAATACTACTAGGTCAATAGGTAAAAATAATAGACTTTTGGAAAAGTGGAATTCAAACTTTCTCCATGGCATCCATTGATGCTATACTGAGGACATTCCTTCAACTAAATGTAGACCATGACTTTCAAGCTGACATTTCATGCTTGTGAATCTTTCGTACAAGCCTTCAGAAGTCACTGCCAAAGATCAGTGAAAAGACTTGATCATCTCATGTTTGTTCCAGCTGAGCTACAGTTTTAGTCATTTATGATTCCAGGTCTAATTTCAGAGAAAGGATGGTCTTCAAATTATGTTCCTTATCACAATAAACTTTCCTATTCTGTTTATCAAAAACACTTTTATCTACTCAAATTATTCTAATGGAGATTTATAGCTCATATGCTGTTGGGAGAAATACTACAACAGAGAATAATGGCAAGTAAGGTTAGGTAGTAAATGTAGAAGGGATCTTACCTGGAGAATATTAGAATCCTCTTTACCTTCAAGTAAATTCTGAGATGCTAAAAGTGGTCTGTTTTTCTCACACATTTTCTGACATATTAAAGTATCTGCACAGGCCTGTTGGGGAAAGAGTGTCTGGTTCTTCTGAGAGTGCATAGTGAGAGTAACCTCTTGAGTATGTGTCTGAAGAAAAGCTCGGACTCCATCAATTCCAACAAATTCTGAAACAGGGACACCAACAAAATGTCTAGTCCTCAATCTCAGCAGTTTTGAAGCCCTCCACTTGCGTATCCTGAGCGCTAATAAGACAATGATGAAGCCAAAAAACAGGCAGGACACGGCAGTCACAGCCAGGACCAGACAGAAAGTGAGACTAGATTCACTGGGGATTTCAGGATCAGTCAATTGGTTGAGATCTGAAAGAACCTCGAGGATACTGTCAGCCACAACCACTGTGACACTAACTGTGGCAGAGAGAGGAGGCTCTCCATTGTCTGTGACTGATACAACCAGATTCTGTTTGAAGGTATCTTTGCTTAGAAAGACTCGGGCAGTTCTAATTTCTCCTGTGTGTAAGCCTACAGAAAAGAGGCTTGGTTCTGTGGCTTTGAGTAGATGATAGGACAGCCAGGAATTTTGGCCTGTGTCTCCATCCACTGCCACCACCTTGGTCACCAAGTATCCTGGCTCTGCAGAGCGAGGAGCCAACTCCACTCCGGTAATACTATCTGTGGGAAATATGGGATATAGGATTTGGGGGGCATTGTCATTCTGATCCAGGATGAAAAGAGTCAAAGACACATTGCTACTGAGAGGTGGGTCTCCGGCATCTTGGGCAATCACAAGCAGTTGAATATTATGTAATTGTTCATAATCGAAGGAGCATAGAGCATAGATGACACCAGTGTTGGAGTTGATGGAGATGTAGGAGGAGAGAGGTGCTTCCTGGAGAATGTCTTCTGCAATGGAGTAAGTGATTCGGCTGTTCTCTTCGCTGTCTGGGTCTCGGGCGATTATGGAATATACAGAGGCACCTCTGGGATTGTTTTCTTGGATATACACAGAGTAGGATGCCTGACTGAAGGTAGGAGGATTGTCGTTAGTGTCTACCACGTTCAAGGAGATGGAAGTGTCTATGGAAAGGGGAGGGGTACCCCAGTCTGTAGCTGTCACAGTAACATTGTATTGGGAGACCTTCTCTCTGTCTAGGACTCCAACTGTTATCAATTTGTGATAATTTCCATAAGATTTGACAAGTTTAAAAGGCAGATTCTCTGGTATAGAACACTTGACACGTCCATTCTCTCCAGAGTCCCGGTCATGCACATTTAAAAGGGCAATTACAGTCCCTGGGAGAGAGTCTTCAGATACTGACTTCGTGAGAGATGTTATACTCACTTCAGGAACGTTGTCATTTACATCTAAGACTGAAACCAGGACTTTAGCTTTCCCCAGAAGCCCCGGACTGTCTTCGGCTTGTACTTCCATCTCATAAAGGGCAGATTCTTCATAATCTAGATTTTTCAGCGTTGATATTTCGCCTGTAACAGTGTTCATTTGGAAAATCTTTGCGGTTCTTTCAGTTATTTTCCTGAAAGAATATGTCACTTGCCCATTGACTCCCTCGTCTGAGTCAGTAGCAGTCACTGTGAGTAGCAAAGTTCTCACAGGTACACTCTCCGGAACATTCACACTATATACAGATTGAGTAAACACTGGCGCGTTGTCATTGAAATCAAGGACAGTCACTCGGATTCTTGTGGTGCCTGAGAGAACAGGATCTCCCCCGTCCGAGGCCCCGAGGATGAGATGGTGAATTGACTCCTCCTCACGGTCCAGGGCCTGCTCCAACACGAGTTCCGGGTATTTGGCCCCGTCTGGTCCTCTTTGCACATGCAGAGAGAAATGATGGTTCGGGCTCAGCTGGTAGCTCTGAACTGAGTTCACACCCGTATCTGAATCGAATGCTTCAGGGAGAGGAAATCGCATTCCAGGCGTTGCGATTTCACTGACTTTTACTTCCACTTCTTCAGTCTGGAAGTAAGGTTTGTTATCATTGATATCAATTATTTCTACATCCACTCCATAAATATTCGCTTTGTCCTCAAGAAGGATATCGAAATTTAAAAAACACCTTGGGGCCCCGGGACAAAGCTCTTCTCTGTCTATCCTGTCTGCAATGATTAAGCTGCCATTTCTGGAATTCAGAACAAAATGCTGTGTCTTACCTCTGGAAACAATTCGGGCTCCGCGTTCTGAAATCTCCTGAGGCTGAAGCTCCAGATCCGTGGCGATGTCGCCCACAAAAGACCCTTTCTCCTTCTCCTCCGTCACAGAATAACGAATCTGTGCGACATAAGATTCCAAAAGTATACCCAGGATAAAGCAAAGCAGGATTTGCCCTCTGAATCCATGGAACCTCAGCAGAGTAGCCATTTGTATCTGACACAAATTAGTCCTGTTTCCACCCGAGTGTCTGAATCAATTCTTGCCTCGTTTGAGCCGAAGGGAATAATTATCCATCAGAAAATGTGAAAAGCAAAGGGTGATGGTTTTTCCTGCAGTCCCAGGGTTTGCTGGTCTGATCTGTTAGTGTATTGTGATTTAGGAGAAGCGAGGGTTGATCGACTCTTTCCTGGATTGTTCTCAGTTATTAGGGAAGAGCGACGCCTAGAGGCCTCTGCAATGACTGCAAACTACCTCTCGATTTTTCCCCCAAGCTGTATCTAAATTGAAATTTATTTTTCAAATTAGGAAGAGTATACAACCTTTTTATTCGCACAAAATGTAGCAGATGTTCAACAAATATATAGTTGAGATGAGCACCTTTATGTATCCTATGAGGATGCTTAATTTCATTACTGCGGATACCTTGTCCCTTTAAGTTGTTCTTCATGGATTTATCATCTTGCTGGAGACCTTTCTTTTCTTTTCGTATCTAGCAGTACCACTGTAGATTTCAGACTGCCCGATTTTTTCTTATTCTTGTTATCACAGTAATTCATTTTCTTTTTCAGTCATAACATCCTCAATACAATATCATCTATTTTTAAAAACTCATTATTAAAAAACCTCACTAACTCACTTTTACAGAATTTTAAAATATTTAGATATATTTTTATTTTTGATTCTTCTCTTTCAACTTTATTGTTTATTATAGATGCAGTTATAAGTATAAGTTATTGAGTTGTAGGTGGTCACATGTGAACACAAAATGAGAAGTCAAATTCTCTCAGTGGAAAAGAAAATTAAAGGGAAAATGGTTGATTTTTCACAAGCTAAATACAATGGTTCTTTTCAAATGCTATTTTCCACATATATTGTTGCTAAATTTGTAACCAATTCTACGTCTATTTTTATTAATGTTGAATTATAAATTCTTATTTGGATGAGGTCAGAGAAAAGGAAAAGAGGAGGGGAGGAAGAGGAGAGAGGAAGGCAGTGTAGTCTTGGAATCATAAAAAAAAAAAAAAAAAAAAAAAAAAGTTTCCATTCAATCTCACCTCTAACTTTCCAGGATTCTCTGGCAAACCATAGATGAATTGGAATTTACTCTGTCAGGAGTGAGTGAACTCACCAATATTTCCTCTCAAGCTGCTATTGTCACAGATACTTCTCTTATTTGCAACAGGATTAATTAAGTGTCATGGAGCAAAAGGAGGACATGTAAAAAAAATGAGTTTCCTGAGTTTAAAGGGGCAGATCTATGGTTACTGAAGTAATATACTAATGGAGAATTTGTTGATGTTTTCGTTTACATCATTTCCAACTCTTCATGACCCTACTTGAGGTTTTCTTGGCAAAGATACTGAATGGTTTACCATTTCCTTCTTCAGTTCATTTTACAGATGAGGAAACTGAGACAAACAAGATTATTGATCCAAAATGCCTATTTCATAATTCCACAAGTAGTTTGAAGCCCATAGATCCAGTAGTCCAGTGTGTAGACCTCTGCATATAGAGAATGGAGGTGCTATAGATTCTGCTCTTTCATAGGGATCAACATTAAGATGAAATCCTTTAGAATAGAAATTGAAAGCTCTGATGTGTTCTATCTTATTTCCTAAGCAAAACACCTAGTAACTGTACTTTAAATCAGAAAATAACCTTTAATAAAATAACATGATTGAAAATGCTGAATTACCCATCAAAAAATTTGAAATGTTAATATTTGTCTCAAAGAGATAGTTCACAACACTCATTAGAAGCTATAGTATTTTTAAAAAAACATTTAAGATGTTTAAATTTTTAAGGAATTTAGGTATTTACAGAAAATCTGTAACAATAACACAACTAATTCTTTAAAAAGAAGATTCACAGCTCACCTTCTGAATGGTGTGTCATGGAGAGTCTTGTTATTCTGCACAGATGTGACTTGTCAGTTTAAATGAGATTGTCAAGTTCTTGGCTCAGCCCTTTTGATTTTAATAAGCTAAATTCTCTTTCCAAGATATGAGGCCATTTTGAGATTGTAAGAATAAGGCAGAGACCCTTCACCAGAATTTGGGGAAACTCTGGATGCAGTCCTGAAGCAAAGATGTCTAGGAAAACAGCTCAACACCTTAGAATTAGGATCAATGCCAAAAACTAAGTAAAACTACAGCTCAGAATGAGGTCCAAGGGCTTACTCCTCATCTGAGGCAGTGCCTCTTGCAGGCTTTCAGCAAAATAATAAAAATAAATAAATAAATAATGCGGAGACACAATAGTGGACAGATGGGTTGACCTCTATCCTGCACAAAGATCAGAAGGCAGTGCCCAACCTCATCTCCATCAAAGCCCCAACTGGAGATCCTGATTTTGCCCATTTGCAGCCACAGGTTATAGAGACCTAGATCTAGGCCTCTAACTCTGTCTTAGGCCAGTCAGGAATTGTTTCCCGAATTTGCGTTCAGCACCACCACCCAGTTGTCAGATTTCCGCGAGCAAGGTACCTTGTACAGGTGCAAAATAGTCACGTCTCAGGACTGAGTTGGGGATATTCAGGGCTTTGTCACTGTGGTACACAATGAAAATTTGCACAATTACATTGGCGCTGAGTGAGGGAGAGCCTGCATCATGAACCTGTAAAGTTAACTCAGAGGTATGGACTTGTTTGTAGTCGAAGAAGCATTGCACAAAGATGTTCCCGCACTAACAGATGTATAAGAATGGAGTTGCATTGGATCAAATTGCTGCTGAAGGGACACTTGAGTATTCTTTCTCCAGGTCCAGGTCAGAGGATGAAAATGATGAGACTTCCAAGGTGTTCTCAGGAAAGGGAAGTTAATTTAAGTTTGGAGATTAGTAAATGATAAGGTTGGAGGAAACAGGGGGATTGTCATTGACATCAGCAATGTACAGGGCCAGAGGTTTTGGTTTGGGCTTTTTTTTTTTTTTTTTTTTTTTTTGAGGACAAAGGAAGCTTTTCCTTATCTGTGGCAGTTACCTTGATTTTATAAGTTGGTATCTCTTCTCAGTTTAAGGTACTCCTTGTTACCAGTAGGTCTTTCACTGGGAAATGTCCCTATAAATAATAAACCATGTGGTCATTTTCTTTGGATTCTAGTCTTGAACACTTGATGAGAACTATAACTGTTCTGGGACAACAGAACGTGATTGGTGTTTCTAGTAAAGATTTTTATTTTCATCCAGAATTTCTACAAGAATAAAAGAATAAAAACGTACACTAGAAACACCAATCACGTTCTAGTCATTCTTGTAGAGTTCTCTATTGTGAACCACTTGACTTTGTCATCTTTCCTATGGTTTTAGTCTCTTAGAAATCTAATCTTCCTTTTATTAATATTTTTTTCTGGTAATAATGTCGAGACTAAAAAGGGATTTTGAAGCCTGTCAAACACTTTTTAAGCCTTGTATAACTCTTCCATGGCCATCCTTCACAGCACCGAGTCCCACAGCCAGGTTCTCTCTCTGACTGACTGTAGACATCTTTGCTGAAAATAGGGGAAATCATCATTGTCTTCCATATTCTTGTATTTCCATATTCTTGTCATTTTGGTTCAAAAACGGGAAATTATCGTTGATATCCTGTATTTCCACATTCAAACAGAAAAAATCAAAAGTTTTTTTTCCCCCAGCACTGTTTTGGAATTGATGATATTTTCCTGTATATGTCCTCTCGAACTAATCTCTCTTTACATAAAGATTGTCATTCAGTTACACTCACAGTAAAATAATCCTTTTCGACTACGGAGAATAGCCTGAACTTCCGAGCTGGCAAGTCCCAATCCTCCAGACTTAGATCCTTGCAAAGATTCCTCATCTTTGTTTTTCCCTAAGATTCTATCTCCTCTGGAATCAATTAATTGATGTGCTCGGAGAGCGGGACAGAACAAAGACTCCTAGGGAGCGAAGTAACAAACCTTGTTGTTCTATCCCTCTTATACGCGCTGCTCTTCAGTCCCCTCTTGTTTCAATCGGCGTTTCAGGAGTTCCTAAATGCTGCATCACGAATCTTTACTTTGACTGTAAGCTTACATATCAAAGAAGAGAGGTCCTTTCATCAGAAACGGCAAATCCTTTGATCTTGGGGCAGAATCGGAGGAGCAGCCAAGCCGAGTGTATGAGTTGCAGCTTTCCTCTATTACGTGTTTGCTGAGACTGCGCAGTAAATCGTCCAGATGGAACTCAAGGGCTCTTCCGCTCCTACTCAGGTCTGGCTGGGCATGGGCCAACAGTGACGCCCAGGGGTTCAGACTCAGAAAGACGATAGCGATGAGAAAGTAATAAAAATCCAGTCATCCCTTAAGGCCTGGATAATTTGGGACAACTAATCACAAAACTTTAGAACTTTAATACTGTGGCAAGAGAAACGTATTTCAACGAAAAGCTTCATTCTGAGGAATAAGGGGTTATAAATTCTTTTGTATTCGGTGAAGTAGGATAAGTGGTTATCCATTATACATATTTGCCATTAAAGGAAATTTTAAAACATTTTGTAGCTTAAAAAAAAATCCTGGATTGGGCAAAGTAAATAAAAAGGACACATTTCCCACAATATCAGTCTTCATCCAGGATCAAAGTGGCGTTTTATAATGACAATTACATTTGTGTCATGTGCAATGCTTCCTTTTTTTTAGAATACTCCCCCTTTTCACTTCACTTGACTCTTAGAATTTCTAGCTTCCTGTCTGGCCGGCTCAGTTACCTATCCCTATTCTAGGTTTTTAGTGTCTTATGGCATATGAAATAGCTTTGTAATCTGTATACATAATATATTTACAACGTACATGTTTCGCCTCCTAGCAAGAATATAATTTCACCCCAGGCACTCAATTAAGTTTGTTGAATGCAGTTAGACAGAAGGAAAGCAGGTCCGGTGTTCTTTTCTATCCCTGAGAATAAGGAAACAATAGTATATTGAGACTCTTAATATTCTGCTACTAAATGGAGCTGAATATTTCTCTACATTTAACATTTTCATGTTAAATTAATTATTTCATGTTAAATAGTCTGAATCTTTTTATTTATTTATTTTATGTCATTTGTTTCATTTAATTACAAAATTATAAAATTCAGACGCTTGAAAAAATTTTCAAGAAGTCATACATTTCAAACTTCTGCCTAGAACCATTCTTAGGAAGATGCAACATCAGAGCAAATCAAACCATCCCTTCTTCACACTTGCATCCATGGTAATATAAATACCTAAGATAGAAAAATGAGGAGGAAATAATAACAGGAGGGTTACATGTGGAATGGGAGAACAAAGCTTATGGTATTGGGGAACCCCTCTACCACCTGGCTTCTCTACCTACTTCTGTACCTCCCTGGGTCACTACTACTTTTTCAGGTCCTCAACATGTGGGATCCTGAAAGTTAAATCATAGAGATAGTTGAATGAAATGTTGCCTAAACCATAGTAAATGGAAAACAGGAAACAGGAGACATTCTTTCAACAATTTTCTTTGACAAAAGTTTTATTCTTCAGCTATGTAGGGAACTAAATTAAATTCACAAAAACAAGAGCTATTCCCCAATAATTAAATGATTAAAAGTTATGAACAGGCAGTTTTCAGAAGAAATCAAAGCTGTAAATATTCATATTAAAAAGTGCTCTAAATAATTAAAGAAAGGCAAATCAAAACAACTCTGAGATTCCACTGCACACCCATCAGATTGATAAACATGACAGAAAAAGAAAATGACAACTGCTGGAGTGGTGTAGAAAAATAGGTACACTGTTATTGGCTCATTCTGAAGGATAATGTAGAACAATGTGCAGATGATTATAAACCTGTGCATATTCCTTCATACAGCATGCCCCAACGAGCTCAAATTAAAAAGGAAAGGATCCATGTGTACAAAAATATTGATATTAATTCATTTTGTGACAGCATGGAATTGGAAACTGAAGGGATGCTCATCAATTGGGGAATGATTTAAGGGGATGTGGCATAAAACTTTGATGGAGTACAATTATAATATAAGAAATGATGAAGAATTTCAGAAAAGTTTCAGAAAAACCTGAGAAGATGTATATGAACTGATGCCAAGTGAAGTGAGCAGAACTAGGAGAATGATTTACAAAGTAACAGCAATATTGGGAATATACCAACTATGAAAGATTTAACTACTCTGTGATACATGACAATTATCAGGGTCTTGTCATGAAAAAAATACTATCCACTTAAAGATAGAGAGCTGATGCTGTAAGAAATGACCAGCAGGAGGAATACAGAGAGGCTTGGAGAGACTTACATCAACTGATGTTGAGTGAAATGAGCAGAACCAGAAGATCACTATACACTTCAACAACAATACTGTATGAGGATGTATTCTGAAGGAAGTGGAAATCTTCAACATAAAGAAGATCCAACTCACTTCCAGTTGATCAATGATGGACAGAAATAACTACACCCAGAGAAGGAACACTGGGAAGTGAATGTAAATTGTTAGCACTAATGTCTGTCTGCCCAGGTTACATGTACCTTCGGAATCTAATGCTTATTGTGCAACAAGAAAATGGTATTTACACACATGTATTGTATCTAGGTTATATTGTAACACATGTAAAATGTATGGGATTGCCTGTCATGGGGGGGGGGGAAGAGTAGGAGGGGATGATTTGGAAAAATGAATACAAGGGATAATATTATAAAAAATATATAATAAAAAATAAAAATAAATAAAAAAAGATAGAGAGCTGATGTATTCAAATTGCAGATTGAAACAGGTTGTTGTTTTTTCCCCCATTTATATTTCTACCTTACACATCTAGGCATAGATAAAGTTTTGAATGATTTCATATGTATAACAAGTATCATATTTCTAATGTTTTGAATGGTTTGAAAAGAAGATGAGTAGAGGAAAAATATGGAATTGAAAATAAATTTTTAAAATGTTTCAAATAAAAATAAAATAATGTGTTCCCTTGACAATTTAATTGACATAACATTACAAATATACATAAATTTTGGTACTGTTGTCACTTTTATTATATTGGCACAGTCTAGACATGAGTATTGCATATTTTGCTTACTGTTTAAATTATTATTTATTTCTTTAATGAGTACTTTGCAATTAGATCTATGCAAGTCTTTTTTTTTTTTTTTTTTTGTACTTTATTGGGTCGACACCCAAATTATTTTTGCATTTTGTAATAATTTGAAATAAGATTTCCTTTTCTATTTTTGCCTTTTGGGTTCTTCTATTATTACATAAAATGCTGTTGACTTTTAAGGATTCATTTGGTAGCCTAAAATTTTGTTGAAACTACTAAATTTCTCAGTATCTTTATTGATTTTCTGGGATTTTTCAAGTATGAAGCATATTGTCAGCAAATAAGTTTAATTTTATCTCATTTAACTATCATTGTTCTTTGAATTTTTTCTCTTATCTTACTACTGTTGCTATCATTTCCAGAATTATGTCAAATAATAGTGAGAAGAGTGAGCATCCTTGCTTTACTCCTATGGTTACTGAAAAAAAAAATTCGAATGTATCTTCATTGTATAAGATGCAGTGATTTAGATAGATACTTTTCATATTTCAAAAAGGTCCCTATATACCTATACTCAGTAGGATGTTTTTTTACCATAAAGAAGTGCTGTTCTTTATTAAAGACTTTTTATTTTTCAACTATTGAAGTGGTCCTGAGGTTTGAAATGCTTCTGCTTTTAATATGATTAATTATCAATTGTTTTCCTAATGTTGAAACATATTTGAAATAGCTCTGATATGAATTTCATTTGGTAATAAGGAATGATTTTTTATTTAAATTTTTGTGTCAATAGTTAATAATATTGGGCTATAGTTTTCCTATTGTGTTTTATTTTTCCCTTAGGTTTAGTTATTAGGATTATATTTGTCTCAAATATTGAAGGGTATTTAAAAATAGCCTTTTATTTTCAAAATATATACAAAGATAGTTTTCAATATTCACCCTTGAAAAACCTTGTGTTCCAAATTTTTTCTTCCTCCCTTTCCTCCACTCATTCCCTAGAGAGAAAGTATGTTAAACATGTGCAATTCTTCTACTCATATTTCCACAATTATCAATCAGATCAAAAAGAAAAAAATGAGAAAGCAAAAATTAAGCAAACGACAAGAAAAAGTGAAAATGCTAAGTTATGATCTACATTCATTTTAAAGATGATGCAAACAGAGTTAAGTGTTCACTCATCTGAGGCCAGATTTGAACTCAGGAAGATGAGTCTTCCTGGCAATCTATCAACTTTGCCTTGTAACTTATAGTTAAATTATTTATATACTTACATTTTAAAACTAGTTAACATCCTGAGTTAGCAAATCCCATGTGTTCATTAAGTTATTCTTTTTTTTTTTTTGTCAAGTAATACTGAATATTAGGGCTAGAAGGGATCTTAATTTTTTAATCTAACCCATTTAACAGGAAAATTAGGAGATAGGAAAAGTGAATCACGAGACAGTAAATTGTTTGATCCATGTAACATAAAAATTTAAGGTGAGAATAATTAAAATGAAACTGCTCTCTCCCAAGTATTCAAACTTGACTTTTTAAAATTCCCATCCTGCTTGTCCTATCTGCTGCCTTTGACACTATTTTTTTTCTTTCCTGAGGCTGGGATTAAGTGACTTGCTCAGCTAGGAAGTGTTAAGTGTCAGAGATCAAGATTTGAACTCTGGTCCTCCTGAATTCAAGGCTAGTGCTCTATCCACTGCACCACATAGCTGCCCGCTGCCTTAGACACTATTAATTACCCTTTTATTCTTGATACATTTCTCCCTCAGAGAAAATGTTTCCGGATTTTGTGACACTATACCTAGTTTTCCTCATACTTGTCTTACTAAATATTCCTTCTCAGTTTCTTTTTTGGATTTTTGTCCAAATCAAATTCATTAACTCTGGGTATCTCTCAAGGCTCCATTTTGGATCCATTTCTGTTCTCCACTTATATTATCTTGTTTAATGATCTCATCAGTTCATTGATCATCTTTATGAAGATGATGACTACCACTTTCTATCAAGGTCTAATTTCTCTCTTGAGTTTTCATCCTGAATCACCAATTGTCCTTTTAAAATCTTGAATTGGATGTTCCATAGATATTTTAAAGTCAAAATGTCCCATCACAGAATTAAAAACCCTCCCATCTGATATTTTATTTTGCTATCAAGGATAATTCAGTCATTCATCCTCACATCTTCAGTGCCACTCAGGAAGCTCATGGGGCCATTCTTCAATTCTCATTCAAATTCAACCTATATATCTAATATGTTGTCAAGTCTTATTTTCATTTTCACAAGGTTCCTTGATGCAGGCCTCATAACCTCATGCCTGGACTATTGTTCCTATTTGGTATCTCTACCTCAAATCTCTCTCCCACTCTACTTTATATTCCAGTCAGTTGCCAAAGCGATTTTCCTACAACTCATATTTACAGGATCAAATGTAAAATATCATATTTAGCATTTTAAAGCCCTTTGAAATCTTTATACCACCACATAATCTATGAACCAGCTATATTGTCTTCTCATGTAAATCACCTTAGATTGTAAATAACATTGTATATATCTTGTAAGTGTCAAGTTATATGAGTATCCCTTCTTCATTAGAATATAAGCTTCCTGAGGACAGGAAATTTGGGTTTACCTTTCTTCATATTACTAAAGGCTTATCATCATGCCTTGAATACAGAAAGGTATAAACAAAATTTTGTTGACTTACTAGATTCTTCAATTTGGCAACTAAACCCATATTTTTTCTATTTATATCCTTTATAGATTTTAAATTTTATGTATCTTCTCTCTATGTCTTCTTTGTGTCTTTTTTAGACTTCATTCCCCTAGGTTCCAGACAATATTTACAATATCATTTTCATAAGTAATTTCATATTTCATTATTTAATAGATCTCATTGTTCACATGCAAGGATAAATCACAAAGAAAGCAGCAGTATAATTTATTATGCAAGGATTGACCATATCTAAACCATAGAAATAACTCCAATCCTATCTGGATTTCTGTGATGGGTGAATCTTTGACAATTAACCAGATAGGTTTCTGAGGTCAAGGAAAGGTAGCTTCAATTAGTGATATAGTTTCAATTCAATTAGTGGATATAGTGTGAGCATTTTAGTTAATAAGACATAAGTTCAAATATGTTTATGTGGTTCTGGACATGCCATTTAATGTCTATATGTCCCTAGACAAATACCTGGGAATAATTCAGTAAACCATATAATGGATGTGATTGCCATGAGTGGAGGAAACACCATTACTGAGAGTTCTTTCTTTTAACAAAATAATAGATTTAATCAGGTTGCTGATGGTAAAGAATGCTTGGAATTGTGTTGGTAATAACAGGTGTGATACTGACAATAACAAAAAGAGCTTTTCTTTAAATTAGAATAACTCTACTTCATGATGTCTGTGTTATCACAAACTAACCTCTTTGCAGATATAACAAGAATTCTAGTTCAATGGCCTTGAGTAGATAGTGAAACAAGTAAGCATTCTGACTAGTTGTGTTCGAGAATCATCATATTGGTTACCAGATAGCTTGACTTTGAAATTCATTAGGCCAGTTCAATTTATAGGGAGAGAGAGATGAAGGCTTTCCAAATATTGTCTTTTTTTTTCTTTTACAGGTGGAACAAATCCATTGATGCTCAGAGAAATGTCCTTGGACTTTGGGACTTTTACCCACAATTTCAAGACCTGAAACTTTTAGCAATGGAAGCATCACAGAAAGCAAAGGACGTCAAGCTGAATCTTAATGGAGAAATAAGGGAAGTGTTTCCATTTGTCACTCCAAATGAAGTAAGTGATTTCAGCATTTTTTTCAGCATTAGGGTCATTGGTCTATGAAATTATAGATACTTCAGAAATAGTGGATGGGTTATTATTTTCACCTGAAAGAAATATATCCAGTCTTCCACACAACACCCATTTTTGTTGTATTTTTTTCTTTAAATGTATTACATACATATACTTCCCTCATTTTTATTTACCAATATGTCCCTCCTCTCCTCTGATTCTAAGAGGAGAAAAATTCCACATCACAAAGAATGAAGAAGGGTAAAGGAGGAAAAACAGTTCAGTAAAAATAAGTAATATCAACAGGATCCAATAGCATATTTGAGTTTGTCCCCATCTCTTTGAAGAATGAAGGGAGTTAGTTACATTTTCACATCTGCTTTTCAGGGCTGAGCTTGGTCATTATAATTCCACAGAACTTTAGTTTTATTTTTTCTATTATGTGCATTGTTGTAGTCATTTTATATATTTTCTCTGTTATGCTTGATAAAATTTGCAGGAGTTTATATCTATGGTTTTCCTGGCTTTCTCTAGTTTTCATATTTGTATTTTGTATGGGAAAATATTATTTTATTATTACTGTGCTACAGTTTTTTATATATTTACTAATCAGTTGATATCTAATTTGTTTCTACTTCTTTGCTATTATAAAAGAGGTGCTATAAATATTGTGTTCTCTGTAGGACATTCTTTTTTATATTTTATCTCTTTGGGATATTATTATTTGTTAAAAGTGGTTGATTGATGAGTACAGGAAAGTGAAGAAATATATTTAAAAATATAAGTAATAAAAACAAAAAAAATTTAAACGAAAGCCATGCAGGATTTTTGTGGAAGAGAGAACTGAAATACCAGGCAGAAATTATGTTATACTAAGAATGTGTCTCCTGGTCAGATATCTCTTGATTTACTTCAGTACTTAGTGGATCTATAATTTTATTGATGTAGTAGTAAATGCAAAAGCATTTATGCTTTCTACTCCTATTTGTTTAATATAGTAAAGAGATCTTAGATGACTTATCCATCATAGTACAGACTTTTTTTTGACATTATATAAAACCAATACAATATGAGGACTGTGCATATATTTTCCCTAACTTCTGTTTGAATAATTTCAGTTACTTCTTCCATAACACTTCATAAATATAATTTATCACTCAAAATACAATTTAGCTTACTTATGTTGTATTTATTCATAAGATTTTTTGTGATCTGAAATTTTAACTACTTCATGATTTGCAGTTATATATGGCATCACTGAAAGATTATTGAAGTTAAAAAGATGAAATTTTATTCAGAGATGATATTTCATTCCACATGGTTTCCCACATGCACTCCAACTTGCTTTCTTTCTATAATTTAATTCAGGATTTGGTCATTTATCTATAAAATATGATCATGTACATAAATCATTTTTGCAAACTTTGAAACACTATGTCAGAAAAAGGTAACATTACTATTATTATTACTCCAGACATTCACACTGTTAGACTAGCTCACAGGCTGTTCATACAATTTATCTAAGTGAATATTACTATCTGTACAGTAGAAATTTTTCATCTTCTAGATTTTTCCTGTGTGGATAATTTGGTCAATTTTTGAATAATTTGAATTAATATATAATTGTGGATTTTATTTGGGGATGACTCTGTACACTAGTATTTGACTTAGATACAATGGGCATGTGAAAATAATAGCTCCAGAATTATCTCAATATTAATAGGAAATATATTTTCCAATTGGACTCTAGACATCTTCTCTGAAAGTAACCAATACTTCTGCTGTGTTCATGCCTTGCTTTTTCTTGAACAAAAGATCGTTAAACAAAGTTATTGCTCTTGTTTCTTCTATCTAGGAACTTTGCATGATCTTAACATATTCATAGGTATTACCTTGTTGAAACAGAACCTTTAAGTATACATTTTATTTTATCCAAACAAGTAATTTTTATGCCAATCAATGCAAAATAATCACCTTTTGGGAAATTGTATGACTTTTAAAAGGTGGTCTATTGTGGAAATATCATTTGAAAAAGCTAACTTAATAACCCTTAAAGGCAAAAGAATTTAGGTCAAATACAGTGATGAATATTGGTTCCTGACAACTTGTTATAATCCACTTTCTTTATTCATGTTAAGAAATAGGTAGTAAATAGAAAGTGATTATTATGAATGCTAATTGTGGTCAAATAAAACATTATCAATAAAACAATTAAATTATATGTATTTAATATATAATATATATCATACAACATATTATACATATTGATGGGGACTGGGCCTGAGATTTCATTGATTTAGGGAAATCCCAAAAGAAGTAAATTTTTCTAACATTGCAGGTTGGCATTTTCTTTCTTAGAGTTGTCTAAAATACAGAGGCTAAATGATTATCCAAGAGTCATACAGCCAGCAAGTGTCTTAGACTGGTTATCCACTTTGCCATGATGCTTCCCAGTATGTATGTATGTATATGTGTATGTATGTATATATGTATGTATACACCCATATAGGGATTTGTTCACATATCCATATTTTTGTGTATGTATATTTATTGAGTGCCAGCTCTGAAGAATCAGAGGATTCAGGCAAACCCAGGTTTTCCCTGTAGCTTGTCCTCCATCCAAACTCGGAATGTTGGCTCACAACTTTTCTGTTCTGTCCTTTGAGGACAGTACAACCATGGAGATAACAAGGAAGTGAGGAAACATTCAGGGTGACTCTTTAGAATAGTCAGGGTGATTCTTTAGATAATGTCTCATGAAAAAAATGTATGTTAATGCTTTAATAAAATATATAAATTCTTGCCCTCGGATTAATACAATAATTAAAACACAAGTTTGTTCTTTACATTTCCCACCTGATCCATGTTTCATTTCAGCTCATCCTCCAGCCCTTTCCCCCACCTCAAGGTCTAAAATCTCACTGTGTGACTAGCTATTATGGCTGGTCTGGCAGCAACATGTATTTACATATATATATATATATATATGTATATATATGTATATATATATATATATATACATATATATACATATATATATAGGTATAGACATCGGAGTAGTAGAGATTGATAGCCTTTAGAAGCATTATTCTAGATCATAAAATAAATGATGTTTTCTAGTAGTTCATAATCATCATATATATATATACATGCATATAGAATATATGTATGCATTTATATGTATATGTTTATATATGCCTAGGAAGCCAATAGAGTCTGATATCTTTTAGACTGCTCTCAGTAGTAATAAGTGATTTTTTCCCTCAAGTTGTTTGGTAAGTTATCCTCTTCTAGATAAACTGAAACAGATCTCTGTTGTTATTTCTTCTAGTCCAGATGCTCTACAAATTTTTATTTGCTTTAATTTCATTTCCACTTTTTCACATAGGGATGTCTAAATGTAGTAGTTCCATTATCAGTGATACAGAAAATAATTTGTTACAAACAAATTTTAACAAATCTCTTTCATTCTTTAAATGATCATTGTACTCCTTCCAGTTTCAATTTTTAAATCTCTCTGGATCCTGTTTAATGGGTCTCATATCAAGTTTTACATAATTTATCTTCCACAATTTCTCTGTTTTATTGGATGACATTACTCAAACTTTCCCACTATCCTTTTAGTTTCATCAAACCTCTGTTTATCAAAAATATTTTTTCTTTTCATTTTCTTTTCTTTTGCTGCATGATACAAATTGTCCATCAGATACATTGTCTATAGCAATAGCTGCATTATTTTGGCTATCCAGATGTAGTGATTGCTTTTACATTGGTCAAACCCCTATTAGATAGTATGATAGTCTATGCTAATGTCAATGTCTTCTTTTTTTTTTCTTATAGATAAGTAGCTTATTTTCAAAAGTATTTTTGCTATTCTTAACTTGACGAATACCAGCAAACACCAGAAAAATGAATGAACTTTCCATACATAAAGAACAGAAAAAAGATTCATAGGAAACCAAGACTCTCTCAATAGTTTATTTAAATATGTCAGGTTTTATCAACAATTTACTTATATTTTTAGCTTGAACTTTGATGACTTTTATGGGGAAAATTTTTTGTGGAAAATATGAATAGAAGGATCTGGATGTCCTTCCAATAAGATAATACTGAAACTGCCTGGGTTTATTCTATTTTTTTTTTGTTAAGATTTATAGTATACAAAATAGCCAAATATCATCAGAACATTTAAGTAAGTTGGACACTATCACAAGCTCTGGTAATCACTTTGCTCCTTCCTAATGTTAGTAAAACAGGACTTCCCACTCAGGTAAGAACTCCAGATAATCAAAGAGGAAAGATAAACATTTTTATAGGTCAATTGGGATGAATTAAATCAGGTTAGATGCTCCATCATCAAAAAACTATGTAATGAATATATATCCCTTATTCTTATAAAGAATAGTTACAGAAACTTAGCACTATCCATGACACATATTAAGTGCTTAATAAATGTTTATGATTGCTTGATTGAGAAAAAGGAAAAACTAGACATAGTAAAATTCTCTATTTCTTCTCAAGTTCACTCTGATCCTATTTGCAGTTTTTACTGAGAATGTTGTAAAAGTATATTAACATACCACTGTTGTCTTGACACAGGTGAATTGAGAACTGATTAAAACATTGGCTAGATTGCTCTAATCTTAGAAAGATATCAGTACCATTTAGTTCCATTTTGTTCTTTTGCATAAAAGGCTACACAAAGATCGACTTGAAGGGCTTCAGCATACCAGCATAACTGAACTTTAATTTTTAAAGAAAGTAAATAGGAAATGGCTTTTTTTGTTAAATTTTTTTTTATATTTTATTTTCAATTTCTTAGATTAGAGCTATAATACTAGAACTGGAAAAATCAAAAGAGGAAGCAATGCTGACAACCACATTTTTTTTTCTGATTTTGTTTTGCATTCACTCTTTCCATTTAAAAATTCCATACTCCTTCAATGTAATTTTAATGTGATTTATAGCCAATGATATCTTCTTTCTTGTGAATATGTTCTCTCTCACATTGTGAAGAATTTCTGACAGGATCTATGATTTTATAATTGTGGGGATTCTTTTTTTTACTAAGAAAACAATCAATTTACCATGATAATTTATCAAATAACTATGGGGAGTTTTCTGAGACATATAATGGTTACCTAAGACCCTATATATAATGCCAGAGATTGGATTTGAACAAATGGTTTTCCTATCTTCAAAAAAAGCATTTTAACCACTTGTGAAATGGCCTTCATATTATATAGCTAAAATTCATTCAAATATAGGTCTAACTCAGACTTTAATGGTTCTCATTCTCATACAACAATCTTGTTTACTGAACAAGTCTAGTAGACTAGAAAGTTCCCTCTGTTTGGGCAGGTAGGTGACTAGAGAATACATGGATTAAATTGTCTGTTGGAGTTCAGTGACCCGAATTAAAGAAACTCATCCCTAAAACTAGTGACAATTGTAAAGGGCTGAAACTCTGAGTTGATGCACTGAACTTGGACAACCAAGCACTTAAGGCTAATTACCGATTGGACAATACTCTATTAGCATATGCTTGGAAATGGCCATTCCCACTATTCTGTGCTGCTTCAATCTTTTGGTGTATACAAAGAATTGTGAAAAGGATTAGGGGGTGGGGTAAGACAAGCCAGGGTTACTTTGGCACTAGAGGACAGAAAAGGAAGGTTGCAGAGATCTGTGTCCTTTCTCTTCACTTCTACCCCTAAAGACCAAGAATAAAGACCAAGGACTTTTGCTTATCCTGACTCTGGCTGATTCTAAGGTATCCAGGGTGCTAACTCCATCTTCACAGACAATAACATCTGATACTTAAATTCTGTTTTAAAGAAAAGATATTTTATTATTCAAGAAGAGAGAGGTTATCATGTTAAGGACCTTTGGTAGGATTGTAGGATTTTTCATAGATTTAGATCTAGAACCAGACCTAGATCTCATCTGTCCTAACCTCCTCACTTTACAAATGCAGAAATTGAGACCCCAAGAAGTAAAGTAATGCCCAATGATACACAAATAGTAAATTTTTGAACTGAGATGTGAAAGCAAGTTTCTCTATTAAATTTCATTACTTTTCTTATTAAATTTTGCTAGTTCTTTTTCTTCTGATTCCATTAAGACAACTATAGATAATGCCACCAAAAGACAACTACTTCAGAAAGTTAAGGATATTAAAATGGAAATGCTTGGTTGAACTAAGCAGAACCAGGAAAACAATTTTACATGATGACCAAAACAGAATAAAGAAAACAACACTGAAATATGTTAGAATTTGCAACAATATATAGTGTCCAGTTATCAGAAATTCAGAGAAATAGTAGTGAAACATGCCTACACCATCTTAGCAAAGAAATGTTGGACTACAGATATGGAATGAGGAAGACATTTTCATTCAGTCAATTTGTCAATTTCTTTTGATTCATTGGGTTATTTGCAACAAGATCTATGGAGGCAAGATGAGGAGTCATTAGGAATTGATAAGGATTTTTAAAAAAGAAAACCAATGGGAAAACAGGGACACGGACACATTGTTGGTGGAATTGTGAATACATCCAGTCATTCTGGAGAACAATTTGGAACTATGCTCAAAAAGTTATCAAACCGTGCATACTCTTTGACCCAGCAGTGTTACTACTGGGCTTATATGCCAAAGAGATCTTAAAGAAGGGAAAAGGACCTGTATATGCAATAATGTCTGTGGCAGCCCTCTTTGTAATGGCCAGAAACTGGAAACTACGTGGATGCCCATCAATTGGAGAATGGCTGAATAAATTATAGTATATGACTATTATGGAATATTATTGTTCTATAAGAAATGACCAACAGGATGATTTCAGAAAGGCCTGGAGAGACTTACATGAACTGATGCTAAGTGAAATGAGCAGGACCAAGAGATCATTATATACTTTTCAACAATAATACTATATGAAGATCAATTCTGATGGACATGGTTCTCTTCAACAATGAGATGAACCAAATCAGTTCCAATAGAGCAGTAATGAACTGAACCAGCTACACCCAGCAAAAGAACTCTGGGAGATAACTATGAACCTCTACATAGAATTCCCAATCCCTCTATTTTTGTCCACCTGCATATTTTATTTCCTTCACAGGCTAATTGTATACTATCTCAAAGTCCTATTCTTTTTGTACAGCAAAACAACTGTTTGGACAATTATATGTATATTGTACTTAATTTATACTTTAGCATATTTAACATGTATTGGTCAACCTGCCATCTGGGGGGAGGGGGAATTGGAATAAAAGGTTTGGCAATTGTCAGTGCTGTAAACTTACCCATGCATATATCTGGTAAATAAAAACTATAATAAATATATAGCACTGAAAAAAAAAAAGAAAACCAATAAGATGGGGCAGCTAGTTGGTGCAGTGGATAGAGCATCAACCCTGAAGTCAGGAGGATCTGACTTCAAATCTGGCCTCAGATATTTAACCTTTCCTAGCTGTGTGATCCTGGGCAGGTCATTTAACCCCAAATACATCAGCAAAAAAGAAAAAGAAAGAAAGAAATATAGGAAAGAAAACCAATAAGGCATTTAGAAATTAAAAAATAAAATGCACATTTTTTACATTATCCCTTTTACTCCCTTCTGTTCTGAATTTTCCCCTACTTCCCTCCACCCCCTTCCCTAGATGGCAGGCATTCCCATACATATTAAATATGCTATAGTATATCCTAGGTACAATATATATGTGCAGAACCAAATTTTGTTGTTGTTGTTGTTGTTGTTGCAAAGGAAGAATTGGATTGGGAAGGTAAAAAATAACCTGGGGAGAAAAAACAAAAAAATGCTAACAGTTTACACTCATTTCCCAGTGTTCCTTTTCTGGATATAACTAATTCTGTCCATCATTGATCAAGTGGAATTGGATGAGCTCTTCTCTATGTTGAAGATATCCACTTCCATCAGAATACATCCTCATACAGTATCATTGTGGAAGTGTAAAATGATCTCCTAGTTCTGCTCGTTTCAATCAGCATCAGTTCATGCAAGTCTCTCCAAACCTTTCTGAATTCATCCTGCTGGTCATTTCTTACAGAGCAATAATATTCCATAGCCTTCATATACCATAATTTACCCAACCATTCTCCAGTTGATGAACATCCATTCATCTTCCAGTTTCTAGCCACTACAAAAAGAGCTGCTACAAAACATTTTGGCACACACAGGTCCCTTTCCCCTCTTTAGTATTTCCTTGGGACATAAGCCCAATAGTAGCACTGCTGGATCAAAGGGTATGCACAGTTTGATAACTTTTGGGGCATAATTCCAGATTGCTCTCCAGAATGGTTGGATTCTTTCACAACTCCACCAACAATGTATTAGTGTCCCAGTTTTTCCACATCCCCTCCAACATTCATCATTATTTGTTCCTGTCATCTTAGCCAATCTTACAGGTATATAGTGGTATCTCGGAGTTGTCTTAATTTGCATTTCTCTCAAACCATTCTCCAATTGATAAATGATCAAAGGATATGAACAGACAATTCTCAGATAATGAAATTGAAACTATTTCCACTCATGTGAAAGAGTGTTCCAAATCACTACTGATCAGAGAAATGCAAATTAAGACAACTCTGAGATATCACTACACACCTGTCAGATTGGCTAAGATTACAGGAACAAATAATGATGAATGTTGGAGGGGATGTGGGAAAACTGGGACACTAATACATTGTTGGTGGAGCTGTGAAAGAATCCAACCATTCTGGAGAGCAATTTGGAACTATGCCCAAAAAGTTATCAAACTGTGCATACCCTTTGATCTAGCAGTGCTACTACTGGGTTTATATCCCAAAGAAATACTAAATAGGGAAAAGGGACCTGTGTGTGCCAAAATGTTTGTAGCAGCTCTTTTTGTAGTGGCTAGAAACTGGAAGATGAATGGATGTCCATCAATTGAAGAATGGTTGGGTAAATTATGGTATATGAAGGCTATGGAATATTATTGTTCTGTAAGAAATGACCAGCAGGATGAATTCAGAAAGGTTTGGAGAGACTTGCATGAACTGATGCTGATTGAAATGATCAGAACTAGAAGATCACTATACACTTCAACAACAATACTGTATGAAGATGTATTCTGATGGAAGTGGATATCTTAACATAAAGAAGATCCAACTCACTTCCAGCTGATCAGTGATGGACAGAAACAGCTACACCGAGGGAAAGAATACTGGGAATTGAATGTAAAATATTAGCACTACTGTCTATCTACCCAGGTTACTTATACCTTCGGAATCCAATACTTAACGTGCAACAAGAAAATTGGATTTACATATATTATATCTAGGTTATATTGTAACACATGTAAAATGTATGGGATTGCCCATCACCTAGGGGAAGGAGTAGAGGAAGGGAGGGGAAAATTTGGAAAAATGAATACAAGGGATAATGTTATAAAAATTACTCATGTATATATACTGTCAAAAATGTATAATTATAAAATTAATTAAAAAAAAGAAATAAAAATAATTTGCATTTCTCTGATCAATAGTGATTTGGAACATTCTTTCATATGGGTGGAAATAGTTTCAGTTTCATCATCTGAGAATTGTCTGTTCATATCCTTTGACCATTTATCAATTGGAGAATGGCTTGATTTCTTGTAAATTAAAAGTCAATTTTCTGTATATTTTGGAGATGAGGCCTTTATCAGAACCTTTAACTGTAAAAATGTTTTCCCAATTTGTTACTTCCCTTCTAATCTTGTTTACATTAGTTTTGTTTGTGCAAAAGCTTTTTAATTTGATGAACAATTATTCTTTTAAAATATTTTTCTGGGGTAATGCAGGAGATAGAGCATCAGCCCTGAAGTCAGGAGAACCTAAGTTCAAATCTGGTCTCAGACACTTAACACTTTCTAGTTGTGTGACCCTAGCTAAATCACTTAACCCCAAGTACCTTTTTTTTTTTTCTGTCTCTTCATTCCATGGCAAAAACAAGATAAAATCAGCTAACTTATATTTGGTTTGCCAGTACAGTCCTTCAGAATCACTCCCTAATTTGATATCATGATTCTTTTTTTGTTTCTCTTATGAATTCTTTGCATTATTTTGCCTGGCTCTATTCTCTTGATGAAAAATTACTTTGCATTATTTTGCCTGGCTCTATGATATTATTGAATATAGTCATCTGTGTGTATTTTATCCATGCCTGTTAAACTGTCAGTTATTTTAGGATAGATACTTTATCATATTTATTCTTAAGGCTTTTTTAGTGGCAAGCCCAGTATAATGTAATAAATAGGTGCTCAAAGGGTTTTGTTGATAAATAATAAAGTTCGTTTATTCATGGATTCCTCAAGACATACACCAGCAAATTAGTTTTGTCACAGTAGCTACGTTCTTTCCTTCTGCCAAAAAAAGAAAAAAAAATGGTTCGCAAGGCAAGTGGAGAGGCAAATTAGATCTTGAGAATGGCAATTTCACTCTCAAATCCATACTTGAAGATGACTTTCAGTTGGGCAGAGGATAGTTGTTCAAAAATAAACAGAGAGAGAGAGAGAGAGAGAGAGAGACAGAGAGAGAGAGAGAGAGACAGAGACAGAGACAGAGACAGAGACAGAGACAGAGACAGACAGAGAGAGACAGAGAGACAGAGAGATACTTTATCGACATGATGCAACTGGGTTATTTCTATGGGATAGGAGGAGAATCAACTCACAATAATCTTGCAGAAGAAAACAAGTAGTACATGATAATGATGTAGAATGAAAAGTGAAAAAGTTGAAAATTTTTAGTGTTGAAGAGTTTTGAGGTTGGTAGAAACCGAAATACTATCTTATGGTTATCATTATTTTTCTTTAGAGGTTCTTCCAAACTTTTTCTCCATAAATTCAATATAACATATAAGAACCAATGAAACATGTTGGAAACAAAATCTTTAATAAAACATAGCAACATTTAAAAATCATAACCATTCCCTCAAACATCTTTCAAATCTTTAGGGATATGACATAAAAGATAATTGGTCTAGACAGTTCAAAATAAGTATTGTAGCATTACTGAAACATTCTTTTCAGCATTTCTTTTTTTTCCCCTTTCTACATGCAAAGTTTGTGATTCATTCTGGGCATTCTGTGTATACAGTAATGTTAAAGCATATAAACACCCATTGTTTAATTAAGGACTAGAGATGATTACATATTGTACTTCAAAAATTGCCTTTTAAGTATATTAGTTTCTAAAAGAAAAATTACTGCTCTACAAAAGCTCTGCAAAAAGTAAAACATGCTTTCAAAAAAGAGGACCCACAATCAGTAGTGATTTAGCAAAGATATAAAGACTACATAAGGACAAGCTTATTCTATATGGAAATCTTCATTCACCTCTCTATCTCACTCTGGAAAATATCATAAGCAAGATCAAAGTCTCACTATTTTCTTTTCTTTTTTTTATCATTCTTGGGAAAAGCTTTAATTCCCCTGAGGGAACATTTCGCTGTTCTCCAGCTGAGATGGAAGGCTGGGGATAATAGGTTTGAGGAATTTGAATTCACTATTACTAGAGCCATCTGTTAAACACAAGTCATATTTGTATGCCCGAAAGAGAGTCTCTGTGCCAGTAACATCCAATAAATTTCTTGGGATATTATTGGCATTATCAAAATGGCTAAAGCAATGGGACCTCTCCTTCAACTGTTTCTTCTTATACACCTTGATAACTATAAAGATTGAAATGGAAACTAGAAAGAGAAAGGAAACTAATACCAATGAAATAATCAAATATACAGTCAATTTGTCATCATGCGTCTCCTCTTCAGTAGAATCTGGGACGTGCATATGAGCTTCTGAAAAGCCATCTACAAGAAGAAGGTCTAGTGTTGCAAGAGTAGAGAGTACTGGGATGCCATTGTCTCTTACAAGGATGATGAGTTTCTGCCTGATGGCATCTCTGTCGCTGATGGACCTCGAAATTCGAACTTCTCCATTATGAGACCATACAACGAACAACCCAGGATCCGTTGCCTTAAGCAACTGGTAGGAAAGCCAGGAGTTCTGACCTGAGTCCTCATCCATAGCCACCACTTTAGTAACCAAGTAACCTTCTTCAACCGACCTAGGGACCAGTTCACTGTAAGAAGCAGAGTGGTTCTGAATAGGGTATAAAATAACTGGGGCGTTATCATTTTCATCCACGATGACTATATATACCGTAACATTAGTGCTCAAGGAAGGGGCCCCTGAATCCGATGCTTGCACGGTCACTTTGAAGTCTTTGATTTCCTCATAATCAAGAGTCTTCAGAATGTAGACTTGTCCATTTTCTGAATTGATAGAAATGAATGGGGTTGAAAAGGGAGAATTATTGTTCTCAGGCCAGATAGAATATGTCACTTTAGCATTCTGCCCCGAATCTGAATCAGTAGCGTTTAGGGCTCCAATCATTAGGAAAGGACTGTTATTTTCAGTTACATACATGGTGTAGGACGATTGATTAAAAAGAGGGAGATTATCGTTGATGTCTAATATTTGCACTGTGACAGTCTCCCAAGTTGAGAGACTAGGAGATCCCGAGTCTACGGCAGTGATCATTATGCTATAGTTGGAAATCCTTTCCCGATCCAAGGCTGCATCTGTCACTAATTCATAGTAATTGCTGAAAATCGGCTTCAGGATGAAAGGGATATCATCTGGAATGGAACAAGATGCTCTCCCGTGATCCCCAGAGTCCTTGTCACGGACGCTAAAAAGGGCCACCACTGTTCCAGGTAAAGAGTCTTCGGGGAGTAGAGTGGAAAGAGATGTCACTGTCACTTCAGGGGGGTTGTCATTCACATCCTCCACCTCCACGAGGACTTTACAATGCGAGGATAATCCTCCTCCATCGGTGGCCCGAACACTTAGTTCATATTTCTCAGTCATTTCAAAGTCTAGAGGTTTGGAGATTCGAATTTCCCCGGTGAGAGAGTCTATCTGGAAAGCACGATGACCTTTACCGGCATTTTGACTGAATGAGTAAGTCACTTCTCCATTACGACCTTGGTCTGAATCAACTGCAAATACAGTAGTCACTACTGAGCCTGTTGGACTGTTTTCTGCCACAGTAGCTTGGTACAGAGACTGAGAGAACACTGGGGCATTGTCATTTGCATCCAGTACAATGATACGGACCTTGGCGGTCCCGGAGGTGGGCGGGATTCCGCCATCCATAGCGGTGAGTATGAACTCGAGTTCTGGTTGCTCCTCGCGGTCCAGGGCCTTTACCAGTAGCAGCTCCGGGTACTTGCTGCCATCGCTCTGCTCCTTAGTGTGCAAAACGAAGAGCTCATTTGGTGGAGTGAGCGTGTAGTTCTGAAGGGCATTTTCTCCTTCATCTAAATCCTGGGCACTTTCCAGGGGGAAGCGAGTGCCAACGGTAGTCAATTCAGGGATCTTTAAAATGAATTCATCCTCTGGGAACTGAGGAGAATGATCGTTAATATCAGAAATAGCTAACTCTGCCCGGAAGAACTTCAATGGATTTTGCAGCAATAATTCAAAACGGATGATGCATTCGTCCATCTGGGCACATATTTCTTCCCGATCTATTCTGTCCTTTGTGAGCAGTTGCCCTGTTTTCAGGTCCAAAAGGAAATGTTCTCCATTACCAGACGCAACTAGCCGAGCCTGCCGAGAAGGCAACGCTTTCACATCCAGACCCAAGTCCTTTGCAAAATTAGCCA
The DNA here is from genome assembly GCF_048593235.1 of Sminthopsis crassicaudata. NCBI lineage: Eukaryota > Metazoa > Chordata > Mammalia > Dasyuromorphia > Dasyuridae > Sminthopsis > Sminthopsis crassicaudata. The sequence goes on along the minus strand of NC_133618.1, from coordinate 389,558,249 downwards.
CGGAGGAGCCGATCGTTATTTCTTCAGGTATAGAATAGTGAATGGTTTCACACTCCGTGCGGAACCTCCCAAAGATAAAAATATAAACAAAGAGAACTTGCCTGATTTCCCGCGGTGCTGGAGCCATTACTGTCGCTCCACATCAACTGGTCACTAAACACGGCGTTGCGGTTGTGGTGACCCCTAAGTCAGAAAAAGGGTCAGATGGGCACAGGACTCCACTGTTCAGATTCCAGTTGTGACAATGTTTCCAACAGCCGAGGTCAGGATTTAGGCACAGCTTGAAAGTGCCCTGCAGACCCAAGTGCTTTTCAGAAAGCAAGGAGTTTAATGTAACTGTGAGTTTTGCTCTGGGAATTTTCCGAAAGGCTTCTTCCTGGTCTACAGCGCCACTAAGTGGCTCAATCAAATAACGCAAGGAATGTTCAGTTGGGTAAAAATAGTTAAAACCTGTTGGTTCTTGCAAAATTGATGTTTTTATGTATGTTTCACTAAACATAAACAAATTCAAGGACAGAGTGTTTTAGATAAACATATACTATTTTATAAGATTAGAGAAGCATTAAAAATAATGTTAAACGAAGAGGAAAAACCATTCATGGGACACTGACACTACCCTCTTTCATTTTCTACCACAAAAGTGACCTGCCACTCCACAAGCATAATTGTGGTATTCTTTATCTGTTTATGGCATCATCACCTGTGTCAGTGAAGAATTTTACCACAGTCACACTTGGAAAGGAAAATTGAATCAATTATCAAGAGCTACAGAGAGACAGGAAATAGTTTACAAAGTATGTGACTTGAAATTGCTGAAGATGGTCTCCCCTGACTTCATAAAGATATTTATGGTCACCTTTTCTGTATGTTTTTTTTCAATGGTAGATTAAGAGGAAAGGTGATATGGTTTCACATGTGTTTTCTCACCAGGTAAGCAGTATATTTCAGATAATTAAATAAAGTTTATTACATTTGAAAAGAGAGTGACAAATTCTAACAAAAAAAGGAGAGAAAATAGTCAACCTCCAGAGCATCTGCCAACTTAAAGAAAATAATGGTTTTATAAACTAACTAAAATTGGGCCTGAGGATATATTCTATTTAATTAATTATTAATTAATGGAAGGAAAAATAGGCAGGGAAAACCATGGAATTTTAAAAATAGATGAGCTATGCATAATTGTACTCATTCAAAGTTGAGTAAAAAGACTTAGAAAGAAATTGTGCAGCATGTACATGCTTACTGATAGTTGAAATGTACTTTATTTGAGAATAAATTTGGTTTAAAAATGTAAAAGTTGATTTTAAGGGATGCTAGCTGCAAAATCCTTTACAAGTAATGCAATGGAAGGATATGTTCTGAAGGACAGCCTCAATTTTTATTATACAAAGGTGGGGAAAAGTTGGAAAACAAAGGGATAAATTAGATAAATCAGCATTTTAAAATATTCTTAAATGTATTTAAAAACTCAGAGACAAAGAAATGCTCTTGATAGAATTAGTGGGGGGAAATATTTCATCTTTAACTGAAGCCTAAATTATTCTTTTCCTCCAAATCCTTTCCATCATTGTGAGCAGGGAGACTGGGAATAATTGGCTTCAAAAACTTAAATTCACTAGTCCCAGAACCACTAGTAAGACATACTTCATATTGGTAGCTATGGGACAAAGTCCCAGTGCCACTGGCATCCACCAGATGGCCTGGGAAGGGACCATTGGACTCAAAGTGGCTGCTATTTGAAGAATCTTTTTTCTTCCGCCATAGGTGCAGTACAGTGAACACAATGATAAAAAATAAGAAGAGAAAAGATATAGAAGCTAAAGAAATGACCAAGTAGAGAGTGAGAGAATCAGTCTGTACTGGCTCCTTGGCAGATCCTTGAAGCTTTATATATGGCTCAGAGAATCCATCCACCAGGAGTACATTCAGTGTGACAGCTGTGGACAGAGGTGGTTGCCCATTGTCCTTCACCAGAATCAGAAGCTTTTGCTTGATGGCATCTCTGTCACTGATGGGCATTACTGTTCGTACTTCTCCATTATGGGACCACACAGTGAAGAGCCCTGGATCTGTGGCTTTGAGAAGCTGGTAAGAAAGCCAGGAATTTTGACCTGAGTCTCCATCCACAGCCACCACTTTGGTGACTAAGTAACCTGGCTCTGCTGCCCTTGGCACCAGGTCATTGCAGGGTACTGTGCCATTCTGTAGTGGATATAGCACTAAGGGAGAGTTGTCATTCTCATCTAAGACTACAACCTGAACTAGAACCTGACTGCTCAGGGCTGGGGAGCCTCCATCAGTTGCCCTTACAGAGAATTGAAAAGTTGGGATGATTTCATAATCCAGGGATCTCAGAGCATAGAGATGTCCGTTGTCTGAATTAATGGAGATGTAGGAAAAGAGAGACAAATTATCAAGCTCTGGAGGCTGCAATGAATAGGTGATTTTGGCATTGGTCCCTGAGTCCCTGTCATTGGCACTGACACTGCCAAGATGGAAGGCAGGATTATTGTTCTCCCTGAGATAGAGAGTATATTCTGTTTGAGTAAATACTGGTGGGTTATCATTGACGTCAGAGATAAACACTGTGATATTATATTCTGATTTGAGCCTCGGGAACCCCAAATCTGTGACAGTAATCATAACAATATATTGGGCCTTACTCTCTCTGTCCAGGGCTCCTTCTGTTACTAAGGTATAAAAATTTTCTATGGAAGGTTGCAGAGTAAAGGGGATATGTTCTTGAATGGAGCAAACCAGCCTTCCGTTTTCTCCTGAGTCCAAATCTGAAACACTGAAAACAGCCACCACAGTCTCAGGTGCATTCTCTGGGATAGGATTGGTAAGTGATGACATGGTCAGTTCTGGAGCATTGTCGTTCAGATCTATCACATGAACAACGACAGTGCATTTTCCGGAAAGGCCACCACCATCAGTTCCTTCAATATCTACCTCATACCGTTGAATTGCCTCAAAATCTAGTTTTTTTCTGAGTCGAATATCTCCTGAGATGGGATTTACTTCGAAAGTTTTGATAATTTCCTCAGAACTATGAAAAAGCGAATAAAATATTTCTGCGTTTTTTCCAGTGTCCAAGTCTCTAGCAGAGATGGTCAAGACCAGCGAACCGATGGAATTGTTTTCAGGGATCCGAATCTCATATTGAGGTTGAGTAAATATGGGAGCATTATCATTAATGTCCAAAACTGCTATGCGAACGCGAGTCGTTCCAGACCTGGGCGGGGACCCACCATCTATAGCTGTGAGGGTTAATGTGAATTCCGGCTGCTCCTCAAGATCCAGAGTTTTGATCAACACTAGTTCTGGGAATTTTCTGCCCTCACTACGACTCTGAGTTTGAACGTGGAAATGGGAATTAGGGCTGATAGTATAGTTCTGCACTGAGTTACTTCCTACATCCAAATCTTCAGCATTTTTCAGAGGCAAAACAGTACCAGGAATACTATTTTCCGGTATTTTCAGGAGCATTTCTGATTCTAGAAACACGGGCGAATGGTCATTAATGTCTCCTACAAGAAGCTCAGCCCGAAATATCTTGAAAGGATTTTCCAATAAAATCTGGAAAGGCAGCAGACAGGGCTCAGCAGAGCCGCACAGCAATTCCCGGTCCAGTTTGTCTTTTAGGACCAAATCTCCAGTCTCACCACTGAGCTGCAAAATCTGCTTATTTCCTCTAGAAGATATTCGGACCCCTCTGGCTGACAGATTTCCTAACTCTAACCCCAAGACCGTTGCTACATTTGCCACAAAAGAGCCTCTCTCGGTCTCCTCCGCCACCAAAAACCTCCCCAGCTCGCAGCTGGCCTCTGACACCCACAGCAAAAAAACAAGAAATAGAACTTGCCTTTGACGTAGAATTGCTTTCCTTTCGAGAGTCATTGTTCCTTTGGCTGTCTCCTTTTCCGCTTGAGTCCCCCAGCTCCACATCAAATAAAATCCGGAGTTAGCGACTTAGGTTAACTGCCAGAGAGCAGCACAAGGCCCAGGCTGTTACCAAGCTCCAGCTAATAACATTCCTTCTTCTGCCTTTGTCTCGGTCTTCTAGTCTGTTTCACGATTTCTAAGAAATCAGTCTACAGAACCAGTGAATGTCTCCTTCTTAGCCAGCAGCGCCACCAAGTGTCGCTACTAGAAGTTAAAACTTATGTTTTTATGATTTGCTGTTTTGCAAAGTATGTCAGACATCTAATTGTTGCAACTACTATTTATTACCCAATTTATTACCCAATGTCTATAGAATACTTTGCTCTCCAGGATTTGAAACCATTCTCTTATGGTATGGGGGATTTGGGAAGAGCTCTACAGACTGGTGTGGTGAAATGATAAAACACATAATCACTCACATTGTTTGTCTCCTGACCTTTTAAGAGGGAGGAAGAAAGGGAGGGCAGGGAAGAAAGAGGGAGAGAATGAAAGAACGAGAGACAGAGACAGAAACATATATAGAGAGACAGTAGTCATAATATATTGGGCCTTACTCTCTCTATCCAGAGCAGAGACAGAGACATAGAAACAAAAAAAGAGACAGTCAGAAAATGGGAGATACAGAGACAAAGAAACAGAGAAAAAGAATAAAGAAACCATGGCAAAGAGAGCAAGAGAAAAGAAAGAGAAGGATAAGAAGAAGTGAAATGGTGGAGAAAGTACATAATGAAATTATTTTAAACACTTTCAAAACAAGGAAGACACATTTGCAAATGTGTTCAAAAGAGACAAAGTATTTAAATTCTAGGTCACTGTCTCATTTGATTCCAGAACTGTATTATTTAGAGGGGTTAATTTACTATTAAATTCCAGTTTAAGAAAATTGTCCAGCAATATTAAAACAATCTTGAGATCAGTGAAGAATATGAAGGTTCACAAAATTACATTTTCAATCCAATTCATATTTTCTCCAAAGCTTTGTTAATACATTCTGTGAGCCAGAGATAATCAATGATATCTGTTTACTTCTATATGTGAAATTGGGATCTAAATTAAACAAAGGTTTCACATTTATTAAAATATTCATAGCAAAACAGATTTTGCTGTAGCAAAAACTATTGTTTTTTCACAAAAGTGCTCATTAACTACAGAACAGCTGAATAATTGTGGTATATAATGCAATTGATTTGTAGTAAGCTATAAGAAACAGCAGTTAGGTGCAAATTGGAAACATTTGAAAACAAATATGAACTGATGAAAAAAGAATCAAGGTAATAATATAAATAGGAACTGCAAGAATTTAAGTGAAAACAACACTAAAAACATAGATTGAAGTTAAATGCAACAATCAATCTTAACTCTAGAGTATAAGATAAAACAGTTTCCTCCTCTTAGTAGAGAGATAGTGAGTTAAAGTGCAGAATCTAGCACACTCAGTCTTTTTGATAGTTTGTTTTGATCATCTGCTTTATTCAGTTATAATTTATAATTCCTTGGGAAAAGGAAAGTAGTATTGGCAAGTAATCATAACATAAACCCAAAAACACAAATTTAATTTTTTAAAAATATGAAATAGATTTACCTTAAAAAATTTCTCAAGAATGCTCCAAATCCTCATAAAATGCTCTTTAAAATTATACTTGATAAAAAAAAATTGTCTAGGTTCTTTAACACATTTATGTATCCTGGATAAAAATTATTTCAGTTGATAAGCAATGTTAATTTTCAGGAAAGCATAAAATTATTTTATTTCTAAAATGTCACACAGAAATAGATATGGAGTTGAATAAGGCATATACAAAAAGAAAATTCTAAGCCTTATTCAGAATAATTGTGATTTTTGTAGGGGGGGAAAAACACTGTAGAGCAAAGCACTTCATTTACTTGTATTAAAACACTATGGGAAGAGAACATGAAATTGTAAAGTACAGATGATAACAAAGATTGACCTAGGTTAATGATAACTCAAGGGCATCTAGCATCCACATTATACTCATCTTTATTGTTTCTATAAAGGCTGATAGGATAGGGACATAGAAAGTAGAACATTAAGAGTGATCAAATAGGCTCAGAGGGTGGGTTAGAACTCAAATGTGAGTCACTGTTTAATCAATCAAATGTCAAACAAAATTCTGTCCTTTGAATTTAAAACGAAGATAATGCAAATGAATTCAATGCATGAATATCCAAATGACTGGACTATTGAACCTGCAGAAATTTAAAAAAAAAATTGAAGACTATCATTACAGTAACTCTCTAATATTCTAAGCAATACAGGACTACTGGGGATATGTTCATAGCAAATATAACAAAATCACACGTGCATTTTCATCACTTCATACCTCTATTCACTTCATACAGCTATTTCTAAAGGATGGAATTTCTTCTAAGTCTCTCCCAGCATTCTGAGCTTGGAGGTTGGGCATAGTAGGCTTCAGGAACTTGAATTCTCCATTCTCGGAGCCACTGGTCAGACACACCTCATACTGGTAACTCTGGGAAAGAGTGCCACTGAAATCGGCTAAATGGCCTGAATAGGGGTCATTGGTCTCCAAGCAAACTCCATTTGTAGCATTTCTCTTCTTCCATAGACGCACTGCTATAAAAAGGAAGACAGAGAGCAAGAAGAGAAACGAGACTGAAATTAAAGAAATGACCAAATAGACAGTGAGGGAGTCATTCTGGACTTGTTCCTTTGTGCCTGGGAGTTGTACATGTAGCTCAGAGAATCCGTCCACCAGGAGTACATTCAGCGTGGCCGCTGTGGACAAAGCTGGTTTCCCGTTGTCTTTCACCAGAACTAGAAGCCTCTGTTTGATGGTGTCTCTGTCGCTGATGAGTCTTGATGTGCGAACTTCTCCATTATGAGCCCATACAGTGAAGAGTCCTGGGTCTGTGGCTTTGAGTAGCTGGTAGGAAAGCCATGAATTTTGTCCTGAGTCCCTATCTACCGCCACCACTTTAGTCACCAGGTAACCTGGCTCTGCTGCCCGGGGAACAAGGTCATTGCAGGGAGTCGTGCTATTCTGCAGAGGATAAAGCACAAAGGGAGAGTTGTCATTCTCATCCAGGACCACAACCTGAACCAGAGCTTGACTACTCAGGACTGGAGAACCACTATCAGTAGCTCTCACAGTGAATTGGAAGGCTTTAGTGGTTTCATAATCCAGGGATTTCAGAACATACAGATGTCCGTTGTCTGAATTCACGGAGATGTAGGAAAAGAGGGGCAAATCTTCAGTCTCAGGAGTCAGTAGGGAGTAGGTGAGTTTAGCATTGGCTCCTTCATCCTTGTCATATGCACTGACACTGCCAATATGAAGGGCGGGACTATTGTTTTCTCTGAGGTAGAGTGTGTAGGCTGTCTGAGTAAATACTGGTGGATTGTCATTGACGTCGGAGATGAATACAGTGATGTTGTGCTCGGTTTTGAGCCTCGGGTATCCTAAATCCGTGATGGTAATAGTGATGTTATACTGGATGCTTTTTTCTCTGTCCAGGGCTCCTTCTGTGACAAGTGTATAAAAGTTTTTGAAAGTTGGTTTCAGGGAAAAAGGGAGATCTTCCGGAATAGAACAGATCATTCTTCCATTGTCCCCGGAATCACGATCTCGGATGCTGAAAACAGCGACCACGGTCGCCGGGGAATTTTCTGGAATATTCCTAGTAAGTGACGATACAGTCAACTCTGGGGAATTGTCATTAAGATCCATTACTTGAACTACAACAATGCATTTCCCCGAAAGGCCCCCGCCATCAATTGCTTCAATATCCACCTCATATTTTTGAATTGCCTCGAAATCCAATTGTTTTTTAAGTCTAATCTCTCCTGAAATGGGATCTACTCCAAATGTTTGACTGACTTCATTAGAAGCTTGGTATAAGGCATAGGCTAAATCTCCATTGATTCCAGAGTCTAAATCTCGAGCAGAGACAGTCACAACTAGAGAATTAATGGGGCTATTCTCTGGGATTTGAACCTCATATCGGGGGTGATGGAAGATAGGGGCATTGTCATTGATGTCCATAACCACGACCCGGACTTGGGCTGTACCGGATCTTGGAGGAATCCCCCCATCTACGGCTGTGAGAGTTAAAGTGAGCTCAGGCAGCTCCTCCCGATCCAGCACTTTGTCTAATACCAGCTCTGGGACCTTTCTTCCATCGCTGAGTGGGCGAGTGCGGACGAGGAAATGGGGATTGGGACTGATGGTATAGTTCTGGAGACTGTTTATTCCGACGTCTAAATCCTGGGCCACCTTTAGTCGAAACACAGTTCCAGGCATAGTACTTTCTAATATTTTCAGAATCATCTCAGATTCCGGGAAAGTGGGCGAATGATCATTTATGTCTTCTACCCTCAGCTCAGCCCGGAAAAACTGAAAAGGGTTTTCCAGTAAGATCTGGAAAGGCAGCACACAGGGCTCGGTAGGGCCACACAGCTTCTCCCGGTCAAGCTTCTCTTTTATAAGAAGATCCCCAGTGTCACGTTTAAGCTGCAAATACTGCTTCTTATCCTCAGAAATCACCTGGGCCTCTCGGGATGACAACTTCTCTACTTCTAGCCCCAGGGTCTTAGCTACATTACCCACAAAGGAACCACTCTCAGTTTCCTCTTTCACTGAGTACAGCTGCGGCTCTGGAACCGCCACAGACAAGAATAAGACAAAAATAAGAAATGGCACTTGCCTATTCTGCCGAGCTTTCCGTGGCGCAATCTTCATTGTTGTGGTGGGGCACACAATGTGCAGTCCTTTAAGTAGAGAAATCTCTGGTACAATCAATTTCGGTTTCTTGGCCCAAGAGATTCTGATGAGTTTATTTGTTCTCCCAGATAACAATTACTAATATTTCTTCAGCTCCATTTATGGCTTGGAAAACATCTCCTTCCGCGGCATGGCTTTTGTATTTTCTTTTCTCTGAATTAAGGCAATCCACCAGATCTGCAGTATTTTACTCTCCTTCTTAGTCTACAGCGCCACCACGCGTCTTTATTGACAAATTACTCTATATCCTTTTCAGTTAGAAAATATATAGATCCTTTCAGATAAAATAATAACAGTTATTGCTAGCATTTGTATAGAGCTTTAGGATCTACAAAACGTTTTTTTACATTTTTCAGTTAATCCTTGTAACCTTGTGAAGAAGATATTATTATTACTAAGATGAGGACATTGAAGCTTCAAAAAATTAAGTGATTTGCCCAGTCACACTAGTAAGCTTTGAAGTAGTATTCCGATTCAGGTCTCCCTCACGACAAGTTCTGTACTCTTATCTATGTCTCACCTAGTTGCCTATTAATCTGCTCTAGTTATGGTACTTGTGAAAAATCAAGGAAATCATGTCTTCCCAAGACACTTATCAGTTATGGTTAGAGAACCCATCATTTACCCTGTTAATGAGGCTGTTCATAATACAAGGGCTACCAAGTATAAAAAAGTCATAAATTAAATAGGTAATTAACAATTTTGCTTCGAAATAAAAAATATTTTCATGCATTTCATCATTTCTGACATTACAGGAAGTAAAGTTTTCCTGAAAACTTCTGGATAATGTGATCTGCAGCAAGGCTGTATTCTCCCTCAATCATTCTTATCTGCTTCGCTTTCAATATGTTCCATGAATAATATGGGTGGTATTTTACCTTGTAACGTGATTTGTTAGAAGACAAGTAAATTCTTGAATTCCAGCCCAATGTATCTAAATAAAATTAAGTGAATTATCATAAAATGTTAGGATTGCATATGAATCCTTATTATATAATTATTTATTTTACAAGTGATAAAATTGAGCCAAAGAGAGGGGAAGAGACCTACCCAATATCATATTATAGTATTAGAAGGATCATATGGGTTGTTGTTTTTTTAAGAACAAAGATGTAACTGAAATAATAATGCATTTTAGTCAAACCTAGTTTTTATTCATTCAGCTAATCACTTCAGTTCTTTATTCAATTCTTGAGCTTTATAATATCTTGTCATTTCCATAAGCCTATTTCATCAAATTTCCCCTGTAATATCTCTCATTTCATTGTTAGATTAGTTCAGCCTACTCATGAGCAATTGATTTTTTTCCAATTGTTTAACTCAAACTTTATTTGTGTAAAAAGTGTTTTGTAAATGTATTCGTACAGTTGTTTTAAATGGGATTTCTCTTTATATCTCTTGTTGCTAAATTTTAGTGGTAACATATAGAAATGTTAATGATTTGTGTGGGTTTATTTTATATCCTATAAAATTTGCTAAAGTTGTTAATTGTTTCTAATAGTGTTTTAATTGATTCTCTGGGATTCTCTAAATATATCTCAATTCATGGTTGAGAACAATCCACTTAGCCTATAAGAAAAGCCATACTATTTATCTACATAGAAAAAAAATTAGGATGGAGAGCTGACCATTTTTAAGGTGATTTCCCCCCAAATGAATGACTGATATGGATTAGTAAAGCACAGATAGAGAGAATATCTGCATGATGCCATGATGGACAATGAAGTTGAAAACTTTATTAAGACAAAGCTAGTTGTTTTTAGCTAATTCAACCCAAATTCATTTAAAAGGATAAAAATGTTTCATCTTGTTGACATATTTCCAGTGATAAATCTCAAAAAAAAAAAAAAAAAAAAAAGACAAACAACAACAATCCCCAAGCCATAAGAAAATTTTATCCATGTGATTATAACATTATGGGAAATAGATATGTTATAATCATATCTAAAAGGGGGGCAGTATAGATACACATTGAAACACAATGATAAAATACTCACCATCAATAATTCTCAAGAATACCAACTATATAAGAGAATCAAATGGACATATTCTGCTTTTGGACCAAGCTTATTGCTTTTAGTGACACCATTTTTATTGTGTTGAAAAGTTTAAATGATAGAAAGCATACATTGTGGAAGACATAGAATACAGTAAATGGTACAGAGAAGAGCAGAGGATCTAAAAAGACTCAGTTCTTCATAACTAACAACCCTATTGTTTTTCTTGTTTATCTTTTCTCAAATAGGACCAATGACTTCAGAAGAGTGATGTCTTGATTTGTAAGTGAAGATAAACTTCACTTCACTGGTTGATGGCTAAGACAGAAGAATGCAATTGTCAAGTTTCAATTGTTTACTATTCTTTTGAGTTCTAACAAAGTGTAAAATGTCATTACAAAAACAAGGGAGAATAGATGAGGGAGAGGCATGAATAAAATGGTTAAAGACCCAGCTAATTAATCAAATCGATATTCTATCAAATAAAAGGTGTAGAAAAGAAAACAAATTTAATTCTTCTATTAAACATGAAAAATATTGAAAAATAAATTTCTAACTGAACCCTATGGTAATAGGGAAGGCTGTGATTTTCTCAGAATGCTTCTGAGTAATCTAAGCAGAGAGATTGGGGATAATTAGCTTTAAGAACTTGATCATCTCCCTCTGAACCACTAGTCATACTGGTAGCTTTACAACAAGGTCTCAGTGTCACTGACATTCACTAAGTGTCCTGGAAAGGAGCCTCCAGTGTCAAAGTTTGCATATACTCTACAACTTCCCATTTTCTTCTCCACAGGCATACAATAATGAAGAGTATGGCAGAGATAAAAAAGAGAAAGGAGACTGATGCTAAAGAAATGATTAAATAAATTGTGAGGGAATTATTCTGTGGCTCATCTTTGGGCTCATTTGAAAGCTTCATGTATGGCTCAGAGAAGCCATCCACCAGAAGAATGTTCAGTGTGGCTACTGAGGACAGAGGTGGTTGGTTGCCCATTGTCCTTCACCAGCACCAAGAGCCTCTATTTGATAGGCCTTGTTGTTCCAACTTCCCTATTATGAATCCGGACAGTGAAGAGCAACTGATAGGAAAGCCAGGAATTTTGCCCTGAATCTCTGTCCATAGCAAATATCTTGGTGAGCAGGTAACCTGGTTCTGCGGCACTGAGTACCAGGTCATTTCAGGGGATTGTGCTGTTTTGAAAAGGATTCAGAAAGACTGAGAGTTGTCATTCTCGTCAAGTACCAAAATCGGAACAAGTGCTTGGCTGCTTAGAGCAGGGGACCTTTTATCAGTTGCCCTCACAATGAACTGGAAAGTTTGAAGGGCTTTGTAATCTCAAAGCACAAAGAAGTCCATTGTCAGAGTTAATGGAGATGTAGGAGAAGACAGGTAAGTCTCCAGGATCTGAAGGCTGCAGTGAATAGGTGACTTTGGCATTAGTCCCCAATTTTCTGTTATTGGTACTGATATTACCAATGTGAAGGGGGACTATTTTTCTCCCTGAGATAAAATATATAGGCTGTATGATTAAATACTGGAGGATTCTTACTGATGTCATAGATCATTACAGTGATGTTGTACTGCATTTTGAACCTGGAGGAACTTAAATCTGTGCTGGTAATGGTTATGTTGTATTCTATCCAAAGCTCCCTGTATTAAAAGAGTATAGAAGTTCTTTGTGGAAAGTTTCAAGGTGAAAGGGAGATGATCCTGGATGAAACAAAACATCTTGCCATTATCCCCAGAGTCTGGATCTCAGATCTTGAAAATAGCAACAACAGTAGGATGAATTTTCAGGAACGGGACTAGTTAATAACAACATGGTCAGTTCCCAGGATTGTCATTCAGATCCGTCACCTGAACAAATACAATACATTCCTCTGAAAGGCCCCTTCCATCAGTGGCTTGAATTCTCCCTGTGTGATTTTGAATTGTCTCATAATTCAGATGTACCCCAAGAATTAGGTCCCTAGTGATGAGATTGATTTGAAAAGTTTTGCGTATAGTTTTTGAGGAATGGAAAAGTGTATATGTTATTTCTCCATTAATTCCTGTGTCAAAATCTCTAGCAGAGACTGTAACAACTAGGCAGCAAATGGGGCTGTTCTCAGGGATATGAACCTCATATCAAGACTGAACAACTAGAACCCAGATCAGGGCAGTGCCAGACCTGGGTGGAGATCCCTTATCCAACGTAGTGAGGATTAAGATTATCTCAGGCCTCTCCTCATGATCCAGTGCTTTATCTAAAATGAGCTCCTGGTATTCCCACCCTTCCCACCTTCTCGGATTTTAATATGGAAATAGGAGTTAGGGTTAACTGTATAATTTTGTAGTCTGTTTCTCCCATCGTCTAAATCCTGTGCAGTTTCTTGTAGGAATAAAATTTCGGGCGTGGTACTTTCTAATATTTTCAGGAGCATTTCAGTGTCCCAGAAACATGGGTGAATGATCATTAATATCTTGCACTTTCAATCCAAACTGGATTAATTACAGTTGTAAGGGATTTTTCAATAAGATCTGAAAACTCCCAGTAGTAACATCACTAGTTCAAGGAGAATGAACATTTTAGTGATTTCTTTCCCCACAGAGTTGCAAATTGTTTTACAGAATGGTAAGACCAATTCATGAATTCACTAATTGCGTTCTTGTCTTCCTATGATTCTCTTCATTGACATCTTTTGTCATTTTTGTTACTTTGCTGAGTGTGATATGTGTATACATTTAAATAATTAAGGTAAAATTCCATTTTAGAGTCCCTTATCAAGTATTTCTTATCTTCCTTCTCCATCAAGTCAAAAGTTGATTGACTCATGTTTATTTGAACTTCCACTGGTTGAGGTGGAGGGAGACTCCAGAGCTTTAACTAAAGTTCTATAGGGAAATAAAGGTTAAAAGAAAAACACAGGTTGAAGTTCATTTGTAATTTAAAGAATCAGAAAATTTTGTTGCTATGTGGTTATAAAGAATAGCAGGGCCTCTAAATAAAAAAAATACAAAAACAAAAAAACTTGAATATATCACACAGAGGTAAATGGAAAAGCATCAGATAATAATTGTGATCTAGCTGAAACTTGGAACCAAGAGACTCTGAAGAAAAACAGAAGTACATCATCAAGAAATCACAGGATAAGAGAAAATAATATGGATACATGGCAAGAGGAAAAGATGATAGGTAGACAGCCAAAATGCTTCAATACCATTGGGACAAGAAAGTGTGAAGACCTTCTGCATGCTGCATCTCCTGTGGCAAAATTTTGGAAGAAGATGCACTAGAATCACACAGACTGGATGCATGGATATATTAAGATTTACATCATTGGAAAGAATTTCTGGATATAAGAAATCATAAGTCCATTATCTGAGGCAATTGACTTGCTATGTGACTTGCCCTTAGTAACACAGTTTCATGAATACTAGAGGAAAGACTTGAATTTTTTCTCCAAATCCTGCTCTTTATCCATTATTTCAGTCTATGTGAACTTCCATAATAGAAGTGAAATCCTAGTCGCCTTAAAACCTTGTGTATTAGATTTCTGAAATGGGATTTATAGGATTTTTTTCTTCATAATTCAAATGATTTCTTTAAAATCTTTTAGATATACTTATCACAGAGTTGCCCAGTCTCTATAAAATAATGGAAAGAAGAACCCTGAAGTTGACCTATGACACTTAAGCCTATTCTTAGTCTTGATATGTGTACATCTTCTTGATCTGCACTTTCTCTTCTTTGTTTCTCTTTTTTTCCTCTTTATCACTTTTGGTCTCTTTATTTCTATCCTTTATCACTCCCTTTATTTTTACATTCTTTTCCTTTTGCTTGTCCTTTATTCTAACAATGTGCATTTCTATGTCTTCCCAAATCCCCCCTTCCAATTAAGGCTCAAATGTATGGTGCCAACCTCAGTGAAAACTAGTGAGACTGAATTTATCTCTGTTATGAAAGCAGAGCAGTAGTAGATAAACTTGAAACATCAAACAAATCATAATTTCAGGTGCAGTTAATGACTAGTCATTAGGGACCATTAATACACTGAAAAACTCCAAATAATTTTTTTGGATTCTTGAACATTTAATTTATAGCCAGAGTTTCCAAAACAAATTACTTTTTAACCATTTCATATTTTGTAAACACATTCCATAGGGCCAGTGATAAAAGGAGCTACCATTTGTGGAAAGCCTTAACTTACATTAATACAATAGAAAATACAAGAAGTTTTTAAAAATCCTGAAAATACCATTAGATCAAAATTATATCTCCTGCAACTACTTAATCCACATTTTTTAAAACTTCAGTGAAATATTATTTAGTAACTATAGAAAACATATTTTTCAAAGATTCCCTTATCTCATATTTGATATAAAGATATAAAGAGAATTAAGAGCCAGGAAACATGAAATATTTTACCCAAAATGTGGAGTGCTCAATGAATTTGCCATCTTTGAGCAGGAGTCACACTAATCAACATTATATAGTTCCAGTTTTAGAATATGTGCTACTAGTGGCTAAACCTTCATGGAAATGTGCATGCAATGGAAATGTGAAAATGGTTCTGCTTCACTGTATTAACACACTAATAAGATAAACTGTTGTAAAAATATTGCATCTTTCCATTAGCAACAAGCTATAAATCTGTCCTAACAACACACTTAAATTCACTGGGTCTCTTTTTTTTTTTTTTTTTTTAATTTATATGATAAAAGAGTTAGACTATATAATAATCTAAAGTCCCTTCTAAATATATTTTAAAAATGACTATGTATGTGTATATATGTATGTTTAGAAAACAAGTTTAATACATTACTATACTACTGATTACATGGAACAAAATGGAGCACAAAAAATTAGCTATAATACAATGTAATAAAAAAGATGAAAAAGTCATTTAAAATTATCATATTAATAGCATAGAATCATTAATTGATGCCATAGCTATTCTAAAATGACAGATTTTCCTCTAAATTATTTCCATACCCCTGAACTTATACACTGGGAATAATGGGCTTTAGGAATTTGAATTCATTGCTCTCTAAGCCACTGCCCAGGCATACCTTATATTGATATTTCTGGGACAGGGTCCCAGTTCCATTGACATCCACCAAGTGACCCAATGAGGGCCCATGGGATCCAAAGTACCCATTATTTGAGGTATCTCTTTTTTTCCTCCAAAAATGTATTGAAATGAACAGAATTATGGAGATTAGGAAGAGAAAAGACACAGAGGCCAGAGAAATGACTAAGTAAATGGTGAGAGAGTCATTCTGGGTATGTTCCTTGGGTGCATCTGAGAGATGAATGTAGGGTTCAGAGAAGCCATCAACCAAGATCATATTCAGTGTAACTGCTGTGGATAGAGGTGGTTGTCCATTGTCCTTCACCAGTATTAAGAGCTTTTGCTTGATGGTGTCTCTGTCACTGATAGGTCTTGCTGTATGCACTTCTCCATTATGGGCCCAGACAGTGAAAAGGCCAGGGTCTGTAGCTTTAAATAGTTGATAGGAAAGCCAAGAATTCTGCCCTGAGTCTCTATCCACAGCCACTACCTTGGTCACCAGGTAACCTGGCTCTGCACCTCTGGGTACCAGGTCATTACAAGGGGCTGTACCATTTTGCAGTGGGTACAGCACAAAGGGAGAGTTGTCATTCTCATCTTGGACCACAACACGAATGAGAGCCTTGCTGTTCAGGGCTGGGGAACCTCCATCAGTTGCCCTCACAGTGAACTGGAAAGTTTGTATGACTTCATAATCCAGGGATCTCAGTGCATAAAGATTGCCGTTATCTGAGTTGATGGAGATGTAGGAAAAAAGGGGCAGGTTTTGATCCTCTTGAGGCATCAGTGAATAGGTGACTTTGGCATTGGCCCCTGTGTCCCTATCACTGGCACTGACACTACCAATATAAAGAGCAGGGCTGTTGTTCTCTTGGAGGTAAAGTGTATAGCCTGTCTGATTAAAAACTGGTGGATTGTCATTGATATCAGAGATGATCACCGTGATATTATGCTCTGTTTTGAGTCTTGGAGACCCAAAATCTGTAACAGTAATGGTGATATTGTATTGTGCCTTAGTCTCTCTATCCAGTGTCTCCTCTGTTATGAGAATGTAGATATTTTCAAATTGGTTTTTCAAGACGAAAGGGAGATCTTCTTGGATGGAACAAGTCAACTTTCCATTGTCCTTTGAGTCACGATCTCGGATGCTGAAAATAGCAACCACAGTCTCAGAGGAATTCTCTGGAATGTTGCTGGTAAATGATGACATTGTCAGTTCTGGAGAGTTGTCGTTTAGATCTGTCACATGGACCAAGACATTGCATTTTGTCGAAAGACCGCCGCCATCTATGGCTTCAATATATAGATCATACCTTCGAATTTCCTCGAAATCCACTTCTCTTTTTAGTCGTATGTCTCCTGAGACAGGGTCTACTTCAAACGTTTGACTGATTTTTGCAGTTGGTTGGAATAAGGTGTAAGTTATATCTCCATAGATACCAGCGTCTAAATCTCCAGCAGAGACAGTCACAATCAGAGAACCAACTGGGCTGTTCTCAGGGATCTGCACTTCATACTGAGCCTTAGTAAACACAGGTGTATTGTCATTGATGTCCACAACTGTGATCTGTACTTGGGTGGTGCCAGACCTCACTGGGGACCCACCATCCATGGCTGTGATGGTTAATGTGAGTTCTGGCTGTTTCTCACGATCCAGCGCTCTTTCCAAAACCAGCTCTGGGTACTTCCTCCCATCACTATGAGTGACAGTGCGAAGGAAGAGGTAGTCGTTTGGGCTTATTGTATAGTTTTGGACACCATTTTTTCCGACATCCATATCCTGAGCGATAGTCAGGGGAAACGTTGTCCCCAGTGGAGTACTTTCTGATATTTTCAAAAATGTCTTCATTTCTAAGAATGTGGGCGAATGGTCATTTATATCTTTGACCTGGAGCTCAGCCCGAAAGAACTGCAAAGGTTTTTCCATTAAGATCTGGAAAGGCATCACACAGGGCTCAGTGGGGCCACATAGTTCTTCCCGGTCCAGTTTCTCTTTTATAAGAAGGTCTCCGGTCTCCCTATTGAGCTGTAAAAGCTGTTTTTTATCCTCAGAGAGGACCCGGGCTCCCCGGGCTGACAATTCTTCCGCTCCCATCCCAAGGGTCTTTACTACATTGGCCACAAAGGAACCGCTTTCCTTCTCCTCTGCCACAGAAAACCTCCCGGGATCGGAATCCGCCCCACACCAGAGAAAAGCTACAATAAAGAATATCACTTGCCTGTTCCGCAGAGTTTTCCCTAGCGCAGTTTCCATTGTTTGGGTGGCTGCACAAAGCATAATCCTTTCACGAAGAGAAACTCCTGGTACGCTTAATCTCCTTTCTTGAAATCTACTCTTTATTTGTAATTCTGAATACCCCTTATGGAAAAATCTCGGTTTTTGCGTAGACCTGAGGAGTCTTCCCTTCCGGCCCAGTCTTTGTTTTGGTAATGGAGTCTGCAGAATTTACAATTCTTTTAATCGCCTTCTTGTTTCGCAGCACCACCATGCGACTTTATTGACAAATTACACTCTATATAAAGTTCGTTTCACGATTTAAAAAAAAAAATTCTAGATTAAAGTTCTTTAACTTACTATGAAAATTATAGACTTAGATTTCTAGGATCAGCTTACTCCCCGAACTCAAAAACAGAAACAAAAATTATTAGAATAATGCAAAACAATGAAGAGCTTATTTGAATAATCAGTAATGTCATGAAAAAGTGATTAAAATTAATCAACTTGTTATGATAGGGAGGGGTCCCAATTTTTCTTCAGCGTCTTACCTCAGAAGTTTATTTTTTTTATGACTTATTAGGGCTTCGCGATGATACCCAAGACAACAAAAAAAAAGTAAAAACCTTCTTAATCCCAGAATTTATTGAGATGTGAAAATAAAATTATTAAATAAAATGTATTTTTTAAGACACAAAGAATTCTCTTTTTTCTCTATTTTTTTGGGAGGGTGGAGGGGTGAGGCAATTGGAGTTAAGTGACTTGCCCAGGATCAAAGAGCCAGTTAGTATTAAATGTCTGAGATTCTATCCACTGCACCATTTAGCTGCCTCCAAAAATCAGTCATTTTAATTTATTTTTATCTTTTAATTGAATGGAATTAAATCCAACTAAACTCTAGTTTTCATTGTTCATTCAGATTTTCCCCTGATTTTTTGTTCACTTCTTTATTTCACTTCACTAAGGATAATAAAGTCTAAGGCAAAAAAGTAATTTGTTTGCAGCTCTACATTTAATTTATCTATATAAAGTAGAAAATTAAACAATGTCGATAAATTATGCTTTTTTAAGTTCATAGAAGTGATTAAAAGTAATACTTGAGAAAGTTAGCAGAATTATTTTGAGAAGATAAAATATGTTAATTTTCTGTATTGGACCTGAAGTTCCATTAAATATTGTTAATTTCCATGCCTACATAATCATAATAAGACCTTTTACAATTTGAGCTGATAAACTCTTAAAAATCGCTCATAAAGATGATTGAAATAAACTAGATGCAGATTACAATGTAACACAATTAAGCATCGAACAATTTCAAGGTAGTTTTTGAGTTTAGGGAACATAGAATACAATAACATTTGAAAGTTTTTTTTTTTTTAACCAAATATTAACTTGGGTTACTTTTTTAAAATTCTTGCTCTAAACTTTACTTTTCTTTTCCACAAGTTATACTAATACTGTTGATTACTTTTCTTAAGATGTGTTAATATTTTATGGAAAATTATAATTAGTTAAAATTATGTTATTCTATGTTCTTAGTTAACTTTTTGGGGAAGTAGACTATTTTCACTTATCCATTGCACAGTCACCATGAAACTAGTGTCAATGACTAAAAATGTTTAAAATCCTAAAAAGTAATTTCACAAAATAAGCTTAATAACATGAAAAGTGGTTTATGTCTGAGCTTTGACTATAAAACTACTAAAAATAAATTGTATGTTACTTTCAAATTGTTGGCTAATTAGAAAAGTGAAATAATGTAGAACTTGGTTTACAGGAAAATTAATTATTCATAAATTATTCATAACCAGAATATTCTGTTAATGTCTGAATATGGCTATAAACTCTCATTTTAACATTTTTGTCAATTTTAGTTTCTGAAGGTAACAGTCAGTTTCTCCCTCAATAAGACATTAATATGCTCTTTTTAATTAGATAGAGGGAATCTTTATGTAGTTTTTATAAGTTGACTTTTTATAAGAGAAATATTTCCCCTTATCCATTGCACAGTCACAATGCATTTGGTGGCAATGAGCAAAAATGCTTTGTTTGTAAAATATCCAAGAGGGAACAAAAATCCTCAAAAATACTAGGTTCATGAATTTTAAAAAAGTGAAAGAAAAACTCATATATAAGAAGAAAATATCCTGAGGTAAAATATTATTATTTTAAATATCTGAGAGAAAATTTTCCTTAATATCTCATCTTATTAATATTGATTACATGTAGGCTAGTCAAGGTATAAGTGCACCAACTACTCCATCCCTGAAACTAAGATCACCAACAATGAACTTTTGGGAATGTCAAAAATCTTCCTGATATTGAAGCAAGCAGTTTGGTGATAGAAATAGAGATCCCTTCTAAATTGGCAAAGATCTGAGATCACAATTTCTAAGCAGTTAGTAGTAAAAAAAAACAAACAAACACTTTAGAAAAGTTTATTATTGTTGTTGCCAAAATTGAACATTGAATAATTATAAAAACCAAGTTTGGCCATGAAAAAGTATTGAAAAATTGTACTTCCCTCCCTTTATTGGAGAGGTGGGAAGACTACAAATATGGAATAGTATATGCAGTATACATAACATATATGTTATTTGGTTTTCTTGGTGAATATGTTTTAAAATATCCCTATAATTGGCTAACTTTTTTCAAAGAAACTTTTTTCAAATTTTGAAGGAAGGGATTTTCTTGAGAGCCTTTGGCAGTCATCCAAAAAAAGACAGTGAGACTATGTGGAAAGGGTCCAATAGAAAAGTCAGGCAAGCGCCATTGAGATGTAAGTAAGTTAATAGTCTCTGAGGTCCCCAGATGTGATTGGAGTTGAGTACATAGGGACTTCCTTTGTGAGTGGGACCTCCAGCCATGGCAGGAATCCTAAAATCTCACTCTGAAATCTCAAGTTCGGGATGTAATCTTCATCATCGATTAGCTTGTACCTGTGACGTCAGAGACCCTATATAAGCTCAGAAGAGGAAGGATTCTCTCTCTTTTCCATCTCTTTCTCCATTTGGAGTTTGACCTTGGGGAGCAATACCAAGGTAGTGCAGGAGGTCATAGAGTGAGGTGTAAACCACGTGAATAATGTCTAAGCTTGTGTGCCAAAACTCTCAGGTGCTCTATTGTGCTCAAACTTCGTCCATATAAGATAGCAGCTGGAGGACTTCTGAGGACTCCAAAACAGAGGTAAGGTTGATACTATATTTACCAGAGTCTCTCTGATCAGGCCTAGGAATAAGGATTGATTAGCATTAATTAAGTGTGAGAATGGCACTTAACATATGGTGCCCAATGAACCCACGACCCTGAGATTAAGAGTCTCATGCTCTACCAACTGAGCTAGCCAGGCTTCAAGAATTATATTTGTAGATTCTGAGCCAAAAGTCAGCTACATTTCATATTAGTAACTCTGGGACAATGCTGTTATCTTCTAGTAGCCTGGAATGTTGACTTGCCTCCATTTTCCACCATTTCAGTTGTCCCTTTTACTCCTCTAGAAGGGAAAGGTTATGAATAAGACTACAATGACAATAAGCACAAAGGAGGAAATTATCTGATAGAACATGAACTTGAGCTAGCTAATTCTTTAGCTGATTTTTGGAGCTGCATATAGAATTCAGAAAAGTCATCTAGCAGGCCACTGTAGTCAGTTCATTCAGCAGTACCACCAATCTTTGCTTGATGGCATCTCTCACTAATGAGTTTAATTTCTTGTTATTGGCCCACACAGTGATGAGTCTAGAAATCCATGGACTTGAGTAGCTGTCATTAAAGTGAGGAATTCTCCCTCAAGTTCCCATCCATAGCCACCACCTTGGTAACTTGTTTCTGTTCTCAAGTACCAAGTCATTTCAGGGAGATGTGCTATTCTGAAGTGGATACAAAGGAGAGGTATTATCATCCAGAACTACAACCTAAACCAACATCTGGCACAGAACCAGCAAGCTGTCATCAGTTATCCTTACAGAGAAATGAAAAGTTTGGATGTCTCAATAGCTCACTCATCTTAAAAAAGAAAACTTTCTATTTTGAGTTGAAGTAAAGAAAAGAAGACACATCTTTAATAGGAGATGCAGCAAGATGATACTTATAGGTTATATGTATAGACACTGGTGAGTTGTCATTGGAGATGAGCACTGACATTATGTTAAGTTTTGAGCCTAGGAATCTCCCATATTGATATAGTAATAATAATGTTTTATTCGGACAGGTTGTCTGTATTCTGCTGCCTCTGTTATGAGAGTATAGAAGTTTCTCAACTCTCATTTTAGAATAAAAGGAAGATATTCTTGGATAAAGCAAACTGTCCTCCCATTGTCCCTTGAATCTAGATTATGTATGTAAAAATCAGTGACTATAGTCTCAGTCAAGTTCTCAAAAGTGGAGCCAGTCAATGATGATATGGTCTTTTCACTCTGACCTTTCACTTAAAATCAAAACCAAACATTTTCTTGAAAAAGGCCAAAGTTCTATGGTCTCAATAAATATGCCATATTTCTGAATTGCCTTGAAGTCAAGTAATTTTTTTCAGTCAGATTTCTTTAGAGATATGAATTTTCTTCAAATGTTTTGATTAACTTCATGTCAAGCTTGGAACACAATACATATCTACAGAAGTCCAACTCTATAGCCAAGACAATCACAAGAAGAGAGCCAGTGGAGGCATTTTCAGGAATCCATATTTCATACCATAAACATGGGGGCATTTTCAATGTCATCCTCAATCTACATCTCGGTTGGGAAGCTTCTCACATCTAAATGAAGCCCCATCATTTATTACTGTGAAAGTTAAAATCTCATTTCAGCTGTTCCTTCTGATCCAGTTCTTTAACATTAGTTTTCAGAAGAAAGCCATCCTTGAGGATGAGAATTTGAGGTCATGAGAATTGGTACTGACTATGCAAGTTGGGATTCTATTCATTCAGTATTCATATCTTTAGTAATCTTCAGCAAATGTATCTTACTTTTTCATCATTCCTGATATTTTCAGGAACATCTCCACATCCAAGAAAATAGTATGATGTTGATTTCTACCTAGCACCCATAGTTCAGGTAGGATTGGAGGTGCCATGAAGTTCTTGCCCATCCAGTTTCTCTTTTAGAACTAAATCTCCCTTACTGTGCCCACCTCACCCACTCCCACCATGTCCACCACTAATAAATGAAAAGCCTTGATCATATTGGCTATAAAGGCAGCTCTTCTCATTTCCCCAGCTACTGAATTTTCCAGCTCTAAAGTTGCTTTAGACCAGAAACAGCGCAACAAGGAATATCAATTGTCTGTTCAATTGTGTATTAATGAAGAGCAATTTTCAAAAACAGATACTGGCACAATCAACCACATTCCCCCCCAGTAACCTCATTCATTCATTCATCCATCCATTTATTTATTTATTTGTTTGTTTTTGCTTTAAGGAATTCTGAATTTTTGGTTTCTTACAGGTAATATTTCATTGCCACTAAATCCTTCAAAAGCTTTTCTTTTAGTGTGTCCTTCAAATTCTATTTTCTCTGTAATGTAGTGTATTACAGTACACTTGTCAAAGGTAATTTAAAATGCCTTCTTAATTCTCATACTATGCAACTACAAATTACATACTTTAAATCTGTTTCAGCAATAACTTGTCAAAACTCACTTAGGTAATATAAATTTTATGCTCAAAATGTAATATTAATATTCTTCTTGAATTTAATTTATCTGATCAATAGTTACATGAAAGCTGCATTTTATACTTCTCATGTGCACTTGAGAAGTCCATATGTAATAATTCAGTTTACTCTAAAATTACATTCGTGTATACATACACACATATCCTTACAAATTTGTTTTCAGCTTCTATTTCAAAGGGTATTTTTATTGTATATTAGGAATTTTTGAGAGCAGAAGAATTTGGAATTTGAAAAAATATCAACATGAATTTTCTAATTATGTTCTATGCTAGGATGTTTTTAAAAATTGTTTTATTTTTTCCTGGTTATACATGTACATTCATTTTTTAAATACACATTTCTTTATAAATCATCTTGGGAGAGAAAAATCAGAACAAAGGGTAAAGAACACAAGAGGAAAAAACAGAAAAAAAGGAAAAAAGTGAACATAGCATGTGTTAATTTATAGTCTCTATAGTCATCTCTCTGGATGCAGATGTAGGAGTTCTTTTTTTTTTTTTTTTTAATTAACACTCTTTTAAAATCACTATTTTTTTCACTCTTTAAATCACATTATTTATTAAGTATTCAAAACAATCCTGATGTCTGAACTAATAATATTCTTTAAGGCAAGGAGAGAAATGTAACATGCCCTCCTAGCAGTTACTATTACTAGTCTGTCCTAGGCCCAACAGAGTACCTTTGACCACTGACCTTTGCAGTGTCAATTCTACCAGGCTCGCCTCCTCTGAGGCCTTCAAAGGTCTCTGGCCACAATTTCTTGAATCTATAGTTTAATAACCAATAACACACTTAAGAACAGCCACGTGTAATCTTAAAAGCCTTTATTATACCTACTCACATAATGCCCTGACGTAATGCCATGACTTGTTAACTCCTTAGTGAATACCTGGTCTGAAGATCCATGTGTTCACTACCAAATTCCTTACCTCTCTGGGCTATCCATCAGCTTGGCTCAGCTACCCCTGGCTAGGGAGCCAGGTTAAAGAGAGCGACTGGCTGCAAGCAGTGAGCTTATAAAGGGCCTGTGAAGACACACACACAGCCAACCAGCGAGAGAGCCTCACCCATTACAAAGCTATTTCAATATGGCCAGGATCCCACTCACAGGGCTGCCTTTATCCACAGAGATTACTTCTGGGCCACTCAAATCTCCTGTTGTGCTGTGGCCGCCCATTTAAAGGACCCTTACAGAGAAATATTTTTTATTTTATTTATTTATTTATTTATTTTTCCCTGAGGCTGGGGTTAAGAGACTTGCCCAGGGTCACACAGCTAGGAAGTGTTAAATGTCTGAAACCAAATTTGAACTCAGGTCCCCCCTGAATTCAAGGCTGCTGCTCTATCTACTGTGCCACATAGCTGCCCCCAAAATATTTTTTAAATTTGAAATTTGTTCCAAATTTTGTCTTTACAAAATGAAGGAATTCTTACAAATTACAAGATGAAGGCATCCAAAGTTTTAGAACTAAAAGGATATTATACATAATTTGGGGAATTATTTAATAAGAAATAATTAATACTTAAGAAAATAATTAAATTTGTTTAATACATAAGTTCTATAACTTTAAAAACTTTTAACACTGAAAATTTCTTATTGTTATTGCAACAACTGGTTTTGCATTGTTTAGAATTGAGTTCATAACATTTTATACATTCCATAATTTTTCATCTTGAAACCACATTTAACACAATAGATATTTTAAAAACTATACTTATCTAGAGGGTTGAAATGCCCAAAAAGGATGTTTATCCATTTCTTGAATAAATATTTTTATCATTCATTATCTGTGTGGTGGTGTAAAGAAACGTTTTAATGTCTCATTTTTATTTTGGAATTTCTGCCATTCTGAAATTATTCTGTATTGTGGTATATCAATATATCTAAAAGAATTTTAATTTTCTCTGAGGATAAAAATATCTATGACTCCTTAAAGTAAAAAAATAAAAAATTAAAAAAAAAACCTCTCTAAACAATTTTGGTGGATGTCTCACAATCTGAAGATATCTAGATAACTCAGGCTTCCCTATACTTTTCTGATAATAGTTTTGGCATAGCCTTCAATGAAAAAGTGAGCTTTATTAGTCAAAATGAACTTTCCTTAATATTTGAAACTTATTATCTTGCATATAACAAACATGTGTTCTTCACAGCATTAGTTACTGGTTTCCCCCTGATGTTCATACTCTTATTCCAATTTTAAGAAGAAGCCTGTGCTGAATTGTTAAGAAACTGATAACAACCTCTCTAAAGGCTATGTCCTGTTGAATGTCTGCTTTTTTTCTCAGAATTAATTGGATTATTTTTTCTGAAATAATGGGTCAGGTGTGGGTGTGTGTATGTCTGTGTGTGTGTGTGTGTGTGTGTGTGTGTGTGTGTGTGTGTATTTTAATTCAATCACATTTTAGTGCGTTGATTGTTCGTTGATCAACTATGACAGACTTGGTTCTTTTCAATAGTTTAGTGATCCAAATCAACCTCAATAAACTTTGGATGTAAAGCATCATCCACATCAAAAAGAGAAGTAGGGAGACTCAATGTAAATCAACACATGCTATGTTTGCTTTTTTTCTTTTTCTTCTGTTTTATTTTCTCTCATGGCTTTTCCCTTTTGTTCTGATTTTTCTTTCCCAATATGCTTCATAAGAATATATATAATGTATAACCAAAAAAAAGTTGGCATTTTGTTTACATATAACTAGGGAAAATGAAAATAAAAAAAAATAAATGTGACTGATTCTTACTTATTATGACCATAGGTGATTCTTGAAATGTTTGCCTTTTCAATACCAATAGACACTGTAATATCTCTAAGCCACTGAAATGTGTTTTTTAAGAGCTGTGACTTTTCTTCATTTCTTTGGGCAATAGCCATACTTTAAAACCATAGCATTTAACACTAATCAAAAGCAGTAATGAAATATTCATATATGAAATGAAATTCCACACTCAACTGATAGAAACCTAAAGTTCAGCTCAATTAAGTTTTGTTTTTTGTTTTTTTTTTCTGGTCAAGGTCTGAGTTAGCTTACTGAGTACACAATATAACCATTACTGTTACAAAATGGAACCTTATCAAAATTATTGGTTGTCTCAATAAATTTGCACACTGCTGTAGTTCATATAGTTCAAATTTTTCTTTATTATAGATGGTGAAACTAAGACCAGAGAAAGCTTAAAGATGTATCACGTTTAATTTCAGATCAAGGAAGGACTCAGTTGAAATAGCAATAGATCTTCATTAATCCAAGCCACTACAAGCTCCTATTTTCCCCACTCTTGCTATGCTACAACCAGTTTTAATTCCTTAACAGATATTCCTTTTACAAGGCCATTTAATTTTAAACTTCTATTTCAATTTCTGAAACTTAAATACAAAAAAAAAAAAGGCAGGTAACTCATTTTTGAGAACAATAATCATTTCTGAGAGATAGTTTGAAAGAATAGCATTGTGGGTAAAATACTGGATAAAGACTCAGAAAGAGCTGAAATTGAGGTTAATTAATTTTGGTGACCATAAGCAAATCTCTTCATCTTTTTGAGCCTAGATGGGGTATCATTTATACATACTGCTTTTTTGGAGTAAGGTTGTTGGAATTCCCAAATATAGTAAAAAAATAAATCTTTCCTGTGATTGATACCATTTTCAGAAGGAAGTACTAAATTAATGAAGTTAATCTATTATTTAAAACAGGCAACTCACTTCTAAAATCAATTAGCCTATTAAAGAAGTAAACTTCTGCAAGGGTACTGACTTCACAAACCCAAACCTATGAAGTACAAGGTAAACATACAGATATATAGATATTGAGGGAAAGTATACAAACGTTCTAAAGCTGAAATTAACCCCCAAAAAAATCTAATTTAAAAAAATTAAGAGGGGAAAATAATTCAACTTTCCACTTTATTACTTAAAAATTGAATAGAATTTAAAAGTCAACATTGACAGGCAGACTACATAAATGTAAGAATACTATATATTCAACTTGTTAGCTAGCTAAAATTTCTGTTAAGGAAAATTACCAGTAAAAAGTTTTTCTGTCTATGACGTGGATCCAGTACTGACTATTAGGAATCAAATTGTTGAGCACATGTGTAAAGACCACAGATCTAGGAAATTTTAGTATCTAAGCAGCTAGTCACAGAAATAGCTAAATTTTACACAATTTACATGTTAAATATAAGTTGAAGAATTCCTACATATAACCAAGCATATAGGTACTTTGGACTACTTGATCTTGCTCAGATTTCTTGTCAGAGACTGGAGGAGGGAAACTCTGAATAATTGGCCTCAGACAGTTGAAATCAGTGTTCCCAGAGCCAGTGGTCAAACATACTTCATATTGGTAACTCTGGGATAGGGTCCCAGTATCATTGACGTCCCCCAAGTGCTCTGAAAATCGGCAGTTGGGTCCTAAACAATCACCTTGCACTGAATTTCTTTTCCTCCATAGCCTTATGGAAATGAACAGGATGACAGAGACTAGAAAGAGGAAGGAGACAGAAACCAAAGAAATGATCAAGAAGATTGTGAGAGAATCATTCTGGGGCTCATCTTTGGGCTCACCTGGAAGCTTCACAAAAGGCTCAGAGAATCCATCCACTAAAAGCACATTCAGTGTAGCTATTGTGGATAGAGGTGGTTCCCCATTGTCCTTCACCAGCACCAAGAGTCTCTGTTTGATCATATCTCTGTCTCTGATGGGCCGTGCAGTTCGCACTTCTCCATTGTGGGCCAACAAAATGAAGAGGTCTGGATCTGTGGCCTTTAGCAGCTGGTAGGAAAGCCAGGAATTCTGTCCTGAGTCCTGATCCACAGCCACCACCTTTGTGACCAGGTAATTGGGCTCTGCTGTCTTAGGCACCAGGTCATTGCAGGGAACTATGCCATTCTGCAGGGGTATAGCACAAAGGGAGAATTATCATTCTCATCCTGAACTACAATCTGAACGAGAGCCTGGCTGCTCAATGCTGGGGAGCCTCCATCAGTTGCCGTCACAGTGAACTGTAAAGTTTGAATGGCTTCATAATCAAGAAATCTCAGGGCATAGAGATACCCGTTGTCTGAATTTATGGATATGTAAGAGAAGAGGGGAAGATCTCCAGTCTCTAGAGGTTGCAGGGAGTAAGTGACTTTGGCATTGATCCCTGAATCACTATCTCTGGCACTGATGCTGCCAATATGGAGAGCAGGACTGTTGTTCTCCTGGAGGTACAGAGTGTATATTGTCTGAATAAATACTGGAGGATTGTCATTGATATCAGAAATAAACACTGTGATGTTGTGCTCAGTTTTCAGTCTTGGGAACCCCAAATCTTTGACAATAATGGTAATGTTGTACTCAGCCTTGCTCTCTCTATCTAGAGCTCCCTCTGTTATTATTGAGTAGAAGTTCTCCAAATGAGACTTCAAGGAGAAAGGAAGATCCTCTTGAATGGAGCAAATCATCCTTCCATTTTCCCCAGAGTCACAATCTCTGATGCTGAAAACAGCGACCACATTCTCAGGAATGTTCTCTGGAATAGGGTTCGTTAGTGACAACATAGTCAGTTCTGGGAAATTGTCGTTCACATCCATCACTTGGACCAAAACAGTGCATTTTCCTGAAAGAGCCCCAACATCTGTGGCTTCAATATCAACCTCATATTTCTCAATTGACTCAAAATCCACTTGTTTTTTCAGTCGAATCTCTCCTGAGCTGGGATCGACCCCAAATGTTTGACTGACTTCATATGAAGCTTGGAATAAAGTATAAACGACATACCCATTGATTCCAGCATCTAAATCTCGAGCAGAGACAGTCACTATTAGTGAATCAATGGGGCTATTCTCTGGAATCTGAACTAGATACCTCGACTGAACAAACACAGGCGCATTGTCATTAACATCCACAACGGTAACCCGCACTCGGGCTGTCCCAGACCTTGGAGGGGACCCACCATCCATGGCTGTGAGGATTAGTGTGAACTCTGGTTGCTCCTCACGATCCAAAGCTTTATCCAAGACTAGCTCCGGAATCTTTGTGCCATCGCTGCGGGTGTGAGTGTGAAGGAAAAAATGCAAATTATGGCTGATAGTGTAGTTTTGAACGCTGTTAATACCAACATCCAAATCCTGAGCGATTTTTAAAGGGAAAGGAGTCCCTGAGGCAGTACTTTCTGATATTCTCAAGAACATGTCTAGGTCCGAGAAAGTGGGTGAATTGTCATTTATATCTTTCACTTGGAGTTCGATCGGGAAGAATTGCAAAGGGTTTTCCAGTAAGATTTGGAAAGGTAGCACACAGGGTTGGGTAGGGCCGCATATCTCTTCCCGGTCCAGTTTCTTTTTTAAAAATAAATCGCCCGTCTTCGAATCCAATTGCAAAAACTGTTTGTTATGGTTAGAGATTACCCGGGAACCCCGCGCAAGAAACTCCCCCACTTCCAGTCCCAGATCTTTCACCACATTGGCCACAAAAGAGCCGCTCTCCATCTCCTCTGCCACAGAAAACCGCCCCGGCTCTGAACCTGCCTTACACGAGAGTAAAGTTACGATAAAGAATATTACTTGCCTGTTCCATTGCACTTGTCCTGCAGTAGTCGCCATTTCTGAATTCGGGTGAAAAAATATTTATTATATTCCTTATAAATCAATTCTTTCTTCTTGTCTGAAGTAATTCTGAGCTAGTTATTTCTATTTTCTGCTCGTCCTTACTGGTAGCTCCAAGTCTGAGAAACGCCTGAGAAAGCCTTCTCTTTCTGACTGTTCTTGCAGGTCCTGTTTTCTCTGGGTAGTGGAGTTTGTCTTCTGAGCCTGCAGCGCCACCATGAGTCCCTAATCATAAACTCCACCTTTTAAAATTCCTTTCAGATCTCCTGGATAAATTAGTATCACATTTGGAGAAAAAAAATCATATCAAATCCTGAATTCAGGGAAATTGAGAGACTATACACTCATTTAAATGTTAGAATTCGAAGGTATTTTGAAGACCATCTAGTGATTTTAGTCCGACCAATTCCTTTTATATATAATGAATTGAAGATCACTATGGGGGTTGAGGGAAACCGAAGAGAGAGGAGATGTTTTCCAAGGATATTTAAATTCTGACATAAAAATAACATCAAGGAAAAGAAATACCTGACTACTCCGCATTCTGATTTATAAAGATCACTGTTGACTCCATTCTCCACTGCATTTTGCTAATATTAGTTGGCCTCTTTATAAAAGTTGCTCATCTTAAAAGAACATCACATAAAATTTTTCCTCTATTTTCACCATGAAAAGTACTAAAAATCCAGGACTTCATTTAGGAATGAGGCAGAAAACTGAAAGTTCACTTTCAAAAGCAATACACCCACTGAGTAAAGGAATCTGCAGAGTATACAAACTTGTTCTGAGTATATAGAGAAAGAATTCCATGAGTTTGTAATTTGATTATTTAGGCAAAACAACACAAAGCTAGTAGAAAGATGATGTCAAGATGTACCTTTAACTGAAAATATCACAAAACAACTATCTTCATGTCAACAAAATCAGACTTATCACTTAATTTAATCAATTTATTAGAAGGGAATTAGCAAAATGAGTTATGTTTTTCATAATTTAGGTTCATTTCAATTTGTCAGTGTTGATGCATTTTAAGGCTAGAGCTATACAGGTGAAATATGCAAACTGTTTATCACTCCACATCAAATTTAATTACGTACAACTAGACAAATGAATAACCCAGATTAAAATTAACTGCTGTTCTTGAAAACCTTTCCATAAAAATCACAAAAGGTGGTGTTTGAAGACATAATTGAAATCAATTTTGCAAAAATAAATTATCTTAGTTCTTGCCATTGAACTGAAATATCCATCAAATTACCATTATACTTTTGCAAATTGCTTCATAATGATAATTGAAATAGAAATGACAACACGACAAATTTGATTAAATTCTATTCAATCCTATTATAAAGTTTTCATGCAAAGCAGAACAATGTTGTAGGCAAAATAAAACAATGAATTGAGGTTACATTAGTAGCAATAACACTTGTTGATATTTTTAAAAGGAGGTAATATTTACAAATATTAAAAAGCTAAATAAAATGAAAACAAAAATAGGATAAAAAAGCAGTTAGTTATTTTGTAATAAAGATAACATATAACATATACACAGAAGTTGAAATCCAAGCTAGATTTTTCCAGAGCATGATAATTTTTTTTTCAATAGCTAAGGATTTGACTGCATTAACTTACTGATTATGCCACTTGCCATTTTAGTTCAGATATTTAGAGATTGTAGATCAATGAACACATTGAAGAATAAATAGAGGGTTAAAACATTCATTTAGAGTTGGGCCAAAAGCTTCTTTCAGGAGGAGAATGTGGGCTATGGCACAGGGATTTGTTTTGGAAAAGGCTGATTTTAGTCTTCATTTCACATCACAAATATAAAAACTCATAATAGAAAGTTTTGCAAGGGTGGGTGTTGAAAATTATCTTTGTATGTATTTTGAAAATAAAATAAAAAAAAGAAAGACAAAAAAGTAAAAGAAATATAAAATGTGTTGACATAATTTAGATGCAAATACCATTCACAAAAACTACTCTAGAAGATAGGAGGAAAGTAAATCAACATTTATAGCAGGTCTCTCCGTTTTGTATGATTAAATGGTCACACATATAACCCATGATTTTAAAAAGTAATGATTGCAGAGAAATTTTAGTATACGTCTATCATGTACTTGTGTTCCATTTAACTGGATTGCTTCTTGTTTATTTGCTTGTTTGCAAAATATAGGAATTCACACACACACACACACACACACACAACTAGGCAGAGCTATTTGAAAACTAATTATATCAGAATTTAGACTATGTAACTATCAAAGACTAATTTATAGAATTTTCAAACTATCTGTTGAAGAGAGAATTGAAAGGAATACAATCTGGTCTTTAGAAAAATTAATAACTTAGCATAGATTGATTCAGGTTCTCTGTATCTAAATAAGGAGATAGTGTTAATGTCTCTTCTATATTTTGGCATATTCAGGTCGTATAGAAGAAACTGAGATTTTCCCTCAGCAGGCAGTTTAGAGACTTTCTTTGAAATGTCCATAAAATTAATTGAAAGGATTAAGAACAAAACTTCTTAAAATAAATTTATAGCTATTTTGAAGGGTTTGACAAAAACCACTGTAAGGAATATTTACATATAATCAACCTGAAAACTAAAATGTTAGAGCCAGATTTTACTGGAATGTAAATATTTGCATGTATATTTCAATGGCTGAATTTACTGAATTAAAGTGAGTTAAGAATGGGTTAAAAGTTCATCTTTACTTAGGTCTGGGAGGAAAAAGTAGGGATAGAATAATCAGTTATTAAAATTCCCATTTCTTTAAGCTTTGTGCCATACTTTACTCATAATTCTTTCCAATATAAAATCATAATATTGTTAATTAGCTATCATGAAAGTATTGTTAATTTAATATATAAGAGAAAAATACAATTAATTTTGCTTATAGGTAAATCTGATTGTAGTTAACTCTGCCTCTATGAGAAGCCTAGCATTTATTGGCCATTACTCAGGAGTTGCTCTTATATTTAATTGTGGCAGAAATTTAAATTATAGATAGCATATTCAATGTAGGAGGAGAAAGAGTCTCATAATCATTAGCTTGATAAATGAGATCCTATAGTGAAAGTTAAACTCAAAGATAAATAGAAAGAAAAACATCTAAATAAATTTTGAGATATGAGTTTTAAAGCTAATATTTGAAATTTCAAAGGAAACAATCTATTTTCTCATTTTACTCTTTTGGATAGAATATAATTATAAAACAACATTCACATTGTGCAAACAATGTGGACTATTACATATCCAATTAATCAGCTACCAGATACTTTACAAAAACCAAGATCATTGAAAAAACTTTCAGGACCAATAATAATTTGCACCATCTTAAAAGGACTTTCTTTATTAAATTTAAAGTTTCCTCTCCTAGGCAAAAATAAAAGATTCATGAAATAGCAGGAAAAAAGCTTTTACAAAATGACAATATTAAGTTTCTGTTGATCAGTTATAATACTTTAATAAGAATGTAGTTGTTTTTAAGTAGCTTGAGGAGGCACACTGGGTAGAATGGGCCTCAGGAACTTGAACTCATCGGTCCCTGAACCACTGGTGAGACACACCTCATATTGGTAGTTCTGGGACAAGGTCCCTGTTCTGTTGATATCCAAAAGATGGTTTGGGAAGGGGCTATTTGGATCAAATTGACTACAATCTGTGGCATCTCTTTTCCTCTTCCACAGGCGAATAGCAATAAACACAATTATAGAGACCAGAAAAAGAAAGGAGATGAGTGCTAAAGAAATGATCAAGTAAACGGTGAGGGAATCAATCTGGACCTGCTCCTTAGGTGCATCTGAGAGTTGCAGGTAGGGCTCAGAGAAGCCATCCACCAATAGTACAGTCAATGAGGCCACAGTGGACAGAGGTGGCTCCCCATTGTCCTTCACCAGCACCAGAAGCCTCTGCTTGATGGCATCTTTGTCACTGATGGGCCTTGCTGTGCGAATTTCCCCATTGTGGGCCCATAAAGTGAAAAGGCCTGGGTCTGTGGCCTTGAGCAGCTGGTAGGAAAGCCAAGAATTTTGCCCTGAGTCCATATCTACACCCACCACTTTGGTGACCAGGTAACCTGGTTCTGCAGTTCTGGGTACTAGTTCATTGAAGGGAACTGTGCCATTCTGTAGGGGATATAGTACAAAAGGAGAGTTATCATTCTTATCTAGGATCACAACTTGAACTAGAGCTTGGCTGCTCAGGGGTGGGGTGCCTCCATCAGTTGCCCTCACAGTGAATCGGAAAGCTTGGATGATTTCATAATCCAGGGATCTCAGGACATAGAGATTGCCATTGTCGGAGTTAATGGAGACATAGGAAAAGAGGGGCAAGTCTCCAGTTTTAGGAGACTGAAAAGAATACGTAACCTTAGCATTGGTCCCTGAATCCCTGTCACTGGCCTTCACACTGCCAATGTGGAGGGCAGGAATATTATTCTCCTGGAGGTAGAAGGTGTAGGCTGACTGAGTAAATTCTGGAGGATTGTCATTGACGTCAGAAATTAGTACAGTGATGTTGCATTCAGTTTTGAGCCTCGGAATCCCCAGATCCGTGACTGTAATGGTGATATTGTACTCGACACTATTTTCTCTATCCAAGGAGCTCTGTGTTAACAGGGTGTAAAAGTTGTCAACAGATGGTTTTAAGAAGAAAGGGACGTTTCCCTCAATAGAACAAACCATTTGTCCATTTTCTCCCGAATCTTGATCACGAATCTTAAAAACAGCTACCACAGTCTCAGGTGAATTCTCAGGGACAGGACTAGTAAATGACGATATGACTAGTTCTGGGGCATTGTCATTCACATCTGTCACTTCGATCACAACAGTGCATTTTCCTGAAAGGCCTCCGCCATCTGTGGCTTCAATATCCACCTCATAAGATTTAATTGCCTCAAAGTCTAGTTCTCTTCTCATTTTAATTTCTCCTAAAGTGGGATTTATTTCAAAAGTATTTACAATTTCTTCGGAGCCTTGAAAAAATGAATATGATACTTGCCCATTATTCCCTATATCCAAATCTGTAGCAGAGACCGTGACTACCAGGGAGCCGATGGGGCTATTCTCCGGGATCTGAACCTCATACTGAGCCTGGGAAAAAATGGGGGCATTGTCGTTGATATCCACAACCAGGACTCGGATTTGAGCTGTACCAGACCTAGGTGGGGATCCACCATCCAATGCAGTAAGAGTTAAAATGACTTCGGGCTGCACCTCCCTATCCAGGGTTTTCTCCAACACTAGCTCCGCGAACTTCCGGCCGTCACCGCGAGCATGGGTTTGAACGTGAAAATAAGAATTAAGACTGATTGTGTAGTTCTGAACACTATTGCTCCCTATGTCCAAATCTTGTGCGGTTTTTAGAGAAAACAGAGACCCGGGTGGACTATTTTCAGGGACATTGAGAAGCATTTCATTGTTCGGGAAAACAGGCGAATGGTCATTTATATCTTGGACTCGGAGCTCAGCGCGAACTATCTGAAAGGGTTTTTCCAATAAAATCTGAAAAGACCGCAGACATGGCTCTTCCGGACCACACAGCTGCTCCCGGTCTAATTTTTCTTTCAGGACCAGATCCCCACTTTCTAGGTTAAGCTGTAAATAATGCCGATTGTCCTCAAAGAGGACTCGAGCCCCGCGGACCGACAGTTCACCTATCTCCAGCCCCAAAGTCTTTACCACGTTAGTCACAAAGGAACCGACCTCCATTTCCTCCGCCACAGAAAACCTCCCGGTTGCTGAGGCCGCCTCACAAACCCACAATAAGATAACAAAACATATTACTTGCCTGTTAGGCTTCATTGTGTCTTGTATGCGTGGTCCTTTCAGTCAAAGAAATTTTGCCTTTTCTTTCTAATTCCAATTGCCAAACGTGGATTGCTGTCTCTGGAAGCTCAGGTTTGAACTCTCAGCTCTTCCTTTACAAAACGTCCCCTTGTATGAGTTTTTTTTTCCCCCAATTCTGCTTTTGTTCTATTGGAAAGCTGGGCTCTTCCTCGCTTTCTTAGCCTGCAGCGCCACCAAGTGCTTTAAAGAATAACTTCATCTTTTTTCATAACACTTCTCATAAAAGAATTAAGGAGTCGCTGAATTAGTGAAATTTGGAAGAGAAAGATTAGAATTGTGATTTATTATCTTCTGTGAATACTGGTTATTGATAGATGTGGAAAATTATTATATCACCTCTATCAACCTATCAGGCCATATTACAACCAGATTCACTTTATCATTATTATAGATCGTCTATATTCTTAAAACAAAATAAAATTCCATTCTTTGTGCAATGGTCATTTGCTCCTTTAAAGTTTGAATTTATTTTTTTTTAAGTTTGAATTTCTAATAAATATTAGGTTTCCATTTATTGTTGTTGTTCAACTCTATCCAACCCTTCATGATTCCATTTGGGGTTTTCTTGGCTAAGATAGTGGAATGATTTGCCATGTTTGTATTTCTATCAAATATTAGGTATCCCTTTATTGTTATTGTTCAGCCATATTCAACTTTTCATGATTCCATTTGGGGTTGCTGTCTGGAAGTTGCGGTTTGGGCTCTCAGCAACTCCTTACAAAATTTTGCCTTGACTGAGTTTATTTCCCAACTCTGCTCTTACTCTGATAGGAATTGGGTTGCACACAGAGCCTTCTTAACCTGCATAGTCGACAGGTATCGGAAACAATAACTTAATATTTTCCCATAAAAGCTAAATGTAAAAGAAATTTAAGTATATATATGTATATATGTATATATACATATATATGTACATACATGCATATATATACATACATACATATATGTGTGTGTGTGTGTGTGTGTGTGTGTGTGTGTGTGTGTGTAAAGGGCTAGAACTGAGCAAATGCACTTGGATAATGGAACACATGAGATTAATTGCAGATTTTACATACCCCTGGCATACCCTTTAATCCTCAAGGGCAGGTAATAGTAGAGAGAAGAAACAGAGATATTAAGACACTCCTCCAAAAACAAAAGAAAGGGGGAGCCACGGGTAACCCTAGAAAACTTCTAAATTTAGTTCTCTATACCATTTTTAAATTTTTGACAAAGATGCACTGGCTCCGGCAGACAGGTTTTATAACCCACCAGAAGGGCAGTGTCCAGTGAGAGCAGTTCTACTGTCTTTAGATAATCGCCAGGTTATGTGGAGAGACCCAGAAAGTGGTGAATGGAAAGGACCAGATAGGTTAACCGCTTGGGGGAGAGGGTTTGCTTGTATCTCCACAGATGGAGAAGGAATCAGATGGGTGCCAACGAGCCATATTTGCCTTGTCCATTGGAGAGAGATGGAGCAGACCCTTAAAATGAAGGAGAAGACCCAAGAAACATCGGGTGGTTCCATTGCTGACTGTGCCCACCACTGAAAGAACCTGGCAGTTATGGCGTTTGACTCATGGACATAAAAAATTGTTGTACTTGAAAATCCTCAGGAATCATTGGATTCTCTGAGACATCATAAGACTATTGTAGGACTTGAAAACCTTCAGGAATCATTGGATTCTCTGAGACATCATAAGACTATTGTAGGACTTGAAAGTCCTCAGGAATTATTGGATTCTCTGAGGCATCATAAGACTGTTGCAGGACTTCAAAACCTGTAGGAATCATTGGATTCCCTAACATATAAAAAGACTGATGCAGGACTTCAAAAACTTGTGAGGATCATTGAATTCCCTAACACATGAAGCAATGGGCAATAGATTGGTTTTGGACTATCTCTTGGTTGCTGAAGAAGGTGTATGTGTGACTGATATTTATATACCCTCCTTCTAGGACTTCTGGAAATCTTTTACGAAACCGTGTTGATTTATATTGTTTGTTATATCACTACTTTCATGTACAATTAATGGTTGTTACACCACATCAAGTCTGCACTGACTGTGGGGAGTTATCACTAATAGCCTCTGCATTATTGCTATGTGCTTGTGTAATAACTCCCATGCTGATGGGTTTGTGCATACTTGTCTCTAATAAGGCCCTTCAACCCAGAAACCTGCTAGCAATCCCCACTTCCCTTTGGTGCTTTTCATCTCCCTTCCTGAGATGTTGGGGAGGGCGTGATTATCTCCTTTTTAGTGCTTTCATCTCCCCTCCTGAGAAGTTGGGGGGGTGATCACCTCCTTTTTGGGGTTCTCACCTCCCTGAAAAGTCAGGGATGGCGGGACCACCTGTGGTCTAAAACAAAAGAAAGCGGGAGATGTAAAGGGCAAGAACTGAGCAAATGCACTTGGATAATGGAGCACGTGAGACTAATTGCCAATTGGACGGTTCCCTATTAACTTGTTTGAAGGTTGACTATTCTGTGCTGACTTGATTGGTGGAACAAAGAGGGGAAAGTGATGTGAGGGGGGAAGAGTAGGAGGAGGAAGAGGCAATTGAGACTCTCTCTCTCTCTCTCTCTCTCTCTCTCTCTCTCTCTCTCTCTCTCTCTCTCTTTTAAAGAGTGAGTAATGTTATGTCGTGATCCACATTCACTTCCTATAGTCCTCTCTCTGGGTGTAGATGGCTCTCTCCATCACAAGATTATTAGAACTGGTATCAATCATCCCATTGTTGGAAAGCATCATACTCATCAGAGTTGATTGTCATAATATTGATGTCATCATGTACAATGATCTCCTGATTCTGCTCACTTCACTTAGCATCAGTTCATGTAAGTCTCTCCAGGCCTTTCTAAAATCATTTTCTTGATCATTTTTTATAGAACAATAATATTCCATAACATTCATATACCATAACTTATTCAGCCATTCTCCAA
This sequence comes from Sminthopsis crassicaudata, assembly GCF_048593235.1. Lineage (NCBI taxonomy): Eukaryota > Metazoa > Chordata > Mammalia > Dasyuromorphia > Dasyuridae > Sminthopsis > Sminthopsis crassicaudata. The sequence continues at coordinate 389,519,229 of NC_133618.1, read as the reverse complement.
CTGATGGGCATCCACTCAGTTTCCAGTTTCTTGCCACTACAAAAAGGGCTGCCACAAACATTTTTGCACATGTGGATCCCTTTTTTTCCTTTAAGATCTCTTTGTGATATAGGCCCAAGAGAAATACTGCTGGATCAAAGGGAATGCACAGTTTGATAACTTTTTGAACATAGTTCCAAATTGCTACTTGCTATTCTCAAAGAGACTCTTCCCCCACTCCTCCCACATTACCTACAATGGGCATCATTCTTCTTTTCCTCTTCCATTGAAAGATGTTTGAGCCCACTCGAACCGTAAAGAGTAAAACTTGAAAAAAATTTTTTTTCTGCTGAATTGCTTCTCTTTCAGGTACGATTATAAGTGGACTTAGCTTTGCCTCCCACAACTAACTTAGCCTAAATGGTGCTTTCAATCCTCACACAGTGTCTCAAGTGTTGTATTAAATTTCTGGAAAACCTGGAGTGACATTCTATTCCTAATGCTTTACCAGGACTGTGAGATGTACCATAGAAATTAGGGGAGTCAGATCAGGGGCACTACAAGACTCTGTTCTATAATGGATGTAAAGCATTTTGTAAAAGTTAAATTTTATTTTAAAAATTGTAAAGTTCTATTTTCATAGTATATAGTTAATAGTCTGGTGACAACTTCATTTTTTACATCTATCATACTATTTCTGAGCTTGAGTGACATTTCTAGAATAACGAAGGATTTTGCTGATAAATATTTAATAATAAAGATGGAGAGAAGAAGAGAATGAAATATGCATACCTACACCCACACTCACTCATATTACTTACACACACATACACACACACACACACACACACACACACACACACAGTTTTCAACTTAAATTTGAGTGGTTAGCACTTTTATAAAAATCTAGACAATGAAGAAACCAATGATCCAAGACTTCATTTATAGCAATTGCTGATTTCTAAGGTATAATACACACAATGAAAATTTAACAGTCATCCTTACCAAGCCCATAGGAGCTGACTAAAGCACAACTCTATCCTGAGTTTAGGTCCTCCAAATTTTTTTTATCACCTTCGCCAGTGATCAGATTGAACTCAATTTGTTCTCAGAAACATTTCCCTTGGTTATATGTAGTGAATGAGGGCTCTTCTTGAGCTAAACTTTTAGCTATACTTTCTATTTTAAAATTTCATGTGTCATTTGATGGCTCTTTATTTTGTTTCACTGTGATCATTACTGTAGTACTGTACATTACTCTAATTTATTTCATATAAGTCAATGTGAAAATATGATAAAATAGGAACTAGCCTTTATTCACCCTGGATGTTAATGATAGTTCTTATTTTTAAAGTACTTTAAGATTTGAGAAAAGTCTTACATGACCAATTTTATTTTATTCTTACAATAATCCTGTAAAATAAGTACTGCCATTATCTTAATTTTATACATCAGGAAACTGAGATTCATAGAAAATGTGACTAAATATTTTCTTTCTTTCTTTCTTTCTTTCTTTCTTTCTTTCTTTCTTTCTTTCTTTCTTTCTTTCTTTCTTTCTTTCTTTCTTTCTTTCTTTCTTTCTTTCTTTCTTTCTTTCTTTCTTTCTTTCTTTCTTTCTTTCTTTCTTCCTTTCTTTCTTTCTTCCTTTCTTCCTTTCTTTCTTTCCCCCCCTGAGGCTGGGGTTAAGTGACTTGCCCAGGGTCACACAGCTAGGAAGTGTTAAGTGTCTGAGACCAGATTTGAACTAGGGTCCTCCTGAATTCAGGGCTGGTGCTCTATCCACTTCACCATCTAGCTGCCCCCTATACCTAATTGTTAATACTTCTATTATAAAAAGAAAATAAATCCTCAGTCATAATGATTACCTGATTTACAGCAAGGAGTAGTGTTTGAAAAAGTAAGTGTAAACCAATAAATATCTACAAGGCATGGTGATTAATTGACTTCTGGTGGAAAGAAGACTCTAAATGATATCAAACTCTCTACTTTTCAACACAAATGTTAGAAATAGGAACAAATGCTCGCACACAACAGTTTGTAAAGGTCAATTAGATGATATAAAAATGACACAATAATTATCCATTTTGGTAGCATATTAAGACATAGTTTTAAAGACATGCATAAACTTTTCTCTGTTCCTTAAAATGAAGGCAATATTTTTTTCACATTCTAGATGTTTAATAAGAATAATAGGGCAACAAATTGTTAATACTGTAATAGATGTTAGATATGATCTAGGCCAACATAGTTTTTTCATATAAAGAAATTGAGGTGCGCAGCAGTGCCAAAACCAACTTTAAATCATTATCTACTGACAATTTTCTGAGTAAAAAATAAAATCTAAAAACCAAGGAACAAAAAAGTTATTGAAGAAAAGGATAAAATTTAAATGTAGATTGTTTAAATTTCAAAAGAAAAATTTAGCAGACAACTGCAGAACTTTTACTTAGTTTTGTTGTGAGATTAGAAGCAGAAGAACAAGAAGAGCATTGTGCACGACAACAATATTATACGACCATCAATTCTGATGAACATAACTCTTTCCAACAATGAGATAATTGATACCAATTTAAATGATCTTATGATGAAGAGAGCCATCTACACACAGAGAGGACTGTAGGAACTGAATATAGACATAACATTGTCACTCTTTTTGTTGTTGTTCACTTTTATTTTGTTTTCTTACTCATTTACTTTCTTTTTTTGATCTGATTTCTTTTATGCAGCAAGAGAATTGTATAAATATGTTTATACATATTGGATTTAATATATATTAACATATTTTAATATGTTTAACATGTTAATATTGAATTGCTTGCCATCTACGGGAGGTGATAGGGGGAAGGAGGAGAAAATCTGAAACACAAAATTATGCAAGGATCAATGTTGTCAAATTATCCATGCCTATGTTTTGAAAATAAAAAGCTTTATAAAAAGAGCGAGAGAGGTTAGAAGCACAATTTTTCACTATCTACAGGATGTTACTTTATTTCTAATACTAATGCAAATGAGAGGATACAACTGTGAATGAGAAATTTATTACATACAAACAAGTTATATATTGAATTTCTTAAGGAAGAAATTAGAATGAGTGAGTAAAACTGATGAGGGAAAAAGATATCCTAAGTCTGTTCTTAAAACTGTATTCCTAAGTGTAGTTATTCTAAGATGCTGGATTGTTCTCTGCATCATTCCCAGATTTTTGTAGAAGAGAATTGGGAATAATTGGCTTTAAGAACTTGAACTCACTTGTACCTAAATCATTGGTCAGACACACTTCATATTTGTAGCTCTGAGACAAGGTCCCAGTGCCACTAACATCCACCAAATGGTTCTGGAAGGGGGCACTGGATAGAAAGTGACTATTTCCTTTATTAGTCTTTCTTTTCCACAGCCTTATGGTGATAAACATAATGATAGAGACCAGAAATAGAAAGGACACTGAAGCCAGAGAAATGACCAAGTAAAGAGTGAGGGAGTCATTTTGGGTCTGCTCCTTGTTCGAGTCTTGCATCTTCACATATGGTTCGGAGAAGCCATCCACTAGGAGCACATTTAGTGTAGCCATTGTGGACAGAGATGGCTGCCCATTGTCCTTCACTAGCACCACAAGCCTCTGCCTTATGGCATCTCTGTCATTGATGGATCTTGCTGTGTGAACTTCTCCATTGTGGGCCCACAAAGTGAAGAGACCTGGGTCTGTGGACTTGACCAGCTGGTAGGAAAGCCAGGAATTTTGTCCCCAGTCCCTATCCACAGCTACCACCTTAGTAACCAGGTAACCAGGCTCTGCACCTCTGGGCACCAGGTCATTGCAGGGAGCTGTGCCATTCTGCAGGGGGTACAGCACAAAGGGAGAGTTATCATTCTCATCCTGTACCACAATCTGAACCAGAACCTGGCTGCTCAGTGATGGAGAACCACCATCAGCTGCCCTCACAGTGAATTGGAAAGTTTGGATAGCTTCATAATCCAGGGATCTCAGAGCATAGAGATGACCATTGTCTGAGTTGATGGAAATGTAGGAGAAGAGGGGCAGGTCTTCAGGCTCTGGAGGTAGTAGAGAGTAAGTGACTTTGGCATTGATCCCTGAGTCCCTGTCACTGGCACTGACACTGCCAATGTGGAGGGCAGGACTGTTATTCTCCTGAAGATACACTTTGTAGGTTCTCTGAGAAAACATGGGAGGGTTATCATTGACATCAGAGATGAGCACTGTGAGATTATACTCAGATTTGAGCCTCGGGAAGCCCAAGTCCATCACTGTAATCGTGATGTTGTACTCAGCCTTGTACTCTCTGTCTAATGCTCCTTCTGTTACCAACGTATAGAAGTTCTCAATAGAAGGTTTCAGGGCAAAAGGAAGGTCATCTTGGATGGAGCAAACTATCCTTCCATTTTCCCCAGAGTCTATATCTGATACGCTGAAAACGGCGACAGTTATATCAGGTGAGTTCTCTGGGATGGGGCTGGTAAATGAGGACATAATCAGCTCGGGAGGATTGTCGTTTAAATCCTTCACTTGAACAACTATAGTGCATTTTCCAGAAAGGCCTCCACCATCTGTGGCCTGAATATTTATTGTGTAAGAATGAATTGACTCAAAATCCAGTTTCTCTTTTAGACGAAGTTCTCCGGATTTTTCATTTAATTGGAAAGTTTTACGAATACGTTCAGATGCACGAAATAACGAATAGGAAATCTCTGCGTTATTTCCTGAATCTAAATCTTTAGCTGAGACTGTAGCAACTAGAGAACCCGTAGGGCTGTTCTCAGGAAGTTGAACTTCATATCGCGAATGAGAGAACACAGGGGCATTGTCATTGATGTCCATTACCAACACTAGGATTTGGGTACTCCCAGATCTGGTTGGGGCTCCCCCATCCACTGCAGTGAGAGTTAATCTAAACTCGGGTTGCTCCTCCCGATCCAGGGGTTTATCCAGTACAAGCTCTGGGTATTTCCGGCCTTCTGCGTCCTCTCGAGTTTGAATGTGGAAATGAGAGTTTGGACTGACCGTATAGTTCTGGAGACTGTTGTTTCCTACATCTAAATCCTGCGCATTTTCTAATAGAAACACAGTCCCGGGGGAGGTACTCTCGGGGATTTTTAGCATTGTCTCAATGTCTAGGAATACTGGCGAATGATCATTAACGTCTTGTATCCTAAGCTCAGCACGAACGACCTGAAAAGGGTTTTCCAGTAAGATCTGAAAAGGTAGCACACAGGGCTCTGTCGGACCGCACAGCTCTTCCCGATCCAATTTTTCTCTCAGGAGCAGATCCCCGGTTTTGGGATACAGCTGCAAATACTCTTTGTACCCTTTGAAAACGACTCTGGCCCCCCGATTTGACAACACTCCTACCTCCAGCCCCAGAGCATTTGCCACATTGGCCACAAAAGAGCCTCTCTCTATCTCCTCCACCACCGAAAACTCCAGCTGTGAGGCCGCCCCAGACACACCCAGCAGAACAAGGAAAAAAAGAACTTGCCTTTGCTGCAGAATAATCCTCCCTTCCTGCTCCATAGTTTCTTTAGTCCCTCACTTCTCAAATTTCTCAGCTCTATTACAAACGCAAACGGTAACCAGAGCTCCCACTTTTGTGTGCCTGGGTGGGATAACTGATCTCTTTCTCCAGATGAAATTAACAAAGCTTCTTCTCCGCTTCCGAAATGTCGGATTCTGGTCTCTAGATCTGGGTAATTGGAGAATTCGCGAAGTTTTCTGAGTTCTTAGTCTGCAGCGCCACCACGCGTTCTTCATTATTTTTCTCAGAATTAATTAGATGTCATATGGGATTTGTATCAGATATCATCCTTCGAATTGTATTTTATAGAACAAATGGTATATAACTTAATTTTTGTGGGGCTAACTATGTAATTTTCATAACCATATATAACATTGTCCCGTGCCATACACACACACATATATGTTTCTAAAAGTTGGCTTAAAAGAACATTCTAGTCAAGAGTACAGCCTTACAGATCTTGAAGACAATAAAGAATATCTAACCTGCAAAAGAAAAGACTTAGACCAAAAAAACAAAAACAAAACAAAACACAAAAACAATACTCTATTCTTCAATACTAAGAGGGACTACTGTTGAGATCAAGAGGCAGACACAGAGAGTAAATGATGAAGAGTGGATGGACCAGGGAGAGGTAGGGAGAAAGAAAATGGCACTATCCAGACTGAAGACAGATGATGCTTCCTATTGCGCTCAAGTCTGTGAATCTATAAAACCAAAAATGTAAAACATTCCCTATCTATTATTTCTGGTGATCAAAGATCTTTCCTCTTCACAACTGAAATGATGGAAAGGTTCTGTGATCAAAGGTCTCTTTGCTATCAGACTTTAGATATCACCGTTTTATGATTCATTATTTACCACCCAAAGCCTTTAGTTGGCTCAGTGGACAGAGTGCCAGGCCTGGAGTCAGGAAGACTTATCTTCCTAAGTTCAATTTTGCCTCAGATAATTTGAAGCTGTGTAATCCTGGACAAGGAACTTAACTCTATTTGTTTCAGCTTCCAGATTTGTAAAAATAAGCTAGAGAAAGAAATATGAAACTATTCTAGTATCATTACCTAGAAAATCCCAAATGGGCCCAGAAAAAGACAGACATCACTGAACAACAACAATACCACCTAGGAAACTGATAATCTGACAACGCAGGCTCAGGTCAAAACTGTGTTTCCTGAGAAAAGGAATTTCTTGGAAAGTTCATTATAGACTGAGTGTGGGCAATAGATGATGATTTCAGCCAATTGGTCTAGAAAGGAGGAGAATCTGGCAAATGGAACTTCATTTCTTAGACAATGACTTTTATAGAAATGTTGGGAGGGGGAGAAGAGATAAGAAATTAAAACAAATGAACAAACATTATTTTAGCATTTTAATACCTACACAGCAGAGAGAAGAAAACATAGACAAGCAGTACAATTTTTTAAAGTAATATTAAATTCATAATATGTGCATTTTAAAATGAAGTATAAGTAACAGAGATTTGGGATTTTATGTACAACAATCTGTTCTCTTTTATATGTAATTTTTGGTGTTTGTTAAAATAAAAATAAAATGCTTAAAATTTTAAAAACCTAAACCAAGAGAAACAGAGAAAGACAGAGAGACTGAGACAGAGAGAGGGAATAATTCTGAAACAGCTTTTAACTTTGCTCTTTTCCTCTACTACCAAGAAGATAATGACTTTGCTTTACAAAGTTGCTAATTCACCAATTTTTAATTTTTTCAATTTTTAAAACAACCAGAAGAGCAAAACGGAAGAAAAAAAATTGCAGTATATACCAATCCTACTGTTAATGTTAAGACATTGAAAACTCCCCCTCCATACCACTTTCATATTCTCTATTATAGGTTTTAATGATATAAGATCATAGATATAGAACTGCAAAGAACAGGATCATTTTTAAATGGAAACATTACTCCCAAAAAGAGACAGCATGGCTCAGGAGAAAAACCTGTTTAATTGTAGTCAGGAATGCACAGTAAAAAAAAATTTCTCTTTTGATATTTATTACGTATGTGACCACAGTTGAGCCACTGAATATTTGTGCTCCAGAAGCTCTTTCCTATCAATTGTCTACTAAATCACTGGTAAGTTGTTCCTCAATTTGAAAAGAAAAATCACACATCTTTGTGCATCAGTTCATGCAAAGAAAAATGCTTGAATCCCATTGAATTCCAATTAACATTGAATTTCAAATGATGATAGAGTGAGATATGGTTTATCATCTTAATCTATCTTTTAAAATAAAAAAAAGTTATGTTTTTGCAGGTTAAAGGATAGATTGTGGCCTCAAATAAATGCAACTTTCTTCTACTTTCAAATTCAAGTGATAATATGTTCTGTAAAAATTAGAAATGTGCCATAAATAGCATTTCTTCAAAATTGAACATTGATTGAACACTAATTGATTGAAAAATTAGAAAACCCTTCTGGGTAAGACATTCCATAATAAAATGCAGAAGAGGTACATATGAAGTCTCTCGAAGATCTCAAACAGATATTATAAAAGCATGAACATTGTCCAAAATGGTGACACTCATGAAGTGGAATGTTCCTTCATATTGAAAAATAGTTTAAATAACGAGAAAACTAAGACATAGTTATTTAAACTTATTTTCAGGTCCTGGAGGAGAAAATAATAATCATTTATTAATTCTTATTTTTTGCTAAGTACCATGCTAAGAACTTTATAAACATCTCATTTGAACTTCACAACAACCCTGCAAGGTAGAAGCCTTGACCTTTTAAATGATGCAAATATTCAAATCTATGGAACTGAAGGGGAAAAGTGGCATAAACACATACAAAGTAGTTCACAAGAATGACTTTAAGGAACAGTAACAACAGGCATGACCCTACTTCTTCAAATTTATATTGAGAATATGTAAAGATTAGAAATCATCATAAATGAGCAATGTCATTGGACTATTCAGTGATGAGAAGTCTTCATTTAGTATTTCCCAGTTGTCTCCAAATTAGCACATAGTCGTCCTTTTTTTCACATACTCTTTCTTCACCAGAATTTACCATAGAATTGCCTTCATTACCTTCATAAAGGTATGTTATACCAATTTTTCATCAATCATTAGTTCTTCATTAGACCTTGTTTTTTAGACATTATTTAGGGGACAACAGAAACAACAAATAAGAATATTTTCAGTGAAGTCAATGAAACACTTAAAAACAAAATCCAAGCAAATAGCTTCTATCTTAACTTTTTAAAGTATATGGTAAATTATAAAAATTACAGGGCCACAGCTAGTAGGTTACAATATTATTACCATTATCTGAAGATCTTCCATGTTAAAAGTGGTGTAAATAAGAGGAGAAAAATCCCCCCGAAGGTCAGAACAGATGCTTAGTTTGCCCTTCAGGAGAACCACAATTATTTTTATTGTCATAATAAGAAAGAACTCTTGGAAAACATTTTTTTGTTAGTCATACAGAAGAGGATAAGTCTGAGTGAGAGTAAGGAGTCACAATCAAATTTGAGCACTTGAAAAACATTGGCTTAATTACTTGACAAAGAAATGTTAAAATTTAAATTTTAAATGAGGAAGGGAAAATATGGCAGTCCACTCATTAAAAAAAATTAATAGGGTATAATTTTAAGATGTAAGGGAACAAAAAGAGAAGAGAAAGATTTACAGGAAAAGAATGCAGGGAGAAAAGGAAAATATGTGTGTAGGATTGGTATGGAAATTTAAAACCTTATGGCAAAATGTAAAAGTATGAAAAATTCCTCTTTCATGCTATAGGAGGACAAGCAACTAATGAAAGACGAAAGGGAAGGATGCCATAAACTCTAGCCTCCATGCATTGCAGCACATATTAAATCCTAAGTAAAGCAAAAGCTATTCCTTAAAGCTGAGTTTTCAATCGAGTTCTCATTTCCCTCCAAAGTAGGAAGGGTGGAAATAATTGGCTTTAGGAACTTAAATTCACTGGTTCCTGAGCCACTGGTCAGACACACCTCATACTGGTAACTCTGGGACAGGTTTTCCGTCCTGCTGACATCCGTTAAGTGACCTGGGAATGGGCTATTTGAAGTTATTTGATTAATGACAGTGGTATCCTTCTTTCTCTTCCACAGGCGAATTGCAATAAACATAAAAACAGAGACCAGAAAGAGGAAGGAGATAGAGGCCAGGGAAATGATTAGGTAGGTGGTTAGGGAATCAGTGTGGACCTGCTCCTTAGATGCATCTGGAAGTTGCAGGTAGGGCTCAGAGAAGCCATCCACCAAGAGCACATTTAGTGTAGCCATTGTGGACAGAGATGGTTGCCCATTGTCCTTCACCAGGACCACAAGCCTCTGCTTGATGGCTTCTTTGTCACTGATGGGCCTTGCTGTGCGAACTTCCCCACTGTGGGATGACAAAGTGAAGAGGCCTGGGTCTGTGGCCTTGAGTAGCTGGTAGGAAAGCCAGGAATTCTGTCCCCAGTCCCTATCCACAGCTACCACCTTGGTCACCAGGTAACCTGACTCTGCAGTTCTCGGCACCAGATCGTTGCAGGGAGCTGTGCCATTTTGCAGGGGATACAGAACAAAAGGAGAGTTATCATTTTCATCCTGTACCATAATCTGAACCAAAACCTGGCTGCTCAGTGATGGAGAGCCACCATCAGCTGCCCTCACAATGAACTGGAAAATTTGGATAGCTTCATAATCCAGAGATCTCAGAGCATAGAGATGACCATTGTCTGAATTGATGGAGATGTAGGAGAAGAGAGGCAGTTCTCCGGTCTCTGGTGGCAGCAGAGAGTAGGTGACTTTGGCATTGATCCCTGAGTCCCTGTCACTGGCATTGACCGTGCCAATATAGAGGGCAGGACTATTGTTCTCCTGCAGGTACAATTTGTAGGCTGTTTGAGAAAACACAGGAGGATTATCATTGACATCAGAGATGAGCACTGTGATATTGTGCTCGGATTTGAGCCTCGGGGATCCCAAATCCATCACTGTAATAGTGATGTTGTATTCTGCCCTGCTCTCTCTGTCCAATGCTCCTTCTGTTACCAATGTGTAAAAGTTCTCAATGGAAGGTTTTAGGGCAAAAGGAAGGTCATCTTGGATGGAGCAAACCATCTTTCCATTTTCCCCAGAGTCCAGATCTGAAACCCTGAAGACAGCTATCACTGTCTCAGGAGAATTTTCTGGGATGGGATTGATAAGTGAAGATATGGTCAGCTCTGGAGGATTGTCATTCAGATCTGTCACCTGAACAACAACAGTACATTGTGCTGAAAGACCCCCACCGTCTGTGGCTTGGACATTTATAATGTAAGATTGAGTTGATTCAAAGTCCACATTTTCCCTCAAGTAAAGTTCTCCTAATTTCTCTTTAAGGTGAAAAGTTTTACGAATGTTTTCAGGGGGATACAAAAATGTGTAAGATATTTCTCCATAATTCCCTGCGTCTAAATCTGTGGCAGAAACTGTGACAACCTTGGATCCAATGGAACTGTTTTCAGGGATGTGAATGTCATATTGAGATTGAGTAAACACTGGTGCGTTGTCATTGATATCTACTACGAGAATTCGAACTTGGGCAGTTCCAGACCTTGGTGGGACTCCCCCATCCACTGCAGTGAGAGTTAAAGTAACCTCAGACTGCTTCTCCCGATCCAATGTTTCATCCAAAACAAGCTCTGGATATTTCCTGCCCTCATTGCTTTCTCGAATTTGAATATGGAAAAGTGGATGGAGAGTGAGTACATAGTTCTGGATGCTGTTGTTTCCTACATCTAAATCTCTCGCACTTTCTAGCAGAAACACAGTCCCGGGTAAGGTACTCTCAGGAATTTTCAGGAGCATCTCAGTTTCTAAGAACACTGGGGAATGATCATTAATGTCTTGTACCCGTAATTCAGCCAGAATAATCTGAAAGGGATTTTCTAGTAAGATCTGAAAAGTCAGCATACAGGGCTCAGCCCTGCCACACAGCTCCTCCCGATCCAGTTTCTCTCTCAGGAGCAGATCCCCAGTTCTACGGTTCAGCTGCAAATACTCTTTGTTCCCTTTGAAAGAGACCATGCATCCCCGATCTGACAGCGTTCCCACCTCCAGGTTCAAGGACTTTGCCAAATTGGCCACCAAAGAGCCTCTCTCCATTTCCTCCACTACAGAAAACTGCTCCGGCTCAGAGGCCGCCCCAGACACACCCAGAAGAACAAGGAGAAAGAGAACTTGCCTTTGTTGCGGAATCATCACTCCTTCCTCTATTTTTGATCTCCTCCTCTCAACCAGTGTGTCCTAGCGCAACTGCCAACGATAATTCAAGGCTATGACTTTACTGTCTGATTGGTATCTCAGAAATTTGAGGCGCCCGAACCCTTCCTTTAGTTCGTTAAAAAAAGCTCCTGTTCTTGTCTGATTGATTCAGCACTGTTTTTCTGGGAATTGGCGTATCCGCTGATCTTTTCTGCGTCTTCTTAGCCTGCATCGCCACCACGCGGTTAATCATCATCTCAGAATGTAGTTAATAATCATGCCAGGTGCCCTGTCTTGAATTACTTTATGTCTTTCAACGGGTCTCTGGCTCATTCTTTACAAGAGAGTACATATTAATGTTACAAGCACTAAGAAATGACACTATGTCTTAATTTAGGATTTTATCTAATACCATATATATAAATGTTAAAGATAAGTACTGTGAAAAGGCTCCAATCATTCAAGCATTTTAACACAATTTTAAAGCTAAAAAATCACACCTTCATGTAGTAGGCCCATCGGGGATGGTTTTTAGAGACCATAAGAGCAAGAACAAATCATAAGTTTGAGGATGCAAAAAAGAAGATCTAATTCAATTCCAATTGATCAATGATGGACAGAACCACCTACACCTAGAGAAAAAACACTGGGAAATGAATGTAGACAACTTGCATTTTTGTTTTTCTTCCCAGGTTATTTTTACCTTCTGAATCCAATTCTTCTTGTGCAACAAGAGAACTGTATGAATCTGCACATGTATATTGTATCTAGAATATACTTTAACATATTTAACATGTATAACACTGCCTGCCATCTAGGGGAGGGGATGGAGGGAGGGAAGGGAAAAGTCGGAACAGAAGTGACTACAAGGGACAATGTTGTAAAAAATTGCCCAGACATGTTCTGTCAATAAAAAGCTATTAAAAAATAAACAGAAAAAAAAGTTTTCTCTCTTGGAAAAAAAAAAAGAAAGTTAGTTTGCACTTGTCTTTCTTAAGTAACTTTTCTACTTCCAGCACTGATAAATATGCCTTGTTTCACAAAAGTTTATATAAAATCATATTTCTTAGATTTTAACCATGAAAAAAATTAAAGACAATCATAGGAGAAATTGGCCTGAATGATGTGGGGAAAACAACATGTACAACTGAAATTGACATCCTACATCTGATAATTATTACTTATATGACAGAGCAAATAATTGTATCTCTCTTGGTTTCAGTTTCCTTATCTGTAAAAATAAGGAGCTGGAACAGATAATTTCTAAGATCTCTTTACCTCAAGATTTGTTACCTTGTAACTTTTCCATATCTGATGTTCTGTAAACAGTATCAGATTTTTTAAAATTAAAACTCTCAAAGACCACAGACTCTGATATTAAAAAGGAGATTATTTAACAACACTCATTTGAACAAGATATTATTACCATTTGATTGGCACAGTGGGAAATTAATGGGCTATATTCACTGAAGGGAAAAAGAAAATATTCATGTAAAATGATTTTAGGCCAATCCCTTTTTTTTTGTAGGATGTTTAGTGCCAAACCTCAGAGACTTCAGATGAAAAGTGTTATAAGCTTATTTAAAGTAGTATAGTAGTATACCACAACTACATTTTAATACCATAACCTCATGCCATTTGTAATTTATGCCATTTGCATGTAATTAATTTATAATATTACTGGGAAATTCAGAAATCAGAGTACTGTGCTTCCTTCAGAATTAAGAATGCAGAGAGGAGAGCAAAACGTTTCTGAAAATAGAAAAGAGGACAAATATAATAAAATGGGATGTTACTTAACTGTGTATTTTTTTTTTTGCCACACAGAGAAAGAATGGGGTAGGGTGGGTAGGATGACCCATTTAAATAAAGGTCAAAATATTAAGTGAAACACAAGATATTTCTTAAGTGTAGGTTTTCAAGTCTTTTCCACTTTCCTCAGCAGGTGGCAGGGTGGGAATAATAGGCTTCAAGAATTTAAATTCACTAATCCCTGAGCCACTGGTCAGGCAAACTTCATATTGGTAACTTTGAGACAAAGTCCCTGTCCCACTAACATCTACCAAGTGATCTGGGAAGGGACCACTTGAAACAAAGTGACTATTATTAATGGAATCCTTCTTCCTCTTCCACAGGCGAATGGCAATGAACATGATAACAGAGAACAGGAAGAGAAAAGAGACAGAGATCAGGGAAATGACTAGGTAGGTGGTTAAGGAATCAGTGTGGACCTGCTCCTTAGATGCATCTGGAAGCTGCAGGTAGGGCTCAGAGAAGCCATCCACCAGGAGCACATTTAGTGTAGCCATTGTGGACAGAGATGGTTGCCCATTGTCCTTCACCAGCACCACAAGCCTCTGCTTAATGGCATCTCTGTCATTGATGGGCCTTGCTGTGCGAATTTCCCCATTGTGGGCCCACAAAGTGAAGAGGCCTGGATCTGTGGCCTTGAGTAGCTGATAGGAAAGCCAGGAATTTTGTCCCCAGTCCCTATCCACAGCTACCACCTTGGTCACCAGGTAACCTGGCTCTGCAGTTCTGGGCACCAGATCGTTGCAGGGAGCTGTGCCATTTTGCAGGGGATACAGAACAAAAGGAGAGTTATCATTTTCATCCTGTACCACAATCTGAACCAGAACCTGGCTGCTCAGTGATGGAGAGCCACCATCAGCTGCCCTCACAGTGAACTGGAAAGTTTGGATAGCTTCATAATCCAGAGATCTCAGAGCATAGAGATGGCCATTGTCTGAGTTGATGGAAATGTAGGAGAAGAGGGGCAGGCCTTCAGTCTCTGGAGGCAGCAGAGAGTAGGTGACTTTGGCATTGACTCCTGAGTCCCTGTCACTGGCACTGACACTGCCAATGTGGAGAACAGGGCTGTTGTTTTCTTGCAGGTATAATTTGTAGGCTCTCTGAGTAAAAACTGGAAAATTATCATTGACATCAGAGATGAGCACTGTGAGATTATACTCAGATTTGAGCTTTGGGAAGCCCAAGTCCATCACTGTAATCGTGATGTTGTACTCGGCCTTGTACTCTCTGTCTAGTGCTCCTTCTGTCACCAATGTATAGAAGTTCTCAATGGAAGGTTTCAGGGCAAAAGGTAGGTCATCTTGGATGGAGCAAACCATCTTCCCATTTTCCCCAGAGTCCAAATCTGAAACACTGAAAACAGCTACCACTGTCTCAGGAGAATTCTCTGGGATGGGACTGGTAAATGAAGATATAGTGACTTCTGGAGGATTGTCGTTTAGATCTATGACCTGAATAACAACAGTACATTCTGCTGAAAGGCCTCCACCATCTGTAGCCTGAATGTCGATGATGTAAGACTGAATTAACTCAAAATCTACTTTTTCTTTTAAATAAAGTTCACCAAATTTTTGTGTTAGTTGAAACGTTTTACGAACGTTTTCAGAGGCATGCAAAATTGCATAGGATATATCGGCATTATTTCCTGCATCTAAATCTGTCGCTGAAACGGTGACTACTAGGGATCCAATAGAACTATTCTCAGGAATCTGAGCTTCGTACTGGGACTGAGTAAACACGGGGGCATTGTCATTGATATCGACTACAAGGACTCGAACTAGGACAGTTCCGGTCCTCTGTGGAATTCCTCCATCCACAGCAGTGAGAGTTAATCGAATTTCAGGCTGTTCCTCCCGATCCAGAGCTTTATCTAGTACAAGCTCTGGGTATCGCTTCCCCTTGCTGTTCCGAATTTGACTGTGGAAATGAGAATTGGTACTGATCGTGTAGTTCTGGAGACTGTTGCTTCCTACGTCTAAATCCTGCGCATTTTCTAGTACAAATACAGTTCCAGGGGAGGTATTCTCGGGAATTTTCAGTACCATTTCAGTGTCTAGGAACAGTGGTGAATGGTCATTAATGTCTTCCACTATCAGTTCAGCCCGAACAATGTGAAAGGGGTTTTCCAGTAAGATCTGGAAAGGCAGCACACAGAGAACAGCGGGGCCACATAGCTCTTCCCGGTCCAATTTCTCTCTCAGAAGCAGATCCCCGGTTTTAGGATGCAGCTGCAAATATTCTTTGTTCCCTTTGAAAACGACTCTAGGCCCCCGCTTTGACAGTTCTCCCACCCCCAGCCCTAAGGCCTTTGCCACATTGGCCACAAAAGAGCCTCTCTCCATCTCTTCCACCACGGAAAACTGCTCCAGCTGTGAGGCAGCCGCCCTAGACATACCCAGCAGAACAAGGAAAAAAAGAACTTGCCTTTGTTGCGGAATCATCCTCCTTTCCCTCTCTATTGTTCCTTTTAGCCCCTCCTGTCAGTGTGAGTAGCCCAGCTTGACCGTAAATGGTAGTCAGAGGCTGTCACTTTCGTCAGTCTGTCTGGAAGAACTGATTCCTTTCTCCAGTTGCCACTAACAAAGCTTCCTCTCAGCTTCCAAAATGTCTGATTCTGGCCTCTCTTTCTGGTTGGGTATTAGCATATTCGCAAATCTTTTCTGCTTCTACTTAGTCTGCAGCGCCACCACGCGTCTCTTCATTATTTTTCTCAAAATAAAGCAAATAATTTCACAGGAAACATGTACCAGATATTATCCTTCGAATTCTAATTTTTTTTTAAAGTTCTTTTCTGAAGAGCTACCCATAAAAGTGTTATAAACATTCACAACATTATCCCACACCATATACATATGTACTTATATATTTATTTATATAAATGCTTTTTTAAAAAGTGGTTTAAAAGCAAATGCTTCCGTCAAGAATGTGGTCTTCCAAATCTTAAAGCCAACAGTAAATATCTGTCCTAAAAAAGAAATGATTTGGACCAAAAAAAAAAAAAGCCACACTCAATTCTACAATGCTTTTGAGAGAAAATGATAGGGTGGGATAGGGAGGAAGCAAACAGTAGCATCCAGATTGTAAGCAGCTGATGATTCCTATTTCCTTCAAGTTTGAGAACTTATGAGTTCTCAAGCTAAGACGTTCCTTATTTGATCTTTTTTACTCCTAAAGGTCTTACTTCATCCCAAACGGAATGATCCAAGGATTCTGTGGCCAAGGGGCTCTTTGTTAACAAAATTTAGATTTTACCATTTTATGATTCAGTATTTACCCCTCAGGACAGCTAGGTGGCACAATTGATGAAGTACCAGGACTGGAGTCAAGATATTTTTCTTCCTGAGTTCAGATCTGGCCTCAGACATTTCCTCAGACACTTACTGTGTGACCCTTTGCTTCAATTTCCTCATCTGAAGCTGAAGAAGGAAATATCAAACTACTCCAGTATTCTTGCCAAGAAAACCCCAAATGGGATCACAAAGAGTCAGACATGACTGAGCAACAATAACACCATCTAGGAAATTTATTCCCTAGAAGTGAGGGTTGTTAGTCCAGAAGTATGTTTCTCTGGGGGAGCTGTGTTTTCTCTGGAGGCAAAAGATTTCTTGGAAGATTCACCATAGATGGAATATGGGCAATAGATGATAAAGTTTTTATTTGAGCTTAATAAGTAAGAAACAGTTAGGCAGTAATCTGGCACACAAAACTTGCCTTATGTTTTAGAGAATAGCACTCATAAGAATGTTGGGGGAGAAGAAAAGAAGAAAACAAAAAGAGCACTATTTTACCATTTTAAAACTCACACAGGAGAGAGCAGAAGGAAACATAGATAAATAGTAGTATAATTTTTAAAATAACATTAAATTTATAATATTTCATTTTAAAGTACCAGTAACAGAGATTTGTAATTCCATACAGAACATTCTTGTCTTTTTAATGAAAATTTTTGCATGTTTCTTAATTTTAGAAATAAAAAGCTTCAGAATATGAGATACAGTGTGTGTGTGTGCTATGGATTTTCAAAGTCCCTATTTCACCAAATCTACTTCTGAAATAGCCAGAAAAGTAAAAAGAAGAAACAAAAAGGAAAGAATAAAATTTCAATGTCATATGCCAATTCTACCTACAGAGAATGTTCTGACATTGGAAATTCTTTCTATATCACCTACACATTCTCTATTTTAGCTTTTAATGATATAAGAGTATAGAACTGTATATAATTAGACCATTTCTACAGTAATGTTACCCTAGTAAAGAGGCAACATAGTTTAAGAGACAACATATTTTATTGGATTCAGGAATACTTAATCAAAAATTCCTCCTCTGAAGTTTACTACTTATGTGACCATTGTTGAGCCACTGAATATCTATGTACCAGAGACTACTCTCTGTCAATTGTCTATTAAGTTATTGCTGGTTCCTCAAGCTGAAGAAATCACAAATCTTTTTGGCATCCGGTTATGAAAAGAAGAAAAGTGCTTGCCCCATATGATAGTATGAAACATAGTTTATTCTTCTAATCTGTCTTTTAAAATACTTACAAGTGACATTTTTGCAAATTGAAGAGTAGATTTTTGCCTCAAATAAATGCAACTTTCTTCTACATTCAAATCTGGGTGATAATATACTCTTTAAAAATTAGAAGTGTATCATTAAATGGCATTTTTTCAAAGTTGAAATGAATTGAAAAACATGTGAAGACCCTTCTAGATTAAATATTAGGTGATAAATTCAGAAGGGCTATCTATGAAATCGCTCAAAGCTCTCAAATAGATATTCAAAAGCACATGCTTTTTCCAAGATGGTGATACTCATGAACTGGAATTCTCCCCATACTGGAAGATGATTTAAATAACCAATGAGAAAACCATTATCAGACCTTAAGGAGGGAAAAGAGCAACCATTTATTAATACTTATTATGTGCCAGAGACTCCGCTAAAATCTTTACAATTATTATCTCATTTGAACTTCACAATAACGCATGATGTAAGATGTCTTATCCATCTAAAGGATGCAAAAAACTCAAATCTATGTGACTGAAGGAGAGAAGAGGCATATATATATATATATATATATATATATATATATATATATATATATATGTATATGTATACAAAGTAGCTCACAAGGATGACTTTACAGAACCATAACAAAGCCATGACTCCACTTCTTGAAATTTATATTAAGAATAAAGATTAGAAATCGTCATTAATGTACAGTGTCATTGAAATATTCACTGGTTAGAAGTCTGCATTTAATACTTCACAACTATCTCCAAGCTAAAACATGTTCTTCTTCACAAGAATTTAACAGATTTGTCTTTATTACTTTGAAAGAGCTGTATTATAGTCCTTTTTTTCACCAATATATTACTGTTCTTGATTAGTCCTTGTTATTTTCCAAAATGAGGCGTTTGTAAGGGAATTGACATCAGAAACCACAAAAAGGAATATTTTCAGTGATGTCTAAGAATTGAAAAGCAAAATCCAGGTAAATAGTTTGAATCTTAGTTTTTTGAAGTATGTGGGCAATTATAAAAACTATTGGGGCCACAGCTAATAGGTTACAAGGTCATTAATGTTCTCTGAGAATCTCTCACTTTAAAAGGGATAAGGAGCAAATACCAGAACAACTGCCTACATTGTCCTTCAGGACAACCACAATTATTTTCATTGCCATAATAAAAATGAACTCCTGGAAACATTCCTTTGTAAGTGATACAGGAGAGAATAACTCTGAGTGAGAGTATGGAGCCACAATTAAGTTTGATACTTAAAAAACATTGGCTAAGGAAGATTAAATTTTAAGTTATAAATGAAAAAGGAAACATAATGGTTCATTCTTTTCAAAGATAAGTAAGTAATAGGGTAACTGGGAGAAAATTCTATTACCTAAGGGGAACAGAAGAAGAAAGGAAAAAAAGATTTACAAAGAAAGAATGCAGCAGAGAGGAAAATGTGGAGGAAGAGGTGGAAAAAGAAGATTAAAATATTATGATAAAATGTAATCCTATAGAAATTTATTATTTTATGCTACAGAAAGTGAGGCAAATAATGGAAGAGGGAAGGGAAGGAAGCTACAAAGCCTCATCTCTATGCATTTAAGTCCAGGTAAAACCTTAATTGAAGCCACAGCTATTCCTTCAGGCTAAGTTTTCAATGGAGTACTTATTTCCCTCTGAAGTAAGAAGTGTGGGAATAATAGGCTTTAGGAATTTAAATTCACTGGCTCCAGAGTCATTGGCCAAACATACCTCATATTGGTAACTATGGGATAGGGTTCCGGTCCTGCTGATATTCACTAAGTGTCCTGGGAAAGGGTTATTTGAAGTGAAGTTCCTAATGTCAGTGGAATCCTTCTTCCTCTTCCATAGGTGAATGACAATGAATATTATAATAGATAACAGGAACAGAAATGAGACAGTAGTCAGGGAAATTATTAGGTAGGTTGTTAGGGTGTCAGTGGGAACTTCCTCTTTAGATATACCTGGTAGTTTCACATAGGGCTCAGAGAAGCCATCCACTAAGAGCACATTTAGTGTAGCCACTGTGGACAGAGATGGCTGCCCATTGTCCTTCACCAGCACCACAAGCTTCTGCTTGATGGCATCTCTGTCACTGATAGGCCTTGCTGTGTGAATTTCCCCATTGTGGGCCCACAAAGTGAAGAGGCCTGAGTCAGTGGCCTTGAGCAGCTGATAGGAAAGCCAGGAATTCTGTCCCCAGTCCCTATCCACAGCTATCACCTTGGTCACCAGGTAACCTGGCTCTGCAGTTCTGGGCACCAGATCGTTGCAGGGAACTGTGCCATTTTGCAGGGGATACAGAACAAAAGGAGAGTTATCATTTTCATCCTGTACCATAATCTGAACCAAAACCTGGCTGCTCAGTGATGGAGAGCCACCATCAACTGCCCTCACAGTGAACTGGAAAGTTTGGATAGCTTCATAATCCAGAGATCTCAGAGCATAGAGATGACCATTGTCTGAGTTGATGGAAATGTAGGAGAAGAGGGGCAGGTCTTCAGGCTCTGGAGGTAGTAGAGAGTAAGTGACTTTGGCATTGATCCCCGAGTCCCTGTCACTGGCACTGACACTGCCAATGTGGAGGGCAGGACTGTTATTCTCCTGAAGATACACTTTGTAGGTTCTCTGAGAAAACATGGGAGGGTTATCATTGACATCAGAGATGAGCACTGTGAGATTATACTCAGATTTGAGCCTCGGGAAGCCCAAGTCCATCACTGTAATCGTGATGTTGTACTCAGCCTTGTACTCTCTGTCTAATGCTCCTTCTGTTACCAACGTATAGAAGTTCTCAATAGAAGGTTTCAGGGCAAAAGGAAGGTCATCTTGGATGGAGCAAACTATCCTTCCATTTTCCCCAGAATCTAGATCCGAAACACTGAAGACAGCTACCACTGTCTCAGGAGAATTCTCTGGGATGGGACTGGTAAATGAAGATATAGTGACTTCTGGAGGATTGTCGTTTAGATCTATGACCTGAATAACAACAGTACATTCTGCTGAAAGGCCGCCACCATCTGCGGCTTGGATATTTATAATGTAAGATTGAGCTGACTCAAAATCCACTTTCTCCCTTAAGTAAAGTTCTCCTAATTCCTCTTTAAGGTGGAAAATTTTTCGAATATTTTCAGAGGCATGCAAAAAAGTGTAAGATATTTCTCCATTATTCCCTGCATCTAAATCTGTGGCAGAAACTGTAACAATCTTGGATCCAATGGAACTGTTCTCAGGGATTTGAACTTCATAACGCAGCTGAGCAAACACTGGGGCGTTGTCATTGATATCAACTACAAGAATTCGGACTTGGGCAGTTCCAGACCTAGGTGGAATTCCCCCATCCACTGCAGTGAGAGTTAAAGTGACCTCAGACTGCTCTTCTCGGTCCAGTGTTTCATCCAGCACAAGTTCTGGATATCTCTTGCCCTCACTGTTATCTCGAATTTGAATATGGAAAAGAGAGTTGGGACTAATTGTGTAGTTCTGGATACTGTTGCTACCCACGTCCAAATCTTTCCCACTTTCTAGCAGAAACACAGTCCCAGGCAAAGCGCTCTCGGAGATTTTTAGAAGCATCTCAGTTTCTAAGAATATTGGTGAATGGTCATTAATGTCCAGGACATTTAATACAGCAGGAAGAATCTCGAGGGGGTTTTCCAATAGAATCTTAAAAGGGAGCACACAGGGATCAGAGGGGCCGCACAGCTCCTCCCGATCCAGTTTCTCTCTCAAGAGCAGATCCCCAGTTC
This sequence comes from Sminthopsis crassicaudata, assembly GCF_048593235.1. NCBI lineage: Eukaryota > Metazoa > Chordata > Mammalia > Dasyuromorphia > Dasyuridae > Sminthopsis > Sminthopsis crassicaudata. Next base: position 389,497,423 of record NC_133618.1, on the reverse strand, counting down.
TACGGTTCAGCTGCAAATATTCTTTGTTCCCTTTGAAAACGACTCTGGTCCCGCGATCTGACAGTTCCCCCATTTCCAGGCCAAGAGCCTTTGCTACATTGGCCACAAAGGTGCCCCTCTCCATCTCCTCCACCACGGAAAACTGTTTCGGCTCTGAGACCTCCCCAGACACACCCAGTAGAACAAGGAGAAAGAGAACTTGCCTTAGTCGCAGAATCGTCGCTCCATCAAGTTCCATTTCTTACCCCTTCCTCTCAATATGTGTGTAGCCGAGATCGATTGCAAATGATAATCCGAGACTACAATTTTTGTCAGTCCGTCTGGTATTTCAAATGAGGCTTCTGGACCTTTCCTCTAGTTCCAACTGAGAAAGCTTCTCTTCTTAACTGATTCAGCTCCGTCTTTCTGGGAAATGGCGCATCCGCTGATCTTTTCTGTGTCTTTTTAGCCTGCAGCGCCGCCATGCGGTCCATCATCATCTCAAAAAGCATGGAAAGTATGTTTCTCGCTAGATACGGTATTTTGAATTCTTCAATGTATTTTAAGTAATTTCTGGTTCGTTTTTTATAAGAGAATCCATATCAATGTTGCAAGCACTAAGAAATGACATTGTCTTGGTTTAGGACGATTTGTCCAGCACCTCATAGGTAAATAAAGATAAGAGCTATGAAAAGAATACAACCATTTGTGCCTTTTGACATGATATTTAGGTTCAGAAAAAGTCACATCTTCATGTAGTAGAACCATCGGAGGTGATTTTTAGAGACCGTGAGGCAGGGGAAGAATAAGTCTTGAGGGTGGGGTACAAAAAGAAGCATTTCGAATTTATTTTCAGCTATAAACATTCTTCTCCTTATGGAACCTAAGAGTTTATAGACAATTCCATATACTTCTGATGTGATCTTGATAGTTTTAAGTTTTAAACTGCTTTAAGCTACTTGACTGGACTGCAGAAACAACCCTGGATCTGAGGACTCCTTGACAGCAGGGATATGATACTATTCACTATTCTCTCTTCCCTCAAATGAATGCGTTCCTAGAAATCCATTCCCTGGGACCTGAATCCAGGAAATTAAGTCTCACCTGTGTTTTTCCAAAAAGGAGATCCATTTTTCCTTATTCTAGGAAGAATGAAAGAATGGGTATATGATCTATTTATTGATTAGGACTGGATATTCTAAAGTTGATTCATTATGAGTCCTGTATGAAAGAATGGTTCTGAGTTGGCCTATATTTGAAATAGTTTTCTTTTTCTTTTACTTTTTTTTTACGTTTTTATCAATTCACAATAACTTACTGCTCTAAAACACTCTTCTTAATAAACAAAATACAATTAAACAAAGCACATCAATACAATGGGAATGCCTACTTATTACTTGTACCTTTCAATACCTAAAGTGAATTCATTTCCTACAGAGAAAGAGAAGAGATGATTCACCTCCTGCCTCTAAATACATAATAGCATTGATTGGAATTCTGAAATCTTTCAGATTTGTTTTTCTTTCAATTATTATGCTTAAAATAAAATTTATTCTCCTGCTTCTATTTTTGTTACTGTGTCAGTTCTTACTAGTCTTTCCAATATCCTCTGAATTCTTCATATTTGTTTCTTTGTATTTATTATTTTTGCAGCATAATAATTGGATTAATTCCTATATCAAAATTTATTCTATAGATCATTAGTGTATAAACACTTATTTTGCTTTCAGTTATTTTCTACTAACCCCCAAAGCTCATCTCCTTCCACATAACACTATGGTAGCTATAATGGCTAGAAAATCCTTTCTAATTGGTTAGTGCTTATTTTATAATGAACTTAGTTATCCAGAATCTAGGTATCTATGTTTCTTCAGGAAAACTTATCCAGTGAAAAAAATCTACCTGGAGGTTTGTGAAATACTCCTATGAAAACCAAAAGAAAAAATCATGACTCTTCCATGAGAAGTTAGGCTGATATTGCACATCCTAAAATGTGACACTCTCCTTTCCTCATTTCACATTCATGTATTAGTTAGTTTTTTTTTCTTTTTCAAATGATTGATATTTTTATTTTTACATAATTCATTTCCCAGTATATGTTTTCCTCTTCCTATTTTCAGGCATCATTAAGTAACAATGAAGAGAAAAAAAGAAAAAAAACCAGATATGTCATGCTAACTAATCCATCAAGCAAGTTGAATATTTTCCCCAATCATCTATTCTTTGGACCAAACATATCATTTAGTTTTGATTTTTGGTGGTTGTTTTTATTTGTTTTAAGTAATTGTTTATGTTTTTTTCCATTTTATCTTATTCCATTTTCTACTACTTGTGTTTGTATTCCTATCATTTTCAATATTTTTCAAATGTACTTTAAAATCAGTCTGGACCTGCTCCTTAGGTACATCTGGTAATTGCAGGTAGAGATCAGAAAAAACATCCACCAGGAGTACATTTACTATGGCCATTGTAGACAGAGGTGGTTGCCCATTGTCCTTCACCAGCACTATGAGCTCCTGCTTGATGGCATCTTTGTCACTGATGGGTCTTTCTGTGTGAATTTCCCATTGTAGGTCTACAAAGCGAAGAGGCCTAGATCTGTGGTCTTGAGCAGCTGTTAGGAAAGCCAAGAATTCTGTCCCCAATCTCTATCCACAATTACTACCTTGGTCACCGGGTAACCAGGCTCTGCAATTCTGGGCACCAGATAACTGCAGGGAGCTGTGCCATTTTGCAGAGGTATTGAACAAAAGGAGAGTTATCAATTTCATCCTGTACCATAATCTGAACCAGAAAGTGGCTGCTTAGTGATAGAGAGCCACCATAAACTGCCCTCATAGTGAACTGGAAAGCTTGGATGACTTCTTAATCCAGGGATCTCAGAACATTAGAGATGGCCATTGTGTGAGTTGATGGAAATGTAGGAAAAGAGGGGCAGGTCTTCAGTCTCTGGAGGTAGCAGAGAGTGACTTTGGTATTGGTTGATTCCTAAGTCCCTGTCACTGATACGGACATTGCCAATGTGGAGAGCAGTAGTGTTGTTCTTCTGAAGGTACATTTTGTAGGCTTTCTGTATAAAAACTTGAGACTTATAATTGATAAAAAGAGAGAAGCACCATGGTATTGTGCTCAGATTGAAACTTGGAGATCCCAAGTCCATCAGTAAGTCATGTACTAAACCCTCCTTTCTCTGCCCAGTGCTCTTTCTGTTATTACTGTGTAGAAGTTCTCAGTGGAACGTTTCAGGGGGGAAAAAAAAGTCATCCTTGATGAAGCAAACCATCATTCCTTTTCCCCAGAATCCAGATCTGAAACACTGAAGACAGCTACCACTGTGTCAGGTGAATTCTCTGAGAAGGGGCTGGTAAGTTAAGATATGGTCAACTCTGGAAGATTATTGTCCAGATCTATCACCTGAACAATAACAGTACATTCTGCTGAAAATCCTCCTCACCCCCATCTATGTCCTAAATGACGATGGTGTAAAACTGAATTAATTCAAAATCTACTTTTTCCTTTAAATAAAGTTCATCAGATTTTTGTGTTAGTTGAAAAGTTTTACGAATGTTTTCAGAGGCATGCAAAAATATCTGCATTATTTCCTGCATCTATATCTGTTGCTGAAACTGTGACTACTGGAGATCCAAAACTGTTCTCAGGAATCTGAGCTTTATACTGGAATGAGTAAACAAATACAAACACGAAGGCATTGTCATTGATATCGACTACAAGGACCAATCTGTGGAGTTCCTCGGTCCACAGCAGCGAGAGTTCATCGAACTTCAGGCTGTTCCTCCCGATCCAGGATTTTATCTAATACAAACACTGGGAATCTCTTCCCCTTTCTACTGTCCCGAATTTGACTGTGGAAATGAGAGTTGGTTCCGATCTTGTAGTTCTGGAGGCTGTTGCTTTTTACATCTAAATCCTGTGCATTTTCTAGGACAAATATAGTTCCGGCGGAGGGGTTCTTGAGAATTTCATCTCAGTGACTAAAAACTGCTGAATGGTCGTTAATATTTTCCACTATTAGTTCATCCTGAAAAATATGAAAGGGATTTTCCAGTAAGGTCTGGAAAGGCAGCACAAAGAGAATAGGGGAGTCGCATAGTTCTTCTTGGTCCAGTTTCTCTCTCAAGAACAGATGCCCGGTTTTAGTATGCAGCTGCAAATGCTTTTTATTCCCTTTGAAAACAACTCTAGCCCGAGCTTTGACAATTCTCCCATGCCCAGCCCTAAGGCCTTTGACACACTGGCTGCAAAAAAGTCTCTCTACATCTCTCCACCACTGAAAATTGCTCCAGCTCTGAAGCTGCCCCCGGACAAACCCAGCAGAACAAGGAAAAAAAAAAGAATTTGCTTTTGTTGCTGAATCATTCTCCTTTCCCATTCTGTGGTTCCTTTTAGCCGCCCCTGTCAGTGTGTGTAACCCAGCTAGACCCCAAATGGTGGTCAGAAGCTGGGAGAACTGATCCTTTTCTCCAGTTGCAACTAACAAAGCTTCTCTGCTTCCGAAATGTCTGATTCTGGTCTCTCGGGCATATTAGCGGATCTTTTCTGGTTCTTCTTATTCTGTAACTCCATCACGCAGCTCTTCATTGTTTTTCTCAGAATGAAGTAAAGTCACTGGGAACAAATATTAGATATCATATCTTCATATTCTATTTTGTAGTATAAATGATGTATGATTTTCTTTCCATAGGGCTATCGACATCAATATTATAACAATGTTATCCCATACCATACACATAAATGCATATATATGTATATTCAAATTTAAAAAAAATGATTCAAAAGCATATATGCTTCAATCAATAATGTGGTTTTCCAGACCTTAAAGGCAATAATAAATATTTATCTATAAAAGAAAGAACTTTGAACTTAAAAAATAAAGTCACACTCAATTCTACAATGCTTAAGTGGGGCAACCTTTAGAAAGTAAATGATAGGGTGGGGTGGAGAGGAAACAAGCAGCAGCATTCCAGATTATAAGCAGCTATGCTTCCTATTTCCCTCAAAGGGAGAGGCCAAGAGGGAGTTAAAACATTCCTTATCGGATCTTTCTGGTCATCAAAAGTCTTCTTTCATCTCAAATGGAATGGTAAAGTTTTGTGGCCAGTGGGCTCTTTACTAACAGAAATTTGGGTAACATCCTCTCTGTTTTATGATTCATACCACCCAGGGTTGCTAGGTAATGCAGTTGATGGAGTACAAGGCCTTAAGTCAAGAAGATTTATCTTTCTGCTTTCAAATTTGGCCTCAGACACTTCCTAGATGTGTGATCCTGGTCAAGTAACTTAACTTTTTTGACTCAAGTTTCCTCCTCTGTAAAATGAGCTGTACAAGAAATTATCAAACTACTGCAGTATTTAAACCAAAATGTGGTGAAGAAAAGTCTGACACGACTGAACCACAAACCACAATACCACAAAAGAAACTGAAATGCAGGTTCTTATCCCAGAAGTGTGTTTTTCTGAAGAAGAAGAAAAAAAGACTTCTTGGAAGATTCACCATGTGAGAAATACAAGGTGCTAAAGTCTTTATATGAGCAAATTGGTTAAGAGGGAGGCAGTAATCTGGCAAATAGAACTTGCCTGATATCTCAAAAAATGACTCTTACAGAAATTCCAGGAAGAAAAAAAAAAAAGAAAACAAAAAGAACATCATTTTAGCACTTTAAAACCCATACAGGAGAAACTAGAAAGAAATGTAAACAAATAGTACAATTTTGAAAATAATTAAATTTATATGTTCATTTTGAAGTAAGGTGTAAGTAACAAATTTGTGGCTTCATATACAAAACTTTGTTCTTTTTTATGAAATTATTTGTGTCTTTGTTAAGCTTAAAAATAAAAAGCTTAATATATGTGAATATATATGCATACATATGGAGAGAGAGGGAGGAGAAGGAGGAGGAGGAGAGAGAACCTGATCACAGCCCTGGGAGGTAGATGCTGTGACTTTTGAAAGGATATAAATATTCCAATCTATAGGATTAAAGAAAGAAAAAGTGGCACAAACATATACAAAGTAGATCACAAGAAAAACTTTACAAAACCATAACAGCAGGCAGTACTCAACTTCTTAAAATTTTATTAAAGACATGTAAAAATTAGAAATAATCATTAATGTACAATGTCATTGGAATATTTGGTGGCCAGAAGTCTGCACTTAGTATTTCACAGTTTCACAAACCAGGATATAGTCTTTTTTTACAAGAATTTACAGTAAAGTTGTTTTCATAAGATGTATTCTAGAATTTTTTCATCAAAACCTTAGTGTTCTTAAGGAGTCTTAATTAGTTTCCAAAAACAGGCATTATTTAGGGGTTAGACATCAGAAACCACGAATAAGAATATTTTCAATAACATCTATCCACCATTTAAAAATGAAATCCAATGGAAAATGCCATCTACATACAGAAAGAGAATTATGGAGACTGGATGTAGATGAAAACAACATTTTCACCATTTTTTGTCTTTTTCTTTGCTTTACCTTTCTGGTTTTTCCCTTTTGGCATGGTTGTTCTTGCTCAGTTTAACAAATATGTTTAAAAATGTTGCACATATTTAATCTATATCAGATTGCTTGCTGTTTTCGGGGAGGGAAAGGTAAGGAAGGGAGGGAGAAAACAAAGTCTTACAAAAAATGAACATTGTAAACTACATATGTATTTGGAAAAATAAAATGCTATTGAGGGAAAAAACAGAGTCAAGCAAAATAAAACAAAAAAAATCCAAGCAAATAGCTTGGATCTTAATTATTTTTTAATATTTAGGTAATTATAAAAACTATCGAGGTCATAGCTAATAGGTTACAAGATCTTTTTGAACGTCTTTCACTTTAGAAGGCATAGAAAGTCAGAAAAGATGCCTAGATTGTCCTTCAGGAGAACATCAACTATTTCCATCAACACAATAGGAATGAAACCGTGGAAAACATTTCTTTCTAGGAGATACAAGATAGGATAATTCTGAGTAAGAATATGGAGTCACAATTAAATGTGAACACATGAAGAACATTTGCTGAGTTATTTGATTGAGGAATATTAAAAATTAAATTATAAATGAGGAAGGGAACATTTGACAGTCCACTCATTTTAAAAAAAATAGGTTAACTGAGAAATAATTCTAAGACCTAAGGGGAACAAAAGGAGGAAGGAGAGAAATATTTCTAGGGAAAGAATGCAAGGAAAAGAGGAAAATGTGTGTAGAAAAAAAGAGAGAATATAAAAACATTATGATAAAATGTAATCATATGGAAATCTATTTTTTCATGCTTCAAGACAGGCAAATAACAAGAGGGGAAAGGTAAAGAGGCCATAAAACCTGGCCTGTATGCTTTGAAACATGAATCAAACCCTAATTCAAGCAAAAGCTATTCCTTAAGGCTGTTTACAAGTTTTCATTTCCTTCCAAAGTTGGAAGGATGGGAACAACAGGCTTTAGGAACTTAAATTCACTGCTTTCTGAGCTATTGGCCAGACACACCTCATACTGGTAACTCTGACACAGGGTTCCTGTCCTGCTGACATTCTCTAAGTGGCCTGAGAAAGGGCCATTTAAAGTGAAGTGATTAATGTCAGTAGTATGTTTCTTCCTCTTCCACAGGCAAATGGCAATAAACACAATAACAGAGGCCAAAAAGAGAAATGAAACAGAGGCCAGGGAAATGACTAGGTAGGTGGTTATGGAATCAGCCTGGATTTGCTCCTTAGATGCATCAGGTAACTGCAGGTAGGGCTCAGAAAAGCCATCCACCAGGAATACATTTACTGTGGCCATTGTGGACAGAGGTGGTTGCCCATTGTCCTTCACCAGCACCATGAGCTTCTGCTTGATGATATCTTTGTCACTAATGGGTCTTGCTGTGTGAACTTCACCATTGTGGGCCCACAGAGTAAATAGGCCTGGATCTGTGGCCTTGAGAAGTTGATAGGAAAGCCAGGAATTCTGTCCCCAGTCCCTATCCATAGCTACCACCTTGGTCACCAGGTAACCTGGCTCTGCAGTTCTGGGCACCAGATCGTTGCAGGGAACTGTGCCATTTTGTAGGGGATACAGAACAAAGGGAGAGTTATCATTTTCATCCTGTACCATAATCTGAACCAAAACCTGGCTGCTCAGTGATGGAGAGCCACCATCAACTGCCCTCACAGTGAACTGGAAAGTTTGGATAGCTTCATAATCTAGGGATCTCAGAGCATAGAGATGACCATTGTCTGAGTTGATGGAAATGTAGGAGAAGAGGGGCAGGTCTTCAGGCTCTGGAGGTAGTAGAGAGTAAGTGACTTTGGCATTGAACCCTGAGTCCCTGTCACTGGCACTGACACTGCCAATGTGGAGGGCAGGACTGTTGTTCTCCTGCAGGTACAATTTGTAGACTCTCTGAGAAAACACTGGAGAGTTATCATTGACATCGGAAATAAGCACTGTGAGATTATACTCAGATTTGAGGTTCGGAAATCCCAAGTCCATCACTGTAATAGTGATATTGTACTCAGCCTTGTATTCTCTGTCCAGTGCTCCTTCTGTTACCAATGTGTAGTAGTTTTCAATGGAAGGTTTCAGGATAAAGGGAAGGTCATCTTGGATGGAACAAACTATTTTTCCATTTTCCCCAGAATCTAGATCCGAAACACTGAAGACAGCTACCACTGTCTCAGGAGAATTCTCTGGGATGGGACTGATAAGTGAAGATATAGTGACTTCTGGAGGATTGTCATTCAGATCTATGACCTGAACAATAACAGTACATTCTGCTGAAAGGCCCCCACCATCTGTGGCCTGGATATTTATAGTGTAAAATTGAGTCGACTCAAAATCTACTTTTCCCTTTAAATAAAGTTCTCCTAATTCCTCTTTAAGGTGAAATATTTTGTGAATATTCTCAGAGGCATGCAAAAAAGCATAAGATATTTCTCCATAATTCCCTGCATCTAAATCTGTGGCAGAAACTGTAACAACCTTGGATCCGATGGGACTATTCTCAAGGATTTGAACCTCATAACGCAGCTGAGCAAACACTGGGGCATTGTCATTGATATCCACTATGAGGATTCGGACTTGGGCAGTTCCAGACCTTGGTGGGACTCCCCCATCCACTGCAGTGAGAGTTAAAGTGACCTCAGACTGTTCTTCCCGATCCAGTGTTTTATCTAGTACAAGCTCTGGATATTTCTTGCCCTCACTGTTGTCTCGAATTTGTATATGGAAAAGGGAATTGGGACTGATTGTATAGTTCTGTATACTGTTGCTTCCTACATCTAAATCCTTCCCATTTTCTATCAAAAACACAGTCCGAGGCAAAGCGCTCTCTGGGATTTTTAGGAGCATCTCAGATTTTAGGAACACTGGTGAATGATCATTAATGTCCAGTACAGTTAATTCAGCCGCAACAATCTGAAAGGGGTTTTCCAATAAGATTTTAAAAGGGAGCACACAGGGCTCAGAAGGGCCGCACAGCTCCTCCCGATCCAGTTTCTCTCTCAAGAGCAGATCCCCAGTTCTACGGTTCAGCTGCAAATATTCTTTGTTCCCTTTGAAAACGACTCTGGTCCCGCGATCTGACAGTTCCCCCATTTCCAGGTCAAGAGCCTTTGCTACATTGGCCACAAAGGTGCCCCTCTCCATCTCCTCCACTACCGAAAACTGCAGCAGCTCTGAGGCCGTCCCAGACACACCCAGAAAAACAAGGAGAAAAAGAACTTGCCTTTGTTGCGGAATCGCGGCCCCTTCCTGCTCCATAGTTCCTTTGATTCCCTCTTCTCAATCTGTGTAGCCCAGATAGATTTCAAACGGTAATCCGGGGCTACTACTGTCCGTCTGTCTGGTACCTCAGAAATATGAGCACCTCGGATCCTTCCTCTAGTTCCAGCTAAGAAAGCTTATCTCCTTCTTGACTTATTTAAAGCTGTTTTGTGGGGAACTAGAATAGAATCTTTTATGTATTTTCTTAGCTTGCAACGCCACCATGCGGCTCATCATAATCTCAGCATGCAGTATATAAAGCATGGAAAGTGTGTTTCACGTTGCCACATCTTTAATTCCTCTAAGTATTTCAACGCATTTCTGGTTCATTCTTTACAAGAAAGTCCATATCAATATTTCAAGCACTAATAAATAACAGCATGTTTTAGTTTAGGACAGTTTTTCTAACACATCACAGATATTAGTGTAAATTAAAGGTTAGCACTGTGAAAAGGACGCAGCCATTAAGGCATTTTGACACAATATTTAAGCCGAGAAAAAGTCACACCATGTAGTAGGCCCATTTAGAGGTATCAGGGTCTTTGAGGCAGAAAAAGAATAAATCGTAATGTTTGGGGGTAAAAGGAAGCATTTTGACCTTATTTTCAGCTATGAACTTTCTTCTCCTTCTGGAATCTGTCTATAATACACTCCAAACAGTCCCATATATTTCTGATGTGAATTTGAGTTTTAAACTTTAAACAGTCTTAAACTGCTTAACTGGGATTAGAAGAATGGCTCTGGAATTTGAGGACTCTTTGACTGTAAGGATGAGATACTATGAAACCACTCTCTCCACCCCAACCCTCACCCAAATGAGTGTAAATATATAGTCCTAGAAATACATCAACCAGCACCTGAATCCAGGAAATTATATCGGGTCTGGTGTTTTCCCAGAAAGGAGCTCCAATTTAGAGCAGAAAGAAAGAATGGGGACACGATCTACTTATTGATTGGGAGCTGATATTCTAAACCTGAATTCTATATGAAAAAACAGTTCCGAATTACCCCTTATTTTAAAAAAAGATTCTATACATACTTTAAAAAATATGCTTATTACCTTATAATAAATCTACTTTACACTCTTCCTAGTACAGTTGAGCAAAGCAAATCAATATGATGAAAATGCCAAAAATTGTACACACCATTCCACACTTATAATTAATCAATTTTCCCCAGAGAAAGAAGTTATACTTCACCTTACAGTCCTCTAAATGTATAGTGGGACTTATGAAAATGTTTTGCATAAGATCTTTTCATAGTGGCTAGAAACTGGAAGATGAATGGATGTCCATCAGTTGGAGAATGGTTGGGTAAATTATGGTATATGAAGGTTATGGAATATTATTGCTCTGTAAGAAATGACCAGCAGGATGAATTCAGAAAGGTTTGGAGAGACTTACATCATCTGATGCTGAGTGAAGTGAATAGAACCAGAAGATCGCTATACACTTCAATGTTGTATGAAGATATATTTTGATGGAAATGAGTATCTTCAACATAAAGAAGATCCAACTCACTTCCAGTTGATCAATGATGGACAGAAACAACTACATCCAGAAAAGGAACACTGGGAACTGAGTGTAAACTGTTAGCACTACTGTCTATCTACCCAGGTTACTTATACCTTCGGAATCTAATACTTAATGTGCAACAAGAAAATTGGATTTACACACATATATTGTATCTAGGTTATACTGTAACACATGCCTGTCATCTAGGGGAGGGAGTAGAGGGAGGGAGGGGAAAATCTGGAAAAATGAATACAAGGGATAATGTTATAAAAAATTACTCATGCATATATACTGTCAAAAAATTATAATTATAAAATTAATTTAAAAAAAGAAAAATGTTTTGCATAACTTCATATGTGCCTTCTCAGTGGGAGGAGTTGTGGAGAGGAAGGAAAGGAAAGAATCTGGAACTCAAAGTATTATATATACATATATATTGTTTTATATGTAATGGAGAGGAAATAAAAATATTAAATTAAAAGTGAATGAGTAATTGTATTGTTTTGAATCCTGAAATCTTTCAGATTTATTTTTCTTTAGATTATTTATGATATAATTTATTTTTCTGCTTCTACTTTTGTTGCTGTGTTGGTTCTTACAAGTCTTCCCAAAGTTGTCTGAAATCTTCACATTTGTTTCTTTGCATTTGATATTTCTTGCTGCATAATCATTGCACTAATTCATATACCACACTTTATCCAGTCATTCAACAATGGATGATCACTTACATTCCTTTCACTTCTTTTCTACCATCCTCCAAAGCCTGCCTCCTCCCACATCACACTACATTATTTATGGTAATAGGTAGAAATACTTTTTTACTTGGGTGATGTCTAGATATCCAAGTTTCTTCAAGAAAACTCATTCAGTGAGAAATCTTCCTGGCAGTTTGTAAAATAGCCCTATGAAAACCAAGTTAGTGTAATGTTGCACATCCCACATTGTTGTGCTAGGGGGAACTTTGCTGACTTCACATTCTCATGTATTAGTTTGTTTCTTTTAAAAATTATTGATAGTTTTTGTTTTCATATATATTCATTACCCAATTTATTCCTTTTATTTCCCTATCCCCAGAGATCTACCACAGAAAATAAAGAGAAAAAAACAGATCAGTAAATCTAACTAACTCATCAACAATTTGTATATTATAGCTAATCCTATTTGGGGCCAAACTTAGGCATTACAATTTCATATCATATTAGTTTTTAATTATTGGTTGTAAATTTTGATTTGTTTTGGTTGAATATTAATTTATAATGCTTTTCTGTTTTATTCTACTTCATTTTCTACCATTTGGTGTTTGTCTTCCCATGATTCTGTTCAAATTTCTTGTTTCAATGCACTTGGATTCAATTACATTTTTGTATCACAATTTGTTTAGCCATATTCCAATTAACGGACATCCATTGTTTTCCAGTACTTTGCTATTTATGTATTGTCTATTAATGCTAGTAGTATTTATTAGTAATTAGCAATGTACCAGCTATTAATGCTAGCATAGTAATGGAATATATTCGAAGATGCATGTTCATGTAACCAAAGGAGAAGCTAATTGGCCTCGAGTGGCAGGGCTTGAAATCATGAAATATTTGGTTCAGTCCCATCTCTGACATTTACTGTGTGACCCTCAGGAAGTTCCTTAGCCCCCAGGATTCTCAGACATATCTATTATCACTTAAGAGAGAAGTAGTATTCATGGTGGAGTTTGATTATTTTGGCATGAGTTTCCAATTTAATATGAACTTTTTTATTCATTAAATTATTATTTCTTTTAAAAAGTTAGGTTGCCAGAAGACTGCTGTACACTTCAATGCTGTATGAAGATGTATTCTGATGGAAGTGGATATCTTCAACATAAAGAAGATCCAACTCACTTCCAGTTGATCAATGATGGACAGAAACAACTACACCCAGAGAAGGAACACTGGGGAGTGAATGTAAATTGTTAGCACTACTGTCTATCTACCCAGGTTACTTATACCTTCGGAATCTAATACTTAACATGCAACAAGAAAATTGGATTTACACACATATATTGTATCTAGGTTATACTGTAACACATGTAAAATGTATGGGATTGCCTGTCATCTAGGGGAGGGAGTAGAGGGAGGGAGGGGATAATTTGGAAAAATGATTACAAGGGATAATGATATAAAAAAATTACTCATGCATATATACTGTCAAAAAATTTTATAATAAAGTTACTATGTTTTCAAAAAAATGATTAAAATTAGAACCTTGATTAGGAAAAAAAAAAGTTAGGTTGCATGTGTTTGTCTTAAATAACTGTTTTCTATTTTCCAACATTGGTAAATATACCTTACTTCATAAAATTCTATATCAAATTAAAGGTATTTAAAACACAAAAAAATACCTAAAAGACAATGAAGGAAGCAATTGGTCTGAATAATTTGGGGGAGACAATGTGTAAACATGTACAGCTTTTATTTAAAGCCTGCCTCCGATTATTATTACTTGTGTGACATTGCACAAACAGCTTAATCTCCCTTGGTCCCAGTTTTTTAATATGCCAAACTAAGGGGTTTGAACAGCTAACTTCTGGTGTCTCAGCTCTAGATCTATTATTTTATAATATCTGAAGTTCTTTGATTATTTTCAGATGATCAAGTAACAACAAACCCAGATACTAAAAGTAGATCGTTTGACGTTCCTTTATTTGAACAATGAACAATTGAACAGTGTGAGGAAATAATGGGACACATTTATGGAAGGTTAAAAAAAAAGTAAATGTTCATGTAAAATTATTAAATTTCAAACTCTTTTCTTTTGAAAAATGTTTAGCATCAAATACAATTCATTACTTAAGAAGTGTTACAAATTTATTAAAAGTGGTACCTTAGGGGCAGCTAGGTGTCACAGTGGATAGAGCACCAGCCTTGAATTCAGGAGGACCCGAGTTGAAATCTGGTCTCTGACACTTAACACTACCTAGCTGTGTGACCCTGGCCAAGTCACTTAACCCCAGCTTCAGGAAAAAAAAAAGTGGTACCCCAGACATATTTAAATACCATATTCTCTTGCAAAGATCAGTTTTCATCATTAATTTATAATATGGGGGATTCAGAAATCAGAGTACAATGCTTCCTTCAGAATGTCTCCAAGTAGAGATACATTCTATATTAAGAATAATTAATTTTATTGTTCTTTTTATTAGCTTCACAAAGATCTATTATTGTAAAACTTTATACTGATTCCTTGGAATCTATAATTTTTCTACCATTTCCCCAACAATCATTACACCTGATGATCAAAATCAGGGATCATCATTAAAAGAATATTTTCTACTCGACTTTCTACTTTGTCCCAGCAATATCACAACTAGGTCTGTGCCCCAAAGAAATAAAAAAAGAACCTATATGAATAAAAATGTTTATGACAAGTTTTTGATATGGCAAAAGAATTAAAAATTAGGACAATGCCTAATTGGGTAATGTTCATACAAATTGTGGTATATGAGTTATGTTTTAAGAAATGATGAATAGAATGTTTTTAGAAAAACCCAGGAAGACTTATATGAACAAATACAAAATGAAATGAACAGAACTAGAACATTGTACATGGTAACAACAATATTGTATGACAATAAACTGTGAATGATTTAGCTATTCTCAGTAGTACAATGATCTAAAACAATTCCTGAGGACCACTGGTGAAAAGTTCTAAGAAAGAATTGATAATGTCTGAATGCAGATTAAAGCAACTTATTTATTTATTTAATTAATATTTCCCCCCAGTTACATTCAAAAAAACATTTTTTACATTTATTTATAAAATTTCTGAATTTTAGGTTTTTTCCCTTATCTCCATCGATAATTAAGAAACTACATGTGAAGTTATGCAAAATATTTCTATAAAAGTCAAGTTGTGAAAGAAAACAGATCTCTCACTCAAATAAAAATAAAAATCCTCAAGAAAAATTAAGTTTAAAAAAGAGAGACAGAGAGAGAAAGAGGGATTGCTTCAATCTGTATTAAGACACAATCAGTTCCTTCTTTGGATATGGATATGATTTTTCATTATAAATCCTTCAGATGGCCACAAGTGATTATATTACTGAGAGTAGCAAAGTCATTACTGCTGGTCATCCCAGAACATTGCTATGACTTTAAATACAGTACATTTCACTTTGAGTTCATAAAGGACTTTCCAAGTGTTTTTTTCCTAATAGTATCATATTCATCATTTCCCATAGAATATTAATATTCCATCACAAACACATACCATAATTTTTTTTGAATCATTCCCTAATTGATGGGCATTCCCTCAACTTCCATTTTTTCTTCTGAGAAAAGAGCTGCCATGAATATTTTTGGTGCATATAGGTAATTTTTTTTGGAATCTCTTTTGGTATTCATGCCTAGCAGTGGTGTTGTTAGATCAAAGTTCATGCATGAATTTATGGCCCTTTAGCCACAAATATCTTTGGATCATTTATCAGTTGAGGCATGGCTCTTTTTTTTTTTTTTTTAAATAAATTTGGCTCAGTTCCCTCTATGTTTAAGAAATGAGGCCTTATCAAAAAAACTTGTGAAGCAACTTTAAAACTTTTTTCTTTATTATTCCTAAGTATTTTCTGTGTTTTCTTTTGCAATATGGCTAATGTGGAGATACTTTACATGACTGCAAATGTATAGTCTATTTGTTTACCCTCTCAAGGAGGAGAGAATTTGGAACACAACATTTTAAAAAACAAATACCAAATTTTTTGCTTATATGAAATTGAGGAGAAAATATATATTAAAAATTTCAATAGAGTAAAATGTTTTAAAAAACACCCATCCAATTGAATCTCATAAATATCAAAGAAAAGGGCTATAGTTATATATAAAATTATATAGCCACAGCAACAAAGTTGTAAAATTATAGCACCTCTTTGAAAATTTCATAACACAGAAGAGAATGAAAAGGAGAAAAATACAAATAGACCTGAATTATCATTCAAGAGAAATTCAATTGTGTTCATTAAGAAAAAGATGAACTTTGGGAAACATTCTCTTTTTTCTTTTTTAAAAAGTTTTTTTTTAATTTTCAAAACATATGCATAGATAGTTTTCAACATGCATCCTTGCAAAACCTTGCCTTCCAATTTTTTTTCTTCCTCCCTTCCCCAATCATCTCTCCTATACAGCAAGTAATTCAATATATGCTTAACATGCACAATTCTTCTATACATATTTCCACAATTATCATGCTGCATAAGAAAAATTAGATCAAAAAGGGAAAAAATGAGAAAGAAAACAAAATGCAAGCAAATAAAAAAGTGAAAATATTATGCTGTAATCCACACTTAGTCCCCACAGTCCTCTCTCTCTGGGTACAGATGGTTTTCTCCATCACAAGACCATTGGAACTGGCCTGAATCACCTCTCTATTGAAAAGAGTCACATCCATCAGAATTGATTATTGCATAATCTTATTGTTGCTGTGTACAATGTTCTCTTGGTTCTTTCACTTAGCATCAGTTCATGTAAGTCTCTTCAGGCCTTTCTGAAAACATCCTGCTGATCATTTCTTATAGAACAATAATATTCCATAATATTAATATATAGCAACTTATTCACCCATTCTGCAACAGATGGACATCCATTCAGTTTCTGATTCAGCCAATATAAAAAGAGTTGCTATAAATATTTTTACACATGTGGGTCCTTTATCCTTTTTTATGTTCGCTTTAGGACACAGATCCAATAGAGGCACTGCTGGATCAAAGGATATGCACAGTTTGATAGCTTTTGGGGTATAGTTCCATATCACTCTTCAGAATAGTTGGATCAGTTCACAACTCCACCAACAATGTATTAGTGTCCTAGTTTGGAGAACATTTTCTAACATACAATACAGCAAATAATTTTCAAAACACAGAATTCCATAAAAATCAAATCTGAGTATATTCAACACATTTGTTAAATTCCTTGATCACAAGCATTAAAAGTCTAAGTTTGAAATGTAACAGAGAATGTATTAAAGTTCACTCTGCTAAAAATCGAGAAATTTGAGTAAACTAGGAAAAAAATCCAATACAAAAGAAAAACAAAAAGATGAAGGGATTTCAACTTAAGGATGCAAGGAGAAAGGCAAAATGTTTGTTAAAATGGAGAAGAGAATAAATATTATAATAAAATGGGATATCATAGAAGTGTATTTTTTTTTGCTACAGAAAAAAATCAATATTGGGAAGTGGGAGGATGATCCACTGAAACAAAGGGCAAAACATCAGGTGAAACAAAAGCTATTTCTTAATTGTGGGTTTTCAATAGAGTTGTGTCCACTTCCCTCAGCAGGTGAAAGGGTGGGAATAATGGGCTTCAAGAACTTAAATTCACTGATCCCTGAGCCACTGGTCAGGCAAACTTCATATTGGTATCTCTGAGACAAAGTCCCTGTGCCACTGACATTCACCAAGTGATCTGGGAAGGGGCCATTTGAATTAAAATGACTACCATCAGTAGCATCTCTCTTCCTCTTCCACAGGTGAATGGTAATGAAAGTAATAACAGAAGCAAGGAAGAGAAAGGAGACAGAGGTCAGGGAAATGATTAGGTAAGTGGTAAGAGAATCAGTTTGGACCTGCTCCTTAGATTCATCTGGTAATTGCAAGTAGGGTTCTGAAAAACCATCTACCAGGAATACATTTATTGTGGCCATTGTGGACAAAGATGGTTGCCCATTGTCCTTCACCAGCACCAGGAGCCTCTGCTTGATGGCATCTTTGTCACTGATGGGTCTTGCTGTATGAACTTCCCCATTGTGGGCCCACAAAGTGAATAGGCCTGGGTCTGTGGCCTTGAGTAGCTGATAGGAAAGCCAGGAATTCTGCCCCCAGTCTCTATCCACAGCTACCACCTTGGTCACCAGGTAACCTGGCTCTGCAGTTCTGGGCACCAGATCATTGCAGGGAGCTGTGCCATTTTGCAGGGGATACAGAACAAAGGGAGAGTTATCATTTTCATCTTGTACCACAATCTGAACCAAAACCTGGCTACTCAGTGATGGAGCACCACCATCAGCTGCTTTCACAGTAAACTGGAAAGCTTGAATGGCTTCATAATCCAAAGATCTCAGAGCATAGAGATGACCATTGTCTGAATTGATGGAGATGTAGGAGAAGAGAGGCAGTTCTCCACTCTCTGGAGGCAGAAGAGAGTAGGTGACTTTGGCATTGATTCCTGAGTCCCTGTCACTGGCACTGACACTGCCAATGTGGAGGGCAGGATTGTTGTTCTCTTGAAGGTACAATTTGTAGGCTCTCTGAGTAAAAACTGGAGAGTTATCATTGACATCAGAGATAAGCACCGTGAGATTATATTTAGATTTGAGCCTTGGGGAGCCCAAGTCCATTACTGTAATAGTGATGTTGTACTCAGCCTTGTACTCTCTGTCTAGTGCTCCTTCTGTTACCAATGTGTAGTAGTTTTCAATGGAAGGTTTCAGGGTAAAGGGAAGGTCATCTTCGATGGAGCAAACCATCTTTCCATTTTCCCCAGAATCCAGATCTGAAACTCTGAAGACAGCTACCACTGTCTCAGGAGAATTCTCTGGGATGGGGCTGGTAAGTGAAGACATGGTCAGTTCTGGAGGATTGTCGTTCAGATCCATCACCTGAACAATAACAGTACATTCTGCTGAAAGGCCCCCACCATCTATGGCCTGGATATTTATAGTGTAAGATTGAGTCGACTCAAAATCCACTTTTCCCTTTAAATAAAGTTCTCCTAATTCCTCTTTAAGGTGGAAAGTTTTTCGAATGTTTTCAGAGGCATGCAAAAATGTGTAAGATATTTCTCCATTATTCCCTGCATCTAAATCTGTGGCAGAAACTGTGACAATCTTGGATCCAATGGAACTGTTCTCAGGGATTTGAACTTCATAACGCAGCTGAGCAAACACTGGGGCGTTGTCATTGATATCCACTATGAGGATTCGGACTTGGGCAGTTCCAGACCTTGGTGGGACTCCCCCATCCATTGCAGTGAGAGTTAAAGTGATCTGAGACTGCGTTTCCCGATCCAGTGTTTTATCGAGTACAAGCTCTGGGTATCGCTTGCCCTCACTGCTATCTCGAATTTGAATATGGAAAAGGGAGTTGGGATTGATCGTATAGTTCTCTAGACTGTTGCTTCCTATATCTAAGTCCTGTGCATTTTCTAGTATAAATACTGTTCCAGGGGAAGTGCTCTCTGGGATTTTTAATACTGTTTCAGTGTCTAGAAACACTGGTGAATGATCATTAATGTCTTCTACCATTAATTCAGCTTGAACAATCTGAAAGGGGTTTTCCAGTAGGATCTGAAAAGGCAGCACACAGGGATCCGCGGGGCCGCACAACTCCTCCCGATCCAGTTTCTCTCTCAGAAGCAGATCCCCGGTTTTAGGATGCAACTGCAAATATTCTTTGTTCCCTTTGAAAACGACTCTAGCCCCGCGATTTGACAATACCCCTACCTCCAGCCCCAAGGCCTTTGCCACATTGGCCACAAAGGAACCTCTTTCCCTCTCCTCCACCACAGAAAACTGCTTCAGCTCTGAGGCTGCTCCAGCGACACAGAGAACAAAGAAAAAAAGAACTTGCCTTTGTTGTAGGATCATTGACCATGCCTGCTCCATTATTCCTTTGGTCCCCTCCTTTCAACGTGGGTAGAGCAGCTCAACCGAAAATGGCCACCAGAGGATATAATTGTCTTCCGTTCCTTAGAAATCTCAAGTATATGCAAAACACGGTCTTTCCCCTCAGTTCCAGCTAACAAAATTTCCTTTCTCCTTCCCAACAACCTTTGTTGGTATTGACGTGTCAGCAGATCCTTTGGTCTTCTTAGTTTCCAGCGCCACCATGCGGCTTGTTTTATTATGCTTCTCTTAATTCTGCTAATTTCTCAAGTACTGATTATCTTTTAAGGGACAGCTGACTTGAATTTCACTTGGAAATTGACAGAGCTTATAATATCTTTTCTACAGGGTGATCTGGATCAATGCTGTAAGCATTCACAACTTCACCTCAAAACATTGAGATATGTGTTATTTTAAATTCGTTTAAAAAGAGCTTGGTCTTTAGTCAATGATGCAATCCTCTCTAATCCTTCTAGCAATAGGCTGTTTCACAGCCCCATTCTACAATTTTTAGGGAAGAAATCCTTTAGAGAACCAGGGCAAAAAGGGGAGTAAATGGCCAATCTTGGGTTGGAGAAAGAAACAGAATTATTCTTAAAAGCAGCTAATGTTTTCTGTTTTCCTCAAGTATGTGAGCCCATAAGGCTAAAAAAGAGATCCTAAGAAGCTTTTGATCTTAAAACAACTATGTTCTTAGAAGCCATTCTACACAACTGAAAATTTGCAAGGATTTGTGACACAAGGGGTACTTTCCTAGTAAATTTTGGATACTAATGCTACCTGATTATTTTATGATTGACATGACTACACTCAAAAGAAAGACTATAGTGATCTGAGCTCAGAATTGTGTGTGTGTGTGTGGTTGTGGTTATTGTTTTTCCTTTTTAGAAAACAGATTTCTTGGAAAGTTTCCTTTATACTGAGCAGGGGCATCAAGAGAGAATGAAAATTTTTTTTAGAGTTACATCAGTTTGGAAGAGAAGAGAGAAACAATTTGATTAATGGCCCTTTGCTCCTATGTGAGAGAATAGCTCTTGTCATAAGAAAGAAAAGAAGGAAGGAAGGGGGAAAGAAGTGGAATGAAAGAGAGGGAAGAAGGAAGGAAAGAAGATAGAAAGAAAAAGAAGGAAAGAAGAATGAATTAAAAAGAAAGGAGAAAGGGAAGGAGGACAGAGAGAACAATAAGGATCATTCTTTAAATTGCACAGAGTACAGAAGGAAGAGCAGAAGAAAACAAAAGTAATACAATTTTAAAAGTAACATATTGAATTTATTATTCATACATACAAAGAAAAATATAAATAATTGAGAGTTGTGGCCTAAAATACAATCCCTTCCTTCTGGTCTACTTTTTTTTTTTTTTAAATAAAATACTCTTGTGAGGTTAATTTTTTTTTTTGGTACAGTTCAAAATAAAAAATAACATAAATCCAGATAAAAAGATATAGCTCTGATGAATTTTTTAACTTTACTTTTCCTTTGTTACCAAGAGAAGAGTGCCTTTGAATTTGAAATTCAAATAATTTGAATTATTTCACCAAATTAACTTCTGAAATAACCAAAGAAATGCAAAAAGAGGATATAAAAATTCCAATTGTGTTTTTGATGATTTTCTATGCTGAGAACGTCTTGACATTGTAAATTCAATTTCAATTTCACTTTTCCTATATTAGCTTTTAGTGATGTGGGGTTATGAATAATTTCTATATTAATGTCACAAAATAAATGACATCATGGTGGTGTTGAGCAGGAACACAGAGGACTGGATTTGGGGTCAGAAATACCTGGTTATAACTCCTACCTCTGACACTTACTAGTTATGTAACTATTGCTGAATGGTTTAAGATGTACGTGCCTATGCCTCTGGCAACTCCCTAAGAATTATCTATGAAGTCACAGATATTTCTCAAATTGAAGAATATGTCTTGTGCATCAGGTCATAGAAGAAAGAAAAGTATTTTGACTTGTTGTGGAATCTAAATACTATTTCAAAGATTTTCTCCTTATTTGATTTTTAAAGTAATAAAAATAAAAATAAAGTAATAAAATAATAAAAATAACATCTCAAATTAATACAATTTTATTCACTTTCCAATCCTGATGATTACATCTTGTGACAAAATTAACAGTGTACTTCAAATTGTATTTCTTCAAAGATATGCATTAAATATATAACAGTAAATTAATAGAGTGGATGACTTGTGATGATTCTTCAAGGTCTGATATTCTGTGCAGGGCTGGTTTAATATTAGGAAAACTATTAGTATAATTGACCATATTAATAATCAAATTAATAAAAACCATATGATCATCTCAATAGATGCAGAAAAAGCATTTGATAAAATCCAACATCCATTCCTACTAAAAACTCTTGAGAGTATAGGAATAAATGGATTATTCCTTAGAATAATCAGGAGCATATATTTAAGACCTTCAGTAAGCATAATATGCAATAGAAATAAACTGCAACCTTTCCCAGTAAGATCAGGAGTGAAACAAGGTTGCCCACTATCACCATTACTATTCAATATAGTACTAGAAACGCTAGCCTCGGCAATAAGAGCCGAGAAAGAGATTCAAGGAATTAGAGTAGGAAATGAGGAAATCAAACTATCACTCTTTGCAGATGACATGATGGTATACTTAGAGAACCCCAAAGACTCTGCTAAAAAGCTATTAGAAATAATTCAGAATTTTAGCAAAGTGTCAGGATACAAAATAAATCCACATAAATCCTCAGCATTCTTATATATCACCAACAAAATGCAACAGCAAGAGATACAAAGAGAAATTCCATTCCAAACAAATGTTGAGAGTATAAAGTATTTGGGAATCCATCTACCAAAGAATAGTCAGGAATTATATGAGAAAAATTACAAAACACTTGCCACAAAAATAAAGTCAGATTTAAATAATTGGAAAGACATTCAGTGCTCTTGGATAGGCCGAGCGAATATAATAAAGATGACAATACTCCCCAAACTAATCTATTTATTTAGTGCTATACCAATCAGACTCCCAAGAAACTATTTTAATGACCTAGAAAAAATAACAACAAAATTCATATGGTAGAATAAAAGGTCGAGAATTGCAAGGGAACTAATGAAAAAAAAAGTCAGAGGAAGGTGGTCTAAGTGTACCTGATCTAAAGCTATATTATATAGCAGCAGTCACCAAAACCATTTGGTACTGGCTAAGAAATAGACCGGTAGATCAGTGGAACAGATTAGATACAAAGGACAAAAAAGGGTACATCTATAGCAATCTAATCTTTGACAAACCCAAAGATACCAACATTAGGGACAAAAATTCATTATTCGGAAGAAACTGTTGGGAAAACTGGAAATTAGTATGGCAGAAATTAGATATGGACCCACACTTAACACCATATACCAAGATAAGATCAAAATGGGTCCATGATTTAGGCATAAAGAATGAGATCATAAATAGATTAGAGGAACAGAGAATAGTCTACCTCTCAGACCTGTGGAAGAAGAAGGAATTTATGACCAGAGGAGAACTAGAGATCATTATTGATCACAAAATAGAAGATTTTGATTACATCAAACTAAAAAGTTTCTGTACAAACAATACTAATGCAAACAAGATTAGAAGGGAAGTAACAAATTGGGAAAATATTTTTAAAAGTAAAGGTTCTGACAAAGGTCTCATTTCCAAAATATATAGAGAACTGACCCTGATTTATAGGAAACCAAACCATTCTCCAATTGATAAATGGTCAAGGGATATGAACAGACAATTCTCAGATGATGAAATTGAAACTATTTCCACTCATATGAAAAAGTGTTCCAAATCACTACTGATCAGAGAAATGCAAATTAAGACAACTCTGAGATGCCATTACACGTCTGTCAGATTGGCTAAAATGACAGGAACAAATAATGATGAATGTTGGAGGGGAGTGGGAAAACTGGGACACTGATACATTGTTGGTGGAGTTGTGAAAGAATCCAGCCATTCTGGAGAGCAATTTGGAACTATGCCCAAAAAGTTGTCAAACTGTGCATACCCTTTGACCCAGCATTGCTGTTATTGGGATTATATCCCAAAGAAATACTAAAGAGTGGAAAGGGACCTGTATGTGCCAAAATGTTTGTGGCAGCTCTTTTTGTTGTAGCTAGAAACTGGAAGTTGAATGGATGTCCATCAATTGGAGAATGGTTGGGTAAATTGTGGTATATGAAGGTTATGGAATATTATTGCTCTGTAAGAAATGACCAACAGGAGGAATACAGAGAGGCTTGGAGAGACTTAAATCAACTGTTGCTGAGTGAAATGAGCAGAACCAGAAGATCACTATACACTTCAACAACAAAACTGTATGAGGATGTATTCTGATGGAAGTGGAAATCTTCAACATAAGGAAGATCCAACTCACTTCCAGTTGATCAATGATGGACAGAAATAACTATACCCAGAGAAGGAACACTGGGAAGCGAATGTAAATTGTTAGCATTACTGTCTACCCAGGTTACTTATACCTTCGGAAGCTAATAATTAATGTGCAACAAGAAAAAGTTATTTACACACATATATTGTATCTAGGTTAATTGTAACACATGTAAAATGTATGGGATTGCCTGCCATCGGGGGGAGGGAGTGGAGGGAGGGAGGGGATAATTTGGAAAAATGAATAAAAAATAAATAAATAAATAAATAAAGGTCTGATATTCTGTAATAAAACTGAGAAAGTTGGAATCCCTAAATGGTCAGTGACAAATTGTTGAAAAACAAGCATTTGAAACAACACGTTTGGCCAAGAATGTGCTCTCTTAATCTAGATATTCCTCGTAGTAGGAAAACAAAACAAAGACATATTCATTTGAATTTATTTTTCATGTCTTGGGCTTTTGGAGAATAAGTAAAATTCAATGTGAGACTCAGAAGAAAAATGTTATATACATATTAAAAGTAGCTTACTAGAATTACTTTACAGCATGACATAGCCAAAGGCACCAAGAAATCTTTTCTTGTCACTCAACTAAAGTCTGTGTAAAGATTATAATATTCATTTATGGTAAATTGAATAGTAAGGCCAATCTGCATCCTTTACAATTTTCTCTAAACCAATCTTCAATCTTTTGTCACAATACTTTATCATATAATTCTCTTAGTTTCCTAATGATATATTCCTAAACGTTTTTCATCAATACCTTAGTGTTCTGTGTCCCTTATAATTTTACTGGCTTTTTTATATTTTCAAGATCTAAATCAAAAATCAAAAATGAGAGTGTTTTGAAGGAAATCCATCCATTATTTTATGATAATATCAAAGTGAATGCATTAAGATTTAAAAAAAAATACATGAGCAATTATTAAAAGTTTTGTGGTCACAACTAGTAGGTTACAAGATCATTGTTGCTTCTTGAAAACATTTTTTACGAGAGAGAGAGAGAGAGAGAGAGAGAGAGAGAGAGAGAGAGAGAGAGAGAGAGAGAGAGAGAGAGAGAGAGGAGAGAGAGAGAGAGAGGAGAAGAAGAAGAAGAAGAAGAAGAAGAAGAAGAAGAAGAAGAAGAAGAAGAAGAAGAAGAAGAAGAAGAAGAAGAAGAAGAAGAAGAAGAAGAAGAAGAAGAAGAAGAAGAAGAAGAAGAAGAAGAAGAAGAAGAAGAAGAAGAAGAAGAAGAAGAAGAAGAAGAAGAAGGAAGAGGAGGAGGAGGAAGAGGAGGAGGAGGAAGAGGAAGAGGAGGAGGAGGAGAGAGAGAGAGAGAGAGAGAGAGAGAGAGAGAGAGAGAGAGAGAGAGAGAGAGAGAAGAAGAAGAAGAAGAAGAAGAAGAAGAAGAAGAAGAAGAAGAAGAAGGAGGAGGAGGAGGAGGAGGAGGAGGAGGAGGAGGAGGAGGAGGAGGAGGAGGAGGAGGAGGAGGAGGAGGAGGAGGAGGAGGAGGAGGAGGAGGAGGAGGAGGAGGAGGAGGAGGAGGAGGAGGAGGAGAGGAGGAGGAGGAGGAGGAGGAGGAGGAGGAGGAGGAGGAGGAGGAGAAAATCATCCAGAACATTAGAACAAATGTTAAGATGAGACATAGTTGTTTTTACTGACGTGATAAGAATGAAATCTTGAAAAATATTCCTTTGCAGGTGATACAGGATAGCATAATTCTGAGGGAGAGTAACTAGTCAACATCAAGACTAAGCATGCTAAAACACATTTGCTGAATTTGTTAAGTGAAAAATATTTTAAAATCCAAGGGAAAAAGGGAAGATATGATGGTTTGTTCATTTTTAAAAAGTAACGGGGGAATAAAGTAAGCTGAAGAAATTTCAAAGACATAACAAGAACAGAAACAAGGAAGAAAAAAATGAAATATTTACAGAGAAAAGACATAGGAAGAAGAGGAAAATGTTTCTGTGAATGAAGAAGGAGTTATACAATGCAACAGCATAAAAATCTATTCTCTTTTGTTATCAAAAGTTGACAACTAATAATGGGAAGGAGAGGGGCATGCAAGAGGGGAAAAGCAAGTCTCTAAATAGATAAAAACAAAAGTCATATCTAATTGAAACAAAATCTATTTCTTAATTTTGGGTTCTTAATAGAGTCTTTCCAACTTGCTTGAGTAGGAGGAATGATGGGATTAATGGTCTTCATGAACCTAAGTCACTAGTCCCTGGCCCACTGGTCAGACACATCTCATAATGACAATTCTTGGTCAAAGTACCTGTCCCACTAACATTCACTAAGTAATTTGGGAAAGGATTATTAGGATTAAATCTACTACCATTACTACCACTCCTCTTTTTATTCCATAGACAAATAAGGATAAATATAATAACAGAGACTAGGAAGAGAAAGGAAACAGAGGCCAGGGAAATGACTAAGTAGATAATAAGGGAATCAGTCTGAACTTCCTCCTTGTTTGAAGCTGGAAGCTACATATAGGGTTCAAACAATCCATCTACCAAAAGTAC
Source organism: Sminthopsis crassicaudata (assembly GCF_048593235.1). NCBI lineage: Eukaryota > Metazoa > Chordata > Mammalia > Dasyuromorphia > Dasyuridae > Sminthopsis > Sminthopsis crassicaudata. The sequence goes on along the minus strand of NC_133618.1, from coordinate 389,470,635 downwards.
ATTCAATGTAGCTGATGTGGACAGAAGAGGCTGCCCATTGCCCTTCACTAGCACCAGGAGCCTCTCTGCTTGATGGCATCTTTGTCACTGATGGGCCTTGCTGTGTGAACTTCCCCCTTGTGGATTCACAAAGTGAAGAGGCCTGAATCTGTGGCCTTGAGCAACTGATAGGAAAGCCAGGAATTCTGTCCCCAGTCCCTATCATCAGCTACCATCTTGATCACTAGGTAACCTGGCTCTGCAGTTCTAGGCACCAGATCATTGCAGGGAGCTGTGCTAAGGGTATAGCACAAAAGGAAAATTATTATTTTTATCCTGTACCACAATCTAGCTACTCAGAGATGGAGAACCACCATCCACTGCTCTCACAGTGAACTACAAAGCTTAGATGGCTTCATTATCCAGAGATTTCAGAGCATAGAGATGGCCACTGTCTGAGTTGATGGAGATGCAGGAGAAGGGCAGATCGCCAGTTTCTGGAGGGAGCAGAGAGGAGTAGGTGACTTTGGCATTGACTCCAGAGTCCCTTTTGCTGGCACTGCCATTGCCATTGTGGAGGGCAGGACTGTTGTTCTCCTGCAAGTATAGTTTTGTAGATTCTCTGAGTAAAAGACATAAGAGATGAGGACCATAAGATTATACTCAGATTTGAGTCTCCAGTATCCAAATCTATCACTGTAATAGTGATGTTGTGCTTGGTCTTGTACTCTGTCCAGTGCTCCTTCTGTTACCAAAGTTTGGAAGCTCTTAATGGAAAGTTTCAGGGCAAAGGGAAGATCATCCTGGATGGAACAAGTCACCCTTCTATTTTTCCCAGAGTCCAGATCTGAAACTCTGAAGACAGCGATCAAAACCTCAGGTGAATTTTCTGGAAAAAGGCTGGTAAATACGGATATGGTCAATTCAGGAAGATTGTCATTTAGATCCATCACCTAAACAATAATGACACATTTCTTAAAAAGGCTCCCCCCCCATCTGTGGCTGATGAAGGTATTCTCAGTGATCTGAACCTCTTAAAGGGCTGAGTAAAGACTTGCATCAGCTTTGATATCGACTACAATGACTCGGAATTGGCAGTTCCAGACCTGCGTGAAATTTCACAGTCCACGGCAGTACCTCAGGCTCCTTCTCCCAATCCAAAATGTTATCTAGTACAGCCTCTGGATATTTCCTGCCCTTTCATCCTTTTGATTTTGAATGTGGAAATGAAAATTGTGACTGATCGAGTAGTTCTGGAGATTGTTGCTTCCTACAACTAGAACCTTTCGCATTTTCTATTATAAATGCAGTTCTGGGAGAGGCGTTCTAGGGAATTTTCAGTACCATTTCCGCGTCGAGGAACATTGACGAATGATCATTAACTTCTACCATAAGCTCAGCCCGAACAATCTGAAAGGAGTTTTCCAGTAAGACTTGGAAAAGTAGCACACATGGCTCGGCAGGGCCGCACAGCTCCTCCCGGTCCAGCTTCTCTCTCAGGAGCAGATTCCCGGTTTTAGGGTGCAGCCGCAATTACTTTTTGTTCTCTTTGAAAACGACTCTGGCACCCGATTTGACAGTTCCCCCATCTTCAGGCCCCGGGGTTTAGCCACATTGACACAAAGGAGCCTCTCTCCATCTCTTCCACTACTGAAAACTGCTCCAACGCTGAGGCAGCCCCAAACCCACCCCAAATAAGGAAAAAGAGAACTTGCCTTTGTTGCGGAATCATCGTCCTTTCCCGTTCCGTTATCCCACGGAGTAGCCTAGTTCAACCGAAAACAATAGCCAGAGAAACCTGCGAAAATTGCAGGTGCAGGACCGTTCCCCATTTCCAGCTAACAAAGCTTTCTCCCTCCTTCCTGATTATCTGATTCAGGGATGTCTTTTTTGAGCCTTGGAGTGTCCCTTTGTCTTTTTCTGCCTCTTATTAGTTTGCAGCGCCACCACGCGGATCTATCTTGTCTTTGCATAGCTGATAATCCAAACGTTCTTTGCACCCGATTTCAAAACATGAATTCTGCTCTGTATTTCCAAGGAATATACTTGATCTTTACACGTTGTAAACACCCAGGAATGACATCATGTTTTGCTTTAATGCAATTATGATACTTCATAGATCTAGGTTTCTTTTCTTTTTCTTTTTTCTTTTTTTTTATTTAGAATTTTTTCCCACAGTATATATGCATGAGTAATTTTTTAAATTATCCCTTGTATTCATTTTTCCAAATTATCCCCCCCTCCCTCCATTCCCTCCCCCCGATGACAGGCAATCCCATACATTTTACATGTGTTATAATATAAAGATCTAGGTTTATTTTCAAGCTAGGAAGTGAAAAGAACAAAATCATTGTCCCACTGACACCCACCAGGTATCCTGGGAAGGGGCTAGTTGGATCAAGTAAAAAAACATTGCTGGTATCCCTCTTCCTCTTCTATGGGTGAATAATAATGAACATAATAGAAGCCAGGAGGAGAATGGAGATGGAGGCCAGGAATATGATTAAGTAGGTGATGGGGGAGTTCGTCTGGACCTGCTTCTTCAGTGAATCTGGGAGTTGCAGGTAGGACTCAGAGAAATTATCCACCAATAATCTATTTGTACTACTTTTCACCTGTACCAGGACCTTGTGTTTGATGGCACTGATGGGCCTCCCTGTGCACATTTCCTGACCCACATACTGAAAAGTTTGGGCTTTGTAGTCTTGAGAAATTGGTAGGAATGTCAGGAATACCATCTCCAGTCCCTGTCCACAGCTACCACTTTGGTAACTAGGTAACTTGGCTCTGTAGCTCTGGACAGCAAGTCACTGTAGTGCCATTCTGCAGAGGTTATAATAGGAAGGGAAAGTTATCATTTTTATTCAGGACCAATCTTATCCAGAACCTGGCTATTCAGAGCTGATAAGTCACTATCAGCTGCCCTAACAGTGAACTGGGAAACTTGGATGGCTTCATAATCCAGAAATCTCAGAAGATAGAGATGGCCATTGTCTCAGTTGATGGATATGTAGAAAAGAGGCAGATCTCCAGTCTCTGGAGACAGCAGAGAGTAGTTGACTTTGGCATTGATTCCTGAGTTCCTGAAACAGGCATTAACACTTCCAATGTAGAAGGTAGGACTGTTGTTCTCTGGTAAGTACGGTATAGTATTTGAGTAAAAACTGAGAAACTGTCATTGACATAAAAGACAAGCAACTAGATGTTCTGTTCAGATTTGAGCCTCTGGAATCTCAAATCTGTGAACATAATAGTAATGTATATTTAACTCTGCCATCTCTGTCTAGTGCTTTCTATTTTACCATTGTATAAAAGTTATCAATGGGAGGTTTCAGGGTAAAGGGAAGACTATCCTGGATGGAACAACCACACTTCCATTTTCCCCAGAGTCCACATCTGAAATGCTGAAAACAGCAACTAGGATCTCAGGAAATTTTCTGTGATAGGGCTGATAAGTGAGGAAAAGGTTAGCTTAGGGACATTGCCGTTCAGACCCCTCATTGCAACAATTATAGTACCTTCTCCAGAAAGGCTCTTTCCATCTGGGGCCTGCAGTGAGGATTATCTGACTCAGAGTGCTCCTTCTGATTAAACATTTTATCTAATGCAAGCTCTGAATATGTCTTCCCCTCACTCTCTTCCTTCTTCCCTCCCCCCACCACTGTTTTGAATTTAAATGTATAAATAGAAAGTTGGGACAGATTGTTTGATAGATCTAAATCTTGTGCACTTTGTTATAGGAACAAAATCTCCGAGGAAGTGCTCTCAAGAATTTTCAAGATTGTTTGTGTCTAGAAATATTGGTGAATGAACTTTATATGTCTTGTACTATTAACTTAGCCCAAACAATATGAAAGGGCTATTTCAGGAAGATAGGAAAAGACAACACACACTAATAGACAAGGTCCGCATAGCTCTTCTGCATATGTTCTCTCTCAGGAGCAGATTCCTAGTTTTATGTTCTAGTTGCAAATAGTTTTTGCGCCCTTTGGAAAAGACTTAATCCCCACGTTTAGACAGTTGTCTCACCTCCAGCACCAGGGCCTTTGTAACACTGGCCACAAAGGAGTCACCCTCTACCACAACTATTTTCTCTACATTAAATATCGCTCCAATTCTGAGTGTGTCTATGAAACAGAAAGCAATACAAGAAGAATTTGCCTTTGTTGACCAGCCAAAGAATTGGCTTTATTCATTGTTCATTGGGTGACCTCCCAAAGAAATAAGATCCAATTAAAGTTCAGTCTAGATAGTTTATTCTTTAAATGCGTTAGTTGAAATCCGAGCACATGAATCCTTCGGAATTCGCCCTTTTCCCAGATTTGTGCTAATAAAGTTTTTCTATTCTTTCCTCAGAATCTGAGATCCGGGTCTTTTGTTTGTGTCCATCAATAAATGTAGTGCCATTCCTTCTTAATCTGTAGTGTCACTTCCATTCTTCTTGGAAAGATTCGTTCTTTCCATTACAAAATTATGATAACATTTGCTAAGCCTATGAAAGTGTTTAGAGCAGATAGGTGGTACAGTGGATAGAGAGCCGATTCTGAAATCAAGAACATTTCAAATCCAGTCTCAGAAACTCAGCTATGTGACCCTGAGCAAGTTATTTGATTCCGTTTGCCTTAAATTTCTCATCTGTTAAAATGAGCTTTCTCTTGGAGAAAGAAATGTCAAACCATCTCTAACAAGAAAACTTCAGATGGAGTCATAAAGAGTTGGACATGCATAGGCTATAAGTATTTAATATGTGATACTAAACATTGAATTAATAAGACATTGAATATTTTAAAGCCCATATTGATTTTTAAAAAACCCTTTTAAGATTTGCAAAGTGCTATTTATACTTTATCAAATATAATTCTACCTATGAGGTAGGTACTACAGTTTTTTTTTAAGGATGAGAAAACTGAGGTTCAAGAGATTAAGTGACTTTTATCCAGAAAACCAGCAAGTAAAGAAAAGAAACTTTTGTCTCCACATATCAAATTCAGCAAATGTGCATTAAGTTATATAAAATTTGTATTTCAGGAGCAGCTAGGTGGTGCAATGGCTAGAGCACCAACGCAGAAGTCAGGAGGATCTGAATTCAAATGTGACCTCAGACACTTAACACTTCCTAGCTGTGTGATCCTAGCAAGTCACTTAAACTCAATTGCCTTAGGAAAAAAAAAAGTAACAAAATTTGTATTTCAAAAATTTTGTACTTTCATCTTTAAAAATTGAAATTAAGAAATATATGATTTTTCTGGAACTCTTTCTCACAATTTCCAGATAGTAATTATTTTGCAGATTATGTTAGGGAAAAAGAGAGGGGAGATGGAAACTCATAAATGTAGAAAAGCAAATAATACACTGAATTTAAAGTCAGAAGATCTGAGTTAAAATGCTGGCTGAATTACTATTTGTGTACTCTTAAGTTATTCATTGCATTTTTGGAGCTTCATTTTTCTCATATGTAAAAGGAGTTGGTCTATATCAAGGGTTCTTAACTTTTTTATGTGGACCTCTTTAGCAGAAGGGGGTCAAATTCTCAGAATAATGTTTTTAAATGCATAAAATAAAATAAGTCAGATTGCAAAGGAAAGGAAATGCACTTCTTAAAAATTTTAAAGTTAAAGATTTTAGGTTAAGAATTCCCGGTATGAGTTGTGAAATCATCCAACCATTCTAGATTATTTTTTGTAACAAAGAATTGGAAAATGAGTAGATGCCCATCAATTGGAGAATGGCTGAATAAGTTGTGGTAGATAAAGATAATGGAATATTATTGTTCTATAAAAATGATAAATTAGCTGATTTTAGAAAGATCTGGAAAGATTTACAAGGACTGATGCTGAGCAAAACAAGCAGAACCAGGAGTACATTGTACACAATAAAAGCAAGAATGCGTGATGATCAACTATGAAGACTTGATTCTTCTTAGTGTGTAATGTTTTCTTCTTTAAAGCATAATGTTTTCTGGGAGCAGGTTTCTTGGGGAGCTTCTGGAGGCAGCCTTAGTTTCCAGGTCAGTTCAATAATCCCAAATGCAGCCAGGAGTTAAAGTCCAAATCCTTTACTGTCCTTCAAAGTCTTGTCTATTTTCCTGGGCCCGGTTAGCTTTCTTAGAGGCCTATCTCTCTCCTTGGTTCCAAGAGCTCCCTCCGAATCTCTCTGAATCCAAAGGTTTGTCCTTCAGCCTCCCTCCAGCACAAAGGTGGAAGTTGGAATGAATCTTGACTCCTCCTCCCAGAGAATGGGCTTGTGGGCTTCTGACTTGTGAAGTCCAAGAGCAGGCTTTTCCTTTCCTGAGCTTGTCAGCTCCTCCTTATATATATATGCTCTCTTAAAGGTGTGAATCTTGTGGAATTATAGTAAGTACTAAGTACATGGAAATTAGAGAATCATTGTCTCCTCAATTCCACTTAATACCTTGTTTCAAGTTCTGGCCCATAACATCTCCTTGTAGGATCAGATCAATCATACTGAACCATGCTAAATTAGATAATTATTGTCTCTATCCCTTCCAGTGACTTAGCACCTTGTAAAAATTCTAACATCAGTGGTTCAGTGATCCAAAGCAATCCCAACAGGTTTTTAGCTGAAAATGCAATCTGCAGATATGGAGATGTAATGTAAATCAGTACATGCTATGTTCACTTTTTATTCTGGTTTGTTTGTTTGTTTGTTTGTTTGTTTGTTTTTTTCTCTCTCAAGGGTTTTCCTATTTGTTCTGATTTTCTTCTCCCAATATAATTCATAAAGCAATGTGTATTAAAATTAATTAATTTTTAAAACTTAAAAAAAAACTTCTATTTTTGAGCTCTAATATTTCCTCTACATCTAAACCCACTAAAATCCATGAATCTGCAAACTATGCAGAGCTGCCAAATCACTTTTGCAACTATTAAGTATAGGTCAAATGAAAGACAACTTTGTTAGCTTAGCAAAGTCATTCCCTAATACCAGAAAAAATTCACCTAATTGATTTCTAAAAAAACCACAAAGTGGGGCAGCAGTGAAGTGAAAGTGAAGACTCTAGTAGGCTAAAGGACTCATATATACTTTTTTTCTGCTTTGCTGGGTTTCCAGCAGTTGAAGTTTTCCCTCCAGTTTACTTTGGTGAAACTAGTCTTTGAAGGATCTGAACAGTTCTTTCCTATTTGTTTCACCTGGGCCTTTTTTGGTGAAGCAAATGTCATTGTTGTGCACAGTCAAAATTCTAAATGAACCCTGTGAAGAAGATTCTTTATCTTATTATCCATTTATATAAATTGGATTTTTTCCTTTAAAATACAACTGACGAGTCTGGATTGAAGAAACCCTATATCATTTCTATTTCAGAAGAGAAACAGGAAGGGAGAAGTAGAAGTGACCAGAATTAGTTAGATTAGCTTGGTGGTAGCTTGGATGACATATGTTTTTAAACTTTGTTCAGATTGCTTCTGAAAACATGTTTATAAGGTTACCTACTGTCTAAATTTGTCGTGCTAGGGAAGATAATTTTCTGGATAGGGAAGAAAAGAACTAGAATCTTCACTTCAGTCTCTGAATCCTGAAGAAAGTCTCTGAAAAGGAGCATAACTATTTTACAATATATTAAAATAACAATCAATTGTGCATGTGTGTTTTTGGAAAACCAACAGAAAAGAACACATCTTTCTAAAGGATTTGCTAATGTTGACTACCTGAGAATGCTTTAGCTTTTAGCCTTTGCTTTTGGACCATTCTCATCTTCTCTGTTATTTTTTATTAGTTCAGACATATGTGAATACCACTTGAGGCAGTTAAATCTTTTCAAAAGAGTATTAATGTCACCAAACTTAAAATATTCTTCATTCTCAATGAAAATGTCCGTTACTGGTCATTCCCTTAAACTTTTTACAATAAAATTTGTCTCTTTTGTAAATTAATTTGTAAATCTTTTCTTAAATAACTTTTGTTCATAGATTTATTACAACTTATATTTTAAAGGGATCTCAGAAATCATTCAAGAGACATTCAATTGAAGAGATCTTAGAGTAGTTAGTCAGACCTCTTTTTTATTTAAAGATAAGGAAACTGAGACCCAAGAGGCTAAATGATTCTTCCAAATTCATAGAGGTAGAAAGTGGCAAATTGAGGATTCAATCTCAAATTGTCTGTTTTCAAACCTACTTCCACTTGTCTATCTCTTACCTAAAGCAGAGGTCCCTCTAAAGTTCTGTGAAAAATTATCATAAAGCCTTAGACTGAAATCTCCAACTTTTGGAAATTGCAATACATCTTAACACCTCTAATTCTTAGGTCATTCCTCCATAGATAAGTAGACAGATGATTCAGATAGCTAGTTCTTAAAAAATAATATAGAGGCTGTAAAAGAAAACAAAAACTTATTCCAATTTTCTACTAATGAAAACATTTTAAAAGAATTTTGGTTTAAAAGAACTCTGAAATACCATCTTACATGAGTTACATTCATAGTGATACAATGTAGAAAAAATGATAAAAATTCAAAGCTGGTGCAGCTTTAGGAAAGCAGGCACAGTACTACATTATTATAAGAATTGTAAATAGAAACAATACTTTGGAAAGGAAATATTACATAATATTAGCTACAAAATCTCACTCTTTGAACTAATGATTCCACTATGGACCAAATGCTGGACTTTCCTGAAACCAAGGTTCAATTAGGAAAAAAATATTCCTATCAACACATCATTTCTAATAGATAGAAACAAAACAAAAATGGAAACAATATGCCCAATGATTCTGGAATTAACAACAATTGTGACATAGGTATTTAATGAAATATAGTATAATGTCAAAAGAAAAGGCAATATGAAGAATACTAATAAATATGCAAAGACTTAAATGAAGTAATGCAAAGAGCATCCTAATCAACAATTACACACTGTATAAAACTATGTACCTAACAGCTATGAAAATAAGATAGCATCAAAATTTAAAAATACATAGAAGGAAAAAATTATTCAAAAAAGAAGCATAGAAGCAAACATAAAAACTTTTGATACTTTTTAAAACAAGTTTTAACATATGCTTTCATTTTTGAATCATGTATATTTTCCATTTTATGTATATTTTATTTGAATATTTGCTTTGATGCTGGCAAATTTGAAATAATCTATTTAATTTTCTATCCCTCACTATTCAGAAGGCCATGAAAAGTCATGTGAGGAAATATTATTTTTAAAAATCAAAGCATCATACTAAATTTTACTTTATAGAATTGTTTTGCTATCTAAATCCCATAAGTTTCCTGTTCATATTGGTCTTATAGTAAAAGACATTAGCTCTTGTTTGTTTTGTGTTTCTTTTTTTGAAGCAATTAAGGTTAAGTGACTTGCTTAGGGTCACCCAAATAGGAAGTGCTAAGTGTCTGAGGTCACATTTGAACTCTGGCCCTCTTACCTTCAGAGCTGGTACTACCATCTAGCTGTCCTAATTCTTGTTTTAATTCATAATGAAGGAAATTGTATTTAATATTGTTCCCTTTTTGTATTTGAATTTCACCCGGGTATACTTCAAATACAAAAGAGGAAATGAAAAAATGATTTAAAAAAAGCAGAATGAGAAAGGAGAAAATGAAAAATTATTATGATATATATTTTAATAATAAATAAATTTATCTCTGACACAGAAAAATAGAAAATAAAAGCATAGAAATAATGACAAAATATAATAGGAATGCATTGCAAAATATCTCTATCCATAACTGAAGGAAGTTACAGCTATTCCTGAAGGATGGATTTTCTTCCAAATCCCTCCTACTATCCCAAGTTGGGTTCCTGGGGATACTGGGCTTCAGGAATTTGAGTTCACTGGTTGATGAACCACTGGTCAGACACATCTCATAATGGTAATTCTGGGACAAGGTCTCTGTCCCACTGATGTGAACCACATAATCTGTGAAAGGACCATATGGTTCAAATTTACCACCAGCAAGAGCGTCCCTCTTTCTTTTCCACAGATGAATAGTGATGAACATAATAAGAGACCAGGAAAAAAACAGGAGACAGGGACCAAGGAAATGACTAAGTAGGTGGTAAGAGAATCAGTCTGGACCTGCTTCTTAGGTGCATTCAGTAACTTCAGGTAGAACTCAAAAAAGCCATCTACCAGGAGTACATTTACTGTGGCCATTGTGGATAGAGGTGGTTGCCCATTGTTCTTTATCAGAACTAGAAGCCTCTGCTTGATGGCATCTTTGTCATTGATGGGCCTTGCTATGCAAACTTCTCCATTATGAACCCACAAAGTGAAGAGGCCTGGGTCTGTAACCTTGAGCAGCTGGTAGAAAAGCCAGGAATTCTGTCCCCATCCTCTATCCACAGCTACCACCTTGGTCACCAGATAACCTAGCTCTGCAACTCTAGGCACCTGGTCATTGCAGGGAGTTGTGCCATTCTGCAGGGGATATGGCACAGAGGGAGAATTATCATTCTCATCCATACACAATCTGAACCAGATCTTGGCTATCAAAAATGGGGAACCACCATCAGTTGCCCTCACAGTGAACTGGAAAGCTTGGATGGTTTCATAATCCAGAGATTTCAGAGCATAGAGATAACTATTGTCTGAGTTGATGGAGATATAGGAGAAGAGGGGCAGTTCTCTGCTCTCTGGAGGAAGCAGAGAGTGGGTTACTTTGGCATTGATTCCTGAGTCCTTGGCACTGCCACTGCCACTGCAGAGGGCAGGATTGTTATTCCCCTGAAGGTACAGTTTGTACGTTCTCTAAGTAAAAATTAAAGAGTTTTCAGTGACATCAGAAATGAGTACTGTGATATTGTGCTTAGATTTGAGTCTTGGGGATCCCAAATCTATGACTATAATAGTGATGTTATATTTTGCCTTGATCTCTCTGTCCAGTATCCCTCTGTGAGTAATGTATAGAAATTCTCCAAAGAAGGTTTTAAGGCAAAAGGAATATCCTGGATATAGCAAATTACCTTCCCATTTTCTCCAGAGTTCCAGATCTGAAACCCTGAAAACAGCTACTACAGTCTCGGGAGAACTCTCTTGGATAGGACTGGTGAGAACATGGCTAGTTTCAGCAGATTATCATTCAAATCTATCACATGGTTAAAACAGTGCATTTTCTAGAAAGGCCCCCACTGTCTGTGGCTTCAATATCTATTTCATAAAACCAAATGACTTCAAAATCCATTGTTTTTATTAGTGAAATTTCACCTGAAGAACGATCTATTTAAAAGTTTTCTGAATGTCTTCAGAGGCATAAGAAAATGTGTAAATTATTTCTTCATTGTTTCCTGTATCTAATTATGTAGTGTGCACTTCCACAACCAGGGAGCCAGGAAGACTATTTTCAGGAATCTTCATCTTATAATTCTGTCCATCAAACTCAGAGATATTATCGTTGACTATGAGAACTTGAATTTGAACATTATCAGACCTGGGTGAAGTCTCACCATCCATGGTGGTGAGAATTAAATGGATCTCAGGCAATTCCTCTCAATCAAGGCCTTTGCTCATTACCAGCTTCAGGTACTTTCTGCTGTCATTGCATGCCCATGTTTAAAATGGGAATTAGGACTAATGGTGTAATTTTGGAGACTGTTGATCCCAGCGTCCAAATCCAGGGCACCATCTCAATGGATTATCTTTCCCAGAGGACTGTTCTGGAGGATTATCAGGAGCATCACACTATCTAATAACATAGGTGAATGATCATTTACTTCTCATACTAGTAGCTCAACAAGAAAAATTTGAAATGGATTTTCCAGTAATATCTGGAAAGTTAATATGCAGGAATCGGTAGACCCACACAATTCCTCCCAATCCAGTTTCTCTTTTATGAGTAGATCTCAGGTTTCATGATTGAGTTGCAAATATTGTTTGCCTCCTTTAAAAGCAATCCAAGCGCCTCTATTAGATAGCTCCCCTATTTCTAGTCGTAGGGCCTTAACCACATTGCCTACAAAAGAACCACTTTCCATTTTCTCTGCCATAGAAACCCTCCTGGGTTCTGAACCTGTCTTAGACATGCACAGGAAAACAAAGAAAAGCAGGACTTGCCTTTATCTCTGAATTGTGTTCTTGTCTGCTTCCATACTGACCCCTGAAAAATATGCTTGGTTTATCTCAATCCACACCTCTGGGCACTCCGGTAACCCATGAATAAATAACTCCTTTGGGGTCCTTACTATCCACCAGGTCCTGCTAACAAAGCTTGATTTTTGTTTTTGTTTTGTTTTGTTTTGGGCCAGTTAAAGCCAATCCTAGTCACAGAATAATGGAGGATGCAATGTTTTTCTTTTCTTTTGTTTTGTTTTACCGTTTTTTTTTTTTTTAACAGATCAGTTATTCTCCTTATCCTTCAGAACCACCACATAGCCCGCTTTTCTTTTACTTCCTCAATCAGTTTTCAGTGGCATAAAATTTGCTTTCTCAGGTGATAAGACCTTATGTGTTTAGTTTTTCATAGGAGATTTTGAGCTCTAGTTGTAGTTAAAAGGCCGTGTTATTTGATTTTTCTGTGGACATGACACATCAATATCACACATACGCACAAATTATTATCGAGATTTATATGTAACTGTGGCTAACTTGAGACACATGCTTTTACTAACACAAATATCAGTGAGAACAATTTCAAAATTAGAGAAGATTATAATTAAGTGGAAAGTAGAATTTTTAAGTAATATAAAGGATATTATGTCTCCTTCCAGTCTTCTCAGAATAAGGAATGGCATATCTTCTTTTCTCAGTTTTAGTCACATTGATGTCATAATGAAATTTCAAGACTCTCTGCTCTTAAAAAAACCTCATTGCAACAACTAGAGGATAACGAATAGGATGCTAAGATGGTCCTGAATCCACAAGTACTTTTTATTTTTTATCACATTTTTCAATGTAAGTCGTTCACAGCATTCCATTTAGCTTTTCCATGTAGTTGGCTGTAAGGTTAGGTCTGATCTACCTGCCAAAAATTCATTTTGCATTCTTTGGTTGCATGGAATAGAAAGCTACTGCACTTTTCACTTGTCTGATCACATGCTTTCAAAAAACTTTTTTACTTATTGGTGACACATTTTAAGGGGAATAAACTAGAGTTCATCTAGTGGCCATATTAGGAAAAACCAAAGAAGCCAGAAAAGAAAATTTGACTTTTGATATGAAAATGAAGAGGGGGAAATACATATCTTTAGGTATTTGAAGAACTGTCAAGTTGGAAAGTCATCAGACTTCTGTGTAAAACTCATTAGTGAAGTATACTGAAAGACATATATAAGGTGAAGTTCAGGAAGAATTTTCAAATATTTTTAAAATGGAATAGTTTCAATATGAGGTAGTGAACTCTTCATCACTGTAAATATTTAAATAAAAATTGTATAAACACTTGTTAAAGGTAGAGGAGAGGGAATATCTTCATAATAGGGAGTGTTGAATTAGATAACTTTCTCTGTATTCTTGAAGATAAAACATTCCAGGATATCTCTGATGCATTTGCTTCCAGTTGTTCATGTTGTTTGGAAACCTAATTAAAAATTGTATTTAAAATCTTGAAATCTGTTCCTTAAACAGGAAAGAATAATCATCTTAACTTCAAAAATATATTAATTGAAATAGGGAAACACAGAAAATACCAAAGAAGAAAAGGCAGAATGGAAAGACTGATAACTTAGATATTAAAAGATTAGAACTTCAATCTGGGCTCTGCAGCTAATGAGCTTTAAAATTTTGAGCAAGTCATTTAGTTTCTCTTTATCTATTTTCTTGTTTGTAACACAAAAGAGTTGGATCTCTATCATTCTTTCCAACTCCAATATTTTACAGCTATATTATTTCTAAAGATAAAGAAGAAAAAAGAAGATATTCATAAACATGTTAATCCATTAGTAACTAGATTATAGCATTTGTAATAGAAATGGGGTGAGGAAACATTAGAATGGGAACATGAAGAAATTATTACTTTGGAATTAGAATTAAGATTTTCCTCTCTATCCCAGCACTATAGTTTTTCCCAATTGATTGGTCAGACACAATTCATGCTGGATAGAACAGGACAGGCTCCCAATATGGATGTCATCCAGAGGGCCAGAAGTTGATTGAAATAGCTCCAGTCTTGTATTATGTTTTTTCTTCTTTCATTGGTAAAGGATGAATATAGTATAATTGATGAAAGTGCAGAGAAATGAAGAGAAGATTCAAGCAGAAGATGAGATTATCATACTGGTCTTGAGATACCTTATTTGGACCTGTAGGATATGGAGAAGCACAATGCCTATATTTTGTATGCTTTTGCTTTCTTTGTCCATTATTCCCTGGTTTATCAAGTTGTAGTAGTTCTCCATAGGAAGTTTCAGGGCAAAATTCTCTTATCCATGTGGCAAACCATTCTTTCTTTTTCTTGCAGGTAAGTCTCCTTAAATCGAGGAGGCAATATGAACTAGCGGTATGATTTCATTGTGTACATAGAACTTCCTAGTGACAAAAATTCCTCAATTAATGCAGGAATCTATGCAACTATCAGGCTTAAGAATTGAGTAGATCACTAGGTTGTTGTTACTTGCTCAAGGTCACATTCAACTAGTTAGGTATCAAAGGTGTAACTTGAACCCAGATCTTCCCATTACTAAGGCTATTACTTTTTTTTTTTTTTTTTTTCCTTTTAGCTGATATCTCAGAATACTGGTTTTTGGATTAAAAAAAAAAAAAATAGCCCCAGTCAAGTCTTGAGATGCTAAATGATCACATGGGCAGCTAAGAGAAATAACCATTCATATTCATAGTCAGGCGAAAATATCTTGTCAAAAGGCTCCACTGTTACTGGGCTTCACATTTACAATTAAGTGGAATTGTTCCATAAATCAAGTGCCCTCTGAGAGAAAATAACCAGATCTTAATCGTTTTCCAAAAATTCTGCTAGCGTTATGGATAGAATAGTACATAAGTAAGCTATTTCTCTGTGATTTTTGTCCATTCTCATTAAATTCCACAAATTCGATGAGGACTTGGGAAGTTGTGGACCTGGGTTCAGATACACCACCCATTCCTGGACAAAACGGTTTATCCGTGTTTAACACTAACTCAATGTAAATTCTGCCCTTCGCTGTAACTTCAATTCTATTGTGCAAATAGAAATGGGATCTGATTGCTTCCTAGTCTATGCTCAGTGTAGTTTAGAGCTGTGGCACAACCCGAGAAGTGGTGCTTTCACGGATGATCAGGAGAATCTTTAAGTCCTGGAACATGATCATTTGTGTTTCAATCTGGATGAAGTGCAAAGAGCTTTTGAGTTAGATACTGCATGGCAGTACAGAGCGTTTGGAGAGACAACTTAGCTCCTCCCAATCTAATTTCTCATTTTAAAAGCACATGTTGGGTCTTTCAGAATCATCTTTAAGCAGCAAATACACTTTGTTATGTATGCTTTGAGAGGATCTAGCTGGGAAACTACCAGCTCCCTCACCTCCAGTCCCAGGGCCTTTGCTACATTCACCACCAAGGAGCCCCCATAGGCTCCAAGCCCACATCACTCACATACAGCAAAATAACCAGAAACAGTATTTTCCTTACCCGCCGAAGTGTGTCTAGCATAACCTGCATTGTGCCTTGCTAATTGCATCCTTCTTCAGCTAAAAAAAACCAAACAAACCAGTCTCCGTAATCCAAGTGAAGAGATTTAGATCTCGTCGCTTTGCTCTCAGGAAGCTCCTGTCTTTCCGGAAAGACAATTTTTCCCTGTGATGGAGGTTGAGGGAGGCAGAGCCCTCATTTCTCCTTCTTAGCCTGCAGTGCCACCAGGCGTTGGAACACTCAATTTAATATTTTCTCACAAAAGGCACTTTTTTTTAAAGAGGTGAAGAATATATGTGCCAAAGACTCTTCAGGTTATTTGAATTTTGTCTTGGGGGAAGGGAGTAACTTTTGCAACCTATTTAGTTCTCATGAACATGACAACTATAAATATACTTCTCTTGACCAGTCATACTTTTTTTCTATCTATGCCCACAGCTTAAAATTATTTTCTCTAAGTGCAGGAGACAAAATCTATGTCTTTTTTGATTAATACATTATTATACTAAATAGCCATCCAATAACAAAAATGTGCAAGCAAATATATACATATATATGAACACACAAGGCAAAGCAGGAAAAAATTATTATGATTAAATGGTTAACCATAAACATGGGCAACTTGCACTTTATTTTTAAAATGTGTCACTGTTGATGGAGTTGAATTTATTCACAATTCAATGATCTGGAAACAGTTTGACTTTTTTTTTTTTTGATGACTAAATTGTTCATACTCTTTGTCCTGGCGATCCCACAATTAGGGAGGAGAGATGATTTATTTGGACCCCTATTCTACTCCAATCAGTATTAATCAACTTGATAGAATCATTTCAAAGTTTTGTATATAAAGCCCCAGAGATGTGACTCGAAGATTCTACAGAAATCTGCTTAAGTACAGAAAATTAAAGGTTCTCCCTCCACTCTTGTTTCTCTTTGCCATGGTAATCAAACTCAGCATAGCAGAGGTGACAACTACATGGAAAGTACAAAATATTTTTGTACCTCAGGCCAATCACTTGTCCAATAGGAGCAGATGACCATCTTATGACCATTTAGGTCACTGACTATGATAGCTTGTACTATTTCCTCTAACCCAACCTAAGGAGAAGTCTGTTCATTTTGTGTGGAGCTATCCCTTGCTTTATCCAACTTGTGATACTATTGACATATTTTTTTGCTAATTTTATTTTCATCATACATCTGGCCCTATAAAAAGAAGGCCATCGAAGAAGAAAGCATCTCAGATCATGACTAAGATCTGAGGTCTATTTTATTAGATGGGATCATGAACTCTTTAATAAATCACCATTAGCTCAGAGCTCTGTCTCAGTCTCTTTTAATGTTGGTGAGAGAATTTCAATCTCCACAATACCAAGGAGGTCAAAGACAGAAAGATCTTATGTACCCAAAACGTTCATAGCAGCCTTTTAGAATTAGCAAAGAAATAGAAACAAAATCATTATAGCTGGATACACATTTTACAGAATCAAATCATAAAGTGCCTATAATATGTCAGACACTGTGATAGCTGCTTGGGTTAATAAAAAAAAAAAAAGTGAATTTTTCCTGCTATTAAATGGGGTAAGAAGAGCACATGCATGTATACACATATGCAATACATCTACAAAATTATTTCAACAATTGGCAATGGTTGTGGGACTACACTTGCTTTCATGAGCAGGAAAGAGTTCATGAAATAGATAGCATGTGAGTTATCTCATAGGAAACTAGGAATTCATCTGAGATATAAGTGGAAAGGAAGTCCAAGACATGGAGGAGAGTTAATGTAAAGAAATTAGGTTGAGAACTGAAGTGTAGTGAAGAACAGTTAAAAAATAAAAATAGCTTAATTGGAATGTAGAGTGCATGAAGGAATGTGTAATAAAGATGAAAAGGTAAATTGGGACCAGTAAATTGGGGAGATGGTAAATGTATTTCTGTCCTGACTTCAAACATGTAGAGAGTGTGGAATAGTTCATATATAATAGTAGTCATTTCAAGAAGCATGTTTCAGGGATAGATCTATGTTTTTACCACTTTTAATAGCACATGTTATCTGAATAGGTTATTTCTAATGAACCACTGAGAACAAGATTTGGCACCTTCACATGAGAAATGAAAAGCATTGTGGTAAAGTGGAGAGTACAAGGACTGAGGGTGAGAAAGACTTAAATTTTAATCCTATCTCATGACACTTGCTTAATCCTTAGCAAGAATCTTAAACCTGTTTGTGTCTCAATTTTCTCATCTGTAAAATAGGGAGTAGTGTTTAACTCAATGGCCAAAGAGCCCATTTCACCTTAAAATCTTTGATCCTATATGCTTTGGCCACTCAATAAAAGGGCAAATACAAAAACTTCTAGTTGCTCTTCATGTGTCAAAGTAATCCTAGATGATCATAGAAAGACTATTGTTTCACAATACTGTCAGATTCCGTTCATTTGTTGAATAGTTTTGCTGAACTGTTTTTCTCTTTTTTTCTTCTTGTTCTTTGCTGTTATGAATGCCTTTATATTTAGAAGAAGGAAAAGGAATATTTTTGTAAATAAAGATAATTTTTAAATAAATCATTTTTTTTCAAATGCAAGTACTTATTGGCATTCTCAAGTCATTAACACAACTGTCTTATTTATTATTGAATCCTTTTGTGAACTTCATTCTGTGTTTTGTGTTTTCTTGCTGTTTTTCTTATTTGCATATTATAGTCAGTGTGTATTTTGGTTTTTTCCTATTTCATTCTACATAATTACATATTTCCATGTCCTTTGTACTCTATTTAAAATTTTATTATACATTATTATTCCATTAACTTTCAAACACCACATTTTGTTTGATAATTCCACCTTTACTGGATTTTTGCTATTATGCCTAGGGTTGCTAGAAATATTTCTGTTCACTTAGCTTTTCCATATATTGAAAACATCCTTAAAGTATAGTAATTGCAGAATTATCAATGAATTACAAAATATAAATAATTTTGTAACTCTTATTATATAATGAAATACTCTTTCTTGACTGATTATACTAACCATAAATCTACAATTAATACATGCAAGATTGAAAAACAGTTTAGGGGGCAGCTAGGTGGTGCAGTGGATAGAGCATCAGCCTTGAATTCAGGAGGACCTGAGTTCAAATCTGATCTCAGACACTTAACACTTCCTAGCTGGGTGACCCTGGGCAAGTCACTTAATCCCAGCCTCAGAAAAGAAAAGAAAAACAGTCTAGAAAATTATACTCCCCAACTTGGAATAATAGAGCTGATAGATTTATCATGTGAGAATGCAACTTGGTTGTTCACCACCTAAACACTTCAATAGGTAAAATTAGAAATGGGTTTGGAATGGATGAAGAGCTTAGTCATGCATTCTGGAATTTGTACAAAACATAAAGCTAGTTAAAAGCAGAGAGTCAACTGCCTAATGCTAGGAAGGTGAAAGTATTTGAGATAGTCTGTCCCATCAGTGTCTGAGATAGTTATTTTCCCATCAGTGCCACTGGAACAGCTGAAATCAGTAAGACAAGGATAGATTGACTGAGTTAAGGAAGATAGATTTAGGAAATTACAAGGAGTAAGTCAGAGAAACTAGATCATAACTAAGGAAATCCTTGAGCACTATATAAAGGGGAGAAAAGGAACATCAGGAACTGGAGGCTGTGAGTTACTTCTTTGCTACAAGTGCCCTCTAGGCTTAAATACCCTTTCCCCTAGGCTCAAAGTGTAAGTGTGAAAGAGTATGTAGAGGAGGGAAGAGAGGGAGTTTGTACCATCTTCTTATTGTGCCATCTCAATGAGAACCCCTTTCTAAAATTTGCCTGATTGACATTTATATTCACCAATAAATATATGTGGAAACATATCAGTGGACTAAAATCATATAAGGGATATCTGCTCAGGAAAGAAAAAAATCATGTCAAAAACAGAATTCTGAAAGTTTCTGGGATTCCCTTTTGTCCAATCCCACTTCACATAACACAAGGGAAAAAAAGAAATGAGCATTTGGAACACTTGGAGAGCAATTAAAAAACTTTTTTTTTCAGATTTGGCCAATCCAGGAATTCATTTTGTTTGGGGGAGGTGAGAGGAGGAAAGAAGCATTTGTTAAACACCTATTATAGACCAAGTGATGTGCTAAGTGATTTACAAATATTATTTCATTTGATCCTTACAATGACCCTGGAAGATAGATGCTATTACTACTCTAATTTTACAGTTGAAGAAACTGAGGCACACAGCATTAAGTGACTTGTCCAAGGTCATAAGCTAGCAAGTCGCTGCAGCTGGATTTGAACACAGGTCTTCCTTACTTCAGATCCAGCACTTTAACCACTGTACCCCCATCTGCACATTTGTTACCTTAGTTTGGTTTTTGTTTTGTTTTGTTTTGTTTTTTGTTTTTTTAATGAATGGGTGGGTGAGTGGGGGGCTTATTTTTTAATAACAGTGTGTAAAGATGGAAAGGAGAAAAAATAGAATATTAATTCAGAAAGAAAGGAAATGTTCTCTGAGGTCTGAAACCTTGCCAATAATACCTTGAACTACCACCTCTTTCCCTGAAAGTAGTGGCGGAACTGAGGCTTCCGTTATGGAAATTCATTCTGGTTCCTTCCTCCAACATAAATTATTGCAACTTTAATTCCATAACAATGGCACGCAAAAACTGACAAGAAAAAAAAAAAATGAAGTTTCCACAAAAACTTCTTTGAAGAAATGAAGCAACAGTAAGCAATAAAAGAAAAGTTCTTGAACAAAAGAATTTGAAGGAAAATAAGTAGCTTAGATGAAAATATGGTTAATCTTGTCCAAGAAATGAAATGCCTGAAAACTAGAATAAATAGAACAAAATAGACCAAATAAAAATCAATTATTCCATGAAGCAGCTTGAAATTTTAGAAAAGAGGGGCAGCTAGGTGGCACAGTGGATAGAGCACCAGCCCTGAATTCAGGAGGACCTGAGTTCAAATATGATCTCAGACATTTAACACTTCCTAGCTGGGTGACCCTGAGCAAGCCACTTAACCCCAGCCTCAGGAAAAAAAAAATTAGAAAGGAATAAAAAGACTGAAAATAGAAGATATGTAATAAAAATAGAAAATATTTAAGAAAAAAATGTAAGCTATCTGATATGAAAAGCAACTGATCTAGTTGATCTAGTTAAGGAGTACACATACATACACACAGAGAATATTTAGATATTAGATAATATATTTCAAAAAATCATACTTCAAGAAAATCATTTTCAAGAAACCATAGTCCAACTCTATTAAAACCAGAGGACAAGGTAAAGAATCCATTATTAATTCCTGAAATGAACCTTCAAAAGAAAAGTCCCAGTGACATCATAGCTAAAATCCAGAGTCCTCACATCAAAGGAAAAAAAAAAACAAACAAAAAAACATTACAAGCATCTGGAAAGAAACGGTTAAGTATCAAGGACTTACAGTCAGTATCACACAAAAAAAACTTGGCAGTTTCTATTAAAAATTGAAGAATATTTTTGAATACTGTACTTCAAAAGTAGAAGAACATAGGCTTAAAACAAAGATTAATTTCTTGCAAAACTGAGTGTAATAATATTACAAGGGGAAAAAATGGCTCTTTGATAAAACAGAGGAGCTGCTGAATTGCTGGATTAGCTCTCCTCCCATTGGTAGATACAATGCATACGCAAAGCCAGGAGTTGTTTCTCTGAGTGGTGATTGAGGATTGCCTACTGTTCATGCGCTGATCACGCTCGCAAAAATATATATCAACAAGGCTGCACGGCATAATAAACTGGAGCTTTTTTCATATTCTAAGAGTCTCCTGCCTCAATCATCTCACCTTTGAAATCAAAGGGCTTATATTTCATGAACTCTTAAAAGACGGCTGCAACTGAAAGCCTGTAAATATTTCCGATGAAAAGATCAGAACTGAGTAGTAACTTTAAAATATAAACCTAGAGAAACCTAGAAATGTACATTTGTTTATACAATTTGAAGGAGTTGTATGCTAACATCTAATGGGGAAGAAGAAACAAGTATCTTTTTAAAAACCTTAAGATTTTTAAAATTTTTGAGGAAATAAATAGGAAAAATAGAATATTGGGAATGAATTTATTCTTTTCTGAGAGTCTGAAGAGGGAGAAAAAAAGGCAAAGGAGGAATATACAAGTATGAGGTGAAGACAAGGGTAGAGTCTATTATATTTCAATAGAGTGAAAAAATTACACAAGCATGGATAAGGCAGTGAGAATAGTGACCAGCACATGAAGGAAATATTTATTTGAAACAGAGAAAGGGGAGTTGAATGCATAGACAAGCAAACCATTTGGTGTACAAATACATCCAGTCTCAACAAGGAAAAAAAATCATTAATTCCTCAAACAACCAAAAATCCTGAACTGAGAAATCCTTGAAACAGAAATGCCAACAGTGGCCCTGCTTTAATACTGGCTCTAGAAATCACAAAGGGAAAAACTTTTGTGGAGAAGGATCCCACTACCCCACTTCCGCCATCAAACCAACAACCAATTATTACCAATGTGCAGGTAGGCCTGAGAGGTTGAATAGCACTGCCCTCTAGACCACTGACCTTGCTCCAAGCCCATTCCATTTTTCCTTTACCTATCAATGAACATTGGGAGCAATCTTTGTGAAAAAGGGATTTGCCATCCTTTCCACAACTGACACCAGCCACTGAGCAATTGCCACAAAAGGCAGAAAATCCCAAGAGCTGCAGAACAGCATGATAAACTAGACCCTGAAACTACTGTCTGGAGAAACCATTGTGAAACTATATCTTAGCAAAAGCTTCTGCATGTGATACAACCTTCATTCCCGGGCTACAGTGACTGATGCTTCAGAAAAGAAAGTTCTCACAACTCAAGATCTTATCACTGTTGACTTGCTTGCCATCAGAAATTGATTTTTTAAAATGAGAATAATATAAAGTGGCATACTGCATCCTAAATATCACAGAGTCTTTCCATCAGCCCTGCAGTTGAAATTTCCTATTTGTCTTGGTTGTCTTGATAAAATGTGAGCTTTTTGAGAGCAGAGACATGTCATTTTTAAAAATTTCTGCACCCAATGTTCAGCACAATGTTTTGCACAAAATAAGCACTTAAATTCTTTTCCATTTCTTTTTCACCCAACAACATAAAGGCAAATTTTAACTTGCTCTTACAATTGTATTATTACTATATGTTCTCAGCATGTATGCTTCACTTACAGTGTATTTAAGTTTGTCCCCATGCTTCCCACAGATGCTATGTGTTTGTAGGACAGTAAAACTCAGTTATATGGAGAAGGGGATGTTTTGTAGCTAGTATTTTATTTTATACTTCAGTAAATACCTTTGCTTAGATTTCATTCTATCTAGGTTGACTGTTAATTTGAAGCATAATGGTGAAAAGCTTAGGAGCTATATAGTAACTGTAAGTGAGGCAGGTAAGTAGTGAAGTGGATAGAGTACCGAGCTTGGAATCAGAAAGACCTGAATTCAAATGTAGCCTCAGATACTTACTAGCTGTGTGACCCTGGGCAAGTCTCTTAACCTTAATTGCCTCAATTTCCTCACCTTTAAAATGAGCTGGAGAAGGAAATGGCAAATCATCCCACTGTCTGTCAAGAGAACCCAATAGTTACAAAGAGTTAGACATGACTAAAAATTAAAAAATCCTGAAAGTAGCAATTGCCCTCTGCTGACCTAATTCATGAGAATGAATAAATGCAAGTTTGGGAAGTGTTTGGGCATGAAATTTTGCCTTCAGAGGAAATATAGCCTCTTTCCAAGTTGCAAAAAGATTGTGAAAATTATAATCTTTATAAAAGCAAATTATCAAAATTACATGCCCTCTGCTTCTCTGTAATGGCATGAGGGATATGCATTCCTTTCCTTTGTATGTGATTAAGGATGGGGAATGGGAGGAAAAACATTGAGTTTGGAGACTGAGAACCTGGATTCAAATACTGGTACTACTACTTACTACATGTGAGGTTGGCTAGCTTTTCTGGTTCTCACTTTCCTCATCTGTAAAAAAAGGAGGTTGAATTACTAGAATTTTTTTCCAATGAAAAGAATATTACAGTTTAAAAAGTTGGTAACTAAGAGGATGCTCATTATTTAAGTGATGGCTGAACAAATTATGATATAGGATTGTAATGTGATACCAGTGGGCTATAAGAAATCACGAACATGATACTTTCAGAAAAACCAAGATTTACATATATTAATGCAGCATAAAATAAACAAAACCAGGAAAATATCATGCACAGTAAGAGCAATATTGCAAAATGATTAACTGAGAATGATGTAACTACTTTTTAGCAATAAAACTGATCCATGACAAAGAACTCACAATGAAAACTTCTATCCATCTTCAAAGAAAGAACTGTTGGAGTCTGAATGCAGATTGAAGCATACTATTTTGTATTTTCTTAATTTTTGATGGGTCTCTTTGGTCTGTGTTTTCTTTTACATGGATAATGTGGAAATGTCTTGCCACCAAAACAAGGAAGCAAAGAAAGAGATAGAGATTCCTAGAGGAGAAGCCTTATCTCATATATAGACCTCAGAAATAAGGCAAAGAAATGAAACTCCCTACAGTCAAAACCATGGCATCATAGAAAGTCTACTGCAAATGGGAATCATTGATAAAAATCATTCCTATTTTTTCTCTTTTTGTTTCCCTCGATATTCTAGATCTAGATAGATAAGTGTTAGTCAATGTAACATTAAATAGCTAATAAATCTGTCAAAACCATAAATGTGTTTTTCTATTGGTGATTGACCTAATTTCTATTCCCTTT
The DNA here is from genome assembly GCF_048593235.1 of Sminthopsis crassicaudata. Classification (NCBI taxonomy): domain Eukaryota; kingdom Metazoa; phylum Chordata; class Mammalia; order Dasyuromorphia; family Dasyuridae; genus Sminthopsis; species Sminthopsis crassicaudata. Next base: position 389,446,341 of record NC_133618.1, on the reverse strand, counting down.
GTTCTCACATAATGATTATCACTATTTGACTATAGCCTTGCTAATTTAAATCTGAATTAAGGAAACCTCTGATCCAATTGATTTCTCAATTAACTTAATGAGATTATAGACATTTCTTTGGAAGTAACTGAAGAGCAATTCTCCAGGATGAGTAAGCTTGGGTACTGTACCCTTCTAGAGAAAACATAAGGAATTTATGAGCTTCTTTTAATATTACTACTGTCTTAGAATAAGAGGGTATATGATTTTCCGTGAATGATGGTGGCGGTGGTGAATTTCCTTAACTTTGTAGTCTATATAAAAGGAGATGGGAGCAGCTAGGTGGTGCAGTGGATAGAGCACCAGCCTTGAATTCAGGAGGACCCGAGTTCAAATGTGATCTCTGACACTTAACACCACTTCCTAGCTGTGTGACTCTGGGCAAGTCACTTAACCCCAGCCTCAATAAATGAATGAATGAATGAATGAATGAATGAATAAATAAATAAAATAAGATGGTTTTCTTTATCTTTTTCATTCCTCTATTTCTCTGTCTGTCTCTTCTCCCTTTTCTTCCTTTCTCATACTTCCCTACAAGACTTCTTCTTAATTGAGATTAGAATTTCTCAGAATAGATTCTTCCAAATTATAACATCAATGAGGTGACTGTTAGGAAGTGTTAAGCGTCTGAGACCAGATTTGAATTTAAGTTCTCCTGACTTCAGGGCTGGTGCTCTAACCACAGAGACACCTAATTGCCCCAAACTGATAGCCTCTTAAAGAAGCACATGATAGAAGTAGATATGTGTTTGCATTTGAACTGAAAGGAAAGAACTTGAAAAATGTACCTTTTCCAGACTAAGAAAGTTACATTGCAAGTTATACAAAGTTCAGGAATTTTTAAATAAACAATTTGGACAACAGCTTTCTCTAGGAGAAAAGTTTTCCCTTAAAAATGCTTTTTGGGAGTAGAAAGAAAACCTAAGAATATAGCCTGTTGTAGTCCCTCATTTTCTAATGCCTGGATTGTTGAAATGGCCTCCTCATTGGTCTCTGAGTGTCAAGTCACTCTCCAAAGCAGACCAAACTTTAATTAGCTACTGAGTTTATCTTCCTAAAGTATGTATCTGACCATATCATCTGTTGTTTCCCCCCCACTCCAATTCAATAAAACTCTTGTTTTATAAAATTCTGTTCTTGGGCTTTAAAAGCCTTTTATAATCTGTCCCTATCAATCTTTTTCAGTCTTCTTACAACTCATTCTCCCACCATTCACTCTGATTCAGTGGACATTGGTCTCATCTTTCCTTTCCTTTATCTCCTACTGAGCATTTATTTACACTGGCTGTCCCACATGCCTAAAAAATCTTTCTCTCCTCATCTCTTAACTCCTGGCTTCCTTTGCTTCCCCTCAATTCCAGACAAAAATCCACTTTTCAACAAAAAAGCTTTTCTTCTTCCCCTTTAATGCTATATTGTCATCCCTCTGTTTTGGTTATTGTTTCACTTTATCCAGAATACATCTTGTTTTTACATAGTTTGAACTTTGTTTCTCCCTATCCTATTAGAAACTGTAAGGTACTTAAAAGTATAGAACATTTTTACTTTCTTTACATCTCCAGTGCTTAGAACATAATAGGTGGGCATTTAATGAATTCTTGTTGGCTGACTGAATAACAAATGCCTTGCAGTTGAAGAACTAGAACCATGTCATGAAGACTGGGCAATCTGAACTTTACTACCTCTCCATTGCTACCAATTAATTGCCTTGTTATGTTTAGAAACTGGAAGTCTGGTGAAAAATATTTGTTCATTCAAAGCCCTAGACATATGTTTTCTTTTGTATTGTAAAGTTATTTCTTTCCCTCTTCAAAGTGATATAATTACTGAAAGAAAGAGAAAAATAACAAAAGAAGTGAGGTATTAATATCTTAAAGTGCAAAGATCCATCTATAAGCATAGAAGTTTACATGATGGAATTGCCATTAGTTGACAAAAGGATAACCACACTCATAATGGGTTTTTGTCTTTGCTTTAAGATGATTGTATATAATGGCATAGATATGATATATGAGAATTAAAATTTTTATTAAATTTTCTTTTTTGCTATTATGAATTTGACAACAATTAACAAATACAAATATTTCCTTAGAGCAAAAAGAACAGAAAAAGAATCTGTGAAAAACTTATACAATGAGAAAATAATAGACAAAAATAAATTTGAAAGACTTTAGTGCTGGGATAAACACAATGATAAACAAGATTGAATATGAAATATGATACTCACTTCTTTCCAAATATGTGAACAATTTAAATTCTAGAGAAATACATTTTGGATCATGACAAATGTGAGAATTTATTTGACATGGCTAAATATATTTGTTTCTTTTTTTTTTTTTTTTTTAATTGGGCGTGAGGGGGAAATACTGGGATGGACAAAGTTAAAAAAGAAAAATAATCTAGTAGGCAAAGATATGTATATTGAATTTAATCCAACAAATAGAAAGAAGCAAAAATTGTTTCAATTTTATCTGTGTATTCCCAGAGAAGGAACACTGGGAAGTGAATGTAAATTGTTAGCACTACTGTCTATCTACCTAGGTTACTTACACCTTCGGAATCTAATACTTAATGTACAACAAGAAAATGGGATTTACACACATATATTGTATCTAGGTTATACTGTAACACATGTAAAATGTATGGGATTGCCTGTCATCTAGGGGAGGGAGTAGAGGGAGGGAGGGGATAATTTGGAAAAATGAATACAAGGGATAATGTTATTTTAAAAAATTACTCATGCATATATACTGTCAAAAAATTTATAATTATAAAATAAAAAAAAATTTTAAATATAAAAAAAATTTTATCTGTGTATTGCTAGCAAAAAGCAGATAGTAGACAAAAATAAATGAAAAATTTCTTGGATTGCATTATTTCTTTGGAAATCTTATAATATTATGCAAATATGAGCCAGTAGTAGTAAATTTTGTTGTTCAGTCATTCAGCTGTGTCTGACTCTTTTTGACTTCTTGGACTAGCATGCCAGATCCTTCTATACTCCATTATCTCTTGAAGTCTGTCTAAGTTCATGTTCATTGTTTCCATGGCACTATCTAGTCATCTCATCCTCTACCATCATTTTCCTCCCTTTTGCCTTCAATCTTTCTCTGGAACTACACTGTTCTCTCCATAACCCAGTAAATGTTGGCAATTTGGTCTCTAGTTTCTCTGTCTCCTCAAAAGCCAGCTTGTTCTTCTGGTAATTTTTTTTCTCCTTTTTTTCTTTTTCTTTTTCTTGTTCTTTTTTTTTTCCTGAGGCTGGGGTTAAGTGACTTGCCCAGGTAGGAAGTGTTAATTGTCTGAGGTCACATTTGAACTCGGGTCCTCCTGAATTCAGGGCTGGTGTTCTATCCACTGCGCCACCTAGCTGCCCCTTCTGGTAATTTTTGATTCACATATTGTTGATGCCTAACTTGCAGGATCTTAAGCACAACCTGATTGGCATATAAAATGAACACAATTGTCTTGTAATTTGAACATTCCATGGTGTTTTTTTTTTGGGTTTTTTTTTTTTTAGGAATGAGACATAAATTGTTAAATTTTCCAAATTTGCTAACATGTTGAGTGCAGTACTATAACAGCATTATATTTTAGGATTTTAAGTAGTTTAGCTGAAATTCCATCACCTCCACACACCTTATTGTTAGTAATGTTTTCTAAGATGTTTAACTCTATATCACTAGCCACACTATCATTATTATTGGTGATGATGAAACCTTTCTTGTATGGTTCTTTTGTGTGTTCTAGACATCTCTTCTTAATCTCTTCTGCTTCTAAATCCTTAGTATTTTTATGTTTTATCATGTTCATTTTTCATGAAACACTCATTTGATGTTTCTAATTTTCTTAAAAGAAATCTCGTCTTTCCCATTATATTGCTTTCTTTTATTTCTTTGCATTGCTCATTTAAGAAAATCATCTCTCTTTTCTGTCTCTGAAACTTTGCATACAGCTTGATATATTTTTCACTTTCTCCTTTATCTTTTCCTTCCCTTCTTCAGTTTATTTATAAAGCCTCATCAGATAGCTGTTTTGCTTTCTTGCTCTTCCTTTTCTTTGAGATTTTTTTGTTGTTGTTGCTGCCTTCTGCACAATTTTGTCCATAGTACTTCAGGTACTCTACCAGAGCTAATCCCTTAAATTTATTTATCTCCTCTTCTTCATATTCATAATGGATGCTTTTTAGATTATACCTATACGGTCTGATGGTTTCCCCATTATTTTCTATTTAAGTCTGAAATTTGTAATAAGAAGCTCATGACTTGAGGCACAATCAGCTCCAGATCTTGTTTTAGCTGACTATAATGCTATTTTTTACTTTTGGTGACAATGTATACAATCAGTCTGATTGCAGTATTGACTATTTGATGATATTCATATGTAGAGTCACCTTTTGAGTTGTTGAAAAAGAATGTTTGATATGATCAGCAAATTATCTTGACAAAATTCTATTACTCTCTGTCCTGTTTAATTTTGTTCTCCAAGGTCAAACTTGCATTTATTCCAATTACCCTTTTATTTCCTACTTTAGCATTTCAATTCTCTAAGATGAAGGTGATATTTTTAGGGGAATGTTATTTCTAGGAGATGTTATAAGTCTTCATAAAAAAATCAACTTTTGCCTTTTTATATCAATATATATGTATATATATATATATATATTACTATGATACTGAATAGTTTGCATTACATTCAAAGAGATATCATTCTGTCATTTTTAAGATTATACCCCAGTACTGCTTTTTCCACCCTTTTATTGACAATAAAGCCTAATCTATTTTTTCTGAAAGATTCTTTCCCACAATAATACTATTCTATTACTTTATGTGGTGATCATCTGAATTAAATTCACCCATTCCCATTCATTTAAGTTCACTAACACTCAAGATGTCAATGTTTAATCTTTCCATCTTCTGTTTGACCTTGATACATAGATCTTATATTCCATGTTCCTATGGAATACTTACCTTTATAGAATCAAACTTTCCTTTTGTCCGCAGATTAACCCATAATTGAGCTTCTATTTGATGCCGCCCAGTCAGTTCATTAATACTGCAGCTACTTTTAGTTATTCTCTATTCTTCCATAGTAGCATATTGACATCTTCCAACCTGATGGCCCATCTTCTAATGTAATCTCTTTTATCTTTTTAATGAGTTTCCAGATATTGGAGTGGTTTGCCATTTCCTCTCCAGTGGATCACCTTTTGTCAGAACTCTGTACTATAACCTCTTCATCTTGAAAAACCCTATATGGAATTGCTACACAAGCCTCTCTATTACAACAAAGCAGTGATTCTAGTATTTCCAAAATACACTATGGTTACTATTACTAAGAATTTCCTAGAATACAGAGGATTAACATCGAATAATAATTTGAGATTACATAGAAGTCAAAAATTCAGTTTAAGATTATTGGGTAATATGATAACCTGAAGTTTATGTAAAGATTAATGTGTCAGTACATTAATATAGCTTTAATCTCTCAATAATACAGAGACTTTCTCCAAAGGTAGATATCAAAAATTAGTCTTGTTGTCTCCATCCTGTATGATTCATATCAATATTCTCCCACATAATTTCATAGAAAATGTGCCCAAGAGATTAGTGATCTCCATCTTCATCTTTTAATATTCTGTGGCTATTACTTCAATATCTACATCATTTGTTTTCTTATACACTCTATGTACTGGCTCATCTTCTCTTAAATTACATTTTCTAATTGATTTGTTTTAGGCTATTTCTTGAATGCAAAACATTATTGGTGGAAAGATCCCTCTTTTCATTTGTAAGACTAACAATTTGATTTTCCTCTTTCCTTTTTCTGATCAGATTTACCAAAGGTTTATCTATTTTATTGGCTTTTTCATAAAACCAACTCTTGGTTTTATTTATTAATTCAATAGTTTTTTTTACTTTCAATATTATTGATTTCTCCTTTTAATTTTTGTATTTCAAGTTTGATTTTTGGTTGGGGGTTTTTAAGTTGGTCTTTTTCTAGCTTTTTAAGTGCAAAACATTGTTGACTATATTTGGAAGCCTATTTACTCCTATTCTATATTTATTCACCCACAACTTCAAAAAATTTAGCAGGAAATTTATTTAAACAATGAAATAGTTGACAGAGTAAAAACCAGGATCAATGCCTTTATGGTACTCTATGGTCCCTACTGAAACACAAAGATTGCTCAACATATAACAACTATGTATACAGATGTTATAAAAATCAGTTTTACAATGATAAGAGAATGTTAAAGCTAAACAATTAAATAAGATGTTCAAGGATTTTTTTTTACTTTTTTTCTTTTGTTAAACTGTAAGAGCAAAATAATTTCCTGGAATGTAAAAACAAAATTAAATGATCATGTAAATAATAGAGGTAGAAGAAATATATACATATATGTATGCATGAATATGGATATGCTAATTCAATCATCTATCCAATTAACTACATGTCATAATTAGAACAATATACCTGTTATTTATTCTATTTAGGAAGCTTTGTTTTATCTGAAGCTTAATAAAACAAACACAATGCAATCTATAAATGGTACCATCTAAAAGGATTTCACCATCTAGAGGAAATACTATTTTATTCAGACTCTGAACAAAATATTCTCAAACAGTTATCTTTATAATTGCTTCTTAAGGAATTATATAGACCCTTAATTCTCTTTTGATATAGGTAACTGCAACTTGAAGGCTTTTGGAGATAAGTATAAAATCTATGTTTTTCCTAATAACTCATTATACTTCCTTCTTTAAGATAACTTAAAATAAATCTTTTAGTAATTCCAAAGTCATGTCATTGCTGGCACAAATTTCTTCTATGTGTTCTTAATTTAGTCCAGATTCTCTTTTTGGTATCCTTTTTTTTTTTTTTAATTAAATTTTTTTCAATAAGAAAAAATGTCTTTTCTCTTCATCCCTAATTGGGAAAGGAAAAAAAAACCCTCTATTACAAATATATGTAGAAGAGTTAAACAAATTTCTACACTAGTCATGTCTAAAAGGATATATATATTATATATATATATATGTGTGTGTGTGTGTGTATGTACATATATATATGTGTGTGTGTATATATATATATATATATATATATAAAATATACTTGTGGGACATATATATGTTTATATATACTTATATACTGTGTATGTATATAATATACTTGTGGGACATATATATATATATATGTTTATATAAATACATATATACACATAAATATCCATGTCTTATTCTGCACTGTCACCTTTCTATTAGAAAGTTGAAAGTATACTTCATTAGTTCTCTGGAGTCATGGTTAGACATTATGTTTATTAGAGTTCCTAAACCTTTCAAAGTTATTTACAATGTTATTGTCATTATAATTAAATTGTTCTCCTGGTTCTATTTACTTCTCTCTGCATCAACTCATAAAAGTCTTTTCAGGTTTCTCTGAAATCATCTCCATTATTTCTTATAACATAATAGTATTCCTTCATAGTTGTATATTAGTTTGTTCAGACATTCCCTCAGTTGATAGATATCTCTACAAGTTCCTCTTCTTTGCCACCTAAAAAAGTATTCTAAATATTTTTGCACATTCTTAGTTTGTTCTGCTTAGGTCTAATTTGTCCGTTAATCTAACTTTCCTATAAATCTCCCTTCTGCCTTCTCCCTCTTGCCTTTTGAGAAAAACATATCTCTCCATTCAAATCTCTCTGTGTTTTTCCCTTCTTGAATGAATTCAGATGAGACTGAAGTTCAAGTTATCAGTCACTCTTCTGTCTCCTTGTTTTTACAAACTTTCACTAAGGCTCTCTGATTATGTAAGGTAATTTTTCTTAATCTTCCTTTCCCTCCCCATTTTAGTTTATTCCTCTCTTATTATCTTTCCATTCTTTTTTTCCCCCAAAATTATCAAGATGTAACAGAATAACTTTAAGGATTTCTGTCTAATTAGACTCCTAATGATAACAAAATTCAGAAGGGACACACACATGATCATTTCTCCCAATGTAAACAGTTTATCATTGTGCCTTTGTCCAGTCTCTTAAAATCATTCATGTTTTGTTTTTTATATTTGTTTTAATTCCTTTGTTTGAATTTCAAAGCTTTTATGAATTTTAATCTTTATTGGATTTCTTGGCTGTAATCTTATATCCTTTGCCTTCTGGAATATAGTTTTCAAAGTTCTCCATTCCTTTGTAGTAGTGGCTGCTAAATAAGTGATCTTGATTGTAAATACTTGATATTTGGATTCTTTCTTTCTGGTTGCTTGCAATATTTTCTTTTGACTTAGAAGCCCTGAATTTTGTCAATGATGTTCCTGGGAATTTTCATTTAGAGATTTCTTTCAGAAGATGATCAGTGGATTATTTCTATGTTGACTTTTTCCTCTTGTTTTTAAAAATCTAGGCAGATCTTTTCCTTTAAGAGTATTTGAAATATACTGTCTAAGCTCTTCCTTTCAGTCATGGCTTTTAGGTGATCCAATGATTCTTAATTTTTTTTCCCTAGATATGTTTTCCATGTCAGTTATTTTTGCAACCCAATATTTTATATTTTTTTCTCCCCAGTTTTTTGACTTTTAAAAATGCTTTGCTTTATGACAGTCATTAGATTCTTTTTGGTTCATACTAATTTTAGGTAGTTCATTGCTTTAGTCAAGATCTTTTACCTCTTGTGTCAAATTGCTTGTTTCTTTTATGATTATTTCCTCCATAATTCTCATTTCACTTCCAATTTTCTTCCATCACTCTCATGTCATTTATATGAACATTTATAACACTTTAAAAATTTCTTCTAGTAATTCTAGTTGAATTTGTGTGACATATGTTTTTTTTTTAAGTATTGCTTTTTTTGTAGGAGTCCTCTTTTTCCAGTTTCATGTCTTGTGCATCTCTGTCTTCATAATAGCTTTCCATAATGAGATTCTTGTTTTCTCATTCTTCCAATATGTTTCCTAACTTTGGACTTCAAATTAGGGTTGAGCTTTCTATACTTTTAGAGGGAATATTTGAATCAGGCCTATGGTTGCTTTCTTTGGTGGATTGAAGTATTATTCCAGGATCTCAGGGTCAGTTCAGGCTGATAATTGGAAACCTTATAATTCTCCTAAAGAGGTCTGATTCATGACAAAATCTGATTGCTGCCCTCCTGGTCTAATCTTTGCAAGTACCTTTTTTGAATTTAGGTCTGACTAATGGTTGATGACTGTTGAACTTAGCCACTATTAGTCAGCTGAAAGCTCTGCCAATTCAGAACAAAACTACAAGTTCTACTTGAAGTCAAGGAATCTTGCCCTGGTTGTTGCTTTACAGGCTTCAAATTTGGGAAGTTTATAATCTGGGCTCAATATTAAGTGATTAATTCTTTATCTATGGACACCTATGAAGTAAAAAAAATATATATTTAAAGGCATTCAAATTTATGTCTACTCTCCAATTTTTTCCTAAACACCATAAAAAGTACATTCAGGGTCATGAAAAATGCAATTAGCTCTTTAAGAGCATATTGGGTTTACCCAGAAAAATAAATTTATCAGCAAGATGAAAGATATGTATTGGGTTTTCAAGATACCAGAATATGAAGATTAAAAAAAGACCTTTGTAAAATTAAAAAAAAAAAAGGAGTGGAAAGTGTTAAGAAATAAATGTATTTTTCATTGAAGTCTCCTATCAAATTGTAGATTTTTGAGAGTCTTAATGGGTGAGGATAGTAGGGAACTACCAGGAGTCAGAAAATTATGAAGAAAGGATATTGGTCCTCTTTTCTTTCTGCAGATTTTTGAATTTTAGGAACAATTAGCTAGATGAATTGCACTTTCTAAAGGGTCTTGGATCTTCTTGATTCCAGAGTATTTGTTTGGTATGTTTCCTGGCCATATATTTTAAAAGAAAAGGAAAAATAAATGTAAAGGGAAAAGGGGAATGCCTTTTTTCCAAAGTAAATCATAAATTTTATTATTAAATTTATAACTCAGATCAATTAGTCACTTTTAGTTTGCCTATGTTTACTGATTTGTAAGAAGAGGAAAAAATAGGGCAGCTGGGTGGCACAGTGGATAGAGCATCAGTCCTAAAGTCAGGAAGACCTGAGTTCAAATGTGGTCTCAGACAATTAATACTTCCTAGCTATGTGACCCTAGGCAAGTCACTTAACCCCAATTACCTCAGGGGGAGAGAGAGAGAAAGAGAGAGAGAAGAGGAAAAAAATGAAAGAAAAAAATCTCTGAGGTCCCTGACAGATATAATATTCTAAGTATTCAAATACCCTTTGCAGTTGTTTTCAAGAAAGCTGTAATCTGATCATGATTTCAAATGTTTCATCATTTGAAAACTTGAAGGATAATAGTAGGAATAATATGAAATGTTATCTTTGTCATTCTTACTTCATTCTCAAGATAGCAGAGCTCTGAAGTGTTTCAAAAGTGCTTAAATTTAATTTATGTGAAAGTTCATTACCACCTAATATTTCTCTTGCAACTACTCAGTTGGCAGAGACAATTCCTTGAAAGAATTTGGGCAGCTGGAGCAAATAGGTGGGGCAATGGATAAAGCACCAGCCATGAAGTCAGGAGGACCTGAACTGGCCTCCGACACTTAACACTTCCTAGGTATGTGACCCTGGGCAAGTCATTTAACCTCAATTGTCTCAGCCAAAAAAAAAAAAAAAATATATATATATATATATATACAAGCACCATATGTTCATTGAGGAATTTAGCTCCCTTTTATCCCAAGGCCATTCATTACATCACAGACCCTGTTCCTTGTCACTGACAAGTCCTGTACTAGTTCTGTGTCCTGTTGGGTAACCTCAACCCCATCCAAACTCAAGACAATAGCTTTTTCTATGGGACCCAGATAAGAAGTAAATTCATTCAAAAGATGAGGAACATTGATGTTACTAACAAAAATATTTTGTCTTGGCTCGCACATAGACCTGTTAGATTTAAACCATTAGATAGAGTAAATCTGGAAGAAACAATTCTTTGTTTATCAAAACAAAAAGCTATCCAATGATAGAGTGCATACCAGATATGACTTTATGGAAATCCAGATTCTATTCTTAAAGCTGCTGGAGAGAATATTTTTATTATAATAGAAGTGTGATAGATAGGAAGAAGGTTTCAACTCTTTGCTAAAGGAGGTGTGACTTCCCCTAATCCATGACAAATGTTATGTCAAAGAGAATTTGCCATTAGTTCAAAAAGAGTGGATCACTCTTTTAAGCCTTAAAAGTAGTGGCATTCATTCTGGAGAGCAATTTGGAACTATGCTCAAAAAGTTATCAAACTGTGCATACCCTTTGACCCAGTAGTGTTACTACTGGGCTTATATCCCAAAGAGATCTTAAAGAAGGGAAAGGGACCTTTATGTGCAAGAGTTTGTGGCAGCCCTCTTTGAAATGGCCAGAAACTGGAAACTAAATGGATGCCCCTCAATTGGAGAATGCCTGAATAAATTGTGGTATATGAATATTATGGAATATTATTGTTCTGTAAAAAATAACCAATAGGATGATTTCAGAAAGGCCAGGAGAGACTTACATGAACTGATGCTGAATGAAATGAGCAGGACCAAGAGATTATATATACTTATATTATTATTATACTTATTATTATTATATATACTTCAACAACAATACTATATGATGATCAATTCTGATGGACGTGGCCCTCTTCAACAATGAGATGAACCAAATCAATTCCAATAGAGCAGTAATGAACAGAACCAGCTACACCCAGAAAAAGAACTCTGGGAGATGACTATGAACCACAAAAATAGAATTCCCAATTCCTCTATTTTTGTCCACCTGCGTTTTGGATTTCCTTCACAGGCTAATTGTACACCATTTCAAAGCCCGATTCTTTTTGTACAGCAAAACAACTGTTTGGACATGTATACATATATTGTATTTAATTTATACCTTAACATATTTAACATATATTGGTAAACCTGCCATCTGGGGGGTGGGGAGGAGGGGGAAAATTGGAACAAAAGGTTTGGTAATTGTCAATGCTGTAAAATTACCCATGCATATATCTGGTAAATAAAAACTATAATTAATTTTTAAAAAGAAAAAAAATAAGATATTTGATCACAAAAAAAGTAGTGGCATTATCTTTTGGTAAGTTCTCACTTTCGCTTTTTTTTTTTTTTTTTTTTGAGGCTGGGCTTAAGTGACTTGCCCAGGGTCACACAGCTAGGAAGTGTTAAGTGTCTGAGACCAGATTTGAACTCGGGTTCTCCTGAATTCAAGGCTGGTGCTCTATTCACTGTGCCACCTAGCTGCCCCAGGTAAGCTCTAACTTTCTATCTTTCTAGTATATATAGATTCTTTGAGGCTCTCTTGAGGATTTTCCATGAAGGAGAATGGGATCCTCTTCTTTCCACACATTGTGATGCTTGTTTGTATGTAGCACTGACAGCATTTGTGCTGATCTAGAGAGATCTATGAGAATGTAGTTCCATTTCTGCCTCTTTAAGCATAGAAGGTAGGAAATATAAGAGATGGAATTTGGGGAGCATTTCCTTCAAAAGTTCAGGAGTTTATAGGTTCCTCTGTGGCAACTGGTTGCATCAGGAGTTTTCTACAACTTCAAACCACCAATAGAATGATGAATACAAGATATATTTTGGCTTTCCAAAAGGGAATGATCTTGAATTAATTCACTCAGTAAGTGAAGAGATAGTAAAGATGAATAGTTGTTCAGCTGTCTCTTATTATGGTTCATGTTTTGATATTTTAAAGTTGCTGGGAAGAAGCTTCTTAGAATATTATAGGAGTTGTCAATTTCATGTTTTAAGTCTTTGTCAATGTGTGTTTGTGTCAATGTCTTTTGTGTTTTAAGCATTTTTATTGTGGTGAAATAAATAAATAAATAAATGCTGCTCTAAATCTTATATATTTCATACAAGGAATACAATCTCTTTTAGAAAGATTCTATATAAGTCCAAACCCAAGGTTTGCCTTATTTTTTCCCTAGAACTCCTGGGTGTCGGTAGAGAAAGTCAGAGAAAGTGAGATAGAGAAACCACCCTCTCTTTTAAGTGTCCACATTCCTTCAGGGTTGAATCAAGTCTGTGGGAGTCAGATTTAGAATCCTTTCATGGGAGAGTGAACCTCAGTTTCATTGAGTCCACTGAGTATTATTGACTTCACTAGAAACTATATAATAATTTTCCATTGGCCTCCTTGATCACATTAACATCATTATACATAGATACGTAATTCATCACTCCAAAAGCTGTTTTGTTTGAAATTGTGGTAAGCTCTTGTTACATAGTATCTTGGCTAAAGTCTTATATTGTTGATGATGAACCATCTTCTATAGATATTATCATTAGAGATTGAAATTAATTTTCTATTCAAATTCTGTTTTTGACAAATATTTTATTAGTACAGTAGTATACAGAAACAGAAAACTTGTGGTACTTTGAAAAAAAATGGCTAAATGTACGCAGCATTTTCTAATTTCTAATCTTATTCATAGACATTGATTAGGGTGTTCTCACCTAGCTAGATATTTCGCTAGATGAACTAAATAGCTCACCTGAATTTTCTTCACTTAAAGTTCAGTTCTTTCCAGTATATGTTCATGTTTCCTATTATCCCGAGTGACCTTGAGGAAAATTGCTGTCCATGACAAAAATCATTAAAGATCCTTTTCTCATAGCCCAAAGTCATCTTTTTCTGACCAGGAAATACTTGGATTTGCCTTTATATATTTCTGATGCCCTCTTTCTTTTGCAGAAGGCAAAACAAAGTCAATTTAATGTTGTTCATGTATGTGAAAATTGGGATGTTTTCTCCATTCCAATCAGAAATAAGTACTTCCCCTCTCTCTTCATAGAAAAAGAGAGATTACTTCCATCCTCCCAAAAAGTTATTCTACTTAAAATTTAAATTTCAAACACATTTAAGCATCAAAACTATTTAAGGCACCATGGTACTGGGGATATTATAAAAAAAAAAGAGAGTCATTTTATTCAAGGAACTCACATTCTACTGAGAATATGTAATGTATATATGCATATATACATATTGCATTTACAATATGTATATTGCATTAGTAACACACACACAAGTAGATGCAAAATGGATACAAATTGAGAGAGAGAGAGAGTGAGAAAGATTCAGATCCATGACCTTAGTGGAATAACAAGAGATTGAAAGCCTGCAAAAAATTTCTGTAATGATGAAAAATGGATCTCTCAGAATGTCACTTTGCTTATTAAAGATAATGACACTTCCCTTATAAACTGAAGTTACATCAAACAACAATTAAGGCACAACTATTTCTGGATTTTTATGTAACCATTAATGGCATGAAGAATTTGTACTATGAAATGAGGTACTTTATAGTGTATTTGCCTGACACCAAGATAACCTTCGAGAAACTCTCTATTCTTGGTAGCCTGGTGTCAATTGCCACTTATAAGTACATTGGTTATAATAAGTCAAAAGAAAACTTTATTGAAATATAAGAATTAAAAAACAGCATCACTGGTGCTGATTGACACCATCTCCTAACTCTTAAGTGATACCAATTTCTAATAGTGGGGTTTTGAAGGGACTATTCCATACTGAGTGAATGGTTGATAAGGTACTTTCAGTAAGGTTTGGTTTTCTCTTTCTAGCCATTTTGTAAGATGATTAAAATTGCTTAAGACACCCTAAGCTGGGGGCAAGCTAGGTGGCACATTGGATAGAGCATCAGCCCTGAAGACAGGGTTCAAATATGATGTCAGACATTTAACAATTCCTAGCTGTGTGACCTTGGGCAAGTCACTTAACCCCAATTGCCTCAGCAAAAAACAAAAGACACCCTAAACTGATAGGGGAGTTGAAGAAGAAAAGGAAAATCTGGACTTTGGTTAGCTGAGGCTGTATTTGGCTATATTTGGAAACGATTAGTAAAATGGCTATTATAGTTTGAAAAGCACCCTGAAAGTAACAAGGAAATAAATATTTTAAGCAGATCTTAAACATAGTTTTATCTTATCTTTCATGATGAAATTGGAGATACTTGTACATAGGGGAAAAAAAACTAAACTAAACTAAACTAAATACCCCCTAAAAGTAAAAAAACAAAAAAACAAAAAAACAAAAACAAAACAAACAAAACAAACAAAAAAAAACAAACAAACAACAACAAAACTCACAAAATACAAAAACTTTAGAAATACTTTTAAATACATTAGTTAAGAAACATAATTGCTACTAAAAATACTATCAAACATCATTCCTTTCCTTTCCTTTCCCTTTTCCTTTCCTTTCCTTTCCTTTCCTTTCCTTTCCTTTTCCTTTCTTTCCTTTCCTTCCTTTCCTTTCCTTTCCTTTCCTGTTCCTTTCCTTTCCTTTTCCTTTGCCTTTCCTTTCCTTTCCTTTCCTTTCCTTTTCCTTTCCTTTCCTTTCCTTTCCTTTCCTTTTCCTTTCCTTTCCTTTCCTTTCCTTTCCTTTCCTTTCCTTTTCCTTTCTTCCTTTCCTTTCCTTTCCTTTCCTTTCCTTTCCTTTCCTTTCCTTTCCTTTCCTTTCCTTTCCTTTCCTTTCCTTTCCTTTCCTTTCCTTTCCTTTTCCTTTCCTTTCCTTTTCCTTTCCTTTCCTTTCCTTTTTCCTTTCCTTTCCTTTCCTTTCCTTTCCTTTCCTTTCCTTTTCCTTTCCTTTCCTTCCTTTCCTTTCCTTTCCTTTCCTTTCCTTTCCTTTCCTTCCTTTCCTTTCCTTTCCTTTCCTTTCCTTTCCTTTCCTTCTTTCTTTCTTTCTTGTGAAGCAATCAGGGTTAAATGATTTGTCCAAGGTTACACAGTATATATCAAGTATCTGAGCCTGGAGTTGAACTCAAGTCCTCCTAACTCCAGGGCCAGTGCTCCATCCATTTTACCACTTATCATCCCCTCATCAGTCTAATATGGTAGCATAAAGGTTTAAAAGTTAAAAAGAACTTTAGAAATTATTTGGTTCAAACATCTTCACTTTATAAATGAGAAAAGCAAACTAAAGAAAGATTAAGGAACTTCCTGAGATCAAATTAAAATCCAAAATATGTATTTAAAGCAACATTAAGAGAGATACAGAACCACAAAAAGATTAATAATATTAAAAGCATAGAAAACACTTCTTCCCAGAAAGAATCACATAGAGTTGGATTTACCATATTCTCATGAAACAAGGCACATAGATGATATTTCATCAGAAAGAAATTAAGACTTGCTCAATAGAGGAACAAACAAAAAAGATCAATCAATAAAACATTTCTTAATTTGCTTTCCAAAAATCAATTCATGTTAAGAATGATATGCTAGAAAATCTTAGAAGTTTTTATTTTGTCCCAGAGAATTCAAAGATAAGGCTTAGGAAGTAAAATCAGAGCCAATGATCTAGGAACAGAAGAGAGGAAAACTTTCTCAGTAAAACAAAAGGACAGACTTCCCCATCTTTCTAATTTTAACCAATAAGTTATGAGCATTGACATCTTCAAAGAAATGAATAAGAAAGAATATGTGTCATTTTGTAGGCCTTCAAATTAAATTATTAAGAGTGTTTATTTGGTCCTTAGCAAATTTCTCATGTCTTGCTATATGACGGTATGGAAGAGGAGTAGGGTCTTTGATGACCATATCAATTTACCTCATCATCATCATCATCATTCATATCATCATCTTCATGGCTAATTTTTGCATAGTACTTACCTCACAACAAACTCTTGAAGAAATTAGTAAAAGCACCCATGGACCAGTTTTGCAGGTGAGAAAACAGAGAGAGATTGTTACTTGGCCATTGTGACACGTGTCAGAGATAAAATGCAGATCTAGATCAGATCGTTGTTACCTATTTTTTTTTTTCAATGTCATGTATAAACATTTATAGAAAGCTTGATATATATCTTCATAGAGAACTGTAGATTTTACCATACTGGGGCTTCCCTTCAAAGATTCAAACTATCTTGCTTCTGACTAAGTATAGACATATCTAAGAAGGAGTTGGACAGGCCATTTTTCCATAAAAACATTCTTCTTCAGAATGCTCTACTTGCCTAAGGCCTAGGTTTGTCACACTGGTAAATTTCAGAAACCAATTTTCTGAGAGCAGTCTTGTTTTATGCAGTCGTTGAGATAGAATTAGTTCAATTATTCTGGGATTTTTCAACATCTACAAATTCTTCAAGACTGGTTGGAGTAAACGTCTATTCTTTGTGCAAACTTTGTTCCACTTAGCAACATCTGTCTGGACTGGAAAGTTTTTTTGTTTGTTTTGTTTTTTTAATAAAAGATTTGATCTCAATTTATTTTTGCTACATTTTTATCCTATTTCACAGATGCCTTAAATCTTTATTTGAATCCTAAATTAATTTCCAGAAGTGTGAGATTGTAAGAAAATTTACAAAACAGTCTCTATAGAAATAGTTAAAGTTTTCCTTAAGTAGACATCTTCTGAATATATAAACATGATTTCCATTTCTGTAATCAAGAGAGGGAGACTTGAGAAGATCCAATATAGATAAGTTAACTACAATTTAGTAATGCAGACATTTGTGCTCCACCACTTAAGCCACAGACAACTTTCATTGAGCTCTTTTGACATTTATTTGCTACTTCTGATATTTCTTCTTTTGGAATCCACTATTCATCAGATTTTCTTAAATGCTTATCCCTGATTACTATGAGTAACATATCCACTAGATAGATAGCAGCTCTCTTTTTACTGGAGCCAGAGATTTATTTATTTATCTTGGAGAGAAGGATCCCACATAACTGAAGGCTCTTCCCTAACTTTTTTTAACCACTCACAAAAGGGTAAAAGCTGGAAAATTCTGAATAGGCCATCAAAATTTGGAAGTCTTCTGCCTTAGATATAGCCCATTTGTGGAGACATTTGAAGACTTCAAAGTAAGGAATGAGGGAGTTGTTTGCATTGAGCCAATGGAGATGGAGCTGATTGCTTTCCATGTTGTGCACAAGTTGCACATCTCAAGAAATAGAAGTCAGGATCCTGGTTCTCCGATATATACAAACCATTCAGCTATTAATTCATCTCCTTAATGGGATTTCAGCTGTTGGAAGCTAGCTCTGGAGACCATCATCTTTTTGTTGTACCAATAAAATCACTTGCTAATGTTCACTTTCAAGAGCAACTCTAGATTTTCACTTTCAAGGACCTAAGTTACACAGAATGGAAATTGAAAAGAGGCTCATTTTCAAAATCTACTCCTCATTTATGGATAGTAACGACCACTTACATATATTCATCAGACATCCTGAGACGGCCCTCTGATCTCCTTGGGCTGTCCAGATCCAAGTTAGAGGGTACATGGGATCCAGATTCTTCTTTATTTCTTTCTACCACACCGGAGGGAGCTGGAAAATTGGGCATGAATCGTTTGAGAAACCGAAACTCACTATTACTAGTACCTGTAGCAGAGCCTACTTCATAAGGACAGACGCGGCCCAGAGTCTCCCCACTCTGCCCGTCTATCAAATGACTAGGGAAACTGCAGTCATAGTAGAAGTGCTCAGAGGCAGTAAATTGTTTTTCTCGATATTTGATCTTCTGATAGATGTGAATAAGGAAAATTACCGTGACTGAAAACAGAAAGAGACAGGAAAGCACAGCCAGGGAAATAACTAGGTATTTAGTGGAGGGATTTGTTTTCCTTTCCCGCTTGGACTGATCCCGAAGCTGTACATAAGGATCAGAGAAGCCATCCACCAGCAGAATATTCAGTGTGGCAGTGGTTGAGAGACTAGGCTGGCCGTGATCCCGAACCACAACAACCATTTTTTGCTTCATATGATCTCTCTCCGTTATCACCCGTAAAGTTCGAATTTCTCCGTTTTGCCGTCCCACGGAAAACAACCCAAGGTCTGTGGCCTTGAACAATTCATAAGAAAGCCAAGAATTCTGACCAGAGTCCCCATCAACAGCGACCACTTTTGTCACCAAGTAACCCACCTCTGCTGCCCTGGGCACCAGATCATTGCAAGGCGAAGTGCTATTTTGCAGGGGGTACAAGATCATTGGGAGATTATCGTTGACATCCAAGACAACTACTCGGACTGTGATTTGGCTGCTCAAAGGCAGGGGCCCACCATTTACCGCCTTCACGACGAATTGAAAGGCTTGGATTGCTTCATAGTCCATAGATCTCAAAGCATAGAGCTTCCCATTGTTCGAATTAATGGAGATATAGGAGAAGACAGAAAGATCACCACTTTCAGGAGGAAGCAGTGAATAAGTAATCTGGGCATTCTCCTCAGAATCTAAATCCTCAGCGTGGACTTTACCAATAAACACTGCAGGACTGTTGTTCTCTCTGACAGTCATGGTATAAGACGCCTCCTTAAACACAGGGGGATTATCATTAATATCGGATATCAGCACTTCGATGGTTGTCTCTGTGGACAGCGAAGGAGTACCTGTATCCATTGCTATAATTGTCAAGTTATATCCTGGGACTTTTTCACGATCAAGGGCCCCTCCAGTGACCACGGAATAGGAATTTCTGAATGTCGGTTTGATGGTAAATGGAAGATTGCCTTCAAGGAAGCAGGTGATTTTCCCTCCTACTCGAACGTCACGGTCTCGAACACCAAAAAGGGCCACGACTGTATTGAGTGGAGAGTCCTCTGGGATTGGGCTTGAAATGGAAGTAACCAGTACGTCCGGAGCGTTGTCGTTCACATCTACCACTTCCACCAGGACTTTGCTGTGAGCAGATAACCCCCCACCATCTATGGCTTGAACATCAATATCATAATTCTCAACAGCTTCAAAATCCACTGGTCCTCGAAGTCGGATTTCTCCATTTTCAGAGTTGATGTGAAAAGTCTGATGAATTCCTTCTGGATTTTGAGCCAAAGAATACGTTATTTCTCGGTTAGTGCCGTCGTCTAGGTCGGTAGCGGACACAGAGATTACTAAAGAACCGTTGGGACTATTTTCCAATATCTGGGTGCGGTACACCAACCGAGAAAACTGAGGGACGTTGTCATTTACATCAAGAACCAAGACGAGGATCTGAGCTGTTCCAGATTTAGCCGGAGAGCCGCCATCCACTGCGGTGAGGGTTAAGTTAATCTGAGGCTGTTCCTCTCGATCTAGGGGTTTAATTAGTACGAGTTCCGCATATTTGGGGCCGTGGCTGCGGAAGCGAGTGTGCAAGTGGAAATATGCGTTGGAACTCAGAGTGTAATTCTGAAGGCCATTGAGCCCTACGTCCCAATCCTGGGCGCTCTGCAAAGGAAACCGAGAGCCCAGGGGAGTGCTTTCGGGGATCTTTAAAAGTGGCCCGTGATTTGGGAACACTGGGGCATTGTCATTGATATCGAAAACCCTTACCTCGGCTCTGAAGGACTGCAACGGCTCCTCCAGGACTATTTCAAAGCGTAGCACGCACGGATCTGCTTTCCCGCACAGCTCCTCTCGGTCCAACTTCTCTTTCACAAAGAGATCTCCCGTCTTGCGGTGGAGACGAAAATGCTGTTTGCTGTCATCTGAAACCAGCCGCGCCCCTCTGGTCAACAACTCTCCCGCCTCCAGTCCCAGATCCTTGGCTACATTGGCCACAAAGGAACCGCTCTCCATCTCTTCAGCCACCGAATACCGTACTGTACCCGCGTCACCCTCGGATGCGCACAGAAACAGGAGAAGGGCTACTATTTGTCTGTTAGACCGACGTTTACCTTGTAGAGCTGCCATGGGATAAAGGGCGCAAGGAGGAACTGGCGAAAATCTTTCACTCTCTGCCTAGCTTAGCAATGGCGTCTGTCTGTGCTGCTTTCCCCTTGACTCAACCTTGCACTACAGCGGCCACAGGCGGTATCAGCCCAGAACTACAACATGTTTTTGCACTCAGGTGAAGAATATTTTCATTGGGCTCTTGAATTCCCTGTCCGCACCAGGTATTTATTATTAGATCTGAAGTCATCTTAGAAACTGGGAGACGCAACATTGGAAAAGTCTCAGAATGTCCGCTAGATGGCGGCATTGTATTACAATTCGAGAAAGGGGGACGCATCAAAGACGTTTTCTTGAAGGGCTAAAGGTGTAGCACCTGGGAATGTGTGCCTCCAGGCAAACCCAGAAGAGTAGAGTTCACAATGAAATCAAAAATACTTCGGCTTCTGGGCCCACTGGAACAGAATGAGAATTTACAAGGGCAAGGAGAAGCGCAGACCAAGAACATGTTTGGTGTTGGAGCACTATGGTTCTGTAACACTAACACTGAGTGGAGTTGGAGTAGGTCGAAAAATCTGACACTATGGAACCAACTACAATTCTGAAAGCTCAAGATGAAACATGATATCCATCTCAAGATAGGGTGGTGGGCTCAGAGCGCAGATTGAAGGGGAAGAAAGGAGGAAGAGAAGTAAAGGAAAGGGAAAAAAGGGACGTAGAAGGAAGAGGGAGAGGGAGAGGGAGATTTAGACATGGCTAATTCAGGTATTTGTTCTGTTTGACTAAATATTTCTATCGGATTTTTCTTGCTTTGTAAATGAAGGAAGAAGGGGGGAGAAAATTCAGAACAGAAACTAAAGTAAAATCGAATTATAAATTTAAGGGTGTCCTTAGAAATCTTACACAAATGTCCAAAGTTGTTATTGATTAGAAATCTGCCCAAGGTCAAAGGGAGGTAGAGACAGGAATACCACAAGAAATGATCACCTCCAGTAATGTGGAAGAAGCATTAAGGACAGCATTCTATAAAAAGCAACGCATAGTGTATAAAATAGGCTCCTGCTTATAAAATGTCATATTTTAATGTTGAGAATCATTGCACACTGTAAACTGATTAAGCAATTTCAAACCCCATTTAATGTTGATCATTTATAGTAGGGAATTTTCTTTATTAAATGCATTATAATTGTATGTGTTACAATCCTCAAACTGTCTCTTGGAAAGGAGAGAGTATGATCAGTATCTTTGGATAAGCATCCTTTCTCTACACCAAGATTGATGACATTTTTCTAGAAATAGAAATCCAGAATTTTGACAATCTTTTTCAAACCTGGGAATTTTCTGAGAACTCATCAGGCCCTCTAGCTTCTTTACACCTACAAAGAATTTTTCAAGAGTATTTGCAAAGAATTTCCAAATATAGTCAACTTCTCTTTTCTGAATGGTATTAATTTGAGTACAAGGGCAAGGATGCAATGTCTCTGTGACTGTGACAACCAACTGGACCTTCCTGGACAACACTGTCCATCATAACACATCCTTTTTCCATTTCGTCTCAGGCAGAGAATTGAGATATTGTGTAACACAGCATTCTCATTTCCTTTGACAACCCAGAACTTCTTTTTTATCACTCACTTCTTCCTCCTTTCCACTGACTTATGTCTGAATTTGCCAGTGATTTACCAAAAGCAGAGTTGTGAGTGTCTATCTGTTTTCCCCATCTCTAGCAAAACTTGAGGACATAGTCAAAGAAGTATATAATTTACTTATACTACCACCAAGAAACTTTCCCACAAGAATTACTTTATCCATAAGTCTATAAAGAAAAATTATTCATACCCCTTCTTGATCCATAATTGATGATTTACATTTAATAAATGTTCAACATCTTGGTGTGAGCAAATGAAGAAATAAACCATTTTTAGATGGTTGCTATTTTCAAAGCATTGGGCTAAATGCTTTGAAGAATAGAAAAGTAAAATACTCCCTGATCTCAAGGAGCTCACATGCTAATGGCAGAGACAATACATGTGGAAAGGTTTTTTTTGGTTTTTTTGTTTGTTTGTTTGTTTTAACTTTGATATTGAAAGATTCTATGATACTCAAGATGCAGAAGCAAAATAGATGTTAATACCCTTTCTTTAATGACGTTTCCACCGATAAAATAACAGTTTATGATGTCAAACCATTTGCTAGTATAAAGGACTTTGTTGGGAAGCATATTCTCTTCTAAAAAATAAAAACAAAATATCTCCAGGGAAATTTCAAATGTAGAGAGTGCTGGACAAATGGGCACAGGTATGTGTATTCAAGAGAAAAGAAAAAGAATCTTACCACCTAGAGGATTTCTTAAAGCAAATGTTGATATATCTTATGACAAAATTTTGTTAGGAAATAAAAATAAAAAATAATTAACTAATACTTATGGTATTGAGATCAAGTAAATCAACTTTCTGTTCAATAACTCAGCTCTTCAGTTTTTTCAAGAAATGACATCTTGGATAATGACATTAAAAACTTCTATTGGCTTTAGTAACACAATTTTGGTGAGGGTTTTCTTGTATAACTGTGATACTATGAGAAGATTATAACATGGACCTTGAATCTATCTTTAAATCAGTTAAATTAAAACTCAAATCAGTCTCCTAAGCCTTATTCTAACTCTTAGTAAGCTATAAATTTGTCATAACCTATTCTTTTATATCTATATGTATCCTTTTATCTAAGCAGTTTTATAGATTATAACTTATTAAAGAAAAAAAATTAATGTTTTATTTTAAATATCTATCATTGGTTGAATTGCATTTGCACATGTCTCACCTAAGAAATTTGTGAAGACTTGTTATGTCTTTGGAAAGGAGAAGTTAGAGAAGTGAAAATTCTTCTCTGTTTGCTGCTCTATTACTCCATTAATATTTAATATGTCCTCTACCCATTTTTCTCAGTGGTGGAATTACTTCTTAGTCTATGATAAATTAATGTCTGAAACCTTTCATTATGAGCCCATTATTATTTAAGCCTAGAGAGACAGAAGTTTTGATTGTTTTGTTGTTTGTTTTTAGCAATATATTGATATTTTAAATTAAAGCCATCACTTCTTAAGTTTTAAATTTTACTGCTCATTTCCAAAATTCTGCTCTTCTATTATCTCTTCTTCTTCACTTTTGATTTATTTATTAATCAGCATCCCAGAAACAAAAAGATGTCTCATCTTGAGTGTCAATTTACTGTCCTTTCATTAAACATTTTCTTTTTAATTTTTGTTTACATTTTCTTTTTAATATTTACAATGTATTCAATTGTTCACTATATATAACTGAGTATAATGTTTGATTTCTTCTTCAGGACCACTGAAAGGAATCAGAAGAAATTAAAGTTTTCCCTATAGCTACATTATGTTATCCCTATAGCTTATTATGCCCCCTTAAAAATGAATTCTCTATTAATTGTTCTATAAGAAATGATTAGCAGGATTATTTTAGAGAGTGAAGAGATTTACATAAACTGATGCTAAGTGAAATGAGCAGAACGAGGATATCATTGAACATGCTAAAAAGATTATACCAAGATGGACTTGGCTCTTTTCAACAATGAGATGACTGAAGCCAGTTCCAGTGTTCTTGTGATGAAGAGAGCCATCAACACCCAGAAAGAGGACTGTGGGAACTGAATGTGGATCACAATGTAGCATGTTGTTTTGTTGTTTGCTGCATTTCATTTTTTCTTGTTTTTTTTTTTTCCTTTTTTATTTGATGTTTCTTATGCAGCAAGATAATTGTATAAATATGTATGCATATATTGAATTTAACATATAGTTTAACATATGTAAAATATATTGGATTACTTGACATCTGGGGAGGGGAGGTGGGGTGAAGGGAAAAAATTTAAGATTTTGAAAGAGTCATTGCTGAAAAATTATTCATGTATATGTTTTGAAAATAAAAGACTTTAATAAAATAAAAAGAAAGATACCAGAATAGTTCTACTGAAATAGCAAGTGACAAACCCTGGTTTTAGCTGGGTTGGGAGATAGCCTCAGCTGTCATTCCTCAGATGTAACTCCCTGCTGAAAAGCCAGCCCAGATGAGAATCTATGCCTCAGTTAAGTCCATAGTCAGAACTTTTTAAGAAGTCACAACTTTTATCTGCAAGGTCTACTTATCAAAGGGGATTTTGTCAATGTTACCAGAGGGAATTGTCCCATCTTTCCCTTTTTCTTCATACATTGTTTTCCCTCATAATAAGTCCCATATTTAAAACCCCCTGATGAAGTGTTTGATGGACGTGTTTGTCCATGATAAACTTTGGTTTAAAAGAGATGGCCAAATAACTAATCGTCCATTTAAATTTAATAACTTATTGCTTTTGTTCATGAAATTACTAACTTGCCTAAGAAAAGAGGTCTCATTCCTTAAACTTATCTACTCTTGAGTGTCTATTACTGTTTCCATTTGTCAGGACTGTCTCACTGCATTGTCATGGACCACAGCCACTCTAGTATGGCTCAGCTGCCATTTGCCTGGTGAAACTTATGAATCTCTTAAATTCACAAAATTTTCACCTGTACATTTCTATTTTGAAACTGTTTGTGCTCATTCATCTACCCAGGAAAGGAAATGCAAAAAAGAAGAAGAAAACCCATCCCAGGCACAACAAATTGTGCTAAAATTATGTACTTAAGACAATTTGCCTTGCCCCTTATTCAGCTCTCAGTAGAAACTAAATTCAGCCCTCTCCCAAGCCAAGAATGAGGGAGGCAGGGCATAAGTGGGTAATGGGAGGACGGATATAGAGAAAGAGAAAAGAGATAGACAGACAAGAGAGAGGGAGGAAAGAGAGAAATAGAGGAGAGAGAGAGAAAGTTTTTGCTCCACTTCCAGCCGATTAGAGAATTTGTCATCATCACATGATATAAAATCTTGAGTCATAACAGTCAGTCAAGTTGCTTAGGCTGGATGCAGGGAAAGAATATCTGTACAAGTTTCAAGGACCCCCCACACATAAGTCAATCCATTCCTATCCAAACAACATATTGAAAGAGTCTGATGTTATATACATATCCAGAGTTCTCCATCTCTGCAAAACATCTTATATTTCTTCTTGGGGACCCAGCTTTCCCATTGAGATTTTGTAGTTTTTTTTTTTTCTTTTCTTTTTTTTTCTTTTTGAGGCTGGGGTTAAGTGACTTGCCCAGGGTCACACAGCTAAGAAGTGTTAAGTGTCTGAGACCAGATTTGAACTCGGGTCCTCCTGAATTCAAGGCTGGTGCTTTATCCACTGCGCCACCTAGCTGCCCCCGCCACCTAGCTGCCCCGATTTTGTAGTTTTCCATCTCAGAAGTGTTGTTCTGTCTATTTACAATGTTACCTTTGTTACATATATATGTAACTTTCCTGGTTCTGATTGATTAATTTGACATCAATTCATATGAGTTCCCATTATTCATTATATTGATTTTTCTTAACAATACATTTAGGATATTATTATATGCAAATTCCATAATTTGTTTTTCCCTGTTCCATTCTATTTTTTCTTAACTTATTATTTATTTTATTCTGAACTTAAGGAATAAAACAAGTATTTTCATAATATAGTGGAATAGAAAAAAAGGATGACTGCAAATGAAAATGCAATAGTTATATATAAAATTTGTTACTCCTTTTAAATACATATTAAAGTTACTATGTAACTTCCCTTCTAAACGTCCCCTCTTTAAATGCCTATTAGACACAAATATGTATATGCATATAAATATATGTATATATATTTGTAATATATATATATGTAAAAATCATTCTATTTATCAGCTCTTTCTCTGAATACTGATAGTGTCTTCCTTTATAGGTACTTTGTAATTAATTTGGGTATTTATAATAGTCAAAATGACTTAGTTTAGCCATTTTGATTTGGATCAATGGATATTTGCTTTGTTTCTATTTCTTTGCTATTAAAAAAGTCTTGCAAAAAATATTTTAGTGAATATGTTTTGATCTTATCATTTATTCCACATAATATATGCTTACCAGTGTTATCTCTGGCTCAAAAGATTGGATATTTTAGCCATTGTCTTCCCACACTCATAACTTCTTTTCAGAAGAGTGGAATCATATCACAACTTCACTAACAGTAATAATAAACACAATTATATAGCTAGCATCTATTTTGGAGCTGGAATTTGCTCCTCACAACAATTCTATAAGGTAAGTGCTAAAAGCACTAAATCATAATATGATCTCTTTTTTTTTTTTTTTTAACCAATAAGTAAACTTATGTACTCAGAAAGAGGCTAAGTAACTAATCCATAGCTACATTTTTAGGGAACATCTGAGGCAAGTTAGATATACAGAAATTCTTCTCAAAACTTATTTTCTTAAAGAAAATTGGAAAAGAAAATCTTAAGGAAGGGGATATTTAGAGACAGATTTTTGAGTAGTAATTAAGTCAAGTTGAGAGAAATTCAGATTGATTTATTGCTGTTTTCTCTGACAACGAACACTTCTCACCTATCAACCCGCAGTACTTTAATTCAAGAACAGCCCAGAATAAAAACTCTTGCCAAAGTATTCATTAGTTTTCTTTTTCTTTTTTTTCTTTCTTCTTCTTTTTTTTTTTTTTTTTTTTTTTTTTAAATCAAAATCGTTCTTTTCGCTTACCACCAGATGGCATATGGGCTTGTTTTTTCTCATAGAGAGAGCCTGACGCAGCGCTCCCGGAAGTAGTCAGTAATGCAGAACAAACCCACTGGTTGCTCTGGAGTTCAGCACTGCTGACGCGGACAGCGACACCGCCCTACCTTATCACATGATTCTGTTCTGGGTCCTTCAGGACTGACGTTTGACTTGACCAATCAGATCCGACTCCAGGAACCCCATGATGGCCTGATTTTTTTTTTTCCTTTTTTAAATCATGTCTGTGGGATGCAAATACATTATCTTGAATCTTGACTAGTTTGCCAGTTTGCGAAGCGCTGAGAATGATTATTTCGCTTCACAGAGAAGCTTTCTTCTCCGCACTTACACGAACCCTCCCTTTCCTTAGCCACGCTAAATCCCTGCTACTGCTAGCATCCTCCTAAAGAGACAGATTTCTCTCTTTACCGGCCCCCGCTGCCTTTTTTCCCAGAGCCCTTTGCCGCCTGGCGTCGCTCTTGCTCTGGCCTTCCTCGGAAATTAGCCTGACAGAAAAGTCAGAGCACCTTAATCCCTGATCTGACTGGCTTTGCTGCATTTTTTCCTTCAGCTAAATCTCCTAGCGAACAAAGAAGTAGCTCTTTGTTCGGACAGGATTAGTGTCACTCACCGCGGAAGCGTGGAACTAAATGCCGTGCCTAGTGCTCAATCAGGCAGAAAGCAAAGCTCTTTGTGACGTTCGCTCTCCTCCTTTCTGATGATAAAAGCGAGGGCAGAGGTTAAGAAGGGCTCAGTAAGGGGTCACCCGGAAAATGGCATGAATTAGTGCTAGGAGTCAGGGTCTGATTAAAGATGTCTTTCATTGCTTTCGGGGTGACTGATGACCGAAGGGGAACACGTACCTAATTTTCATTGACATATGCTTTCCCGCATTATCTTCCCCTGTTATTTCGATTGCATTGTCTTACACATCTCTGGGCTCAGTCACAGTTTCCTACCAGCAGAGGGCAAGTGTTTCATTCCTAATACACCCCACGGGAGGTGGAGAGGGGGAGGAATTCATTCTGTTCTTCAAATAGATTAACTGAAGAAAGGTGTAAAAATGAGAGCTTTGCTGTGTTTGGCTGAACGCCGGGGCGGCCGACAGTGATTGTTCGCTAAGGGAAGAAGTAACTCTCCACAGGAATGAGAAGGTCCATGATAGCGATTGCACTTGCAATCACACTGTCCACAGCTATGTAAAGCTAGTTTTACTGCATTAGCTTGCGATCTGCAAGATCCCCCAAGTCACCCAGTCCGAGATGATACTGCTCATAGCAATTCACTTTCTCCCTGGCAGGATCATCAAAGCTGAGAACCGCGATGGCGTTTTTCACAATCCCTGCTCTACAGGGATAGTCACTTTTATTGGGGTTTGCTTTCTAGAATCTCTTCTGTGTTAGGAATCATAGCCTCTAATCTTATACTGGGTAACCTATAACTCATTCCAGACTCATAATTCTTTCAGCCCTTCTGGGGAAAAACTGCCCCAAAGCCACACTCCGTCTCTACGGGAACTTACAAATTACCTCTGAGCCAGGAGGGAAGAAACAGTCTTTTCTCTGAGATCCTGCCCAAGAGGCCTAAACCTAGAAACAGCCAGATTTATAAAAGCTTATACTATAAGAAGTTAATGAATTCTTGGACTTGCATATTTGCAATCTGAGACAAGTACGTTACCCAGAAACAAGTTTTTGGCCTTTTATTGTGAAATATTTAATAAATACTAACAAAATTTAAACAGGTAATTATCCAGAAATGTTATTAATAGAATATATCACCCTTTACCATACCTTTCTTCCTCAATGAATTTACCTAATTTCACTGATTAGATTTTCCTCCTGTATTTAGGATCCATTTAACACCAAAAATCTTTTAGTGTCTAATTTGGTGCTAGGGAACTTAAAGACCAAACTGAATTTTTAATACTTAATTTTTTAAACTTCTTAATTTTTTTCCTTCTTTTTTAAGCCACCTTCATTTCCAAACATATTTTTTCTTTCCCTCTTTTCCAGACCAGAAACATACGCCAAAAAAAAAAAAAAAAAAAAAAAAAATTCAGCAAAATCAATCAACCCACCAAGACAATATGATAGACCCACATAAGTTACATATTTTTATTTTTTCCCTTCTTTTTAAGCCATCTTCATTTCCAAACATATTTTTCTTTCCCCCTTTTCCTGATCAGAGACATATGCCAAAAAAAAAAAGAAAAAAATTCAACAAAATCACTTAACCCACAAAGAAAATATGATAGACCCACTTAAAAGTTACATATTTTTATTTTTTCCATTTCAAGAAAACCTATTTAATAATAAATACTATACATTGTTTTCTAAGTTGCCCTGCTTTATTTATTTATTTATTTTTAGTTTTCTTGTTCATTATCTTTTGTTCTGTGTATTTTTTACTTAATTTTTCCCCTTCCCCTCAAAGATTACAATTAGGTGTGGATTCACACACATACATACATACATATGTAAACATACCCATAGATGTATTTTATTATTTATACACATATATGTGAGACTAAAAATTCTAAATTGGATTTATAATAATTTTTGGATATTTATAATAATCAATATAATTTGGTTGCTCGAAGATGTTCTTTTTAAAATAGCTTTTTATTTTTCCAAATACATGCAAAGATAGTTTTCACTTTGCAAAATCTTGTGTTCCAAATTTTTCTCCCTCACTCCTCCTTCCACAGAAGCAAGCAATCCAATATAGGTTAAAGATGTTCAATTCTTCTAAATATATTTCCATATTTGTCATGCTATGCAAGAAAAATCACATCAAAAGATAAAAGAAAAAACAACAACAAAAGCTTTGATCCAGATTTAGTGTCCATAGTTTTTTATCTGGATGCTGATGGTTCTTTCCATCACGTCTATTGGAATTGCCTTGAATCACTTCATTGTTGAAAAGAGCCAAATCCATCACAATTGATCATCACAGACTCTTGTTGTTGCTGTGTACAATGTTCTCTTGGTCGTATTCATTTCATTTAGCATCAGTTCATGTAAGTCTCTCCAGGCCTTTCTGAAATTATCCTGTTGACCATTTTTTATAGAACTATAATATTCCATAACATTCATATACCATAATTTATTCAGCTATTCTCCAACTGATGAGCATTCACTCAGTTCCAGTTCCTTATCACCACAAAAAGGGCTGCTATAAATATTTTTGCATATGTGGGTCCTTTTTTATGATCTTTTTGAGATACAGACCCAGTAAAGACATTGCTGGATCAAAACAGTTTGATAGCCTTTTGGGCATAGTTCCAAATAGCTCACGAATGGTTGGATCAATTCATAATTCTACAACAATGTATTAGTGTCCCAGTTTTTTCCACATCCCCTCCAACATTTATCATTATCTTTTCTTGTCATCTTAGCCAACCTGAAAAGTGTCATACAAAACTTTTTAAATTGAATGTAACTAAATTATCCATTTTGTATTTCATTATGTTCTCTAGTTCTTCTTTGGTCATAAATTCCTTCTTTCTTTACAATCTGAGAGGTAGACCATCCCCTCTTCTTTTAATTTGCTTATAGTATCATCCTTTATGTCTAAATCATGAACCCATTTTGACCTTATCTTAGTATAGGGTGTTAAATGTTAGTCAATGTCTAGTTCTTGCCACACTATTTT
Source organism: Sminthopsis crassicaudata (assembly GCF_048593235.1). NCBI lineage: Eukaryota > Metazoa > Chordata > Mammalia > Dasyuromorphia > Dasyuridae > Sminthopsis > Sminthopsis crassicaudata. The sequence goes on along the minus strand of NC_133618.1, from coordinate 389,415,311 downwards.
CTGATTTTTCCAGCATTTTTTTAAAATAGTGAGTTTTTATTCCAAAAACTGGAGTCTTTGGGTTTATCAAATACTAGATTACTAGAGTCATTGACTATTATGTCTTGTGAATCTTGTCAAGCTAATCTATTCCATTGATGGCTACTTTATTTCTTAATTGTCCTTAAAACAATAGTGCTGATGTTGTGTACAATGTTTTCTTGGTTCTGTTCATTTCACTCTTCATTATTTCATGGAGATCTTCCCATGCTTTTTGAGCTAATCCTTTCTCATATCAGAGTAATATTCTATCATGAACATATAGCATAATTTGTTTAACCATTGCCCAATTCCCATTCTCTGAAATTCCTAGTTTCTTGCTATCACAAAGAGAACTTCTATAAATATTTTAGAACATGTAAGTTCTTTTCCATTTTTCCTAATTATTTTGGGAAACAGAGTGGTATTGCTGAGTCAGAAGTCTAGTAGATGTAAAATGATATCTTACAATTGTTTTAATTTGAATTTCTTTAGTCTATAATGATTTAGAGGATTTTAAATTATTATTTTGACTTCATCAGAAAACTGCCTGTTCATCTTCTTTGACCATTTATACACAGAATTAATATGAAATAATAAAAGATAAATACAAAATGTTGGTTCAGACCTATAAACAATTGACAAGCATTTATTATGCCAGTTGTTAGGGATACAAAAACAGAACCAAAACTGTCCTTGTTCCTAAACAGCTTATATTTTATGGGTCAAACAACACAGGCACATAAGTTATTACAAAACACACACAAAATAACCACAGTATAATGGGGTGGGGGGAGAACTAAGAGTGTTGTAGAATCTGGAAAAGAATCTTGAAAGAAGTGGCACTTAAGTTTTAAAGGATACTAGAGAGACTAAAAATTGGAGATAAGGAGGGAGTGAATTACAGGCATTCAGGATAGGCTATGAAAAAGCAGAGGTGGGAGATGGAATATTCTGCATAAGGAGCAGCAAATGGCATGGTTTTGTCACAAAATAGAAGGCATGAGGATGACCCATGTAAACAGACCATGTGAAACAAAATAAACAAGAAGGCTGAAAATTGGTTTTAAATGCCAGTCATAGGAACTTATATTTAAAATTATATTGTCTAGAAGCAATAGAGAATCAGCAGAATTTTTTGGTCAGATTAGTGACATAATCAGACCTTTGGGGGAGAGGGCAGGAAAAATATCACTTTGGCAGCTATGTGGATAATGGATCATAGAGTAGGGAGATGTATCTAGGAGATCATTTAGGAAGTTACTGCAGTATTCCAAATGAGGAAACCTGTACTCAGGTTAATGATCATGTGACTGGAGAGAAGAAGATGGCTATGAGGGATATTATATACTAATATAAATAAGTATTATTTTTATTACTTTTTCTTGGTTTCTATTTGCTAATCCACAAGACATTGTTACTTTATAAAAACCAGCCCATTTGTGCCCAAAATAATCCTCCTTTATTTCATTCCAAGGCTTGACATAATATATGTTAAGCAGAGGGGAGACATTGGTGTAGCCACATTCTGTAATTGGTTATTAGGTTCAAAATTTTTCTTAGGGGTCCAGTAAGTGCTGTAATTACCTCATCTGCCAGTTATGCAATGTTGAGAAACCAATCAAGACCAAAAAAAAAGCAGTATACATGAAGTCCTTTTATTTGAATATTCAGATGATTTATATTTAAATGAATACATGAAATAATTAGAGATATGATCTTCCCATTGTGTATATATATATATATATATATATATATATATATATATATATATATATATATATATATATATATATATATATATATATTAGGATGAGTCAAAGTTTACCTTACTATTAAAGAAGACTGTAGAGAAGTCACAAAGAAACTGTTAAAAAATTTTTGTAACTAGTTATTGTGAATCACCAGTGTAGTTTAGAGTTCCATTTCATGATTTAAATATCTGCATAGAAAGCTTGTTTTGGATTTAAATTACTTCCAAATATGCCTAGTGCTTAATAACTTTACTTTTTTCAGGTTCTGTTCTCTAATTAGGTTTTCACATTTCCATATTAATTCTAAACATTTGGGGCTATATACATTTGAATACTTGAGTCATTCTTTAATCAAAGAAATGGTACTGTCTCCCAGGCAAATAACCTAATTACCAAGAGTCACAGCATTTAGATTAAAAAAAAAAAAAAAAAATCTAACCCCACAACCATAAGGAGAGAAGACTGAACCCAGAGATAATACCATTTCCCTCTTAGAACTTCAGCCATAATGACCTCTAGGTTGAGGTACACTCCACAAAAAAGAATAACATTTCTGACCTGTCTCACTCTCAGTTTTTTCATCATTCAGATTTAAAAACATTGAATTATAATTGTGATGATGACTATAACCAGCTTAGACCATTTCCTAGTTCAAATAGGGGTAGATAGGTCGGAAAGGCAAAAGATTATTAATTTTTATCTTTAATATTTCTAAATTATATCAATTAATATTTCAAAAGAGCCTAGTATAACTCAAAGCTAGACTTATTTGACCAGTCACTAGCCTAATTGGTGATGTTTCAGAGGAAATTAGAGAAATAGTTACACATTTTCAGAGGACAACGTTAATATGTAACATGTGCTTTGCATGTAATTGCATATGTTCACTGATTCATGAGATTATTACTGCATATTTGAATAACCTTCTGTTTTATTTTTTCTTATCCATGTTTATAATACATGCATTATATATTATATTATATTTATTATATTATATTATAATTTGCATTATACATTAGTTTTTAACTAAACATAGTTCTGTTATTTCTTTTGTAAATGTATTGTCATAGTTCTACGTTTTTATACTTCTACTGATGTTTACTTTTACTTTGCTACTATGCATATAGTGCTCTTAGCCTATAATGTGCTTTCGTGACTTATGTATATAATATCTTCTGCACTTAACTTAGTCCTATAATCACTAAAGCAGCCTGTCAAAGAATACATTGCACTATTTTCTATATCAACTGGATATATTGCTATCATATATTTATGCTAAGTATTCAAAAGTATATAGTCCCATATCTAGAATTAGTATAAGAACTTGGAAGTCTAATTATAGAACAGAATTGGAAAAAAGTAAAATCCTTAAGCATAAGTTATCTTTAAAAGTAACTGAAATCCAAAACAGGCTTTCTTTGAAATGATTTAAATCATGAATTATAAATCTAAACCATATTGGTATAGACTATTTAAGTGATTTTTATCTTATTGCTAAGTTATATTAATTGATGTTTTGAAAGGCCCTGGTATAATTCAAGGCAAATCAATGTGTGAATATAAAATTAATCCTGGAAGTTCTTAAACCAATGTTCAGAGACGTAAAATATTAAATCAAAAACTCAGATTAAAAACAAAAGCTGACATACTGTTTTTTTCATTTGAAATGTTGGTTAGTCATAAATGCTTTATTAAATGTTCTCTCACTGATTCTACATTCCTTTACTTTTTAAAAGTCTTTTTATTTTATATATTTGATCATATTTTCAAATAGCCAATATCTTGCTTATATTGGTAAAAAAACCTTTTTAGAAGAAGTAAGTAGAAAGGTGGAGCCAAGATGGCAGAGAAGCCAAGAGATTACCCAAGTTCTTCTCACCTTCCCTCAGAATCAACATTAAATCAAACCTCTAAAGAAATTCTGGAGTGACAGAATCCATAAAACAACAGAGTGAAACAATTTTCTAGCCCAAGAGAACTTAGAAAAACTTCAAGAAAGATCTGTCTCAATTGGGAAAAATGGAAAAGTAACTGAGTGCAGACAGTATAGAGGCTCTTAGCTACAGCACAGATCAGGAACCATGGCAATCATGACTCAACACATCAGCAGGCCAACTTTCAAGACTTTCAGTCCCAGAGCAGCAGGGAAATTGCCAGTGATGAAATCCAGGGCACAACAGGAATTACTAGGCCATACCACCATAGGATGTGGGCAAGCCTCCTCAACTCCTGAAGTAGAAAGCTGGGGATCAAGCTCAGGACAAACTACAATGTCAAAATACCTACTTGCAAAACCTCAAAGGGGAACATGAATAGGTCTCAAATTCAAAAAGCCTTTTTGGAAGAACTAAAAAAAAAATTAAAAATCAAATAAGAGAGGTAGAAGAAAAATTTGGAAAACAAGAGATGAGAGGCATGGAAGAGAGAGTCAATGGTTTGAAAAAAGGACAAAAACTGACTGAAGAAAACAACTCCTTAAATAATAGAATTGATCAAATAATAAAGAAGGTACAAAAGCTAACTTTAAAAAATAATTCCTTAAAAATTAGAATTGGACAAGTGGAAGCTAATGGACTTTGGGACACTAAGAATCAATCAAACAAAAATCAAGTGAATCAAAAAATAGAAGAAAATTGGAAAATTTTTCATTGGAAAAAATAACTGATTTGAAAAATAGACTCAGAGAGATAATATAAGAATTATTGGACTATCTGAAATCTATGTTAAAAAAAAAAAAAGCTTGTGTACCAGACCTAAAATTATATTATAAAGTAACAGTTATCAAAACCATTTGGTTCTGGCTAAGAAATAGAGTAGTCATCAGTGGAATAAATTAGGAATAGGTTCACAGGACAAAATAGTCAATGACTATAGTAATCCAGTGTTTGATAAAACCCAAAGATCCCAGCTTGGAATAAAAACTCACTATTTGACCAAAACTGCTAAGAAAATTGAAAATTAGTATGACAGAAACTAGACATTGACCCACACCTAATACCCTATACTGGGATAAGATCGAAATGGTTTCATGATTTAGTAATAAAGAGTGATATCATAAGCAAATTAGAAGAACAAAGGATAGTTTACCTCTCAGATCTGTGGGGAAGGAAGGAATTTGTGACCAAAGAAGAACTTGAGTACATTATTGAATGCAAAATGGATAATTTTGATTATAAGTTTAAAAGTTTTTGTACAAACAAAACCAATCAGCAAAATTAGAAGGAAAGCAATAACTTGGTGGGAAAATGTTTACATTCATGGGTTTTGATAAAGGCGTCATTTCTAAAATATATAAAGAATTGACTCAAATTTATAAGAATTCAAGTCATTCTCCAACTGATAAATGGTCAAAGAATATGAACAGGCAATTTTCTTTTTTTTTATTATAGCTTTTCATTTATAAGATATATGCATGGGTAATTTTTCAGCATTGATAATTGCAAAACCTTTTGTTCCAGTTTTTCCCCTCCTTCCCCCCACTCTTTCCCCCAGATGACAGGTTGACCAATATATGTAAAATATGTTAAAGTATAAGTTAAATACAATATATGTAGTATGTCCATACAGTTATTTTGCTGTATAAAAAGAACTGAACTTTGAAATGGTGTACAATTATCCGAATAGGCAATTTTCAGATGAAGAAATTAAAACTATTTCTAGTCATATGAAAAGGTGCTCTAAATCATTATTGATCAGAGAAATCCAAATTAAGACAACTCTGAGGTACCACTACACACCTGTCAGATTGGGTAAAAAGACAGTAAAAGATAATGATAAATGTTGGAGGGGATGTGGAAAAACTGGGATATGGATACATTGTTGGCGGAATTGAGAACTGATTCAAACCATTCTGTGGAGCAATTTGGAACTATGCTCAAAAGGGTATCAAACTGTGTACCCCTTGATCCAGCCGTGTTTCTACTTGGCTTGTATCCTCAAGAAATCATAAAGGAGGGAAAGGGACCCAAATGTGCAAAAATGTTTGTGGCAACCCTTTTTGTGATGGCAAGAAAGTGGAAACTGAGTGGATGCCCATCAATTGGAGAACGGCTGAACAAGTTATGGTATATGAATATTATGGAATTTTACTGTTCTGTAAGAAATTATCAGCAGAATTATTTCAGAGAGGCCTGGAGAGACTTACATGAATTGATGCTAAATGAAATGAGCAAAACCAGGAGATCATTATACATGGCAACAGCGAGATTATAAAATGATCAATTCTGATAGATGGGGCTCTCATTAATAACGAAGTGATTCAGACCATTTCCAATGATCTTGTGATAAAGAAAATCATCTGCACCCAGAGAGAGGACAGAGAGAACTGAAAATGGACCACAACATAGTATTTTCACTCTTTTTGTTGCTGTTTGCTAGCATTTTGTTTTCTTTTTTCTTTTTTTCCTTTTTGATCTGATTTTTCTTGTGCAACATAGTATTTGTATAAATATGTATAGAGGAAGTGCACATGTTTTAACATAACATAACTTGCCAACTCAGGAGAGGGGTAGGAGGAAGGGAAGGAAAAAATTAGAACACAGGGTTTTGTAGAAATGAATGTTGAAAATTATCCACATATATTTTTTTGAAAATAAAAAGTTTTAATTTAAAAAATTTTTAAATTAAAAAAAAAATTTTAAAGAGCTTCAACAGCATCTTTCAAGAAATTATCAAGAAAAACTACCCTGATATCCTAGAACCAATAAATAGTCATTTTCATTGAAAGAATTCACTGATCAGTTCCTAAAATAAATCACAAAATAAAAACTCCAGGAAATATTGTAACCACATTTGAGAATTATGGATCAAGGAGAAAATACTGTAAACAGCTAGAAAGAAACAATTCAAATATTGTGGAGCTACAGTCAGTATTATACAGGATTTAGCAGCTTCTACATTAATGGACTGGAGAACTTGGAATAAGGTATTCAGGAAGGCAAAGAAGCTTGGCTTACAATCAAGAATCAACTATTCAGCAAAATGGAGCATAATCTTTCAGGGGGAAATGGATTCAATGAAATAGGGAACCTTCAAATTTTTATGATAAAAAGCCAAAGCTGAACAGAAAATTCAATCTTCAAATACAAGACTCAAGCATAAAAGATAAACAGGAAAGAACAAACAAACATGTTATTCAATAAGGAGTAAGTGGTCTGAACCTTCATACCCTTATGGGATTTATATATTTTTATATATCTCTTAAGGTAAGGAAATTTTGTATAGTTTGGTATTGAGAAAAGACTAAAGAGAGGGCTTATGAAAAAGAAAGACAAGACATAGAGAGGCTTCCTTTACATTCCCCTATCCCATCTATAAAATGAGCCAGGCAAACCTATTGGCTTTTGTTCAATTGTTCCAATCCTGACTGACTCACCATGACCCCATTTGGTGTTTTCTTGGCAGAGATACTCAAGAGGTTTGCCTGGCTCATTTTATGGATGAGAAAACGGAGACAAACAAGGTTAAATGATTTGCTTAGGATCACACAGTTAGTGTTTGAGATCAGATTTGAGTTGAGAAAGATGAATCTTCCTGACACCAGGCTTGAGACTGTCTACTGTGTCTAACTTGCTTATCATCCTTGAGGAAAAAAAAGGTATTTATACAAATAGTTATAGACCTTAAAGCCTAAGGATTTTTCCTCTGAGAGAGATTGGAGGTAAAAAGTAAAAATGTACTCGATATGTAAACAGGAGTCAGATATAGAACAGGTCATTTAGCCCAGTACAGAAATAGTGATGCTGAGCATTAGAGAATTATAGCATCCAATTAGAGCAAAATTTAGTAGCTATTTATTATAGCTGGCTAGAAGACTGTTAGAGAAGCCTCATCAAGGCACAAACAGTTTGGTCATTCTGTTAATTATCATGTCATGTCACACTTCACCTTTGCATTGGATATTTTCTAATCACACACCAACTTTGATTTTTTTTCTGGTAATGGTCTTTCTTCCTTCCTCTTGCTATCAGCCATTAATGCTCTGAGTTGTCACACTCACTGCTTTGTTGACACTGAAATTTCTCTAAACATTTTATGTTTTCAGAGTTTAAGGAAAGAAAGGAAACACACAAGAAAGGAAAAGCAGCCAGCGTCCCTGCTAAAAGGTGTACCATTTGAGTCCCTGTTGCTCATAGGGAATAGTAGTCCCTGTTAGCATTGTATAAGGGTAGAGATGGGTTGCCAAATATCTGTCTCTCACTGAGATAAAAATCTTATCACCCTGAAAAGTTGTTTTGAAGAAAAGCTTTCCAAGAAAGTAGAATAGAGAAGGAATGGCCTTCTTACTCTTCACTGAGATTATATCTTACCACTTGAAAGATAAACATCCCAAAGGGGTTCCCAACAAAAAGCTGTGCTCTTCTACTGAGTATAGTAGTCCTCATAGCTTTAGATCTTATTCCTCCCCAATCAATTAAATGACTCAGTGTCAAAGTAATTCATGGCTAGAAGTTCCCACAACTTCCCAAAAAGTTTCTTGGTGGTCCACCACAAATTAATAGACAACAGCTGTGCATGTTCTAGGTGGTAATGATGAGAGAGATCCTCACTACACAGCTAAATGAGAATTACTGTAATGAATGTAGACCTTGGGTATTGCGGCCGTCTAAAGAGCTCATGGCATATGTGCCCTTTGATCTCAGATGAAGGGGGTGGGAGACTCATAGGGTGTGAAAAGAGCTCCAGTTTATTATTGTGCATCAAGGGTTGAGGTAGCTTTGGTACTCCCTCTTAGCAGAATCCATATTCTTGCACGTTGGTTTCAATAAGAAGAACTATTGTATTATGTATATTCCAGAGGACTAATAGGAAGGAATGAAAAAGCCACAAGAAAATATCAAGTCCAGCAGGCCTTGACCCCAACCGTATTTTTTTGGCTTTAATATTGACCTGAATTAGTTGAAAACTTGATTTCAGATCCAAATAATTGGGTTTACTGTATTCAGAATAACTCCTCCATTTTGGATCAGATACACTGCAATAGGACGGTAGAGTTGAGGGTTTGATATCTCTCAATATGTCTCAAGCTTACAATGCTCTTTATAGAATTATTGTTTCATTCAGTCCTCACAATAACCTTATGAAATAGGAAGTATAAATATTATCTTGCTGACAACAATAATTCACATAATGTGTTTACAATGAGCTTTCCTCATAATTATCTTAGGTGGGTAATCTAAGTATTATGTGAAGTGATGAACAGATTTACTAATATAATGGTTACTTTGCCTAGTAAAACTATAATAGCCATTCATAATTCTAATGTCCAGTGATCCAACCTATTGTGTGAAAAATAGATTGTATAAATCTATTTTATATATGATAAACTCATTTCTTCTATGATCTCTTTTCTTCTAGGTTTTTAAGAGTTATCACATAAAAGTACTGTGGTCTTTTTGCACCACTGGAATCAGTCACTTTGCAGTCCTTTAAAGAAGACTTCAGTTCAAGTTCCACCTTTGGTTTTAACATTGGTGAGTCATTTAGTCTTTATAGCCCCAAACTCTTGGTTGATATCACATCTCCAAATGTCTCTCAGACTGAAATGTCTAGTAGACATCTTAAACTCAATATATACAAACCAGAATCCATTATCTTTCCTCCTAAACCATCTTTGAGTCCTAACTCCCTGTTACTATAAAGGGCAACATAATCCTCCCAGTCCCTCAGATTCTTTGCCTAAAAATTGCTACCTAAATGATTACAGTCTCAGTCAAACTGAAACCTGTTGAACACCTTAGCTTAAAAAGGCCAAGGGCTCCCTCTGCATCCAGGGCCATTTCCAGATATCCTGATCCATATCTGATCACTGGACCCAGAGGCTCTAGAGGGGAAAAAGGCAGGTGACTTAGCACAGTCCACCCTCACTTAAATCCAATTCACTTGCATGTCACAGTATCACCTCTCTAATGTCATGGTCCTCTTCAAGAATAAAGGACAAATAACCACAATTCACTCCTGAGAAGTCTAATAACTAGCTCTCCATACCCAATATATTGCCAAGATCTGTTGATTTTACCTTTCCCTTGTCTCTTGAACATGCCCCCCCCTTCTCTTCTCTTTCACTGCTATCTAGTACAGAACTTCATCAGCTCACTCCTGAATTGTTGCAATAGCCTGCTCATAGATCTGCTTGTCTCAAGTCTCTCCCCACTCCAATCCATTCTTCATTCTTCTATTCATCCACTAAAGTAATTTTCCTAAAGTGCAGGTCCAGTCATCACACACACTCACACACACACACACACACACACACACACACACACACACACACACACACACTCTAGTGGTTTCTAATATTTCTAGGGTGAAACACAAAATGCTCTTTTTGGCATTCAAAGCCCTTCATAATCTATCTCCCCTTCTGCCTTTCCAGTCTTCTTGTACCTTATTCCCCAACAAATGTACTCTACAACCTAGTGACACTACCTCCAAGCTGTTCCATAAACAGGACACTCCATCTTTCAGCTCTGAAAATTTTTCTGGCTTTCCCGAATGCCTGGAATACTTTCCCTCCTCTACTCTGATGACTGACTTCCTGGCTTCTTTTAAAATCCCAACTAAAAATCCTGTATTCTACAAAAAGCCTTCTCCAATCCCTGAATCCCAATGTCTTCCCTTTGTTAATTAAACTTATCCTTATATAGCTTGCTTTGTATATATTTGTTTGCATGTTTCTCCCTTTTTCTTCCTCTATTAGATTTGTAAGTCTCTTAAGGACTGATACTCTTTTGCCTCTTTTTGTATCCTTAGCACTTTGTACAATGTCTGGCACATAATAAGTACTTAATAAATATTGATTGATTATTTGAAAGAGTTAAGACTTTGATCTCTGAGATTCTTCCTAGTTCTAAATCATGATTCTGTGACTATATCAAAACACTATATTCTTCAGAATGTAGTAATATTCCACAATAATTCCACATACATTTCTTATTATGTGCTGAGTTCTCTTCTAGACCTTGGGAGAGCTAAAAATGTAAATAGTTGCTGTCTTTCTAAATTTTACAGCTTTATTATAGGGTAACATGGTATAAACAAAGATAACTATAATTTGAAAACTGTGATAAATACTTTGAACAAAAACAAAGTCTTAAGTGATAACTGAAGGGCAAAGATGGATTATTAATCTCTCTTTAATGTATCCTCCACAAAGCAGCCAAATTGATGTTCTTAAAAGAGAGATCTGACTTTTTCACTCCTATTGTCTGAGTTCAAATCTGGTCTCAGATATTTCCTTGTTGTGTGACTTGAACAAATTATTTAGTTTCTAGATGCCTCAGTTTCCTTCAGTATAAAATTTGAATAATAATAGTACCTACCTCCCAGAGTTGTGGTGAGGATCAAAAGAGGTATTTCTAAAGTGCTTGGTTAGTATAGTAGGCATATAGGTACTTAATAAATGCTTGTTCCCTTCCCTTTTGTCTCTGCACTCCCTCTTCTAACTAGAAAAACTTTAGCAACTCCCTAATAACTATCAAGTAAAATTTTAAAATCTTTAGCTTGGAATTTAAAACCCTTCACAAAATGGCTCCAATACACTTTTTTCAATATGTAAGGTTTATTTGTTTGTTTTGGAGATATTACTTTTGTTTTCTTTTTCTTTTTGTTAACATATTTTGTTTCATATTACCTTCATTTCCAAATATGTGTCTTCCTTCCCCTCTTCCTTCCTTCAGGAATTTATCTCTTATAACAAAGAATAAAAAAGAACAAAGGGGGAAAGCTCCTGGCAGAACTAAGTAACATATTATCCAAGTTTGATTGTGTCTGCATTGCTGCATACCCATAATCCTCCATCTCTGCAAAGGTGCCTTTTCTAATCTGTTTTGTGAGTTCAGGTTTGACCATTTCATGTGTTCTTTTCTTCTTATCAAATGATTTTCCAATAGTTTCCCACAAATTGCATTCTATCTCCCATTTCCAGGTTTTTGAATAGGTCATCTTCCATACCTAGGCACAGTGGACAAATCACTGAGCCTAAAGTCAGGAAGACATGTTCAGACACTAGCCTGAACAAGGGCATTGAGATGGAAGATAGGTTGTAAAGGGTCTTAAATATCATCCAGAGAAATTTGTATCCAATTCTTGAGATAATAAAGGACCAGTGGAATTTATTGAGCAGTGGAGTAACATAGTAAGAAAATCACTTTGCAAGTATGATAAGCTTCAGAAACTTAAAATAGCACCTACTTCCCAAAATAGTTATAAAGCTCAAATGAGGGCAGCTAGGTGATACAGTGGATAGAACACCAGCCCCGAAGTTAGGAGGACCTGAGTTCAAATTTAGCCTCACACACTTAACACTTCCTAGCTATGTGACCCTGGGCAAGTTACTTGACCCCAATTGCCTCTGCAAAAAATTAATTAGTTAATTAGTTAATATACGTATATACAAAGATCAAATGAGATAAACCCTCATCTTTAAAATCAAGTGAGCTTAAGGCCTGGAATTTTAAAAAGGGGAGTTTGTTTTTCTTTTCAAGGTTTTCATGTGGAAAAATAGCATTATTCTTTGTCCATCTATACCTGACTGAGCAACTCTCCTACACACAAAGACCCAGCACTCCAAAAAAAAGAATCTGGACACCAAATTTCCTGGTCTAGATGGTATTCCTGAAACTTTGATGTGTGAGCTCCCTGGCTTTATTTGCTTTACTAAAAAAGAAAATGGAGAAAGTTACAGTCTTAGTGATTTTCCAAAACAAATTGTCAACTGAGAATATGACTTTTTTTTTTGTCCCTAGTCTACTATCTGTCTTCTGATCAGTTAGAAATGACCACTATGACAGAGAAGAATATT